>NC_071271.1:9982574-10648824 GCF_023375685.1 Ictalurus furcatus | reverse complement strand
CTGACAACTATTAAGTGTCTAATGATTTTAAAAAATCCACTAGCTTGCCTACGATCCTGCTTGAAGTCCCGTGACAGAAACGTGTGATTAAGCTAGCAAACTGATATGATGTATAATGTCAGACAGATATCGGCCCTGCCTGTTGTTGATAAATGCCAGAGGTGACGTTTTTTACAGCCCGAGTACGTAGTCATGTCGCCAGAAATTCAGTCATTCAGAGTCATCAGTGTCCCAATGTGCAGTGAGCCAGGGTCTTTCCCAGTGCCCAAACTCGTGGACACAATATACTGATTCATGACCTAGGGAGCTAGGGAGCTGACTGAGACGCACCCTATATTAGCTACAATGTTAAAACTTGTCAGAAAGGTTTCTGGTCAAACCAAACTGTGATACTGGACAAGCACATTAGAGTACTTTCACTTGCCTGGTGCGCTAGTTAATGGATTTATGATTTATCCACCCCATCAAAATGAAAACTCACTGGAACTCACAGACCTGATCCAAATACTGAGGAAGCAGTTCTTTCAGTAGGCTGGCTGAATTCTTACTCAGTTCTGAAGGTTTCACCACAGCAGCATCGCCTTCCAAAGAGAAGTTTCAGAGTGAATGGGCGTTTAATGAGAGTGAATTTTACAGTACTATGCAAAAAATGATGACAGTTCATTTACAGTTTTCAATTAACCCCTAAAGTCCCAGTTTATCATCATCTTAAGGCATATAATTCAGTGGCTACAATGAATTGTTCAGTAACTACAGTGAAACTAAGACAAAGATATGTAGTTAGTTGCAACATTGAGGAACAGAAGTATGACAGCTCCTAATCCCTAGCTGTTGTATTGTACCTGCTGCGATTGCACCAATGAGCGGCCCCAGGGTAAGACCCCATGGATAGTTCCAGGCTCCAATGATCAGCACCACACCCAAAGGTTCAGCTTTAATAAAGACATCATCTGTCAGGGTGAGGAGGTTTTTTTGAACAGGCTGAGGTCTTGTCCAGTCACTCAGTTCACGTTCAGCCAGCTTGATTTCATTCTCAAGCCCAATGAGCTCCAAAAGCGGTGTGTTGAACTCACTCTGCAGCCAAAAGGACAGAACATAGTTCATTTTCTCCATTTAATACATTTCCTGACATACGATTAAGTATTTGCATAAATATTTCCATTCATATAAGATGCATTAAACCATGCATGTACATACAAGTATTTCACCTATTATATACTGTAGTAGGTAAGTACGCGGTTTCGGATGCAGCCGTGCTCTCTTGTTTGCCGTCAAACGGTTGAGCAATGCCGTGTGCGTACGCGTCCTGTCGCAAAATGCGGTGAAAACTCCCACACGACATTAATAGTGTGATTAAAGTGTATACGTGTCTATAATACACTTCGATAATGTGACTAAAACAGGAATACTCCACATGTCTTAATTCGATTTGTGTTTAATTCGAGTATGACTTTAGTCAGAGAAAGGTCATCAGAAATCACTGTTTACATGCTAGTGTCTTAATCAGAATATTGTCTTAATCAGGATAATATCGGATTATTGTTGTCCATGTAAACCTACAGTATTGATAGTCGGTTAAATCAAGTCCAAGTGCCACCTACAGGCCTATTAGGTGAAGTGCAGGCTATAAGATCAAGAACATGCAAAATGTGAAATGACCTTTATTACATTACCACTTTTTATAATTATGCAATAATAGTAAAGATAATAATTATAATAAGAAGACATATACAAAACATCAAAAAATATGTTAACTTTCCTCTGGCTCTTTAAAGAAAAAGATCATAACTCTTTTTGGCTTTTATGGCTATGCCAGCTGAAAAGGTTTTCAACCTCCGTTTTATAATGTTGTTAATAGCCACACCCATGGAGGCAGAGGCGTAGCTACAGAGCAGGCAATTGCCTATGGCCCTGCATTCTGAGAGGGCTCCAGAGGTCTGATCATTTAAATAATCAGAAATTTTCATCTTAAAATAATGCAGCATTCACTTTAGTTAAGGCTCATAAGCAGCGTTTATAAGGTGGCAATGTACTGTAAATAGTTGAAGGTTATTTGTTGTGGTTTGATTTCCTATTTGCAAAACACACCATGAAGCTGTAAAAAGTAAACACGTTACGTTCTGGTAGATGTGTATTGTCTACGTTTAAATGTGCATTGTATTATTATATCCCTGTGTAACATAAAGACATAACAACGAAAATCTGTCAGAAGGGCCCCATGCATTTATTTTGCCTGGGGTTCCCACATAATCTAGGTTTGACTCTGACTGGAGGTCCCTGGACCCCACTTTGAGAACCATATCTGACAAACTTTGTTGGTGCTATTTGCCAAAATATAAACAAATTAGTGATATAGACCAGTGACCCTGACCAGGTACAGAAGATGACTGAATAAAAGCAGCAAATATGTTATGGAGTGGTGGGTGAGCACCATATACACTCTTGTCCTGTGAGATACAAATCTGACCGCTCTCTCCTGCTTGCATCAGAGGGTAATCGACTGCTCTGGTGACTTTTTTTTTGTTGGGATCCAAGTCCCAATGCACACCTCTACAGTACCTTGTACTCTACATTGAGATCCACTGTTGTATGAGATTAAATAATTTTGCTTAAAAAAGCATTCTAATTCTTGCAACAACAAAAAAAAGGTACAAAACTGTACAGTACCATTAATTGTTGCTGGGATGTTATCCTCAAATGCACATCTTTTTTGTACCTTTAGTATGTACCCTTTACCTAAAAAGTTGTATATACCCCAATCAGCCATAACATTAAAACCACTCACTGACCGGTGACATGAATAACATTGATTATCTCATAACAATGGAACATGTCAAGGTGTGGGATATATTAGGCAGCAAGTGAACAGTCAGTTCTCAAAGTTGATGTGTTGATGCAGGAAAAATGAACAAGTGTAAGAATCTGAGTGACTTTGACAAGAGCCAAATTGTGATGGCTAGACGACTGGGTCAGAGCATCTCCAAAACAGCAGGTCTTGTGGGGTGTTCCCGGTATGCAGTGGTTAGTACCTACAAAAAGTGGTCCAATGAAGGAAAGTCAGTGAACTGGCAACAGTGCCATGGCTGTCCAAGGCTCACTGAAGCACCTGCGGAGCGAAGGCTAACCCGTTTGTTTGGATCCCACAGAAGAGCTACTTTAGCACAAATTGCTGAAAAAGTTAATGCTGGCTATGATAGAAAGGAGTCAGAACACACAGAGCATCACAGCTTGCTGCGTATGTGGCTGCGTAGCCGCAGACTGACCCCTGTCCACCACTGAAAGCGCCTACAATGGACACATGAGCATCAGAACTGGACCATGGAGCGACGGAGAAGGTGGCCTTCAGAAGCTTTGTGGAGTCCATGCCTCGAGGGGTCAGAGCTGTTTTGGCGGCACAAGGAATACCCACACAATATTAGGCAGATGGTTTTAATGTTAAGGCTGATCGTGGTACACCGTACCTTAAGAATCTTTACCTTAAAAGGTAATTATGGTCCAATAACGCTTAAATCTTTTTAATGGTAAACTATAACCACATTTCCAAGTGAAAGGAAATACATATTAAAAGTACAAAAGATAACACTACCAACCCCACGACAAGGAACTCTGTAGATTAGTAGCCCCTTTTCCCCCCCTAGGAGTGCAAAGTATTTAATGTTAAACTCATGATCCTTTTTCCCTTTCCAGCCTAGGGCAGTACTGTGGTATTTATAAGAAGCTCAATCCACTGTACAGCTCTTACCCTGTGCAGGTCATGTGTGAGAGCAACACTGATGTCCTCCTGTTTCTCTCTAATGAGCCGCAGTAAAGCTCGGAGCTGCTCCACTCTGTACTGCAGGACTCTGGACCTACCCGTGTTAAAGGCTCCCCTGGCTATATCCACCACCTGTTTCTCCATTTCTGCTTCTCCTAATCATATTAGTTAAAAAAAAAGAAGCATGTCAAATAAATAAATGAAAATACTGGTTAAAATCTGACCTATAGACCAACACCTAGCTCATTTTTAGGCATATGAAAACGACGAATAATAATGTACCAAATCTTAAATGTTTTATTTTTTTAATTTAAGAAATTGCTTAGGAGTTTGCATCCTAATCAAAAAACAACATTAGATAAAAGTTACAGTACATATTCGTCTAGCTTGTGTGAGTGTCTATTTTCTGTCTCCAGTCAGCTAAACACAGTGCATTTAGTCATCTAAAACCTGCTTGGTTTTTTATGTCTGTTTACGTAACAAATTTTAAAAAAAAAAAAAAACCCAGAAAGAAACAAGCTTTACTTACCGTTTTCATATGACTATCTGTAAGGGTAAGTGTTACAGAGAGAACAAAAGGCACCTCCAGGGTGGGTTAGAAAACCCTAACAGAGCAGTACACAGCAGTATTTATTGAGTGCTGCACAGAGGGAGGTGCATCTCACAAAGCCCTTACTGTAACTGATACTGAATCAATCAACACATCAATTACACTGTCCAAACTTACAAACTGCACACAACAAGCCTAATAATTACACACCAGATGAGTTTTATTTTGCTAGAAAGAAAGCTCAAGACTTTGTATTACTTGACCTACATTTTACACACAAGATACTAAATGAACACAGAGTGAATTGCCCTTTACACCTCAAAGTCCAAAGTAACATGTAGGGCGAATTAGATGATTTATTGAACAGCCGATTATATAATTCTTCTTATAAAATGAATAATAATATACCGTCCATACCTTCCTTAAGAAAAGTGTCAAATTACCCTGGATATAACATGAATTACATTCAGTACAGAGTTTAACAAGGAAACTGAGGCCAAGCCTGGAGTTTCTAAATACTGTACAGTTTAGCTTATTTTCCAAAGAATTCTGACTGTTGATGAAAGGATATTTTACATCGAATACACACATTATAAGGAACACATCCTGAACATTTGTAACAATTACTATATCCCCAGTGCCTACCAAAAATATTTATTATAAAATACACATTGTAACAGCTTTTTAAATCTATTATAAGGGTTTTTTTTCCCCCAAAAGGGATATCAAAAATGCAATCCAGATACAAGATATTTATACAGGGTGTCCTAAAAGTCTCCATACATTGGGGAAATTAATATTTTTTTAGCAGAATGTCTTATATATATTATATTCCCCCAAATAGCCTGTAAGAATGCCTTTGACAAAAGAACGTATTGAAAACATTCTCATGGCTGGATTGGGAAGCTGCTGTAAGCTTGTTAATGTCACTAAACTTATTAACAAATTTAAAAAGACTGGAAGTGTTGGCCATCCACGAACATCCACAAACATCCACTGACGAAGGCACAACTGATGTGGTGCTGGCAGACATAGTCCCCTATATATGGAGACTTTTGGGACACCCTGTATAAGATACTTATATTATAGTGTATAATTGCATAATAGAAGTAGTTAATGCTTGTTTGATTTACATTCAGATAAAGTCCGTAATACGAAATGTATGGTAGGTATGTTTCTACCTTGCTTTAACACATGGTTACTATTTTCCCACTGTTCTTTTTTTGTTTCCAAATCACAGTTTACAAAGTAAAGTTCTACTACACGTTTGCTCTTTATTATTAATTCTACAGTAAAGAGTTTCCAGAGTTTCCAAAAAGTTTCCAGACAAGCCTGGATGGGACTGTTGGTGTTCCTTTTCAGCCACCTTATCGCAAGAACCTCTGCAAAACACACAACATTAAAATCAGTTCACGCAGCACGTGACCCGCATTGACAGGAAACGAAATAAAACAATGTACCACCAGTAGAAGCATTTCATAAGTTTTACAGAAAGCCTGGTTTGACCATTTTTCCCGTGCTTCCCCCACCGATGTAATTACAGCATAAGACTTCTGGCCACAAAAGAGAAAATTAGTCATGCCTAGACAGTAATTTTCCCATTGTTCATTCTCTTTGGTCTGTTTAGCTGAGGAAAGGGGGTGGGGGGTGTTTGACCAGCTCAGTGAATCCCTTTCAAATGGACAGAGACTCAGTGTGGAGAATTTTCCCACGTAGCCACTCACTCTGTAAGAGTTTTCACTGAAGATTTCTGTTTCGTGAAAACAGGATGCAACGCATCAGGGAATGTCTTTTTAAAACAAACAAACAAAAAACAGTCCTTACAGGATTTTGTGGAGTTTTTTTTGTGATTGTTTAGACCAAAAATGCTTGATTCTGCTGCGGGGGTTTGGTGGAAAACTACTCGATTGGTGAAATCGCAATTGCACAAAATTGTTTCGCGCGGTCTTTCACAGTGAGGTTTGCTGGTAAAAGACTTTTAGCTGTACTCATGTTCGAGGCATGTGAATCGAATAGTGCTTTGGCTGAATGCGCATTGTGATGACATCACGTGGCCCAAATCTGTGGCAAATCTGCGGTAATTTTGAAAAACTGAGAGCTCCTCCGAATATTGCGGAGTTTGCTTGATTGTGCGTTCATTTCTGCGACCGCAAAATAATGAAATCCTGGAGGGACTGTTTAAAATCCTGAAGCAATAATATTCATACCCCAGGTGTGTGGGCAGAGGAATGATGCTTGAAATAAGCCTTGTTACCGATAAATCTGATGTTACATTACACTACAAGCAATTTATGAAGCAGACTTCATGATTCATCCCTATCTCATGTTGATTTAAATCACCATTGTATTTTGACTAAATCCCTCAAGTATTAGGAACCAAAGAGGAACTATTAAGCCACTACAATAATGTTGTTACATAGACATGGCATTTTTATAAAGGTGGGGGAAAAAATCATTTATTCCACAAATGTAACCTAGTCACCCATAAATAATTCCATCATTTTGTCCCTCTTTAACAGAAAGATCAGCACATTAATACTACTACTAAGGAAGATTAATCGTCATTATACATATACACATGTATACAACAGAGCATGATTTCTTTGTGTAGCCCAACTTTGGAAGTGAGCTGCAAACAGAAAGCAGAAGCAACAAGGAACAAACTGTAGCTTTCTTATGGTCCTCACAGCAATCTGATCTCTAGCACATAATCTTAACCACGTCGGTTGTTACTTACCGTTCTGAAGTCACGATTAAAAACCAATGGTGATAGGGTCTTTTCTGTGATGGCACTGAGGCTTTGGCCTAGCTTGCCCCTCTCCATCAGATCCTCCCCTCCAACAAACTCATTTAAATCGTCACTTAAAACTTATTTCTTCTCTCAGGCTTATCTATAATCTGCCCTGTCTAGCTGCTTATTCACATGTAGTTTGTTTTAAAAGAACCAAACCCAGTTCACTTAAAGTGGACCAGAATGGGAAAAGTGACCTCAGTCCTTTTGGTGTTCACGATATAGTGGACTCAAAAGAGAACCCGGTTCATTTTATTGGTCCTCTTCAGCAATAAAGTGATCTCAGACCCTTTCTTGTTCACACCACAACTTCATAAGAACTCAGACCCCAGCTTGCATCCAAAATCTCATCCAAGTTGTCAAAGAAGGGACAGGAATCCGTAATTCAGCGGACTCGCCACTTTGACGCATTTTGTCATGGATGCTCATGTACTTCTGTCGTAGTTTTTTTTTCTACTTTTACACATTACATTGTAGTGTGGTTCTGTTACAGCCTCTTTCCTTCATTTTTTGAGAAAACAAAATAAACACTTATTTTCATACGTGTTAAGGATAGTCACTGTTTAATGCAATCCTCTTTCCAAATTTCAAGAAGTGTCCAGCTGTCCTCCTGAGACCACACAACCACTGTGACCTGACATGGTGAAAAGTTTTGCATTGTTTTCAGCAGTGACGGAACATGGCTGCAGGTACGGCAAGCCTCCAGGTACACATGTCGAAACGAAACGCAAAGCGGATCGGGACCGCGTTGCTTTCACATATCAAGAAGAAATCGAACCACAAACGGACCCACAAACGAACCTCTGGAGGTGGTCTCAGTACGGTTCGCTTTTGGGTCCTTTTAGGGGGGTCCGAGATCACTTGGATTGTTCACATATACAAGCTGAACCGCTCCGAGAGCATTTGGACGGCTCAAACGAATTAAGTGTGAAAACACCTTTAATGCATTTCCTATTATGACTCAGGTGCAGCACTTTGGTCAACACTTATGTTGTTTTAAATGTGAGATAAATCAGTTTGACTTGACAACACATGCAGGTATTTTTATTTTCTTTAGGGACGGACAGGGGAAGGAATCAGGGAGTAGGGAAGGAAGGTGAAGCATACCTGCACCACAAAAGCTGCCAACGCAGTGAGCATAGCAACCTGCGCCAACTGTCGCCAGCGTTTCATGTTCACCTGCTTGGTGAGGAGCATTCGGGCCCAACGTAGTTTCTCGGCCGTGTGAGGTGGGTAGCGGATCAGGTTGAGCCATTCCATGTTCAGATCTTTAATGAGGCAGCTGCGCAGGTGACTCAACTGATCGAACGTGTACTTGCCATGGTAGCGACCAGTCCCACTGTTACCTGTTGGGTTTTTTCGAAAAAGGCAAAACCGATGGGGTTTGGTTTTCTATTCAAAAAGAGAGAAAGAAAAACAACTCAAAATATCAAATGGCGCATAAGCATGAATACTTACCAACACCACCAAAAGGCAAGTCACTGATGGTATACTGAACAAGGCAGTCGTTGGCTAATAGCGCTCCGCTGGACGTTTCCAGCATCATCTTCTTTATTACCTTAGTAATGAAATGTCAGCGTTAAGCCTGAAGGATACAGTAGAAGTATAACTGCCGTGCTACTTATTTAGTACCGCTGAGTTCATTTACCTTCTTACTGGAAGAGAAGATGTATATCGCCAAAGGCTTCTCTCTTTCATTAATGAACTGGATGGCTTCGTTCAGTCCATTCACAGGGACGATGGGCAGTACAGGCCCAAAGATCTCATCCTGCATCACCTTTGATTCTGGCGTTACATCTTTTAGGACAGTGGGAGCTGAGGTGCAAACTTAAAATTAGTGCTGTGAACATAGCAACGTTTTGCCAAAACAGTCTAGTTTCTCCACAATGATTTATTTGTAGATTTTTCACCAATGTAGCACTGGGATTCATCATGTCCTCCCCCGATAGCCACTGTGCTGCCCTCCATGAGAGCCATTATCCTCTTGAAATGCCGCTGGTTGATGATGCGTCCATAGTCTGTGAAGGTCTTAGGATCGTTTGTATAAAATTCCTGCCACAAAAAAAAAAAAAAACTTTATCAGCAAGCCCACCATGTACACTATCAGTCAAACGTTTAGTCACACTCATTCTTTATTTGTATTTTTCCACATTTTAGAATGATAATAATGTCAAAACTCTGGAGTAACACAAATGGCACTATGGGAATTATGTTGTGATAAAAATCCAAAATAAATCAAAATAATTTAATATTTTAGCATCTTCAAAGTATTCCTAGAATTTCCAGAAATGTATTCTTGGCATTTTCTCGATCGATTTCTTGAGGAATTTCCCTGAGATGCTTTTTAAACAGTATTAAAGGAGTTCACACCTACGCTGGACTCTTATTGGCTGCTTTTCAGAATATTTCGCTGTAAGTCATCCATTTAAAAAAAAAATTATTTGCAAATAAAATGTTAGTTTTCTAATTAAAGAAATTAATATGTTGGCACGATTATATTTTTGTCTACAACACCGATTTCACACATTTAATCATACACCTTCAGATCAAAAGGTCTTTAAGATCATGAGAAACATTTCAGTCTCTAAACTTTTGACCGGTAGTGTAAGTAAAAGCTCCAGTGTGCATTTTTTGGTTGCCTGGATTGACTCAGTTAAAAAGTGGTACAGATTAATTAATAGATTTGTATATGTGCATTATCCTTTTCTAACAAAGTTTTTAATGATCATAGTGTTTTTATGCTCAGCAAAAAGTCAACAAGTGCTTGGCCAACATTGTGGGTGTAAGCTGTGGTGTTCAGTCCTCGCATCGCACGTAAAATACATAATTTATTTCTGGCTATCATCTTTATTTTCTCTCAATATGTTTAACTGTGACTACTTGACTACTAAGCTTAACACTTTGACACTGCACTTCATTTTGCTCAGATTCATCTTTTTATATTATTCATGTTCTAGATTCTGAAAAGTTTGTTTGTCGCCCATGTACGCTATTTAATCCACCTAGTAAACCCCGCTCTACCTCCAGCCAGATTGCGTCTCGGTCGATGTGTGTAATGCAACAGGGTTCAGAACATGTAGCATGCTCAGTAGTTACAGCAAGTTCATTAAACGCATTACGTTTTAACCTATATAATGAAGCAAAAGTCAATAAGGTGTAGGTTTTTTTCCTCTTTTACTGGTTATTAAACCGAACCTGAGCCTGCATTGACTCCACTGCAATATTTGCACATTTCTGCATGGACTCTATTGCATTTTTGCTGCGAATGTATTTATAAAAAAGATCATAAAAAATATATCAATTTCTTGTTACTATTATACACTGGAACTCTCTTCCTCTTGAACTTAGGGAAGCTCAGACCTTTTTAAAGCTCAACTTAAGACTTACTTTTTTAAACTTGCATTTGACTTGCTGATGTCTACTTTTATTATATTTCTTATTATTCTTGCTGTTATTCTTATTAACTTTTATAATAATTTTTTTTCTGTGTACTGCTTATTTTGTGTACAGCGCTTTGAGAAGCTGCTTTTAAAGGTGCTCTATAAAATAAAGGTTATTATTATTATTATTATTATTATACACTTTACTTGGCTGCTACCGTAATAACTGCTATGTCTATATCAAGTCATATGTTTATATTTATATAATTTTTTAATTATATTGTTACTCTTTGGCACGCATCTTCTGCACTACCTGTTATATCGGACACTTCCACACTAAAACTGTGTACTGGTCGGCGCTACACTGTCACTGACTGTGCCTGTTGTGCTGTTTTAGTAGTATTGCACTGTTCTGTGTTAGCAGCACACGTTTGCATGTGCACTTTATGTAAAAATGTGTATATCTTATTAGTTCTGTGTCGTCTCATGTGGTTAGTGTGTTGTTTTATGTAGCACCATGGTCCTGGAGGAACGTTGTTTTGTTTCAGTGTACTGTAGCAGCTGTATATGGTTGAAATGACAATAAAGTGAACTTGAAACCGACTTGATCATTGGGCAACTACAACCAAATAACCCAAACACGAAATCTGCTTGTCCCGGGCTCTCATTCGCCCACTCCCGAACACGGTGTGTTAAATAAGAGTTACGTCCAAACATAAACCAACAGGTATCTGTAAAATTATACTGTATGTACTAACCTGAATGCATTTTCTAATCTCGTCCACCACTTTGTCTTGGATGCAAGGTTCACAAAGGATGTAATCAGGGGCTATGCAGGTCTGACCACAGTTAACATACTTCCCCCATGTGATGCGGCTGAGAACATGGAAACATAAGCATGTAAGAAAAGCACGGAAAACCCAGCGCTGTTAAGACAATCACTCTTCCTTTGTGAGTTTGCTTTTTATATATTTCGATTATCTATTATCTAGGTGACAAGTTTAAATTGTAAGCAACAGTTATAAGAACAAGCTACAAACACTCCACCATCCTCAGCACCCGCACACGCGATATAGTAGCTGGCTCGTCTTCATTCTGTTTACGGACGTGACGTAACCACGTGAAGGCGAACGACGTCAAACTGACGTTTCCCCCAAAATCCGACCCAACGGCTCAAATAATAAATCATTATCATCATATAAGCTTAGCGCGGAGTATTGGGGTAAGGTCAGGAGACAGGTTTGAACACTGAATTTTTATGTACTTGCTCAATACTTGATGTTTGTTCATTTTTAACAAAAAAAAGTTCCATACTGCAGCTTTAATGCTGATTGAAAAATGTCCAATAAGTAGATTTCAGTGTACTGTGAGAAAGAGTTAAGTGCGGAACAATAAAGGCTTGTGTGTATTTACTTATCTCACTTATCACAGACCATGACCTGAAATCTTAATGACACACATTTTTCCATGACTCCTCGATAACTTATGATGTGTAAAGCTCACCGGCAGGCTATTCGGAGGTCACAGCCTTTATCAATATAGCAGGGACTTTTCCCCCCCAGCTCCAGGGTGACTGGTGTGAGGTGGTGTGCGGCTGCTTCCATCACCAGTTTCCCCACTGTGCTGTTTCCTGTGTAGAAGACGTGATCGAAACGCTGCTTCAGCAACTCCTGGGTTTCAGGAACTCCTCCAGTCACCACGTGGTACATCTCCTTAAAGTATTAATGCACGTTTTAGTTGAAATCAAGGACATTTATGGCCAATCTATTTTACTTTATGCAGTTCTGTATATGTATGCAGCATGATATGGGGAAGCATGATATTATGAATATTAGGAAGTCTGAGACCACTTTGAGGGTTTTTTTCTGTGATTTTATTTATTTATTTATTTTTTAAGGTTATAGAACTCAGAAATTTTTAAAACAAGGAAAGAAAATGTTCAATATCTTGAATATTTGATATTGAAAACTCTTGACAATTTCTAGATCCCTATTTAAGTATAAGCAAGTGTGTGATACTGACCATGTTAACTGCTTTGTACAAAAGGTCAGACTTTCACTTGTGCCTAATCTCTTCTACTGAAACGTGTTCAGAGGTCACTCCGATGGATTTGATCTAAAATGGATCATAAGGGTTTGCACAAACTTGTGGAGTCCATGCCAGCTCGAGAGCTAAGAAACTCAAGAGATTCATTTAAATATTTCAAAAGCTTCGACTTTTCAATCGAGTTGTTGTCGTCAATGATATCATTTGAAATGAAAACTGTTGTATTCAATTAGAAAAGGATGCAAAATAGAAGCATTTTCACTAGTGCTCTCAGACTTTTGGACCCCCTGTAGGACAGATGTAGTAATATTATTGACATGCAGGTACTGTAGTAATAGCACTGTAAAAGGTTTTACCGGGTCCAAGTACATGTGCAGGAGTTCCATGACCTTGGCAGTGTGAGAGCTGACCTCTGATGGCTTCACTACTGCTGCATTACCTATAGAAAAGAATATATGGAAGACATCATGAGAGGAGAAATACACTACTGTGTATTTAAACCGTACTTTTGTCAGTCCACTTGATTTGTCCAGCAACAGCATCTCTCCAGTTGGTGAACATGAAGAATTACATTATCTCTTCTACAAACAGTAGAATTCTACCTCATTAGCACAACTGTTAAACTGCCAGCTCAGATACTTTACCAGCAGCGATGGCTCCTACAAGCGGCTGTAGCGTCACAGCTATCGGATAATTCCAAGCGCCGATAATAAGCACCACCCCGAGAGGTTCTGGCTGGATGTAAACTTCATCCAAAGTGGTGATGAGATTTTTAGCCACAGGACGAGGAGCTGCCCACTCTGCCAGTTTGCTCAGGGCCAGCTTGATCTCTCCCTCAAGGCCAAAGATCTCATACAGCAGTGTTCCATTCTCGCTCTACACAAAGCAAAAGAACACTTATAACAAACGGAAATATCCAGCAGCTTAAAAGTTTTATTGTCTATTCCAAGTCACCTTGCGCAGGTCCTTCTTGAGAGCATGAGTGATGTCGTTTTGTCTTTCAGAAATGAAACGCTGTAGGTTTTTCAGCTGCTGTATTCTGAAAGCCAGCGGTTTAGATCTCCCTGCTTGAAAAGCCTTCCTGGCCTGCTGAACCACCAGCTGCTCTCGAGACATCTTTAACAGACTGGACTCATATCAAACTGTGCATTTACTAAACATACTGAGACCGATATAATCTTGATTGTACATATTGTTACATTTTTCATTGTGATTAAAACAGAATTAAAAATGAAACAAATGAATCATGGCTCTTGTAATGTTTGTAATTCCTCTAAATGATTTGTCAGGTTTGCTAGGTCTGAGGTTTACCTGTTTGAAATGGACTCAGAAAGTGAATACCCTATTTGATATGTTTTGGATTTGAAAAGTTTTTAACCATTTGATCAAAAAAATTTTTTTTTGACCATTGGGCTAATTCCAGACTAGTTTTGAACATTCTTGCCAATTTAGTGACTTTGGCACTAGGTTTGATTTGGTTTGTTGGCTTTTTAGACTTTAGTGAATTGATTTAAAAAGGATCATATCGACAAATCTAAGGACTTTTTGATTGTTAGTGCGGTCCTGCACTGCCTTTGTTCCCAATAACCAATCACCGATCCCCATTGTTCCCAATAACCAATCACAGATCCCCACTGTTCCCAATAAACAATCCCCATTGTTCCCAATAACCAATCACCGATCCCTATTGTTCCTAATAACCAATCAGTGATCCCCATTGTTCCCAATCGCCGCTCCGCATTGTTCCCAACAACCAATCACCGCTCCGCATTGTTCCCAACAACCAATCACCGCTCCGCATTGTTCCCAACAACCAATCACCGCTCCGCATTGTTCCCAACAACCAATCACCGCTCCGCATTGTTCCCAACAACCAATCACCGCTCCGCATTGTTCCCAACAACCAATCACCGCTCCGCATTGTTCCCAACAACCAATCACCGCTCCGCATTGTTCCCAACAACCAATCACCGCTCCGCATTGTTCCCAACAACCAATCACCGCTCCGCATTGTTCCCAACAACCAATCACAGCTCCGCATTGTTCCCAACAACCAATCACAGCTCCGCATTGTTCCCAACAACCAATCACAGCTCCGCATTGTTCCCAACAACCAATCACAGCTCCGCATTGTTCCCAACAACCAATCACAGCTCCGCATTGTTCCCAACAACCAATCACAGCCCTGCATTGTTCCCAACAACCAATCACAGCTCCGCATTGTTCCCAACAACCAATCACAGCCCTGCATTGTTCCCAACAACCAATCACAGCTCCGCATTGTTCCCAACAACCAATCACAGCTCCGCATTGTTCCCAACAACCAATCACAGCTCCGCATTGTTCCCAACAACCAATCACCGATCCCCGTTGTTCCCAACAACCAATCACCGATCCCCGTTGTTCCCAATAACCAACCCCCATTGTTCTCAATAACCAATCACCCCATTGTTCCCGTTAACGAATCACTAATCAACATTGTTCAGAATAACCAATCACCGATCCCCATTGTTCCCAATAACCAATCACCACATTGTTCCCATTAACAAATCACTAATCACCATTATTCCCAATAATTGCCGCAGACATCACTGGGCTCTGTCTCATCTGAGATGGACAGTAGCACAGTCGAATCGTCTTTTGTGGTCCGACGAGTCAACATTTCAAATAGATTTTGGACAAAACAGCCGTTGTGTTCTCCAGGCCAAAGAGGAAAAGGACCATCCAAGCTGTTATCAGTGTCAGGTCCAAAAGCCAGCGTCTGTCATGGTATGGGGGTGTGTCAGTGCCCATGGCATGGGTAATTGCACATCTGTGAAGGCATCATTAATGCAGAAAGACATGTACACATTTTGGAGCAGCATATGCTGCCATCCAGAGCAGGACAACGCCAAACCACATTCTGTCCAGATTATAAGTGCATGGTTGCGTAAGCAAAGTGTGTGGGTGCCAACATGGCCTCCCTGCAGTCCTGACCTGTCTCCGATTGAGATTGTGTGGCGCATTATGAAGCGCAAAATAAGGCAATGAAGACCCGAACAGTTGCGCAGATGAAGAAATGCATAATGGTCAAATGGGGGAAATTTCCACTTTCTAAACTTAACCAACTGGTGTCTTCAGTGTCTTCAGTATATCATTTAATTTATCATTCCCTTGATTCCTTTTTTTCACATTTCATTTACACCTCTCTAAAAATGTGTCCTTGTATTTGGGCAAAGTTAGCTGAAAAAGTGTCCACGGATTCGAAAATCTACCGGAAGTAGTAGACCATCCGGGTAACTTTGGGATACTCATTTAGATATACTACCATTTGGGACACAGAAACTCTAATCTCGGATACTATTTAGTACGGACAGTAGGCGAATTGGGACGCGTAAAGGTGTTGAATTTCTCCCACAGACCAGGCAGAATGAGAACCACTTAAATACCTTTCAACTGAAACAACAGAGGGTTAACAATTCTTTGTTGTTGTTGTTCTACTGCATATAATTAGCTCGTTCAAAAACACATAACACCGTGACATTGTGGCCAGATAATTAACTTAATATCCTTTGAAATGTAATATCCTGGACTGTACAAGTTAGCTACATTTACCTCAATGAGCAGTAACAGGGATTATCTTGATGACAGTTTCTCCGTTTATCTCGCTAACTGTTGCACTCATCACTGAGTGAGCTTATTTCCCATTAACGTTGAAGCGACTTCTTCACTTTTTAACACTGGTTAAACAATGTGGTCATATTTTCCACAGCGCCATCTGCTGGTTAGTCATATTACAGCAGCAATAGTTCTACAAAGCCTTGCTGAAAAACTATAATCGACAAAACACGTATTTATTCATCCGTTTTCTATACCGCTTATCCTACTGGGTCGAGGGGAACCTGGAGCCTATCCCTGGGAGCATGGGACACAAGGCAGTGTACACCCTGAACGGGGTGTCAATCCATCACATGGCACAATCACATACACATTCACACACCCATTCATACACTACGGACACTTTGGACATGCCAGTCAGCCTACCATGCATGTCTTTGGACTAGAGGAGGAAACCGGAGTAGCCTGAGGAAACTCCTGCAGCACAGGGAGAACATGCAAACTCACACACACACAGGACAGCGGCGGGAATCAAACCCCCAACCCTGGAGGTGTAAGGTGAATGTATTAACCACCAAGCCCCTGTGCACCCACACTTATTTATTTATTTTCTGTTTGTTTGTTTGTTTGTTTGTTTGAACTATTTTTCAACATTCAAGGCCATAATTTAAAAATCATGTGCTTTGAATTACACCATTTCATTACACATTATACTTTATTCAGTATTATACAAATATGCTTTTGATTGATATGTTGATATCTTTTTTCTTATTCATAATACAATATAGTTTTAGGCTTCCAGATAACTTGTGTATTTCCAATTAAAATGATTTAGTACTACAGGGCGTACAGTGGCTTAGTCGTTTTCATGTTCGCTTCACACCGCCAGGGTTGGGGTTTTGATTCCTGCCACTGCCCTTTGGTGTGTGTGGAGTTTGCATGTTCTCCCCGTGCTGCGGGGGATTCCTCCGGGTACTCCTGTTTCGTTCCCCAGACCAAAGACATGCATGGTAGGCTGACTGGCATGTCCAAAGTGTCCGTAGTGTATGAATGGGTGTGTGATTGTGCCTTGTGATGGATTGGCACCCCGTCCAGGGTCCTCGATGATCCCTGGGATAGGCTCCAGGTTCCCCGTGACCCTGTAGGATAAGCAGTATAGAAAATGGATGGATGGATTGAATGCTTTTTTAAATGTACCCCCTCTCTCTATAGCTGTAATATTTATGTTCATAGACTGATGTTAGCTGCTGGAGCTTGCAAATATCACTATAATGTTACTTCTTACTTATTTATTTGTTCTATATGTTGTATTTTTCCCCACTAGGCTAACACTCTGTTTCACTGTGGAAATTCTGTCCAGAGCTCAAATTGAACACCCTTTAAATGGAATGTAAAATAGGCCCACAAATCTACAAAGTAACACAAATTACAATTATGATTAAGTCATTTTTTCAGGGAAAATATGGGTTGTTGGTATTTATCTGTGCAGCAGAATCTTTTGCTTTTGTAGTAGGTGTGTTTGTGTATACTAATTTTTATAGTCATTTGGCCTTGTTGTTGGCTTTGTGTTATTGTGCTCAAAAATTATTTCTGTGGTGCTGTTCTGTCATTGAAGGTTTTTTTAAATCCCAGCATGCTTTGCACACATTATACTTAAGTTCAAGTGTATTGTCATGTGCACAAGCAAAGTGTACAATACGCAATGAAATACTTACTTAGACACACATTATCTGCACGAGTACTGAGCACCACAGTATTAAGATAAATTGTACAGTTAGAAGGTTTTTTTTTTTGGTGTTTGGATGATAACAGTCATGTACTGCTTCAAAAGACCTCAGTCAAAAAAAGCTACATGATTCTGCAAAAATATTACAATATACAGCGATAGTGATATACAGCATACACTTATATACAGTCCCCTCAAAAACTATTGGAACGGCAAGGCCAATTTATTTATTTAATTATTTATTTTCAGCTGTAGACTGATGAAATTTGAGTTGAGATCAAAAGATGAATATAAGAAGAGAGTTTAGAATTTCAGCTTTTATTCCCTGGTATTTATATGTAAATGTTTTAAACAATATAGAACATAGCACATTTTGTATCAGACCACCCAATTTTTAGGTGAGCAAAAATATTGGAACATGTGACTGCTGTTTCTTGTTACCCAGGTGTGTCCTGTTAGATTGTTTGTTTAAATGATAAATAGCTCTGAACATCTACTCTTGGTTTTAGCCTTCAGTTTCATCTGTGAAGATGGCATTCGTTATTAAAAAGGATAAGACAACTTGAAGATCAGAGAGCTATCTATGGGAGAAAAGCAAGCAAGAAATTTTGAAGCTGAGAAAAGAGGGGCAAATCAATCAGAGGCATTGGACAAACATCGGGCATAGCCAGTAGAACAATTTGGAATGTCCTGAAAAAGCAAGAATCCACTGGTGTACTGAGCAACAGACACCAAATGGGTCAGCCAAGGAAAACAACAGCTGATGACAAACATTGTGAGAGCTGTGAAGAAAACCCCCCAAAACAACAGTCAGTGACACCATCAACAACCTCCACAGGGAAGTTGAAGGTATCACAGGGAAGGTGAAGGTATCACAATCCACCGTTCGAAGAGCAGAAATATAGAGGCCATATCACAAGATGCAATAGTTTAACAATAGAGTAGATACATTACTGTGTATGCTATATATTCTTATATATTATAGTTTAAAATATAGTATATGTATACTAAGTGTAGGGTTGTTTTTTCTTTTCTTTTCCATTTTTGGTGAAATGTGTAACACTATCGTTTGTAGTGCTGACCTCATGTGCTTACACACCCTCAGTGTTGTCAGGTAGCCTACCCTTAAATAGTGGTCAAATATATATTTAGTCTACTGAGAATGTCACATGAAAAAATGTCCTTCGGAAAAAATCCAGCCCAGTTTGATTAGCTATCATCTGCCAAACCACAAGATGAGCTGGTCAATCTGGTAGACTATCTTTGCAAAATGGTAGAAAGGATACAGATTCTGAATTACAGATAGTATAGTTATACTTAGTAAAGCAAATAAGATCTCACAAGTTCTCAAGTAATATCGAAGCTGGAGAACAACTCTCCAGCTGACAAAGATGGTCTACCGGCTTGATCTACTCGGCCTGTGTTTTGGCAGCTGACAGCTGGTCAGATCAAGCTGGACTTCATGGATTTGACAGTAATTGTGTGTATAATAATAAGGATTATATTATTATAAATTCAAGGCGCGTGAATTCATCGTACTATTTTCACCATCTACTGCAGTATAAATATCCACCAGCAGGTGGAGCACACGACGCATTCACCTGGTTTACTGCATCGGCGAATTGTACCTCGATCTAAAGCAGTCAATGGAGCGTTTTCAGATTCATTCACCCACCCAATTCATTCATTCATTCATTCATTCACTCACACACTCACTGATCTACACATTATATAAGCGCTCTATAAATACGAAACACTTACTGGCTTAATATTTAAGATTTTACAATCAAGCTGTGCACCACTGAAATCCTGACGTATGCTAATATTAGGTTATTTCAACCATATTAAACCCAGATATAAATATCTACATACAAGTCGCTCCATGTATCTCTCTTAATAAAAGGGAATTTTCACATCAGGTGTGTATATCAAATATATTTGCAGTCTTGGTAACAATAAGACTACATAATAATAGTCTTAATAAGATAAGATAAGATAAGAAAATTTAATTGATCCCACATTGGGGAAATTCCCTCATTAGAGCACAAGAAAGAAAGAAAGAAAAAAATGTGTGTGTGTATATATATATATATATATATATATATATATATATATATATATATATATATATATATATTAGGAATAGAAAAATAAGGATAATAGTAGTAAATAATAATAATAATAATGGTCATATGTACACTATATGTGTACCTCAATGTATGTACGAATATGAATATATACAGATGAGTAACACAGTAACACCTCGTTTACATACAGATAAGTGACAAATTGAATATTGCACAGTTCACAGTAGAGGGTGAGCAACAAAAAGTAATAATACTAACACTAACAACAACAACAATATTATTATTACTACTATTATTCATAACTCGAGCACTATTGTTGGTGGCGGAAGGCGACGCGTAGGCGCAAAGCGGCTCGCGGATGAACACTTTATTATGATGTAGGGCAGCTCTGCAGTTACGTCAAGTCTCGCGCACAGGAAGAGTCTGTCAGTGTGGTGATGCTGGGACGCCGAGAAACATCAACAGGCTGATAATAATGCCTTCTTTAGTTTCTTTATTATCTGTTCAAGGAAAAGCGCTTGGTTAAAAATAGATAAGAATAATCTTGTCTCGAGAGGACTGACGAAACTGAACCCCCCCCCCCGAGCTGAATAAACACCTAGCCAGTTGTGTGTGTGTGTGTGTGTGTGTGTGTGTGTGTGTGTTGAAGAGCATCAGCGTTTGTTTGTTTGTTTGTTTTTTCCTGGAACTCTGCAGATTTCGGATTATAATCGATGAAATTTGCGTCGCATCTTGTTGTTCTGACGGCAGACCGTGAATTTATCCGCTGGGCGTGCTTGGTCTGTCGAGCATTATTATTATTATTACATTTCATCTTCAATATCGCGTATGCGTTTGTCTTGTCCGTTGTATTATTTTGACCTTTGGACGGTGGATGAATCCTTCACCATGGGCTTCACACTGAGCCTGAGCTCCAGCACTGACTCACAGCTCTTCACACTGATTTTGTCCGGTGATAAACTCCTCTGACACCATGTAGCTCGCCGTATTTGACGACTGCCTCCAACGGAAAACACAAAGCGGTGGTTAGCTGAGTGCTAACTGGGTCAGAAAATGACAGCTTAGGCCAACCAGGGGGAAGCAGCTAGCGCCTTCAGCTCTCCATCTATTATTACTGCAGTCTGAGCTTCTAGATAACGCCTGCTCACAAAGGACTGGGTTGTTGTCAAGGACCATTTATATATAAATATATCTATTTCACACAAGACTAGCCAGCTAGCTGCTTGTATAGCGATATCGCTAGATACTTGAACGTTATCTGTACTAGTATGCGAGCTCGGTAGGTTCTGGGTAACAGGAATGACACCGTGTTCAGCTTCCTGTGCTTTTGCTTAGCCAGTGCTTAAAACTCTGCTTCAGCCCTCCTCGTCCATTGCTCTGTATTAACACACTGGACAGACATGGAGACGGTTGGAGACTTCGAGTACAGCCGGAAAGACCTGATAGGACACGGAGCTTTCGCGGTCGTCTTCAAGGGGAGACATAAAAAGGTAAGTGAATGAAGCTCATGTCTGTTTTCTCTTCCTCCTCTTCCTCAGGGTCTGCAGTCAGCAGCATCTCTCTCCATTAACGCTATTATGGCTGGATGGAGAATAAACAGTGGCTTTAAGTACAATACGCGTTTGTTATAACCAGTGTATAAACAGATTATGGCTGAATTCAGCAGAAGAAATGTGTGGGTTTGTTTATGTATGTATGTATGTATGTATGTATTTATTTATATTTTTCTTCCTCTCACTTGTGTGTCCAGTTAGTGTAGAGACACCTGCATCATTCATTCATAAAAACAGCTCCACTGAGATTGGGGGCTGAGGCTAAAAAAAGAACCACACATTTAATACATTTATATAATATTAATAATGTTCTTGACATGTGACTAGATGGTTACTCAGATGTTAGATCAGTAACAACGTTTTAGTCAACTAATGCCTCTGTGTGAGTGTGTGTGTGTGTGTGAGGAGTCAATCATTGCTTTAAAGCTTATCTGTCAGCGTGTGCTTGTGATCAGTTGGGCAAATCTGAGCGTTTTGTTCCTTGTATTGTGATGTACATTACTCTGTAAATTGGATTAGGGATGGTCCGATTTGATCATGAGGATCAGTATCAGTATCGAGGCCAGTGCTGGACAAATATTGGATCTTTCTGTTGCCACTAAGTTATGAGCACACGATCGTTTAGAATAGGGCTGCGACTAGAAAAAGTGACCTAGTTACTTTTTCTGATAACTCAGTAATGTATGGCGTTACATTTTAAACGTATGTAATGTGATTACAGTTACTGATGTCAATAAAATTACGTTACTTGTGTTACAAATTTATTGTTAAGAAAACTATACTAAGTAAAATGCATTTTTACAATAAATCAGATTTTGCTCCAAAGATTTTTTTCTTTAGCTTAGAATAATTCTTCACTCGGAGCGGTTCGTCACTACGTAACTGAATGTCAGTAAAAGAAGACGACGGTGTTGGAATTTTGTATCTTCAGTGAACCGAGGCGAGACCAATCAGACAGCGTTTACAGGAAAATACATGGACATACTCGTGTCTTATTGGCTGATGGGTCTCAATTCTGCCAAATGCTCGCTCACAGTCAGTGTGAGGAAAAAATGGATATACACTGGTTTTTATTTTTTAACCAGTAAAGGGGTTGAAACTGAAACACTAACATCCTCTCATGCTGAGCAGGAAAACAAGGTGTGTAAATGTCTATATGAGTTCCCGTTTACGTGGACATATGAGCAGCGCATAAGGACAGATAATGTACTCTGCATGACACTGTGGCAGCTAAACCCATACAATGTTAGCTTAACTGTGCCTCCACTTGGTTAGTGACACCAAACTAGCCTAGTTAGAAACTAGAAAAGTTTTATATTTTATCGGTCTGGTAGTCCTACAAACAGTGACAACACCTGAGGGAAGTTTTATGATAAATCCGACTTTTTCTGATCATGTCATACATTGACACATGCTAAAATACTTCCACTGCGCGGAAGAACTTGAGTGTCCTACACAGAGCCCTGACCTCGACCCCACTGAACACCTTCAGGATGACCTGGAACACCGACTGCGCTCAACGTCAGTGCCCGGTCTCACTAATGCTCTTCTGGGTGAATGAGCGCAAATTCCAACAGCCATGCTCCAAAATCTAGTGGAAAGCCTTTCCAGAAGAGTGGAGCTTAATATAACAGGAACGGGATGATTAACAAACGCATATGATTGTCGTGGTCAGGTTTCCGAAAAACATTTTGGTCATATAGTGTTCATGAACGTCTGTGAACACGTGTTCACTATTACACAGCACAGATCTTGCACTTGGACACAGGACACTCTTTGTCCTCATGCATGTCACCATTGCACCTGTAATGTTTTGCACAAGTTGAGGCTCAGTGTCTGTGTCTGTTTTGACACTGTAATGTGAGCAATAGTGGTGTGTATTTCATCAGGCGGTCATGAATAGGACCGGAATAAATGAACAAACGTGCATGACTCGTATCGTAACGATTAAGAAGGGTGTGATAAAGCTTTGACTTTTTTTGTGAGATTATTGCAGTTATGCTTCTGTGATTAGTCGTTATTTTAGTCCCAATAGTTTCCACTGCAATTCCACAGCAGCCACAACCATTTTGCTGGAAGAAGAACTGTCAGAGCTGTTCACAGTATTTGTTGAATTGTGTAGATGAGGGGACTGAATCCCCAATCGAAGGCCTTGTTTACACTAGTGTGTTTTTGTTTTAAAACGCATAACTGTTGCTATGGTTACGCCTGTCATCTACACTACTCCGGTGTTTTCGACCCTCAAAAACGGAGACTTTTGGAAACGCCGAAGACCCCGTTTTAGTTTGAAAACTCCGTTTTAGTTTGAAAACAGACCAAAACAGTTAGTTTTGAAAAATAAGGTGTGGCTCCGCCCACATTCTCCCCCTGATTGGGTCTTCTGGATCATTGTGTATCCTTCCCTGATTCGTCAAGCCCCTACCCTATGACCATTACGCTACCTTGATCGTATACACAACAACTCGGAGACTGAACCGCAAGCTGTACTGGTTTTGTCATCATTCTTAGCAGCCATTGTGCAGTTAAATTCTGTATTTTATAATACTGCAGCTGCCTACATGCGCAAGAGGCGAGCTATGATTAGAGCAATCGGCAACAAATCTCATTTCAAGCAGCGTAAACCCTACGTGGAACGCCGGTTTGTTGTGCCTGCCGGTGACTAGCAACCAACTTCCTGTTTACACTTGTATGCACATTCCCAGTGTGCATAAATGGTCATGTGACATGCGTATTCGGTCGTGTAGTGTGGACGGAGATCGTTTTTGAAACACAGCGGGAATGCCAGTGTGGACGAGGATCGTTTTCATTTTAAAACGCCGTTTTACAATGAAAACGCACAAGTGTAAACAGGGCCTGAGAGATTTACTGCACTTTGGTGCTGCTTTAAGTTCTTGATGAACTGGATTTGTAACTGAACTATGCAAGATTAGGCCATGATTAAACCAAGTTAACAGGGACGAAGAAGAAACCTGACACTTGTTTGGCTCATGGCCAGTTGTACCCTTAAAAAAAAAAAATCGCACTAGCTGAAAAAGAAAAGACGTACTAGCTGAGCCGCTTATTTTGTCAGAATTGTGTTTCAGACGGCGTACAATTTCCCCTAGTTTATGCCTGTAACATGACCGAAGCACACTACTAATGAGGAGGATTGTGCACAGAAATTGGATTATTATTATTATACATTTGCACTGTAATGAAAAACCCATGTCAGGGTCTATCCTGAACCAGGCCAGGAGTGTGACTGATTCACCATCATCAGCTGATCATTGCACCTTTTGGAAAGCATGATTGATGTTCTTTCTCTTGGACTTTCTCTTGATTTCCTCTGTAGTTCGCTCGCTCATATAGTTTTACACGATGAGAGAGAAAATGGCCGATAGATTCCCTTGTACATTTAACTGAGTAATTATTTAGATAGCCTGTACTGTCGCACCAATGATCTAATTTACACACTTGTCTATGATTTGTTGTTGGTGTTGTACTGGATGTTAGGGTTGCGTTTAAGCTGAAGCTTGGGCGAGGTTAAATGAGCCCTTTGCTAGATTAAATGAACTGTAAATGATTTGACCCCAAAAAAAAGCTCTTTCTGCTGAGAAGGCTGAGTGTGGTGTGTATAGAAATGGCCTGTCTATGCCTTTTTTTGCTTCCATGCTTTGCTGAGCAGCCTTTCATTGAAATGATCTGACTGATGTCATTCTTGCGTGTAGGCAATGACCCAGGAACATCACACAGGAACATCTCACATTAATTTCTTCTATTCATAGATTTCCACTCAGCTGTTGCTCTGCTTTGGTCACGCAATTCTTGCCTCAGTTTCCTTCCTGGGCTAAATGTATCTCCAAAAACGGACTAAAATCAGTTTATAACCCAGCGCTGTTGCATTCCCACATCCCAAATCTGCCAGAACATACGGTGTGAATGAATTTTTTTATGAGTACAGCTTGGACAGTAGTGCTGGATGTAATTCAGATCATATTAATGCACTTATTTTAATACATTAGTGTTTTTATAATAACGGCTAATTCACAGGAGCACTGTATTGCATTGTAGACGCAGCAAATAATAAGTCAGTCATTGCTGTTCTTTAACAAAACAAAATGTAAATGTATAATAGTTGATTTGGTGATGTTTTCTGTAAGGAAATGTTTGTTTGCCATTTATGGAAGGAGTCTCCAGTGTCAGAGCTTTTGTAACAGTAAATTTTCCACAAACATTTGCCAGGTGTAAATGTAACTGTAAATGGTTAAAAAGTATAATGTGTCATTGATTTAATAAATTAAAAATTGTAATCCTCAGGAAATTGCCGGGGCATTAGTAGAATAAAACCCTTCAGGACATGGTTTGGGTTTTGGCTTGCAGCACTACGGCGCGTTCTTGTGACCTCCCATGTCTTGTCAGTGGTCCCCAACACCCCCCCCCCCGCCCCACCCCCTCCCCCCGTGTCTTCATTACTCTCACCTGTTTTCAGTTTGCGCTTTGATTAGTTTGTGTATTTAATTAAACCTTCGTGTTTCTTTGTTCAGCAAAGAGTATCATTGAGCGTTTGCCTGCCTGACTTTACTGAGCCAGTCTAGTTCTGTCTCCTAGTTCCTTAACCCTGATATTGTTGTTCGTTGATCACCTGACCTCAGCTTGTTTACTGCTTACGATATCGACTCGATATCATTTTGGAATTATTTCACCAGATTTTCTAATAAAATGCTTAACTGCAGTTTAGTCCTTCTCTATCTTCTCACACCAGACACATTATTGATTGTTGATTATTTTCCTATAACAACGTGCCCCCCTTAATGGAGTATAATCTGCATGGGTTAAAGTGCCATTCAGAATAACATTAGTGCCGGGCAAAAGTTTAGAAACACTCATTCTTTATTTTAATTTTTTCCCCCACATTTTAGAAGAATAATAAAGTCATCAAAACTCTGGAGTAACACATATGAAAATAATTTAATATTTTAGCATCTTCAAAGTAGATCCCCTTTTTACCTAGAATTTCCAGAAATGTATTCTTGGCATTTTCTCGATCGATTTCTTGAGGAATTTCCCTGAGATGCTTTTTAAACAGTATTAAAGGAGTTCACACCTACACTGGACTCTTATTGGCTGCTTTTCTGAATATTTCACTCCGAGTCGTCCGTTTAAAAAAAAAAGTCTTCTTTTTTTTTGTAAATAAAATGTTAGTTTTCTAATGAAAGAAATGAATATGTCCGCACGATTATATTTCTGTGTTATATTTCTAACACCGATTTCAAACATTTAATCATACACCTTCAGATCAAAAGGTTTTTAAGATCATGAGAAACATTCCAGTCAAGTGTCTTTAAACTTTTGTTTAGAGACATCTAAAAATGTATAACAGGCCTCACTGAAGGACTTGTGAGTGTAGTTTGCCTGTGTGAATGAAAAAAAAGCTTAAATGAAATAATCTGCTCCATGTGATCGTTTCACTTGGTGTTTGTTTTCATTTCCTGTTAAGCACAGAAGTGTAATCAACGGCTTTCTCTCTTTTTCATATAAATCCGTTGTCAGAAGACAGATTGGGAGGTGGCCATCAAGAGCATTAACAAGAAGAACCTCTCCAAGTCTCAGATTCTGCTTGGGAAGGAGATAAAAATTTTGAAGGTGAGCTGCAGTTCAAGGTTACGTTACAGTCTCATCGTGTTCAGACTGTCCTGATCAGCATTTTTTGAAAAGCTCAACTGCTCGGGTTTCTTACCTACAATCTCTGATTTCTTCCCTCTAGGAACTGCAGCATGAGAACATCGTGGCTCTCTATGATGTCCAGGTAGGCAAACATCACATTTCAAGTTGTTTTGCTGTTCATTTACATTTCTGCATTTCTGCATATCTGTATAAAGGTGGCTACTAAGTTTCGCAACGCCTCTCTTGTGTGCTAAATGCTGTCTCTCCTCTCTGAATCACTCTGTATACATGGACAGCAGTAATCTAATTATTGACCTTATTCTGAATAAGACAATCAGTACGTTTACATGTTCAACAATAATCCAATATTAACCCGATTAAGACAATACTCTGATTAAGAAACTACCATGTAAACAGCGACTTCTGATTACCTTAATCCAACAATATTGTCTTATTCAGAATAAGGTCAATGATTAGATTATTGCTGTCCATGTAAATGTAGTCAGTGTTGTGATTAAGGTGTTTACATGAGTCACTTTTAGAATATTCCTTTCATGTTCCCGTTTTACATGTTATAGAACATAGATCGATTAACGGCACACGTCATTACGTCCCCACGCCACGCCGTTCGATGTCCCTCCAGAATTTCACGTATCAACATACAGTTCGTCTTTGTTATGGAACCATCTAAGTTTTAGATGTTTCATTTTTAATTTTACGGAAGCTTCAAGTGCAGTTAATTATTTGTCATGCTATACGTGCAAATAGACGACTGCTTGAAGCTGTGGACTGCGTCCCAAACTGCGTACTTACCTACTATATAGGAGCTGAGATACATATATTTCTCCTACTATATAGCAGGTAAGTACCTGGTTTCGGACACAGCCGTGCTCTCTTGTTTGCCGTCAAACGGTTGAGCACTGCCGTGTGTGATCGTGTCCTGTCGCAAAATGTGGTGAAAACTCCCACGCGATGTTAATAGTGTGATTAAGGTGTGTACATGTCTGTAATACACTTCGATAATGCGACTAAAACAGGAATACTCCACATGTCTTAATTCGATTTGTGTTTATTTCGAGTATGACTTTAGTCGGATTAATGTCATCAGAAATCGATGTTTACATGCTAGTTTCTTAATCAGAGTACTGTTTTAATCGGGTTAATATCAGATCATTGTTGTCCATGTAAACGTACTGACTTTGAATAACCAGAATGATACCACAGCACTGCTGAATCCTCGAATCTGAAGGTGTGGATTTATAAAACACTCTGACAGTAGTTCCAGCTGTAATATAAATGATGGGTTTGTACTGTATTAAAGTGCCGATTCGAATACGCTATTGTTACCATAGTAACTGCTCATTCACAGGGACTTGTATGGCGGATGCTGCATGTAATCTAAGTCTAATAATAACCAGATAAAATGGGGTTATTTCCAAATAACCTGTTTGCGTGTATATTTGGAAGGAGTCTCCAGTGGTACAGACAAAACGTTTTCCAACACAGGAGATTGTTTTTAATTTGCAGTCCATCATTATCATGACTACCAACTTGTGTTTTTATTGTCTTATTAACTTCGAGAGAGAGAGAGAAGACAGGGAACAACTGTTTATAGCTGCCGTAACATGACTTCTAACAGGAACTCACTTGTCTCGAGGACGTTCCAAAGCGCAATTTGTTGTTTGTTAATAAATAAAAAGTGCAATCATTGGCAGATTGATGTGGTGTAAGAGGAATAAAACACTGCAGTTAAAGAAAAAGGATCAACTTCGGCGTGGTAGCAGTAACTCCTCACATCCCACCCCGGCGTGGATTATTTTCCTATAACAGCATGCCATGTTGTGTTTTACTGCTTACATAGTGACCAACAAGCTTAGGATCATCTTACATGATACACCCTGGCTTCTCCTGACCTACATTTAAAGTTGTTTGGATGATAATGAATGCATTAATGACTGTTATGAAAGGACAATTCTACATACAGCAAATAGGGAAGACATTTTTATCCCTGGGGGCCTGTTTTTTTTTTTTTTTAAATCCCTTAAACAAAAGTCATTACTCTAAGGCTGAAAATAAGATTATACAATATACACCAGTTTATTATATTATTAGCAAGTGCCGAAGGTCAACCAATTCCATTAACTAGTTAACTAGCAAAATTTCCCCATCAGTGCCCTCACTCCCCTTCAGTTGCTCTACAATGGATTATTCTAGAAATGTTTAGGTTTTTTTGTGGTATGGTGTAGGATGGATGTGGATATGTGTCGCTCAACTGGCTCTAAGCCTCAGCTGAAAGATTCATGTGTGCACCGACGTCTAAGACTAGATGAATACGAGTGGATGCTGAGCAGCAGCCCGGGGTATAAAAGCCAGCACTGTGGGTTTAATTGGGCTCATCTGGATTCAGTAGCATGATGTCTTCTGGCTTTGAGGAGAAAGTAGACCCAGATTTCCACACACACACACACACACACACACACACACACACACACACACTCAGGAGAGGAAAGTTGTTCCCTGCTCATCCAACATAACGTCCTTTATGTAACACTCCCACTCCCGAACAGCAGTGCTGACAAACAGTGGCCCTTAAGCTATGCTTTTCATCCTTTAATGTAAGCATCAATCTTGTATTCCTCCATTAGGAAGACTTCCAAAACCCCTTTTGAAAGTTGCTGGAAGGCAGATTTTGTTTTGGCGTGAGAAATAGCGTGGCTGTGACGTGTTCTTGCCGTGCCAGCTGACTGGTTTTAACGCTTTCCCTCCACATTGGAAATGGAGAAGTGGGGCTCCTGCAACGACTCGCAGCAGTTCATTAGTTGTTTGTCAGGATGCCACGTGCTGTGATATTCGGCCGGGAGCTATAAATACACATGCTCTGTCAACTGACAGACGCTGTTAAAAGAGCAGTGTCGGTTAGTACGAGTAAATAACGAGCACTGATCGTTTTATTGAAAGTAATCGTTTCATGGGAAATACTAACCAGCGGTGTAATACATACTGCAAATTCTTTTTGCAGTCTTGGTTTATTTAAACCTGCATTCGAATGCATTATATTAAGTTTTAGTATTTGATGCACAAAGACAAAGGTGTAATACTGGGGACCAGGGAAGCACCAGGAAGTCTCACTGTGCTTTGAAAGAGCTCTGTTATGTCCGTTCTTTGCTACTGATTTGTTCAGAGCTCATTTATGCTATGATTTATTGTATGACCCCTGTCATTGAGAGATCAGGATTAACCATCTTCTCCTCCCAGAGATGCTTTATTAAAGGTCTCCATCTTATTGCACATTAATTCCCCTTTAGATTCGACTAATATAAACCACTTGTCCGTTTATATTCGAGTGTGAACACTAAACCTGCTCCAGAGTTCCTGAAATCAACGTATTTCTGTTATTAGGCAATGTGAATGAGCAGCTATAATAATGGTTAAGTCTAAGTGAATATGCAACAAAAAAACCCAAACACATTTCTATATCTATGATACAGGTTAGCTCAGAGTTGATATTTAAGAGCTAATGGTACCGTTCCCTGCTCAGGTTTTTTTTTTTTTTTTCTGAATGGGGCTGTCTGTGCAGCGGACTTAATTATAGCCCTGTAGTAAGAGCTGTATAGCTCCTATCAAAGCTCTGCACGGTGTGGAGGGGGCTTGATGCTCTGTAATAACAGGAACAGGGCACTGACTTCCTATATTAAGCCTACATATTCCTCCTAATAGCTATATTTTTGTGTCTGAACCCCATAATGTGTGGATGGACTGTTCACCTCACAGGAATACTGTGTGATTGATTAAAGCAGTGATCGAGATGAAATAACGACACACGGGACTGATAAAGCGGGAGGGATCTAAGGATAAGGAAAGAAAGCGAGAGGATCAGATTTAGTTTATTGTGAATTCGAACAGTCGCTGTCGTCCTATCGACTCATCAAACCGGAACCTGAAGTTCCTGTTGTGGAACACAGTGTCTCGTGTGTATGGGTCTGCCTTGTTATTTTCTCTCCAGTTCTTGGAAAGCAGTGGGAGGGGTTTGTATGAACAAACACGCTGTGGGGTGGGGGGAAAAAAATAAGGAGCAGGAGGGGCTTGTGCTTTTCAGGAATGTTACAAAGCCACATAGTTTAACACGATCTGATGTCAGTCATGTCATGCCTTTATCTCTTTGTTGTGATTCCTTCCCTGAAACTGCTTGCTGAAAATCACAGTGTAGGCTGTGTGTGTGTGTGTGTGTGTGTGTGTGTGTGTGTGTGTGTGTGTGCATACATACACACACACATATATATACATATATATATATATATATATATATATATGTATGTATATATATATGTATGTGTGTGCGTGTGTGTGTATGTATGTGTGTGTGTGTGTGTGTGTGTGTGTGTATATGTGTTTATTGGCTCCATGTGGGAAGGTGAGATGAAGGCACAGGGTTTGAGATGTATATGTGTGTGTGTATAAGCATGAAAGATCTAGTCCTAGCTCAGTTCAGCTGTACCTGCTGCTTGTGTTGTGGTCAACAGCTCATCTTGTGAATTCATCCAAACTTTAAGCTCAAAGGTTCTTCCCTTTATGATGATCTAAAAAGTTTTATAACTAGAAGTTATGTTTATGTATATTACAGCACTTAAATCCGATCGATCCAAAGGTGTTGAGTAATGTTCTACAACAACATGGGAACAGCAGTACTGTTGGCTGTAATTCAAATCACAGGTTTATATTCCATCCGAACACGTTATTGTTTCTGTAGGAACAACTCGTTCACAGGGACTTGGATGCACCACAGTAACGTGCACACACTTTAAACAAACCTGCAAAGCACCCAATGGTGACATTTTTCTGAAAGGAGAATTCCACCACAGCAGAGTCTTCAGGACAGATGGTTTCTCAGCAACTTGACAAGCTGCATTTTTCTTTTGTCTTCTTAAATTATTGGCTAAATATAGAGAATCTTCTCTTCTTCTGTGGATGTTAATACAAACATTAAAAAGCACATTGGCAGATTACTGCTGTATAAAGGTACGTTCACACACAACGATTTAATCGCTGCAAGTTGCCAGTTACTGCACTACGAAGTAGCCAGTAGGCGTTCCTACTACTGGTTGCCATAGTAACATGTATCAGTGGGTGGTGCAATTGGCATTCCACTTTTGACAACAAACCAGTTTTCTTGCAGCTAAAATGAAACATTCTGGATGGAGAGCGTTTGTATATCAAATTCGCCAGTGCAGGTCTCCAGATGGCGACTAAAACGGTCGCCAATGCGACTAACTTTTTAATTTTGCGACCATGTTTTTTCTGCCAGTGGCCACCGTTACCCACAGACAAAATTGAAAAACAAATTAAATAGAAATGACCATATATGTTGTTGTGTTTGGCTACTGAACTGTCATCTCCTCTTGCGCCTGCGTCTACCTGCCGTATCGCGTGAACTCCTGTATGGTTTCCAATAAATAAACTCTGCACTCTTGTTCTGCAGTGGTTGAAGCGTCCGCTGTATAGATGAACAGAAACAGGTGTAACGTCACGTTTATCGGGTTAAAAAGTTGGAAGTATTAACTTTATTAAAGGTGTTTAATTTAGTTTGATGTGGTTTAGTTTGTTGAATTTATCCATTATATGTAGGCTAGCTAACTGCGTAGTTAACTAACGTTAGCGAGCTGACAAGAAAACGAAATGCGCAAATGAAAAATATCAGACTTTTCCTCATTCCCTGCCCATCCAAACCCTGCCTCCTCTACATCAGATGCCGATGATGTTGAGACCAACTCGACCAGTGAAAGCTCTCAAGTGAGATTTGAGCCATGCCAGCCCGTTTCAATCGGTGTGCAATCTTTTACAGGTGATGACAGCCAAGGAAAATGTACTGCACCTTTTGTGCTTAAGCAGGACAACATATTGCTGGTAAAACAGAGTTCATTACGGGTTCGAGTCATTTTAAAAAAAGAACCTGTGAAGAAGCATGGTGACAGTAAAAAACATAAGAACGCCAGGGATTGTGTCATTGCTAGCTCTGCCCCGCGTGCCACCCCAATCGTGAAAGCAGTGCAACGTGCTAGTGATAAAGTTGCAGAAAAAGAGATGAGGGAATTGAAAATAAAGTTCAACGCAGCCTACATGACTCTGAGCCTGAATAAGCAGGAAACAACTAATTGTACATAGTTGAATAAAAAGTGAAAAAAGAAACAAATAACTGGACATTTATGTATTTACGGTAATATGATTCAATATGATATACTGAACATTGCACAATTTATTTATGTAAAGAATACATTGTGTAAACTATGGGAGGCAGAGTAAGCAAAAGCAGACAGTACAGAGGGGAAAGAAAAGGCAGTGTGAGATAGCTGTTTAACAATGATATCATCATATGTCATATGACCTCAATATTTTTTGGCTCCTGAAAATTTGATTTGGCGCCTAAATATTTTGGGTTTAGGAGTCAATGTCTCCTAGATTTTTTTTTTTTTTTTGCCTGGAGCCCTGCAGTGTTTATATGCATCATATCCTACGAGATGAAGGAGAAGAAGTGTGTGATTTTTGATATCGCGGCCATCTATCTTCCCGGAAGCGTAAGCGACAGACTGGCTGGGGTCCATGAAATAGTTCGGACTCGCAGGCAGCATGGCGAATCACGGATCACGTGCGCTCTTCTGTCTTCACTTCCCATTGGCAGTTGCCGCACCAAGTCGCTCCAAATTTGCATAAAGTGATTTGTCGTACCACTGGACATGCCCACATCTAGTTGCCAGCAGTCGCTGACGCTCATGTCACCGGAAGTCGCCAGTTCTCCATGAAAATGAACGGTCTCCGGTCGCTTTGTCGCTGCGAGTGGATGTATGTGTGAATGCACCTTAATAGGAATAAAACGCTTTGGGACTGTTCTTGGAAAATACTATTTGGGGGTGGAAATAGTGACTCTACTTTACTTCAGGCTGCATCTAAATACTCAACAAAACGTTTTTATTCCTTACATCCGCCCTCACTCTTAGTAACACACTATATGGCCAAAAGTAGGTGGACACCTGACTATCACATCCGTATGTGGGCCTTCCACAAAGTTGGAAGCACACAGTTGTCTAGTTGTCTTTGGATGCTGTAGCAATACAGTTTCCCTTCTCTGGAACTAAGAGGCACAAGCATGTTCCAGCACAACAATGCCCCTGTACACAAAGCGAGGTCCATGAAGACATGGTGTCCTGCACAGCACCCTGAACTCAACCCCACGGAACAGCTTTGGGATGAACTGGAGTGCTGACTGCACCTCAGACCTTCTCACCCAACACCAGTGCCTGACCTCTCTAATGTTCTTGTGGATGAAAGTGGGCAAATCCCCACAGCCATGCTCTGAAATCTAGTGGAAAGCCTTCCCAGAACTCTGGAGGTTATTAAAACAGCAAAGGCTCAACCAACACTAGATTAATGCCAATGGTTTTGCAATGGGATATTCAACAGGCACATATGAGTGGACATTGATCAAAAAAAGATTATGTCTTGAAAAGCTTCCAAGATTGTGGTTTTTACACAAACTTGTACTACAAATGTGTGAGAAAATACAATGCATTTGGCTTGGTTTGTTGATCCTCACCTTACAATTATCTAAGAGATTATAAGGGTACAGGAAATGAACTGATCTGTTCTGTATATCAGATGGAGGTTCCTGCAGTCTTGTTTGTTTATATAATAATACTGTAGCTCCTACCACTTTGAGTCCTAGTCACACATCATTTATAAGGCAGGGTACCAAGAGCAGTCTCTTGCCAATTTAAATTGAAGAAATGCCTGGGAGATCACGGCTGTGTGTGTGTGTGTGTGTGTGGTTTTGGACGTACTGCTGTTTGTTTTTAATATTTTTTCCAACCCACACTTGATCACAAGGTGCTATCAGGCATATCACACCAAACCTTATGCGTGTCTGCTGTCTGAAAGCACTTGGCAGGCATGCTGAGGAGTCCAGAATGAAAAGTTAGGCAGTTCCACATTATACTCATATCAGGCAATCTGTCTCTGTCCAGCTCTGTCCAGATGTGAACTGATTAGGCATACAGTATTTACCCAGCTCTTCTCTGTTTCCCATTGCCACTAGTTGCTCCTAAAAACTCCGTATGCAATCGCTGACGGCTGTAATGTACAGTCAGTTATTGATTGTCCCATGTTTCCCTGGTCAAGTGTTAATCCCAGCCCATGTTGCATTACTGGAACCACAGTGGGATTGGAGCAGGAAGGACACTCAGTCTCGTCATCAGTGTGAGGAAGAATGGGGGAGGACGGACCAAACCATTTAGACTCCCATAATGAGAATAATGGCCTTTTTTTCCTCTCTGTCTCTCTCTGCTGATGAGATGAATAGTGGGCTGTACTGTATAGGTACTGTTGCCCTCTTTGACTGAGCCAAATGAATAGTCTCGAGTTCAGCTTCGGCATGCAAATGTGTGTGAGAAAATCAGCCTGTGTGAGAGAGTTAATAAGATTTCTGGGGAGGAGCTAAAGCCAAGATGGCAGCAAGAGCACTGATTGCTGGTCCTGTAAAAAAAAACCCCAACTCTTTACTATATATTTGTTCCACACACACAACCCCATCACATTTCCCTGTATAATGGACGACCAGATCGGAGTATAAATGGAAACAATACAGTTTCTAAATCAAACTGAGTAATCACTGTAGGAAAGGTAGAAATCGGTGATCATATAGTATGATATTCACATTCATATACATTTACATATACATATCCCAGCATCAACCACAGTCCTTTGGCTTTGAATTGTGTCATGCATTCAACCGTTTAAGCTTAATAAATTCAGTCAGGTTTCTCAGTGGAACATTTAAAAGTAGGCCATAGTGACGATGTGTTTGAGATGTTGATACCTAAACCTCTATGTTCTTGTGATAGCTACTGTATCATAATATGGATTTTGACCCTTGGCCAAACTTCAGGCCTGCGATCATCAACACAATAGGGTCAGAAACAGTGTGTTTATGGTAACACTATCCCTGGTTTTAATTTATTTCCTGTTCCTGCTCTCCCTTTGTATGCACCACTAAATGTGTCTGGGCAAAGGTAAATAATGTCTGATTAACAAATAGAGGTATAAAATGTTGTCTTCTGTTTTCTTCCAGGAAATGCCGAATTTTGTTTTTCTTGTAATGGAGGTGAGTTATTTTTATTCACCTATTTTTTATTTATTTATTTTTTAAAATTTATTTATTTTTAATTTTGTCTGTCTTCTTTTGCTCATGTCCTTGATGTTTATATCAAACCTAGTCACATGGCCCAGTGACTGGTGTTGCTCAACACGGGAACGGGGTTGAAGGAAAAACAAACTAAAAATACTATTCCAGAGAAGCCTATTCTGAAAAACAAATTCATCGGCTTTGATATCAGCTCTGTCCTGCTGATAAAATAAACGAGTGGCCACCTGATTCATGTTTATTGGAACAGTCGGTATGAGTAATGAGTTGAGGGTTTGGTTAAAGTGGTGGTTGCAGGTAGATGTTTATGTTCTAATCTCCAGATGAATGAATGTTTATCAGACTTTATATCACAGTGCTGTTTAATTCTTGAATTCCGACTGTTCAGAAAAGTGTTGATATTTTTTAATTTTCTAGCACAGCTCTGACAGTAATGCCGTATTATTATAGTAACACGTTATTGTCTTGATGTTAAAAATACAAGGACATGTATGGTGGAAGCTTCACATAAACTAAGCTTAATAATAAACAGATAAAAAACAGCAACATGTTTATATAACATTAATGCAAGGAGTCATGAGTGTCAGCATCTTGTATCTGCCAGTAAGTTTTCCGCCATAGGAAAGTCTTCAGGATACAGGTTGTTGTGTTTAACATAACAAGCTGCATTTTTTGGGTGTTTTGGAGAAAAAAAAAAAAAAACAAGACGTAAGTTATAATCAGAACTAGTTTGTTACATTAACATTAAGATTAAACAACATTAAACTATAAATGGTTACAACGACAACAATAAAAAAAATCATAATCAGTTTTTATTGTTTTTTCATAGTTTGTAGTGGTATAAGAGGAACAACACACTTCAGGATGTGCTGCTGTTGGAAAACAGTGAATTTTGGGATGGGCTCCACACTGTGTCGGGTTGCATCTCACCACCCCGACGCTGACTGTTCTCTTATAACAGCACGCCGCCAAGTGTTTTATCCCTATTTAGCCTAGCTAATTCTGTATTGCTGACAAGTCAATCTTATTAAACAAAGACCATTAAGAGCAGTCTGATCAGCATGTAATTTGAGTAGCTACTATGAGTAGCCTTTTATGGGGGGAAAAAAAACTAGAGTACACTTCATAAAAACCTTTTTGCAGTGTACAGTGCTGTTGTGTATGGAGAACTCGGTATGCATATCCTTTCTTCTCCTTACACTCTTCCTGTCATAAGGAGTTTAACTGCCCCTGCATGAAGGAAGCTGTAACATTGCATCACTTCAGATCAGATTAATTGACTATCATTATGTCTGCCTTGTTCTCTCCCGACCCCGCCTCCATATTTCTAAATCCTTGTCTCGCCGCACTAATGTCTGTGATTTTGTGTTCTTTATATACTGATACACACTGAGAATCCGAATGTTTTTCTTGTGTCTGTTACAGTTTTGTAATGGAGGAGATCTGGCAGACTATTTGCAAGGTAAGCGCTTCAAATGAATATTGCTTGTAGCCTCAGAGGTTTCACCTTTTGGTAGCATTGATAAAGGTTATATGCTGTTCTGAGTGTACTATATATTATATACAGTCTGTCCAAAAAATCTCCATGCCAGCTTCTCAGTTGGTCCGTGACCCTTCCTGTCTTTTTGAATTTGTTAAAGTTTGACAGCAGTGTTGTGTGTGTGTGTATGTGTGTGTGTGACGTGTTTGCCATTTTTCCTGTTAAAGTCCATTGCAACTTTTTGTCCAGTCTTCTTTTGTCAGAGGCGTTCTTAAAGGCTATAAAAAATTTTGGAAGGCATTTTTGCAACAAAAAAAGTGTGAATTTCCCCCTATATATGGAGACTTTTGGGACTGTGTGCCGTGCTAATGCATGTGCAGAACAGGCATGACCCCCAGCAGTCAGTCCTAAAGGTCATCTAACGGTGACGTGCGTCTCGCTCAGAGATACCAGCTGCCAACATTAAGATGTCTATTTATAGCTCATCATGCTTTACTCGCACTCTAAATATTAATTGGGTTATTTGATTTGTTTTCTGTTTCTCAGTAATCAGTGTGATGTTTATTGTCCAAAGTTGCCTTAGTACCGTTTTTTGAACAGGGCATCTTTCAATAAGTCATGTTGTCTGTGACATGAGTCGAGCTGACGCCTTGTTTTGATGAGTCAGGTGACCTCCACCGAGCTCCTAAAGAGTTTGTTTGTGTGACCGTGCTCAAGATAAGGATCAGCTGAACTCTAGCCTCAGTGCTGCATGTGATTAGAGTTCATTATCACTACGTAACAGTTTTGTCCAGGTAAATGCTATGACGTCAGATGGCATGGCGCAGCATATCGCAGCCTTGCACGCTCCCTCCTGCGAATTATGCAACCGTTCCCCAGTTACCGCAATCCTCGACTGTGGGATTTGTTTGTGATCAAACACTCGTAGCAGGATACGCCGTGATTATTGTTGCATTTGTATAGCGAGTAGACCAGAGGGAATCGAATCCTCTTAACAGCTCAGTGTTTTAGCAATGTTTTGCTCTAAGAAGGGACCAACAACCAAATCAGTGCTGTGCGATACTGCATCTCGCACAGCAGTCGCACTAATGTCAGCAAAATATACGATCATCACGCTAGATATTAACGGACATTAAACGCTACTGGTTATATTTGTGGGTATGTTGTGTATAGCTGTAGCAGGCGTACATGTTTCATCAGCTGTCAGAGCAAGGGGATGTGGATGTTGTGATGTATGTGCGTGTGTGTGTGTGGAAAATGGCTTTCTCAGCACCAGTGCCTCTCTGTTGTTCCAGCTAAGGGCACTTTGCGGGAGGACACCCTGAGGGTCTTTCTCCAGCAGATAGCAGCAGCAATGCGCATACTCAACAGCAAGGGTATCATCCACCGTGACCTCAAACCCCAGAACATCCTCCTGTCCTACACCGGCCGCAAGAAATCCAGCGTCAGCGGCATCCGCATTAAAATCGGTAATTGGATACGCCTCGCATATACTACACTACTACACTGTGCATATATATAGTAGCTAGGCTGTAATAATAGCTAGACGTATTAAATAGGGCATCATTTCTTTCTGTAAAACTCATAATGTGAAGACAGTGGTGTTATTAATCGACACAGATATATTAACGGGCAGTTTTTGTGCTCTCCAGCTGATTTTGGCTTCGCACGATATCTGCAAAGTAACATGATGGCAGCCACTCTGTGCGGTTCGCCTATGTACATGGTGAGCACCCTCAGGTGTCTTAAGAACACCTCACTGCCGCTTGACACGTTGACATATTGTTTGTGTTGGTCCATTGATTATGTCCATGTTCTCCCTTCCAGGCTCCAGAAGTAATAATGTCCCAGAACTATGATGCCAAAGCAGACCTGTGGAGCATCGGGACTGTTATTTATCAGTGTCTGGTGGGGAAGCCACCCTTTCAGGTCAGTCTAATGAGAGATATGTGTCAGTCAGTTGTATTTCCTGAAACAAGGGTCTGTTGTCTTTCTTAGTAGCACTCTTAAAAACCACATTCTCATTTCAAGTCATCGTGGTACTGATGATTTGCTGTCATTCCGCCAAACGCCTGGCAGCTGCAAGTCTTTTCCACTATTGTTGCGGTAATACTGTAGTGTTACGCCATTTATGTACTGTACTAGTATCCGCTTTCTGCTCCGTTTCCCACAGGCAAACAGTCCACAGGACCTGAGGATGTTCTATGAGAAAAACAAGACGCTGGTGCCAAAGTAAGAAGCAGCATTACTCACGGGGCTGTTACTGGACTAGATGCAACTCGTAACACTCAAAGCTAGAATAGCTGTAATACGGCTTCTATTTACATCATAACTAAAGAGCTCTTCCTTTCTGCTTTCAGCATCCCAAGGGAAACATCTCCTCCCCTTGCTGATCTGCTGCTGGGTTTACTACAAAGGAACCAGAAGGACCGGATGGATTTCGGTCAGTTGGGCTGTGATGAATGTGTCGATTATTATTGTTAACTTTATTGTGCGTTATTTCAATATCTAGGTTCATTTCCATCTTTTTTTTGTGGAATCCAGGAACTTTTTCAGGAACTCAGTAGCTTTAGCCATCTTTAGACCCGATCTTGGTTCACAGGCCGCATTTCCTAAAAGCATTTAATTTCCTTCAAGCTTCATAGAATGACCGAGACTCTTCCGAAAACATTTGAAAAACTTTAACTGTTTAGCTAACGAGGAATTACCAAAGCTTGTTTTATGCCAGACGCAGAACTGTATGACTGGTAAATTGGAGCGTTTCAGTGCACCTTTTTGCTTTTACACAAATTCAAAATGTTGTGAATTTTGTGCATGCTTTTAATGACATCATGGAAAAAACAAAAGACTTGAAGTGTGAGGAAATTGCTGTCTGTAGATAAGATACTGTTAAGATCACATTTAAAACAACGGAGAACAATGCAACATCAGTCTTGACCTCCTTTATGTCCACTGTGTTGTGTGTCGTGCCACGTAATATATATGTATATATCTTTATATCTCTCGTGATCCTGGTCCCCACAGTGTAGTGGAAACTCAAAATCAGGAGGAACTGATCCAGGAAATGTGTCATTCTTGTTTAGAAGGTTTGGAAACGCATGGTGTTTACTCACTGCACTCTGCTCTCTTTACTCCTTGTAGACACATTCTTCAGCCATCCCTTCCTGGATCAAACGTCGAACATCAAAAAATGTGAGAACAATGATCTCGTAGTTATGTGTTTTAGAGCCAGAGAGCTGTCGATCTGATAACTAAGCGAGAGCTTGCGCTCTTTTCTCTCAGCTTGCCCTGTGCCAGTGCCTGCATGCCCTATCTCAGTGTCGGAGAGCACTTGCGGCAGCTCGCCCTCCTGCCGTTACGTCTCACCTCCGGTAAGTTAATCGCTTTCATCCCATCGAAACTATCATGCCACTGCAGCTGTTCTGCACTGTTACTGTACGTGAATACCTTCATATTATGATGCACGAGAGGATTAACAGTGTCATCGCTGACTCGACTCCAGGTAATCCGTTATTATTTCCCTCCCCTGTCTCGTTCTTTGCTGCAGTCGTTGCCGGACATGCAGACCCTGCCTGAAGACGTGCTCTCGTCTCCACCTCTCGGCCCTCCCAACTACCTGCAGCTGTCTAAAGAGTCTGGCGGCAGCACCAGCAGCAAGAACTCATCCTGCGATACAGACGACTTTGTGCTGGTGCCGCACCTCTCTGGAGAACAGTCCTGTGAGTTAGACCTACATCAGTACACACACTTGGTACATACGGCCAGCTGTTTGTGTGTATGAGTTACTCAGTTCTCTCGCACTCTCCTTAGATGACCCGCCGACGGGAGTCGCTGGCCGTAGACCGTCCAGTGAGTTTCTGCTGTGTGGAGGGTGAGTGTGACCTCACTACCATTTATCAAATTATACACACACTCTTGAACCAAGTTCTACAAACAATCTGAACTGCCACGCACTGTCACTTTCACTGGGTCTCCTCCAAGAGGAGGAATCTTTCTCCACGCTTTGGCCTTTCCATCACCTTGGTAGAGGTTAATCTTGGTTCCACTTTTGTGGCTCATCTCTCTATTTCTTTGTGAATTCCAATCTGGCTTTCCGATTCTTAATGGTTTACATCTAATGGTATGGCCTCTATATTTCTGCTCAAAAATTTTTTTGAATGGTGGATTGTGATACCTTCACCCCTGCCCTGTGGAGGTTGTTGGTGATGTCACTGGCTTTCTGGTTTTCTGTCATCTGTGTTTTTCTTTCTTTTTCAGGACATTCCAAATTGTTGTACTGGCTATGCCCAATGTTTGTCCAATGCCTCTGATTGATTTTTCAGGTGAAACTGAAGGCTAAGACCAAGAGTAGAAGTTCAGAGCTATTTATTATTTAAATAGTCAATCTAACAGGACACACCTGGGTAACAAGAAACACCTGTTCCGATACTTTTGCTCACCTACAAACCGGGTGGTCTCGTACAAAATGTGCTACGTTCTATGTCGTTGAACACACCTACATATAAATACCAGGAAGTAAAATCCGAAATTCGGACCTCTCTTCTCTTTCATCTTTTGATCTCAAACCCACTCGATCTTCAGTCTACAGCGAAAACAAATGAGCCTTGCTGGTCCAGTAGTTTCAGAGGGGGTCGTATAGAGCAGGAGTATTCAGCTCAAATTTGCGCAAGTCCTTGCTTACTCCAGTTTAACGTTCAGTCGTTAATGATTCATTTATCGTTATAAAGCTGACTCGTCAGTTTTAAAGCGGTTATAAGATGATGTGGATTTGCACGTTCTTCTGCATGTCCTCTCAGTGCAGATATATTCAGTCCTCTTCTCCTCCTAAGTTACTTGGTCATGAAGGTGAAAGAGACAGCAGATTCCATTATGGGAACATGACCTAGCATGATGCATCTGCTATTTCTGCACTGAAACTAGCTGACGTAGCTCGGCCAGCGTGTGAATCACAAGACTGTAAAAGAGAACGTTTGTGGTGACGACCTGCCGTTTGTGAATGTTAACAGAATGAGAACCATTTAGTCATAAATGACAGCTATTTTTTTACTGTTCTAAATATGAAAAAAAAAAAAAAGTCCAATAAAAATCACTGAGCTGAATTGACTGGCTGTGAGGACAGAGTGATACAAATAAAAGACACTACTGTTTTGTAGTGATTGGTTTGACTTAGACTTACTTTATTAATCCCCAAGGGGAAATGAAGGTTTTACAGCAGCAAAAACAGAAAAACAAAACCACAAGACAAAAATAGACAATACAGTCAATCAATAAACACAATAATCTGAATATTATCAATTACAAAATACCGTGCAATTACCTAATTAGCACAATAACTCATACCATCAAACAATGTCACTCAATCCCTTAATCCAAGCAAAACATTCCGATGTATTATTTAAGACATTATAGTAAATAACTAAAAATAATAAACATATAAAAAATAAACAGCATTTGTTCATGTCTCTACAGAAGTACCAATACACACACACTCACACACACACACACACACACACACACACATATATATATATATATATATATATATATATATATATATATATATATATATATATATATATATATATATATATATATATATATATAGGACATTTAAAAGTATAGTATAGTCAACAATTTTGGTGGAAGTTAGCCGAAGCTTCCTGTTTTTGCGAATTTAAATCACTTGCATGCTCTCTAGATGAGAAAGCCTGAATGCTAGAATGCAAGCGGGACAGCTTTCTGATTTGACAGACAGTAATACACAAGTCAAATCTGGATACCCCCAAAAGTGAAAAGTCAGAAAAATCACATTTCATTTCAAGTCCAGTGAAAGACTTCTAATTATGGAAGAGCTTTACATCAGTGCAAAAAAACTCCTGAAAGCTACTTCTTCCTGTGCCTCAAGTTAAACTCCTTTTAGCCATGTTGCTGTTCTTGACACACACACATATACTGTTTTGCTTGTCCCTCTCATCTGTCCTCCGAGTGCAGCATGAGCTCACCCTTTGTGTATGTGTGGGTGAGCTGGCTGAGCAGCCCTGTTTCTCAACACACTTGTGTGAAGCCTCATGCAATACTTTGGAAGAGTGCCAGCTCCTCCAGGAGAGCTGCTGACTTTTCCTGGAGTTGTGAGCCACAGCCACAACACAGTGTTCCCATGAAGCACACTCAACTAGCACCTCACGTTCATTGTTTGTGTGTCGATTCTCGAGAGTGTGGCTCTCCGGGGCAAGCAGCCCAGTGCTGCCTCCAAGCAGGTATACAAAACTAGGTGTTAGTTCACACCAGTCTGTAAAAACATGCAAAGTAGACAAGCAGACTTTTATTAAAAACCTGATGATATAAAACTCTGATCTGTGTGGTGCTGGTTTGTTTATGCCTTCTAGTATTTTTAAAGGGAATTTTCATTAAAATGTCATTTTTTTAAATTTCCAGTATGCTTTATGAAATAACTGTTGTGTGTCTGTGTGGTGGCATTTTTATTTATTTATTTATTTATTAAACCAGTTTGACCTACTTTTTCTCCTCAGATTATATATATTTTTGCACTTTGTGCCGTGCCATGCTGAACCGACTTTGGATCAAACAAAGAGACTGTCTTTTTGTAGCTGCCTGGCCTTGTGCGACTTCACGTGTACAGATGGCTTTGCTCCTCCCTTTCTTTAGCTGTTTCTTCCCTCACAATAAGCTGTCCGTAACACATCAACACCTCTTTTGACCCACACATGACTTCTGTCCAAAGACATTTTGTCCCCTATAGAAAACAAAAGAATGCAAATGAGCTTTTTCTATCCCTCTCAGTGTGACTGGTGGAAGTGGGCATGGGCCATTGGCTTGAAAGCTCTGCCCTCATTTGCACATGACTAAACCCTAAGCCCCTCCTTTCTCCCTGATAGGCTGGAGACGCATGTGTTTACATGGTTTCTCTTCCCTCTGCTGCTTGGCCATGCCCTTTAAACAGGAAAAGGTTTTTCATACTTTATGAAAACAAGCTCTCTGCACTCTGCGAAACAACAAAGAGCTCTTACTTCTTTCGGTTTTGGTTTTATTTTGTATTATAAATATATAAATACATACATTTTGTTGCAAGGGTTTTTTTTAAACAACTGAACATCCACCATGGTTGAATCCATGCTGAAACATGCTGAATAGATCGCTGGATTTTCTTCTACTTTATCCAGGCAGCCGCAGCCCTCTTCAGGCCAGAACCCTGTGGTGTCCCCTCGAACGGAGACCACCCCGATCCCTGTGCCCACTCAGGTGCGCAACTACCAGCGGATCAAGCAGAACCTCTCCAGCAGCCCCAGCACCACCCTCTACGGCTCACCCAGGTGAGACACTAACTTCCGGTCACTACGGACTTGTGAATGGTTTGATGCTTATAAAGGCTTAATGTCCAGAGTTCATCAGCTTTATGTCTTTGCAGCGGTAAATATGTGCATAGAATATGCAACCATCCGGAAAGTACAAAAAACTGGATGGTGGTGGTGGGGCGGAGAGGGTGAGCTATAATAGTCAATAGCGGTTAAAAAGAGGAAGACAAAGAAAGATGCAGCTTTTGTTTGCAGGTCGATTGTCTCAGCATGTAGTTTAGGCAGGTGGCCAGTTGGAGCTTATAGATTAATCCCTCTCCACCCACATCGCCTCCCCAACAGCCCCAACTCAGCGCCTGTTGCCAGGCTACAGCCGCTGCCCCACTTCCAGTCTTAGGATTAAACACACAATCCTAGACTCCTGCGTGAATGGCTTCACACTCCTCGTTAGACCACACCGCTAGTGGCTGCAGTAAAGAGAAATGCATACCAGTGTGCATGAGACGAGTTCCACCAGGATTTCATGAGTCATGTTTATTTTCCAGTGTTACTGGGATATTTGTTACCAAATTTCCAATGAGTTTTAGCAGGACAGATTATAAGAGCATTGCTCTGCTTTCGGGATGGAGCTGGCACTCGGTGCCAGTGTAAGGATTTTGATATTAGTTGTGGTAAGTCCAAGAAAAGGCAAAGGAAGGACTGATGAGGAATGTGAACTTGAACCACTGAGCTTTCGAGATGCTTGTCTGCTTTGGTTTTAGTGCCTGGTATTTTTGCCTGCCAATTACAGTGTGATTAATGTATGGTAAGGAAGGCAAATATAACCACTTCATGAGTTTTGGATGGTAATGGGGATACATTATGGAAATGTGCTCTTAAAAATGACTGAAGATGATGTCAATTTTCGTAACTAATTTTGGATCACTGTTATCGTTCATGTTTTGGTAAGTTCTCGACATATAAACCAGCATTTAAAGTTAGAAAATTGAAACCGTATGGTGAAAATCTCTACCAGTTGTGTTCCAACTAATCTAGAGTATGATGTTTGTATTGTATTGTAACAGCATAATCATGCTGTGCTGTGTGGTTGCAGGTCTGGTACAGTGCGGCGCTCTAACACCAGCCCTATGGGATTTCCAAAAGCTGCCTCCGGCTCCCCCTGCCCTGCTGATGCTGCCCAGACCGTGGGACGAAGACTCTCCACTGGCAGCTCACGTCCCTACTCGCCTTCTCCACTGGGTAATAAGCGTGCCGTCTCACTCTCCGTTTATCTCCTTTTCTTTTTTTCCTGTCCTCTTTCTGTCAATTCTCTCTCTCTCTCTCTCTCTTGCTCTCTTTAAGCTCTCTCAATGTTTGTAGAGGTTACCAGGGAGCTGTCCACTTTTTGGGAGGAGGAGGAGGTTATTTGCCTTAGCACGCATCATGTCCTGACATGTCTGTCTGTGTGTTTTTTGTTCAGTGGCTACTATTCCTGAACAGCTGGGCCACTGCTGTTGTGGACATCCCCACAGCCGCGAGGGACACAGCCGCAGCTCTTCTGGTGGTAAGTGGACCACATGCTGGGCAACAGAGAGGGACTCCTCATATGTGCTTGTTGAACATCCCATTCCAGATTTAGTCCCCCTTTCCTGTTGTTATAATAACCTCCACTCTTCTGGGAAAGATTTCCACTAGATTTTGGAGCGCGGCTGTGGGGATTTGTGCTCATTCAGCCACAGGAGTGTTAGTGAGGTCAGGTACCGACGTTGGGCGAGGAGGCCTGGAGCGCAGACAGTCTTCCAGTTCATCCTAAAGGTGTTGATTGGGGTTATGGCTCTGTGCAGGACTCTCAAGTTCTTTCACTCCAACCTCGGCAAATCGTGACCTAATAGACCTCAGTTTGTGAACAGGGGAATCGTCATGCTAGAAAATGTTTGTTCCCTTCACTTAGTTCTAGTGAAGGGAAATAGTAATACTGCAATATAGTACAAAGACATCCTATATCATTATGTGCTTCCAACTGTGTGGCAACAGTTTAGGAGAAGAACCACATGTGGGTGTGATTCAGGTGTCCACTAACTTTTGGCTATGTAGTGTATCTTGATGTTAACATTATATTCACGACAAAACACGAAGCAAAATCGATACGTCAGTCATCCGCTCCATTGCACAGTCGACTTGACTCTTACAGTTGTATATAATGATCATGGTCTTTGCAGTGCAGTGGAAATGCCACCCAGAAACTCTTCCAGGAACTGTGTTTCTGGTTGAGCACAGTTCTTCATTCCACCTGTTCTCTAAACCATCAGTGTATGTCAAGAAGTTTGTGTTTATAGTAGTGGTCATGAATTCTACATGCTGGAATACAGTTCATAGTTTGAAGTCGTGTTAAAATGAACTCAGTAGCCTCTTCTGCTGCAGTGTCATTGGTAGTCCGCTGAAGCGTAGAGAGCTCGTATGGGTGGTGGTGCCATCTACTGGGCTTAACGTGCAACGTGCTGGAAAATGGAAAAATCATTTCAATATTAACAGATGTTTATATGACTGAGATTTATCTTAATGTTAAATAGATGCCTGTTTGTTTTTTAATACAGGTTCCCCTGTGCCCTCATCACAATTGCTGGGCACCCGTCTCCAGAGCGCACCCACCCTGACCGACGTCTACCAAAACAAGCAGAAACTGTACAAGCAGCTCTCTGATCCCGTGCAGCCTACTGCCTTACCCTATCCTCCTACTCACTCACCGCAGCTGGGACGCCCTGGCAACCTTGGGACCTCTCCCACCAAGCACCTTGGCTCCTCCCCCCGCACCTCTGATTGGCTACAGAAGTCCCCCCTGCCCACCATCATTGGCTCACCGACCAAGGTAGTCTTGATGAAAACTTAATGCATCGAGTAGATTTGTGTCCGTTATTAGACTGACCATGTTTTTGACCTACCCTTGTTTTTTTACAGACCACTGCTCCCTTCAAAATCCCTAAAACTCAAGCCTCGTGCAACCTCATGGCCTTGGCTTCTCAACAGGGCATAGCGGACAGCCCCAATTCGAGTAAGATGTCTACCGATGCCCGGGAGATCTGCCCCCACTACTGGTCACCGTACCCCAGCGGGCGACACTCGGCCTCCGAGAGCACAAAAACTACCTTTGGAAGGTACGAAGAACACGAATCACTTTTATTCCTCTCTCTGATACATTAACTGATATGTAATGGATGCTTTCATGGATCCTTCACGTGAAATACTCTGCACTTACTAGAGTGTGCATGGGATTTCTAATGGGTTAACCATTTGTGGCACCAGGATATGATTACTGCATTTGCTATATAAGCTTTGATTATACACCATGTCTATAAAAGTTAGAGGCTGAAATAGAAAAGCAGTATCTGGCAAAATGTTGATTCAGAGAGCAGCACTGATGTGGTGATCAAGTTAGTGGGGCTGAAAATACAATTCTAGTCATCTTCAGTTTCAATCAGGTACCTGGATTGAAATCAGGTACCACGGGTTTGCAGTCGAAGCCTGAATTTTACATCAGAATCACTGCTGCACTGCAAAAAATGACATCTTAACAAGTGGAAATACCCTGTGTACGCAGTCGAATCTATTTAGTAGTTCCTATTATAAGATTACAATAAACCAAATATAAGATTATTAAACCCATTTCAAGTCATTTGTACTCATTTCAAGTTTGAAATAGTCTTGCTCTATTGGCAGATAATGTTTCTCATTTTAAGCGTTTATTTCTAGAAAGAAGCAAAATGATCTGCCAATAGAATAAGAAAACTACACGATTGAATATAGTAATAATGTCCAGAAATTGGTTTAACAATCTTTTATTTGTGTTATTGTAATCATATAATTAGAAATACTAGATGCTTTTGACTATATTCAAGATATTGTCACTTGCTAAGATGCCTTTTTTTTTTGCAGTGTGCATACTGTAGCGTGTCACAAGCTCTCGGTGTGACGCCTTTCCTATCACACCAGGCACCGCTCTCACGTAGTGCATTTAATCCTGTGCTCTACAGAATATGCGCTCATGACACAAGTCTGCTTTTTCTCCTCAGGTCGGTGAGTACAGGGCGTTTGTCAGAGCAGCCTGTGAGAATCACTCTGGGAGGACAGACGTACCAGGGCAGTACGGACAGCCTCAACACAGAGAGACCTATGGACACGGGTAACTCTTCAGTGCCATTACATAATAGCATGGATTTATTGCGATTGCATAGCAAGTAAGCATTGCGGTTATATAATGAGAAGGTCTGGAGACATTATGATAAGCAGTTACCACAAAACATAGTAGATCATAGTGGTTTGCGAATCAGGAAAGCTTTTAGGTAGAAACTGACAGCAAAACCTTCATTAAGCATTAGAAGAAGAAAAAAAACCCACTGAATTACTGCAACAAATGAATGATGGCCTAATAAAGGCAAAATGATACCACATCCTTCTTAAGATTTTCTAACTAGCTAGCATCCTTCATCTGTAGTATATAGTTCATAGTTTATGTTGTTACGGCTAAAGACTGTTTTGAATGCACATAGCTTATTAAGTCAGACTCGCTCATATTACAACCTAAACAGCAGATGAAAATTCATCCTTAAGCAGAGGGGTCAAGGGTTACAATGCCTGTTTTCAGCTGATGGGTAAGATACCTTTTGGAAAACCCACCTTCTACTTCATCAGGATATGACATTTCGTTTTTACGAGTGCCCCAGGTGTGTCGACCATATCAGGAACTTTCAATTCAAATTACATGCACAGGAAATACACTGGTGCGCCTGCTCAAGTGGGGAATGTTAGTCTGAGGTAATAGAGAAAGAAGAGAAAATAATTAGAGAAAACAAGAAAGCATGGCACGGAATCCCTGCTGTTGTATGTTTGTTATTTTTCATGTAGGTTTGCATTGTTGTTTTGTTTCTGAATCTCATTCAGTATGTTTCCACATCTAAAAGCTTCTGCATGGGCCTCTTTGGTTGGCTTTTGGTGTGTGTGTAATGTTCCCTGGGTCTTGGCTTGAGTGTGTGAGTGACCCCTGTGTTTTGTGTGTGTGTATGTGTGTTTGTGTGTGTGTGTTTGTGTGTGTGCCACCCTCAGCCCCTGCAGGGTCATGTGGTTTGGCAGTGGGTAGTGCGAGTCCCCGTACTGTAGTGTTCACAGTTGGCTCGCCCCCCAACAGCAGCACCCCTCCCACTTGCAGCCACCTGAGCACACGCCCTCGCACCACATCAGGTGAGAGCTTCACCGTGCTACTGCCAAACATATCACCACCAGCATCACCATCTGCATCAGCACCAGCATCAGCAACAGCATAGGTTTCATAAATAGCAATAGTGCTTGGGTTTGGTACTGGCCATCAACAGCTGTGTGCTGTCTGTCTGCTGCACAGATTCTAAATATGGTTACAAACAATAAGCTATGACATCGTCTTTAACTAATCCAAAAGCTTATTTAGGCCATACTTGTGTGGCATCGATGCAAGTTTTCAAGTCCTCAAGGGATCACTTGCTATTAAATTAGTACTAGTGAGTTAAGGCAGCTGGGTTTGTGGTATAACCTTGGTGAAGCCTCAAATAACACCAGCCCATTCACTTACACTTTATTGTTCATGTAGGTATAATCGTTGATATATTTGTGTGTGTGTGTCTTTCCGCAGTGGGGTCCAACAGTTCAGCAGGCTCGCTGTACTCCAACAGTGGAAAGGTATGCATGGGTTCTCCTCCTGCTATGGCCATGGGTAGTTCTCCCCCCAGCAGCCTCCGCTACGTCCCCTACGGCACCTCTCCACCCAGCCTTGATGGGTTTATCACTTTCGAGGCCCCTGAGCTCCCAGAGGAGACGCTGATGGAGGTGAGAGGCTAACTTTTGTGTGTAAAATGCAAGGCAAGCCAAATTCATTGTAATGCAGTAGTTCTCAAGTACAGTTGAGTCCACTGCACATTTTTTTTAATGTTTTTTAATTATCACCACACACGATTCAGTTCATGACGGACCTGATAATTAGCTGATCAGGTAGGGAAAGTTTTAGGCTCTGTAGGGAAGTGGGACTGGCATCGAGAAGCCCTGGTTTAAAAGAGTTAAGTGTTACATAGTTTACTCTGTTATACACTAACGGTCAAATGTTTAGACACACTCATTCTTTATTTACCCCCCCATTTTAGAGTAATAATAAAGTCATCAAAACTCTGGAGTAACACAAATGGAACTATGGGAATTATGTTGTGATAATCCAAAATAAATCAAAATAATTTAATATTTTATCATCTTCAAAGTACACCCCCTTTTTGCCTAGAATTTCCAGAAATGTATTCTTGGCATTTTCTCAACTGATTTCTTGAGGAATTTCCCTGAGATGCTTTTTAAACAGTATTAAAGGAGTTCACACCTACGCTGGACTCTTATTGGCTGCTTTTCAGAATATTTCGCTCCAAGTCGTCCCTTTAGAAAATTATTTTGTTTTGTAAATAAAATGTTAGTTTTCTAATGAAAGAAATGAATATGTTGGCACAATTATATTTCTGTCTACAACACCGATTTCAAACATTTAATCACACACCTTCAGATCAAAAGGTTTTTAAGATCATGAGAAACATTTTCAGTCAAGTGTGTCTAAACTTTTAACCGGTAGTGTATAGTTGACCCATTAAAACTGAGGAAGGTATAGTGAATAGCGAATACAGAGCGACCCTAGAACTCTGCACGTACCCTGACGTGTGTGTGTGTGTGTGTGTGTGTGTGTGTGTGTGTGTGTGTGTGTGTGTGTGTGTGTATGTGTGTATGTTTGCAGAGGGAGCACACAGAAACACTAATGCACCTACGGATGATGCTGTCCTTTACGGACTGTGTGTTGGAGATGGCCGCTGTGAGAGCGGGAGGTGCAGATCTTGGAATTTCTGCAGCCTCGCTTTACCCTCCTCAGGAGAGTGTGGTGGTGGACCAGATCAGCCAGCTCAGCAAGGAGTGGGGGTGAGATATACACACACACACTAACACTTAGCACTCTGATCCGTTATGTCACCAGTTATCAGAAATGAATTCCGAATTTGACTTAATTGAATCTGTTTTTCAACTAAACTGAGCCACGTGAGTTTATATTTGAATTTATACTTGAATATTTGTCTTCATTAAAAAAACAGGAACAAAAAAACCACTTGCCCCACGTATTGTATTCACATTGTACTCAAATTAACCCTGTATGTTAATAGAAGAAATTTGTTACCGTGTTAACAGAAGGTGTATACCTTCTGCACAAAACTGCACACCACACGTATTCAAGCACTGTTTTATACTCCTCATCATATCACCCACTGTAGGCAAGTGGAGCAGCTGGTGCTGTACATGAAGGCTGCTCAGCTGCTTGCGTCCTCTCTGCACCTGGCCAAAGCTCAGATCAAGTCGGCCAAGCTGAACCCCTCCACTGCTGTCAAACAAGGTGAGCAGGTGTGTGTGTGTGTGTGTGTGTGTGTGTGTGTGTGTTTGCATGCTATTCCCAACATTACTGATCAGTGTTGGCGTTGAACTGGGCAAGATGATCCAGAAATGGTTGCCATATACTGTAAAATTGATCAAGGTTACCCATGACTCCATACTGGACTCTTTCCATGTGCAACATTCCCGTTAGACAAGTCAACCAGGTCTTAAACTGAGGGACAGGTTCTGATTTCCAGAGTCTTAGAATGATGCTCTTGGCAATAATCATTCCTCATTCTTCTTTTTTCTTTTTTTTTTGAACCACCATCAAGTGGTTGTGAATTGGAATGATAAAACAGCCATTCATGGGAGCAAATTTGGCTGTGCTGTCTCGGTTACAGGAATGGAAGAGATACTCGTTTTCCCCGTCAGTCACAGTGACACTAGCCAATCATGAGTTCCTACTGTAGGAGCCCGTGTATGTAGAAGATTGCATCCTCCAACAATGTGTTACACTGCATGAACCCAGCCAACCACGTGAAAAAGACATAGGTGGTTGGCTTGACGTGTCCAAGGAAGCACGTGTTAGCCTTCACCGTCCCTGCTTGGTAGCTGTCTTATGGAAATTGGCAAGGGACTGAATTTTGGAGAAAAACGTTTGAGTTACCGAGGCTAAATGGAACTCCAGTCATCCAGAGTATATTTGGAGACACGTTGGTGTGTGTTAGCTGTTCAGAAAGCTCCTTTCCTAGTCTCTGATGCGTTTGTCAGTCTTTGCCGCAGTTTGGGAAACGTAACGCCATCACTGGTGCACTGTTTCAACCTGATTCTGATCTGTGGCTTGCTGTTTGGGAACCTCTGCCCTATTCCAAAGTAGTGTAGTGACAATAAGCGCTGACATTTGACCGAAATAATTACAAATGTCATTTGCCAGGAAAAGACCGATCATCGAAACAGCAGAATGTCCTCAATCTCCACTCCTTTCTTTCTCCCGCAGTGGTTAAAAGCCTGAACGAGCGCTACAAGAGCTGCATCTCTCTGTGCCGTCAACTCACGGACAAACTCAACCACTTCTTCTCAGATAAGCAGCGCTTTGTGGACGAGATCAACAGCGTGACTGCTGAGAAGCTCATATACAACCATGCCGTGGAGATGGTGAGCAAGACCAACAATAGCATGCACTCGTACACGCGTCTCTGCGTCTCTGTAGAAAGGATTGACACGGGCCTTGTGTTTGGGACAGGTCCAGTCGGCAGCGCTGGACGAAATGTTCCAGCAGACCGAGGACATCGCGTACCGCTATAACAAAGCCGCCATGCTGTTGGAGGGCCTCGCTAAGATCCTGCAGGATCCGGCAGACATAGAGAACGTTGCCAAGTGTGAGTATAACACTATGCCTTTAATTAGATCTTCGAGACCTACTAGAGTAGAGTGGTTCTCTGTGGTAGGGTCAGGGGTTGGGGGAACTGGCGGTACAGGGGAACATCTCACTTCTAGGTTTACAGTTGGAGTTGGAGGTTTGGTTTAGTTCATTAATTGCTTCACTGTTGATTTTGTACATAATATTTTACTAGAAAAATTCAGTATTTAGATAATTGGTTAAAACATTGATCTTAGATGTTACATGAAGAATGTTACTAAATGAATATATTGATATTTAAAATCTATATATTTAAATAGTTTTATTGTTATTTTGTTAGATATTTTTGACTTTTGATAAAAAGTGCTGTTAATTTCACGGCCTTGTACTTTTTCAGTCGATATTCATTCAAACACATGAAAATGATTCGAATAATGTTTCTATTATTTCGGATAATTGCGTAATATTTATACAATTATACAAAAAGGCAGTTCTTTTAAAGTAACCTTTTCATTATTTTTTTTGGTTTTTGTCTAAAGATTTTCATTTCGGTGCATCACTACTCACACCCCAGTGTTATCAAAGTTATATTTATTATTATTGCTATTAGCCTGAATTTTGAATGGATTTATTCCAAAATGAAACCACAAACTTAAAATAAAGCTTAAAGTAAATAATGTTTTGCCTTGATGTGTTCCGCTGGTGGAAAGTTGAAGAATAAGAAGTTTTATGTTCATGTCCTGAGGCTGTCTATGAAATGTATTTTACAGTTAAACATGTCTCTGGCTCGAAAATGTTCTATAGGAGGAACTCGGGCACTGTATCTGCTCTTTCTTTCAGTCCTCTCCATGCTTATAATGTGTCTTTTCCTGTTTGTGTGTGTGTAAACAGATAAGGCGAGTGTGGACCGGAGGATCTCTGCATTGTGTTACTGCACTGTCACACTGTACGAATAGAACACACACACACACACACACACACACACACACCACTGGCGACAGGAACCGTCCTCCTTGCAACTCGCTCAGACTAGAGGATGCCCTCCCTCCCGCTTCTCCGACTTCGTAGCAGCCCGAGCCACTTTTCCTTTTTAAATTCGTATTATTTTTCACGAAATCACCTGACCCACCAGAGCAAGTATTCCTTTTTTTCATAAAGGACCTCTGCCACCAAGTCACTACCAAAGATAAAATGCAACAACAATACAGATTTCTGTTCTGAAGAAAGAGGCACTGGACTCAGCGAGCGGTCTCCTCAGCAGTTCTCCTCAGAACGCGTCTTTTCCTCGTTTTACACTGAGGACTGGTCTTTTTTTTTTAATGACTTTTAAAAACAATACTGTATTCTGTGATGGTGTTGCAATTATTTATTGGTTTTAGGAGGGTATTAATGTTGTCACATGATGTTTGGATGCTTTCGTCGAGTCAGACTCGCGTTGGACTGCAGTTAGAACACACACGTACTCGGCTGTCTTTAGCATGGTAGCCTGAGATTTGTAACGTAATTATTTTTAAAAAATTGAATGCACTTTATTGACACGGACGTGGAAAAGACTCGTGCTAGGACCCACACTGAGCTGTTCTCCATGGCTTGATTTGCCGCCTGGTTCAACAGGCTGTAAAGAGACATTAAAACGTTGTTCACGCCCCGGGACGAGAGTGTTCCCGGCTTTCTCGGCGAGCAGGATCAGCCGTGACGTTCATCAACAATACCGGTCAAGATACTTGAGTAGTTATGTTTTCATTCGTTACTATAGAAACAAGCATTATGTTTATATTAATACTGGATTTTTTTAAAAAAAAAAATGTATGTATAAACTGAAATTTGCATTGTGTAAATATTTGAACGTGCATGTGCGATGTGTAGTCTGTTGTTCATTTGGGAATGAAGGAGCAGTCATGGGATTCCCTGTCACTCAATCCAAGAGCACAAGTATTCTTCCTTTTTTTTTTTTTTTTTTTTTTTTTTTAAGCAGTTTGATACTTGCCCACTACTGCCATTCAGACTTTTATGCAGCCCTCAAGGAAGAGACCTCATGTTTGTCTTTGGATGGCAGCTCAGAATTCAGAAAACCTGTGCTCTATGAAGTACATTCCTTTTGGAGTGCAGGCGGATAAGGATACGAGGCAGAAATGCTAATGTGAAAACTCTCAGGCAGTAAACAGCTGAGCTGGCTCTGCCTTCCTTTCCCTGGCTCGCTGTGTGTGGGTGTGAGTGTATGTATATATGAGATACTGTATGTGTGTGTGTGTGTGTGTGTGTGTGTGTGTGTGTATATGTATATATATATATATATATATATATATATATATATATGATGTATATGAGTGTGTGTTGGCAATGCTGAAGTGCACAAAAGGCCAGTTTAAGAAAACTGAACTGAAAGCCCTGCAAAAGTAGCCTGCTTTCACCTGTACATGTGTTAATAAGAACCTCCTGGTGTTCTGCACTGGCACTGATGATGTATCCATTTTGTGGTTTATATATATTTTATTCTCAGACTTTACCTTCACAAATCTTTATTGTACAGGAGGGGGGAGGGGGGGATGCAAGACAGATATTCTCCTGGCTCGTTTTATAATATCCTATCGAATCCGTGCACAGTCCTGTACCCTGTAGATGTCTGTCCATTTTCAGGCTCTGAGCGCCGTGTACACAGGATGTTCTTTAGAATTGCCTGGTGTAGAGAGTAAGTGGAACCTGTGGAAAGTACCTGTAGAATGTATATTCCCTGTTTCTTGAAGTCAATAACCCTTGTCTTGTATAATACAGGCAGTGCAATGGAAACCTCAAAGCTCCTGTTTTATTGTTTTGTTTATTTGGTTTTTTTTTTCCTGACACAATGTTGTAATTGTTTCACTGAGACAACTCGGTCAAAAAAATCCACTCGGGTTCATCAGAGCCGCCTGCAGCACTGCTCTGTTTCTGCATTGTACCATGTTCATTGTACATTTTGCATGGACATGAAATGTAGGTTTTATAACGTGGGACTTGTTACAGAACAACCAATAAGAACAGTAGTTCAGTCCAGTATACAAATAAAATCATTTATATATAATTATATCATGTAAACTGTAACTGCCTCTTCTCATGGCTGGTGTCACTAAGTGGTCTGTCATGTCGTGGTTTACATCCTGTTGTTACCCATGAGGTGTTTGTCAATGAATCAGCAGATCCAGTGGTCTTCCAGACTCATTAGTAGCTTAATTAATTATAGTGGTTAGCACGTTTGCCGCACACCTTCAGGGTTGTGGGCTTGAATCCCACCTCCGCCCTGTGTGGGCGGAGTTTGCATGTTCTCCCCGTGTTTTAGGGGTTTCCTCCAGGTTCTCAGATTTCCTCCCCCAATCTAAAGACATGTGTGGTAGGCTGATTGTCTGTAATGAGTGACTGAGTGTGTGTGCAATTGTGCCCTGGAATGGATTGGCTCCCTGTCCAGTGTGTCCCCCGCTTGTGCTCTGAGTCCCCTGCGTTAGGCTCCAGGTCCCCCCGCAACCCTGTGTAGGATACGCGGTATGGAAAATGGATGGATGGATGGATGGATGGATGGGGTTTATTAAAGGAATACTCCAGCATTTGTACTCTCAAACTAATATCTATCCACCACGTCTGTAGTTTCCCTGAACTCAGTGACGTAGCCAGGAATTAATGTTGGGAGATGAAGAAATATGTTCAAACAAAAATCACTGCGAGATGTGTCAAATTAAATTGCTAAGTGTGATGCACTCTGGCATTTCTGGTGTTTGCCACGCGGTAGATATGTTGGTGTTATTCAGATTTTGTGGTTTAATTATTTTATGCATAATCTACCGTCCGTCAATCGTGCCATATTAATAATGTTAACAGCCGTAGGACAGAAGATACCTCCATTTCCACTGGAAATGATTTAAATAACATGCGGGTAGTAGTGGAACACTGACATGAAAAGTGCATGATTCTGATCGGTTAATCATGTTTCTCACCATAGCAGCTGGTAGCCAATAAAATGTGATTAAACAAACCGAAGGAGGCATTTGTTTGATGTTGACCTACTGCGCAAAAGGATGTTATATGACGCTTATACTCTTAGTGAATTCTTGAATCTAATTGATTAATTTTCTATAACAGCACAGCTCTGAGAGTAGTGACGGCTGAAAATCAAATCGCAGGTTTATATTAATATGCCCATAATACGCAGCTATTGTTTCTATAGTAACAGTAGAAACTGCTCTTTCTATAGTAACAGTTTGATGCCACACATAACGTACCAAAAAATGGAATCCCTGACATGCTGAAGCTTTGTTTAAAGAACCAGACTGAGGAACCAGACTCAAAATCTAACCCATATTCTTCTGAGGGACAGCAGATAGTGGGATTATAGATAAGTACTAATAATATAATATGTAATGATAGAACCAGGTGAAAAAAACATAAGCATTGTACAGTATTAACATAACCCAGGATTTAAAAAAAAGAAAAGAAAAAAAAAAGATAGTATTTTACTTTAAATAATGAATAAATCAGTTCTGTTCACTGCCCTTGGTTTCCTTCACAATCTCTAGAAGCTGCATCACTTCACGTTCGTCTCTCATTTCATTGTTCAGTACATGATACCTGTATCTACGCTTCTCGAGAATCCTCGAATAATTTACATAAATGTGTGTGATTGGAAAAACCACAACAGAGGATCTGCCTACTTTGAACAGCTTTGCTACAGGATTTATGGTTCTGTGGTGGTTTGGTTTGTTTTTTTATTCCCAGTTCCCAGGTCTGCTAAAATACTTTGCTTCACCAGTTGGCGACACTGTTATAGTTAATCAGATGCCTTTAACTAACACACACACACACACACACACACACACACACACACACACACACACACACACACACACACACACACACACACACACACACACACACACACACGCGGAGTATTTATATTGCAAACTGATTTTTAAGTATGTATATTTAAATTTTGGCATGCATACTCGAATTTTTTTTTAAAGTATGCACATTCACTTTGTGTCCATACTTAATGTGTACAACTTTTTTTTTTATTTTTTACTGATTTGTACTTTCACTTTTTTTTTTTTTTTTTTTGCTTAAAGACTTCTATGTATCACTAAATTAGGTAAACGTTGTTTAGTTAACTAATCCATAAGTCAGTGTTGTTCATGCGGAATTCAATGTTACCTCCATGAATTTTACAGTGAAAACCCCAGTCATTTAAAAACAGTTTAGCTGAGACTCAAACCCAGGTCATGGTATTCCTGCATGTTACCGCAGCGCTAATTTAGCACACATACAGTAACCACCTTACGCATCACGCTCACTTTATATTTTACATAATCTTGTAATTAGAAACTTGTTTAAACAATTAGGTTTATCATAAGTTTTGATGAGAAACGTAATATTTCCATGTGAACCATTGGACCACATTTTCCATTTTTATTGTACTGTGTTCTGCTACAGTGTGTTGCTCCATGCGCCACCTGGTGGTTATTGTGTGAAGCACAACAAATGAATTGAAATTCAGTATATTGATATTCAGAAATATCAGTAAATTAGGTTAAGTTGCTTAGTTAACTAATCCTTATGGTAAGCTAGTTAAACTTTAGCTTGTTCCAGCTGCAGTGGTGAGTTGGTGTAATGGGTAGTGTTATGAGTTAATGTTCCAAGCGTTGTAGGTTCAAAGCTGAAGTGTGGTCACTTTTGCAGAGTTTCACAGTTCCTCCTGGACCTGTTTCCTACAGGTTCTCCAGTTTTCTCCCACCTCTTGAAAACATGCCACTTAATGGTTTATCTAAAAGTCTGACTTGTGAGATTACTGTGACTCAGACCAGGACAAATATGTAGATGACTGAATGAATTGTTTCAGCATGACTCTGATGCTCCAACTGACATATAAGGAATAGTAAACATCTAATGTTTGACCAATGAACCTAACTGATATCTAGTTTTTGGGTGAAACCTTTGGAACAGAAATACTACATTACAGCATGTGGCAGACACCCTTATCCACAACAACTTACAATTATCTCATTTATACAAATGAGCATTTCAGGGTCTTGTTCAAGGGCCCAACAGTGGCAGCTTGGCAGGGCTGGGATTTGAACTCCGATCAGTAGTCCAACATCTTAACTGCTCAGCTACCAAGTAATATGTGCAATGAAATAGTTTAATCACATTTCCATGATATCAGTGTGAAGAAATGCATTTATTAAAACATGCAGTTAACGGTTTTGTGACCCCACGTTCTTGGCAGCCATGAAAGAAGTGGAGCTTCCCCATGTCCTAAATATTACTTTTAACCCTGAGACTTACAGACATAGATCAAATGTTGTGGAATAAAAACACACTGGATTTTGTGAGTATAGTTATTTTGCAAACTTGTTTTTAAGTATGTATTTTTAAATTTTGACATACATACTTAAAAAATAAGAATGCATGCTTGAATTTTAAGTATGCATATAAACTTTATTTCCAGAATTTGAAGTATGCATAATTAAAATAGAAGTATGCAAACTAATTTTTAAGTATGCTCTCCCTGCTCATCGGGGTACTCTGGTTTCCTCCCTCAGTCCAAAGACATGTGTCGTAGGCTGATTGGCATCTCTAAATTGTCTGTAAAGTATGAGTGGGTGTGTGAGTGTGTATGCTATTGTGCCCTGCCATGGGTTGGCACCCCGTCCAGGGTGTCCCCCACGTTGTGCCCAGAGTCCCCTGGGATAGGCTTCAAGTACCCTGCAATCTGTGTAGCATAAGAAGTACAGAAAATGGATGGATGGATGTCTACGTACAGATAGTTTTCTGCCTGAGGGGGGCAGTAGAGCACATTACTTGTACCATCTGGGTAACAAATGAAGTCGCTGTCTACCCTGTTACTGATCTAAAATTCATCACCCATTACATAATCAGAATTCAAGGTCTGAATAAATATAGACAAAAGTTAGGTCTTTCTCTAAAATTTATTTCATACATTTTATATATATATATATATATATATATATATATATATATATATATATATATATATATGTAGTTTGCCACTGTTAAAATGTGACGTGAGCATAAATAGTATCCATTCTCTTTCTCCTGTTAAATTAAACTGAAAACAGTAACAGGTCATTTTCAGCACCACAGTATAGTACATTCTCTATATTGCATCATATATAAAAATATACAGATAGTGTTTTTTTTTTTCTTCTTCTCCCAAAACCTTCTTTCCATGTTGTGCAATGGCATGAAATCAAGGATAAACCAATCTGTATGATCAGGACTACCGAGTGATCTATAATCAGCTCGACTTGCCTGTCCTCTCGTTCACAGCATTTGAGTATCAGATCAGTAGCAGCCACCACGCACTTTCCACCGACCTTCTTATTTTTTGGCTTTTTCAGCCCTCAGGAGACTAAAAGGAAGGAGAGAATGGAGTGGATAGCGACTGGGAGAAAATGACAAGTGAAACAAATCCAAAACCAAGTCGCTGAATAAAAAGCAGAGATGTGCAACAAACCGATGGGCTCAAATTAGTGTATGAGCTGCAGCTTTGAGGTTGTAAATCTTGTCTCCCTCAGCAGAGGGAGCCTCATACCAGTTCATTTCCCTCCAAGTGTTGGGAATACCAATGAAAATGATACAGTCGACACTGTAAAACACTTCTACGTTAAACCAGTCTGTGCGCTGAGGCACGTGATCTTGAACAAGGCGCAGTCGGGACCAGAGTTCTGTTGCAGTGCATAGCGAGAGACTTGTGAAACGGTGTCACGAAGGTATTATTACCCTACAGTGTCTCCCAAGGAGCTGCCCTCAGACACACACACACAGACACACACACGCAGCCATAAACACACAGTCACACACACATACATGGAGGCATCAGGACACGCCGGACCTCCCCGATGAAAATGAACTGGACACAGCGGCAGAGCGCCAGTAAGGACGTTACGATTATTTCCGACAGGTGTCCAACAGAGGTCGCCGGTGTCTTCTTTCTGTGAGGAGTGCTGCGTGATGGTGATGACCCCCGGGGGGCGTGACCTCACTCCTTCCGTCTCCTGTGAGCCCTCACAAGCCAGACCGCTCGTAGAACAGAACGTATGCGTCGCTGCTGCGCACCTGACTGGAGGACATTGGCGTTACTCTGAAAGAGAACAGAGAAGAGTGAGAACCCGTACACTTCCAAAAGTCTTACAGAGCATGTCTGTCTTGCGTACATGGCTTGACATGATGCTTGTAGCTCACCAGCCACTGGGGCTAGTTGTTTCAAGTCAAACTAAAGCACTGACATCCCAAAATGATTATTAGTTTATTTTATTCCTTTAGAATAAACATACAAACACTAAATTATATAATGCTAAATGCTAAATTCATAAAACAACAGCATGCAACCACAAATATTGTAGTAAAATCCACTGGTCAAATTGTCACTCTGTTAAAACCCTAGTCACGAGCAATACTAATACTACTAATAATAATTTCAAACCATGATTATGCAACATGATAACAAACACTGTATTTGTTTTTTCTTTATGGTGTGTGTTTGTTTTCCCGTTTACAAAAAGCAAAACTGTTGCACTAAATCCCACAAACGCTGGACATGAATAAGGCTCCAACATGGGTACAAATGCCAAAGATGTTGGAGGCGAACCAGCACTGAGAAGAGTCACAGAATCAAACGGGAGTAAGCTCTGTCAGATCTAAAGATGTGTTCATGAGAATGAATGAGAAATGAAAACGGGAGCCGCTTTTCACCAAGAAAAAAAATGTCATCAGGGGGTGAAAGAGAGAGAAAAAAGGAAAACAATCATAGCTGGTAGAAAAGGAAGCTGGAAGATGAAAAATGTCATACAGGTCAGATCTGGAAAATCCAGAACTCTAGCTTGTCTTATACATGCGTATGAGTACCTGGAGTCATTAAATGTGTACCATTCTCCTGAGTCAGGATTGCAGCAGTATGCCGTGTAATGCCCGCCCATGGTGGTGCCGGAGTGATTGGACACTGCATACAAGTTATACACGGCACTACCTGGAGACACAGTGAAGCATGCGAGAATATTGATGTGTAAACACTGAGAACAGCAATGCAGAGTACGAACCAGCACAAGCACAATACGACAGAACATGACGATCCTTTGCACTCATATTCCTACATTTTACCCATTGTACCTCAGATTATTTTATTGTATAATTCTCACTTTAAAAAAAAGTTGTATTTATTTTACAATCACAATCTACCACTAACAACGTTTTATTTATTATCAATTAATTAATTAAAACCTAAAAAAACAAGTGGGATTATCAATAATGCCATTTTTATCCTTATTATAAGGAATAAAGGAATAATTAGGAAAAGGAATTTATTAATCCCTTCTGGGACTAATAAAGAGCAAACATATTACTATATTTGAATAGTTCATGAAATAAATCTGTATGGAAGAAGTCTGTGGAATTTTTACATGCTTTATTGGTCTGTCGCTGCAAAAAGGTGGTCTAATTAATGTAGAATCTTGTAAAAACCCTGCGTCTCAGAATGATCGTGTTTATACTTCACTTGTATCAACTTGTGTAGAACCTTTTTTTTTTATTTTTAAATGCATACAATGAGATTTTTTATGCAGTTCTGTATCATATACAAACACGGTGGGCTAAATGAGACATGGTTGTTATATGAATCTTTTAACATGTAACAATACTAACTGCTTCTGTCAGAGGCAAACTCCCTGAGGTCCAGGTCCTTCATGGGGAAGTTGACAAAAGTGGACAGTTTGCTGGATCTGACTCGAGCTTCTGAGAAACGCTTCAAATCTGAACGTGTGAATCAAGGAAAGAGTTTGCCCATCCAGTCTGTCAGTCAAGAAACATTTTGGTGAAACTGGTGATATGTACAGTATGCATGGCCCTCCACTAATATTGGCACCCTTGGTAAGTATGAGTAAAGAAGGCTGTGAATAACTGACTTTATTGTTTAACCTTTTGATCTTTTGTTAAAAAAAATTCACAAAAATACTCTGCTCTCATGGATATCAAACAATTGCAAACAGAACACAGGTTTATCCAAAAAATATATCTTTGTTAAATATATGTGTGCAACAATTATTAGCACACCATGAGAAAATAATTTTTCTCATTCATATGAGAAAAACAAATTAGAAGTATATTCCAATTGATATTTTAAACATTTTTAGTACACCTGTGTGACTAGGAACAGGAAATTGTTCAACCGTGTCTTCCTGTTTCACAGGGGTATAAATATGAGGTAACACACAGGCCAAATTCCCTTAGTCATTCATAACAATGGGTAAGATGAAGGAATATAGCTGTGATGTGTGGCAAAAGGTTCTTGAGCTTCACAAAATTTGAAGTGGCTATAAGAAAATAGCACAAGCATTGAAAATGCCCATTTCCACCATCAGGGCAATAATTAAGATGTTCCAGTCAACTGCAAATGTTATGAATCAACCTGGAATTGGACGTGTGTCTATATCGTCTCAATGCACTGTGAAGAGGATGGTTCGAGTGGCCAAAAAATCTCCAAGGATCACAGCTGGAGAATTGCAGAAGTTAGTTGCATCTTGGGGTCAGAAAGTCTCCAAACTACAATCCGAAGTCACCTACATCACCACAAGTTGTTTGGAAGGGTTTCAAGAAAAAAGCCTCTACTCTCATCCAAAAACAAACTCGAGCGTCTTCAGTTTGCCAGACACTACTGGAACTTCAATTGGGATCGGGTTCTATGGTCAGATGAAACCAAAATAGAGCTTTTTGGTAATAAACACCAGATGTTGTTTTGGTGCACACAGAGAGGTGGCCATATGGAAAAGTACCTCATGCTCATGGTTAAATGTGGTGGTGGATCTTTAATGTTTTGGGGCTGTTTTTCTGTCAGAGGACCTGGACATTTTGTTAGCATACATGGCATCATGGAATCAAATGTCAACAGATATTAAATGAAAACCTGACTGCCTCTGCCAGAAAGCTTCACAAGGGCCATGGTTGGATCTTCCAGCAGGACAATGATCCAAAACATACATCAAAATCAACACAAAAATGGTTTACTGACCACAAAATCAAGGTCTTGCCATGGCCATCCCAGTCCCCTGACTTGAAACCCATAGAAAACCTGTGGGATGAACTGGAGAGGAGAGTCCACCAGCGTGGACTTCAAAATTTGCAGGATCTGGAGAGATTTTGTATGGAGGAACGGTCTCAGATCCCTTGCCATGCATTCTTCAACCTCATCAGGCATTAAGTATTGACTAAAAGGGTGCCAATAATTGTTGCACCTATATTTAACAAAGTTTTTTTTTTTTCTACTAAACCTGTGTTCTGTTTGTAATTGTTTGATATCCATGTGAATTTTTTTAACAAGAGATCAAAAGGTTAAATAATAAAGACAATTTTTCACAGCCTTCTTTGCTCATATTTACCAAGGGTGCCAATATTAGTGGAGGGCACTGTATATACACCACGTATCTGTTACAGCATAGAGGATCTATAAGTAATGATACTTAAAGACCGCCTGAAATCAAAACTGCCTTGTTAATGTCCTTGCTCATATTGTGAATAATTCATATGTATTAATCATTTAAAAGACGTCCTTTTTTTAAAAAACATAATCTTCGTTCAATTCATGTAATGACTTTTGATTACCACTAAACGTCGTCTGATTTTTAACTACGCCACCATGCAAGCACAGACAGGAGGAAAATAACATTTACCAATAATATCATATCATGTTTCTTCTCTCCCTCTCCCAGCTCTCAGAGTGTAACTGCTTTCACTCAGACATTTCGGGGCACTTATTTCCACTGCTTAAACACTTTAAACAATAAATCCTCCTGAATTTCTTCTATTAAAAAATAAATAAATAAATAAATGAAAAGAGTGCATTATAAAATAGTCGTGCAGAAGGATACGTAGCACTAAGATTTTAGGGAACTTCTGAATTGTGAACTTCTTTGTACATTTTCTTCTGGCTTTACATCTGTAACATGTCTGTGGAGACAGAGGCAAATATGATCTTTAGGGACAGTGACTACTTTATTCTGAAAAAAATAGTCAAATATCAACAGAAGCAGGCAGGATATAATCAGAGCAGCCTTACCGGTTTCTCATCTCCATCAAGCACATCTTCTTTAGTGAAGAGTCGCATGCAGTCCATCAGACTGACCTCTCCGTAGCCCTTCTGGGTGCAATACACACTGTCATACATCACGTTCTTCCTCTCACTGTACTGCATTTACATGACAGAGCACAGCAATAGAGAGAGAGAGTGTGTGTGTGTGTGTGTGTGTGTGTGTGTGTGTGTGTGTGTGTGTGTGTGTGTGTGTGTGTGTGTGTGTGTGTGTGTGTGTGAGTGAGAGAGAGAGAGAGAGAGAGAGAGAGAGAGAGTGAGTTGCCGAGCTGAACTGACCTTGGAGATTGGTAAGGAAAGATCCCAGAAGGGATCAAACACAGTGGAACAGTAGCCACACTCGGTGCAGGTCAAAGAGCTCTTCAGCTGCCCTACGAACAAGTCTGAACACATACAAATGCATTTGAAACACACCAGATATGACATACATTAACTGCTGTACTATATTTATATCAGATTTGTTCATGCAGGTCAACCAGGAAGGCATACGTACGATCCTACAGAGCTGTGATACAGCAGAGCTTGGTGATTTCTCTGCTGTACCACACTTAATAAACCTGTGAGTGGACTCAAACATACCTACAATTTTACTGTCCTCTCTCTCCAGGTACTTGCTCCACATCTTTTTCCCTTTCTCATCATCACTGCACGAGGAAACCCAGAGTTAGTCACTGACTCTGTACAACACACTCACAGAATAATAATAATAATAATAACAACAACAACAACAAAACAACAACAACAATAATAATAACAACAACAATAACATTAATAATATCAATAATAACAACAATAATAACAATAATAACATCAACAATAATAACAATAATAATAATATCAATAATAATAACAACAACAACAACAACAATACTAATAATAATCTTTATTTACCATTTTCTAGTCAATATATCATAGTGGTTCACATATAGAGAACTAATCAAAATGTTAAATCATGACTAAAATCAAAATTGAATAATACACATAGACCTAAGCCAGGTAAAGCAAGCAGGTTTTCAATCTAGAGTTAAATAGAATTAAAATTATTATAGATTTTGTTTTCCTCATATTCTCGGGAACATAAGGGATCAGAGCCGATATCCGAAAAAACTGGCTGAGCTTAAAATAATCCACAAAATTAATAGCAGGCTTCAGCTTGCGATGAGCTATCCTGCTTCAGGACATTAGCAAGAAATGTTAGATCTAATACGCTCTGACCTTCTTTTTGGTGCTCAGAGTTATACACGTTCTCTGCTACAAAGTTCTGATTTTGACCCCAGACCCATTTGCTGCTCACTCAAGCTTCAGTGAACTCTATGGAATTAAATTTGTGTTGAATGTAAAAAAAAGTATTGAAACCATCCATTCATCTATCCCTCCATCCATCCATTCTCTACCGCTTACTCCTTTTCAGGGTCACGGGGAACCTGGAGCCTATCCCAGGGAGCATCGGGCACAAGGCAGGGAACACCCTGGACAGGGTGCCAATCCATCGCAGGATTCACAATCACATACACACTCACACACCCATTCAGCCTACCATGCATGTCTTTGGACTGGGGGAGGAAACCGGATTACACGGAGGAAACCCCCACAGCACGGGGAGAACATGCAAACTCCGCACACACATGGCCCCGGTGGGACTCGAACCCGAATGTGCTAACCACTAAGCCACCATGCGCCCCAAAAATATTGAATGTAACTTGGAAATATACACAGAGAGAGGAAAAACACTGAATCTGAAAACAGTTTCCTCTCATTGACTAGTGAGATTTGGGTCCAGCTGAGGAGGAGGAGGATGACGATGCTCCGTGCTGCTCCTGAGAGCTCATCTCCAATAAACAGTCGTATGACACTACCCAAACCTCAAACATTAATTATGATCTCATATACTGATTAAGTAAGTAATTTTCACTGCAAAGTACAAACACAATAACTATACAGAAAACCGTTCTCTCCAAAATTCACGCCACTGATGTCTCTACTTCCTGGTCAGAAAGCTGTCGATCTAAATCTCCCTAGCCAATGAAAGTAAGTCGCTGTTAAGCCCCGCCCACACGACATATTTGCACCAGAATGGCGAACTTTAAATGAAAACTCTGGCAGCGCATTCATAAACCATTCATAAAACAAAGCTGAGAAAACTGTAAACAAAGAACGCTGTTTATTTCAAGATCATGTACAAGTGCTGCCACGGAGTTCACTGTTTTCAGTTTCACAGTGTTTTCCTCCTCTCACTGTATAATTCTGTTCGTTTCTTGAGAAGTGACGTTCGATACCTTTGGCCCAAATTTAATTCCATAGAACTCCAGCCACTATGATAAAGAAGCCTGAGTCAAAGTCACAATGCACGCATTTACACTTACGATAAATGGTCGAAGTCCTCTGTGGTGGCACGCGGCCGTACTGTAACCCTGTTCACCTCATTGTGCAGGCCATCGAGCAGGAAGCGCAGAAACTCCTGAGCGTCTTGTTGGCTAGAGAACACAGAGTATTTCTGTCAGTATTAGCCGTGTAACAGAACCAACAAAAAGACTAAGAAACTGTACACCAGTTGTTTCCTTCCTAGCGTTCAGGTTTCAATGAGAGCGTAAGGTTCTGGTCAAACTTACTTGTAGCCGACAAATCTGGGCGCGTATCTCTGGATCTGCGTCTTGAACTCGGAAGGGCTGACAGCGTCGCTGCTTGACGACGTCCACATCGTCTGAATGAGCTTGGCAAATTCTGTGATGGAAGAGATGGAGGATTGCTGTGAGCATGGTCATGCCCAGGGCTTGTGCTTTTAACTTGAGAAATCCTGTAAGTGCTCTTACCCTCCATCAGTGCAGTGTTTGTGCGGTTGAGGTCGCGGCGGTGGGAGTTGTGCAGACAGTAGTCTCGCAAACTGTGAGTGTTGCTAAGACACTGAAGGATGGAGTTCATAAAGCACTGCCAAAAAAACCACATATAAGACAGGACTTTAAACGCTACCAAATTATGGAGTTCATAAAGCACTGCCAAAAAACCACATATAAGACAGGACTTTAAACGCTACCAAATTATGGAGTTCATAAAGCACTGCCAAAAAACCACATATAAGACAGGACTTTAAACGCTACCAAATTATGGAGTTCATAAAGCACTGCCAAAAAACCACATATAAGACAGGACTTTAAACGCTACCAAATTATAGGTCATAGAAAGCTTTAAAAAAAAAAAAGGTTGGGTATAAACTGGAAGAGCACTGAGACTACTGGCTCAGTCTAGTTTAGTGTGAAAGGCCTAATGATTTATTTTTGGACTGCCTGATTACTGTTGCCTGGCAAAAGCAACCTAACTGAATTTCCAAGGCAATGAGATAGCATGAAAAATAAGCTCGAGTGGAGCGACCAAAAAGGAATGTGAAAGTGATATCGAAACACTTTGACCTGCTGGATTTGTCTGGAACACAAGATAAAAGCTATGACAGATTAAACAGATTAAACACTACGTGCAAAGATGTTCTTGTTCCCTGCTACTAATTCAGATGATCCCTTTTTAAGAATTGAGATCAGATAAACAGCCATGCGGTCTCTAAAAAAAACCATCACTGAAATTTTCTAAAAAAAAAAATGTAATTCTAAATAAATAAATAAAAAGCTTGTGGTACTCACTGTATTGCCCAGATTCTTTAATCCCACCAGACCTTGGGCAGCCTTGGAACTCTATGAAATGCATAAAAAGACATTGGTTCATTTATTAATTCATGACTTGTGTTTATTCATGTATTTATTTTTGTATGCAGGTTAAAATCCACTATCTATGTTATCTAATCTATGTTTCCTTTAATATATAATGTAAGGTGCCCGAAAAGTCAGGAGCCGACAAGATTCAAACTGCACGTATTTTACAACACGTGCTGCACACGTTCACATTTACGCTCGAAGCGTTTTCTCAGCCGCTGTATGTTTTTTCCCCTCAAAGTTTACCCGTTAGTTCCTGAATTTTCGGACCCCCGTAGACCGAGTGAGGGACTGGTAATAATAATGACGTATTAACTGCTGTACTTTGTTTATATTGGATTCATTAAAACCTCTGGACACCACCACAACGGATTACAAATGAAGCAATCAAAGATGTGATCGATTTTCCGCGTGGAAATCGCACGTTAACGGAGCAGACCGAATTGAAACTTGAAGCGGTGCTGTTTTGTTTCTAGAGCATTCGAGCAGAGGAGAGGAAACACGATCCACTCTGAGCTACAACTTAATTGTGCAGCGAGGTGACCGTGATGCTGCTGGACACACCACTAACACATGGCGATCCTGACGCCCCACAGCGATGTGACTGGATCTCGCGGCGTTCCTCATAATGCTAGGGAATGTGAGGGAACAGACACTTCATTGTTGCTCTGAAAGCACCTACCAGCGAACCGTTTCTCGCGACTTGTTTATTTACCTCGGGATTATCCGAATACAAATCGTCATTTCCCTGCAATTGTAACGAACATGTTAAGATCCTCTGCACTTGGATGGACACCAAAGCTCTTGCAGTTCCTTTAAACAGCAGTGTGAAGACGCACAACAGCACCGATAATGGAAACCTGCTTGTTGTGTCATTTGCACTTGGATTTGTTGTACTCTTGTTGCACTCTGCTCGGTTATATCGTTAATGCCAAATATAGAATTCTGTTTCCTTTGCACATTTGCTTGATCTGTTGTACTCCGCAACACTGATGCCATAACAGCAGCTGGTTGGTGACAGATTTCTCAGCTGGGAAGCTATTTTTACAGCCACTCAGGGTACATTTACGCACACACTACACTATGTTACACAGAAGCCTCCTCTGAGTCTGTACACACCGTAAGTGTAAACCCTGTTATAATACTGTAAACCATCCATTGCATTAACTATAATCTGATATACGGACCTGTTTTAGTGGTATTTTAGTTCCAGCTTTAGAGAACAATTTAGGGATTCGATTTCCAAATGAGGTCATGTAGCTGAAATCAAGTGGAGGCACATACAAGAGCTTATTCGGTTTATTCATACTCAAAAAAAATCCATCTGAATGTAAGTCTAGCATTCATGCTACTTTGAGTGTTTTTTTTCAAGACAGCAACATGGTACTTTTTGTAATGCAGCTTCAAATGATAATGATAATGATAATGATAATGAGTCTTTATTGGTCACATATACATTACAGTACAGTGAAATAATTTTTTCTTCGCATACCCCAGCATGTTAGGAAGTTGGGGTCAGAGCACAGGGTCAGCAAAGATACAGCACCCCTGGAGCAGAGAGGGTTAAGGGCCTTGCTCAAGGGCCCAACAGTGGCAGCTTGGCAGTGCCAAGGCTTGAATGGCCGACCTTCCGATCAGCAACCCAGAGCCTTAACCGCTAAACCACCACATTACAAACGTAATGTAATGTAATAAGACCAAATTTAATGTAACGTAAGGTACTCTAATGCAACATTTCAAGGTACTTCAAAAAGGACGAACAAAAAAACGTTCACTCTAAAAGCCACTAGAATGGAAGACGTTATGGCTTATGGTTATTGCTACTGCAACTACATTTACACCTTGTCCTAACTGCAAGTGCTGTGAGCGAGCAGCAACAACAGGTACTGCACCACTCTTTGAGGATTCCCCATTTCTGTTTTGTGCTGTACTGTTGCACCTTAAAACTGCAGAAAAGAAACTCATCCATGAAGCAGAGAAAAGAAATGACTTAAACAATCCTTCCTCTAAATGTTAAAAAGACATCAATAATAAGGACGTAAGTGATCCCACTTATACATTAAACTCGTACACTTATATAAATGGTAAATGGCCACTATCCAAAGCGCTTTACACTGTGTCTCATTCACCCATTCACACACACTCACACTCACACACCAATGGTAGCAGAGCTGCCATGCAAGGCACTAACTTGCCATCAGGAGCAATGTGGGGTTCAGTTTCTTGCCCAAGGACACTTTGGTATGTGGAGTCATGTGGGCTGGGAATCGAACCGCCAACTCTATGATTAGTGGACAACCCGCTCCACCACCTGAGCCACAGCCGACCCGCTTATATACTCATATGGACTGTCATATGCAACATGACTAGGAGCGTTGAGCATATGTAAGAAACATATGAGCTCATGATTATACAGTCAGGCCAGAAGTATTTGGACAGCGACACAATCTTCGCAACTTTGCCTCTGTACACCACCACAACGGATTACAAATGAAGCCATCAAAGATGTGATCGAAGAGGAGACTTTCAGCTTTAATTCAAGGGATTTTAAAAAAATATCGCATTAACTGTTTATGCATTAACCCTCCATTTTCACAGGCTGAAAAGTAATTGCACACACTAACAATCATAAATATTACGACTGTTTTAAATACTCAGATGCAAATCCCTTAAAAAAAATTTTTTTAAACCACCTTATTCTGACAGTTACACCTCTACTCTGCACACTTTGCTTCTTCTAGAACTCAATTAACAGATCTTGTATAGTAGCACTACTTGTATTGTTCTATGCTTGATGTATCGCTTTGCTTGTATTTCCTTATTTGTAAGTCGCTTTGGATATAAGCTTCTGCTAAATGAATAAATGTCAATGTAAACCCATGATTTACAAGATTCCTACAGTGACTTGCTGGGGAAAAGGTAGGTATAGTGTATGAACTACAAATGAGATTCCACCTTGCTCCCAAAACTCCACACTGAGCTGGCAGAACATCTTAGAGAGCTGGAGAACACTGTGTCCTGTCCTTCCTGTTTCAGCCAGCTGCTCGTAAACAAGCCACACTTGCTCGCTACCTGTCACTCTGCCAGCACCCCAAGGGGTCGGAACAGAGGCCCACAGGAGGTTGACACAGAAAGGAGAAAGGACACATTCACCATCACAAAGCATGGGAACTACCTCACAATGTCTCGAGTCTGCTGTTAATCCTAAAGATTAATACAACACATTACAGATCCATACAAATGAATGTAGTAGATTAGGATTCGGATGCTGAATTGGAACGTAAATACACGGGAAGCTATGTGACGTGACTAAAGTATGCAGCCGATGATAATTCTGTATACACACACTGTAGCAGCTTGCGTTGCCCTCTAATGTGTTACCTGAGAAAAAAAAGGACACAGGAGCACATGACAGAGTATCAATAATGTCATGAGGTCACGCCTTCCAATCAATCCCTGGTGAAGACTGCAATATTCCCTGTCGCACCGAATGCACTGATCCTGATAAGCTGTGAATATCTTTATATTTCATTCTTTTGTTCTCTAAAAACTTGCACACTCACAGATATTAAGAGGATTAATGAATCCTTCAGCAGCACTGCTGCACCCTCAGTGTAAGAAGGAGTGCTACCGCAGGTCCTTCATCCCTACAGCAGTCAGACTCTGTAATGCAAAAAACAACATAACGTAGCACTGCTAGTTGTTTTTGCATCATCAGCCAACATGTAAACAATAATTCTGCATTATGAACATTTATTCACTTATTACTATTTGTTGCTCAACCTCTACTGTTAACTGTGCAATAATCCATTCATCACTTTTCTGTATATAAACGAGGGGTTACTCTTCTGTATATATTCATATTCTTATTTATCTGTACATACATTGAAGTGTTCATAGTGTACATATTACCATTATTATTACTACTATTATTCTTATTCTTCTATTCCTTTCATATATATATATATATATATTTATTTTTCAATTGTATTCCTATTTAATGTGTATTCTTTCTTATCTGCTTTTTTGTGTAATTGAGCTGCTGTAATGAGGGAATTTCCCCAGTGTGGGATCAATAAAGTTTCACCTTATCTTATTTTATATACACCTTCTACCTGTTTCATTCTGATTAATCTACTGACCTTCCTATTTCTGTTAAAGACTGTATGTACAGAGCAGTTTTACATATATAATTTATTCCTACAGGAATAAATACATGATTTGGCCAAAAGTATGTGGATACATGACCATCACGCCCATATGTTAAATGTATTAAAATTTCCCTTCACTGAAACTGAGGGACCCAAACATGTACTGGTATGACGATGCACCTGTGCACAAAGCGAGCTCCATGAAGGATGGAGCGGAAGAAACCGAGTGGCCTGCACAGAGCTCTGAACTCAACCCCACTATGATGCACCCCAGGCCTCCTCGCCCAACGTCAGTGCCCGATCTCCCGAACACTGAATAGGCACATGCTCAAAAACCTATTGGAAAGCCTTTGGAGAAGGCTGGAGGTTAGTATAATGTCAACGGGGGGACTACATCTGGAATGAGATGTTCAAGAAGTACATGAGTGTTATGGTCACGAGTCCACAGACCTATGGCCATATAGTGTGTATATTATTATTTTTTATATAAAAAATTATATATTATTCCTTGAATTTCCCCTTGGGGATCAATAAAGTATCTATCTATCTATAAGCATCAAATACAAGGACATCGTACGGTGACAATACAGCTAATCTGTTCTATCATAGCACTGCATGCGAATGATATTACTGAGTCAAAGGAGACTTGATCATTTAACAAGTCCACATGTCTTTTAACAATGTTAAATGTTTTAAAGCATTCAAAGTCAATTTTCCATGCGGTCAGGCAAGTGAGATGAGTAATACAACACGCGTCTGACGAAACACTTCCACTGCCTTGTGCATGACGTGTTGCTATGTTTGCTGTTGGAAAAGGAAACTTCCCAGAATTGAATAACGTGGACAGAGCTCATAGTCAGAAGTACTGTTACGGAGAGCAGCCAGAAACATGCCCAACAGCAAAGATGATGTAATGGTCAAGAGATACCAGGCTAGCAGACCTAGAGCTTACAGCGTACCGATATAAGAATGCATTGCAACACCAACTGACATCTGAAGCTACGAGCCGTACAAAGTGTCCACCTGCTCATCCATGGCCTGTGGGGATTTTAACAGTGCAGAGCTCCTATAACACTTTATGTGAATGCCAAGAGGAGGTGAGCTCTGCTACTATAATTTGATGGGCATTTGAATCATAGCATGGCATAATGTTCTTTTAATATTTTAACCCTGCTTAAAACATTAGAAAATGTCTTCTATAGCAGTGATTCTCAAACTTTTTGTTACCAGGGACTAAAGATTGACCGATATTGATTTTTTTTTATAACCGATACCGATTATTTGCATGTTTATGTTCCCGATAACCGATATGCAGAACCGATATTCGTTTATTGTTTTACTTCTGTTTTTGACACAATGATAACGACACCACTGAACCGAACAAACCGTTTTATTTAGAACAATTTTGTCAAATTCACTTCCTGCTTGCATACAAAACAAAACAAAAAAACCCTCTTAATTATACACCAATAAATAGAGGGATCTGAAAGAGTGCACAAAATAAAAAAATAAAGCACAGTGTTACTAACGTGTCTATAAAAAAAAAAGCTATGATGAGGTAAACAAACAGGTAAAACAAATAAAATAAACATAAAAATAATTCTAACAAATTAAAAAAAACAAAACAATCTAAACCATCGATAGCAGAACTTTACTCAAACTGCGACCGCTCACTGGGACAATAAATAATTAATATCCACAGAGCTGCAATTATTTAGATGTTTATTAGCGAAATAAAGGTTATATGGTAAATGTTAATATCATTTAGGGAGTTTTAAGCGAGTGGATCTTGTTAAAAGCTACAAACGGTGGATCATCCCTGAGCATCAACCCGGGTGAGTGAACGGGACTAACGATGAACGGGACATTTTACAAGACTAATAATGAGAATACACAACAGAAAGAGAATTGGATTAAGTGTTTTTATTTCCAACATGCGCTCATTCAAGGCTGTTTTCTTTCATTCATGTAAAGTTATGTCTTTGGGCCTTGACAGATTAGGTGACCGCATTTGTCTCTATTTCTTAGCACCAAGCTGCTTAAACTACACGTCAAGCATTTATGTAACACACGTCATTTGTGCATTAATGGCGGTTATGTTAAATAAAGTTTATTAATTAAAGTGAAGAAAGTATACATTACCTGTGCACACCATTTCCCCTGCGCGCAATTCTCAAAACATCCACAAGATGGCTCCATTTATCGGTGGATCCGATATTACAAAACTGATACCCGATTATGGAAAAATGCTTAAATATCGTACGATCTCTACTACGGACCTCTTTAAATGTAAAATAAATTCTATGCCCCCACACTCCGTATGGATTTATTTCATGGACATTATTTAGATTTTTCAAATAAAAGCTTTTGGAGCCATACAGTTTTCTATTCCTAAACTTTCCACTGATCATACACATTAGGTCTGAGTTGATTTTGTTGCTTGGACCCCAAAATATAACTTTGATGAAGTAGTGTGTGTTTTTCCATCATTGTATCAAAATTTTAAAAAGTTACAGACCGCCTGGCTATGCTTCATGGACCCCTGGGCTACTGTAATGCCAGAACAGAATTAGATTTCATTCATTTTGAAGCCAAAATTAAAATCAAGGAATACTAAAAGTCTGGCAATTCAACTATAATTAAATTAAGCTCTAAGGTCAGAAACAAATAAATAAAAGCATTTTTAATTACAGTTGCATGATATCCAATGATGAAAAGTCCTTATAATAGCACATGAATCAACTGTTCCACAATCTCCTAAATCCCAGTGTAACCCCTGGTTAATACTCCTAATCAGAGCTGCAGCACAGATTTTCCCCAGCATACACTCATACCTTGACTTGATTAATCAGGAGCCCCACGAAGGTAGACACGAGAAGAGAGCCAGACATAGCTGAACTCTTCCGCCGCAGCTCGTGAACTTTCATAGATGGCAATAAAGACACGGGGTGATCAGCTGTCCCGTTCTCCGTGTACGACTGGTGCATTCTGTCCTTCAAATAAAATGAGTTGTAACCACCAAGAGCTTTCTTTTACTCCTTCTTGAATGACTTCAAGCAGAACTCAAGAGAAATGTAGTTCAGTAAATGGCAGACATGATGGCTAGGTGGTGAACAGGATAATCACAGCAAAAAAAAGAAAACCTGCCCGAATAATACAAACAAACAGGGGAAGAAAAAAATCTGTCAGAGCTCGGAGAGGAACAACTTGAGTGTGTACAACAGGACGCTTCACACATCCCCGGCTGCTATATTTGCAGTTGAGGGTTTTTCCGCTAACGCGTGCTCACACACGTGCACACACACACACACACACACACACACACACATACATACACACACACACACATACACACACACACACATATACACACACACACACACACACATGTACACACACACACACACATACACACACACTCACATACATACACACACATACACACACACCCATACACAAACACACACACGCACACGCACCCATACACACCCACGCTCACACACCAGTACTTTATGTGCATAGCCTTCAAGCACACCTTTTTAGAACTTACAATCTAAAACATTAAGCACCCAGACCTGTCTCTAAGCAAATTTTAATAAAAATGCCATTCAAAACATCACTAACATTCCCAAACAGATCTAATGACTTTAATATAGAAGGGGAAAAGATCATGTTTCTGACATAAATATGGCACAAAAAGGCGGTTGCCTAGACACTCCAGGGAACCGTCTAACCTTATAATTAGCTACGAACAACACTGCAATTGTGAAGGCGATGAAAGTAGGACAATATGTCCTTTGCTTAGGTTTGGGACTGTGTAAAAAACGTAGTTTACATGCTACACACTTTTAGAGGAGGGCAGGCGCAACTACATGGGTGCCACCTCAAATGTGACCTCGGTTCATCTCCGAGAGGTGTACAGTATTGTTCCAATTCCACTAGTCAGAGACAGCTGCTCACGATATTAGCTGTGAGGCTGAAATCTGATGTTAATTAATACCTCCACAACAAAACCTATTTGGATTGAGCAATGCATTATTTCAGAAAGTCTCATAAATAGCATCATAAGAAAGAATTGGGGCAAACTATTACACACACAAACACACACGCACACACAAAGACAGTCCATAATGTTCTACTGGGTTCATGCCCTGTTTCCTGCAAATACCAATCATGTTAAACGGGTAAGTTGTATCCCTTCCATTTAAACCAAAAATATACTAAATTGTCGAGTCTCTCTTCTGCCCTTCTGTGAAATTTGTACTTTGATTGGACAATGTGTGCTTCTGTTTCTCCAGCAAATTCATTCTGGTAGAATAAAAAGGACGACAGAGTAAATAACCCATTGTTCGCGACTGTATTTCACATGCACTTTCTCAAGTCACTGCTGATGCGGAACAAACAGAGAATGGAGATCAAATCTAGGCGACATATCACGATGTGTAATCACCTGACATGACTGGCACTGACGGGCTGCATGAATGTACAGTACAGTCTGGGCTAGAATGAAATCAACCCTTACTTCACTTCTTCATACCATTCTGTGTATTTTGCTTGCGGTTGTGCTCGGTTCCAAAATAATCCGTATTTGTTAACGCCAAATAATCTGAAACCTTATATTGATCTCTTATTATCTTTGAAAGACAGGGTGCTTAGTGTTGCTAGCCCATTTATACCAGTCACCCCTGCCACTGGTGAAGCTATAGATCAACTAGGAAGCCAATACAGTAATCAAGTAGTCATTATACGGCTATTAATTTTACACCAAGGAATTATCAGATATTCTACGAGCGCAGCGATGTCCAAAAACATAATTAGGTGCTGCCACCACTTAGAACTCGTGCCACCCCACGTCTAAACAGAGTACTGGAGGATGGTGCTCACGACATACAGAAACACAGTACTACAGTCTCACATACAAGGATGATGGTCTAAACCCGCTCACAATTCATCCAAGAAGCAGAGCACTAAGCTGTTATATTATTTTACTGAATGCTCGAATCTGACAGGTCAGAAAGTGTGCACTATTTCTGTATAACGGCACAGGTAGTTCTGGCTTTAACATGAACGACAGGTTAATGTTCTGATATGTTATTGTTTCTATAGTAACAGATCATACACAAGGACTTGTACAGTGGACGCTTCAAGACTAGTAATAAACAGATTTTAAAAAGCGTCGTTGTTTTTCTTATATAAGTCGTTCTTATAATCATTGATGTGGTGAAGTTTTTGTTAGGAGATGTTTATTTAACATCTATGGATGTTATGTTGCTGCTAAGTTTTCTCCAGGAGACGACTCTCTGTGGTCATTCAAATTCCCCCATTTGCACCTCATCTATCATGGCCCCCTAATAAGCTCAATCACTCTTCTCTCCATCCATCCATTCTCTATACTGCAGGAGTATTCTCTATAACCTGGAGCCTATCTCAGGGAGCATCAGAAACATGGCGGGGTACACCCAGGATGTGGTGCCAATCACACACTACGGACACTTTGGACATGTCTTTGGACTGGGGGAGGAAACCCCTGGAGACACAGGGCAATGGCAGGAATCGAAGCCCCAACCATGGAGGTGTGAGGCGGACACGCTAACCAATAAGCCACCGTGCGCCACACTCTTCTCTTCTCTGAAGAGACATTCTGGTGCACTATGGCTGCCTACGCATCATCCAGGTGGATGCTACACACGGGTGGTGGTTGAGGAGATTTCCCCCATACACTGTAAAGCACTTTGAGTGCCTAGAAAAGCGCTATATAAATCTAAGGAATAATAATAATAATAATAATAATAATAATAATAATAATTGTTATTATTATTATTATTATTAGTAGTAGTATTAGCATTATGCATTCCGTACTTCTCAGAAAAAAGATAGGCTGCGCTTTGTGTGTGTTTGAGAGAGAGCGTTAGAGAGAGAGAGAAAGAGAGAAACTGGTGAGGAATCGACTTGACTGTTTATTGCAGCTATAATACTGTACACACTCCAGACCACGTCGTTACACAAAATGAATGCACTTCCAGGTGTTAGTGGCACTCCGCTTGCACGTCACACTGTACAGCACGGTCTGTTGTGTGTTATTTCTTACATATTGGCAAAACAACTGTGTCTTGGACGGGGTGCCAGCCCATCACACACACATTCACACACACATTCACACACTACGGACAATTTGGAAATACCAATCAGCCTACAACACATGTCTTTGGACTAGTGAAGGAAACCGGTGTACCCTGAGGAATTCCCCGAAGCACGGGGAGAACATGCAAACTTTGTGCACTCAGGGTGGGGGGCAGGATTCGAACCCCCAACCCCAGAGGTGTGAGGGAAACTAAGCCACCATGTCTCCCATGTAGCATTAGCTTCTAGGTATTTTCTGTAAATGTGTTTGATAAAGGTAGTAAAAGGTAATCATTTGCAGGAAACAAAATAAAGAAATGAAATAAATTGTCATTATGTCTATATATTGTTATGTATATATACGTTTTATGTACTGCAGCCTTATAAATCTCATTCATTCGCTCATCTGTGTAACTGGACCTCATAATCAACAAATCTAGATTTTCTTCTAAGATGTGTGAATTAGCACTGTGTTGCTGACAAACACATGACACAGCACTGGAGGCACGTCCTGTTGCTCTGCTGAAGAAAGATTTATCCTGAACTCCCCTTTCTCTGTCTCCAGCATGTCCCAACAGATGAGAATAAAATGTTCTGATCTGTTCTCAGCTTCACTGATATCACGAATAATCCACGTGGAGATTTCTTCTGATACTTCAACGAAACAATCTGCACTGGAGACTTTGGCAATAAACCTATGCTAGAACTGGGAAAATAGATTTGAAACATATTCTCATTTACGTGAAACTTGCAAAGCGCAGACTGGCAAGAATCTGACAGGAAAGCTCTGTTAATGCTCCAGTACTAACTCAGACACTCAGTCTACTGCAATACCACAAAGTATGTTGATACTGGAAAAGTGGTATTTGCTTCTTACATCTACAGCGATGTAGTCTGAACTAAGAGGCCCTCGCTTCAGATTTTATGTGTCTGGACCACTGCAGAAATGCATCACTGGTAAGACAAGAAAAGATGTGAAACATGAACTACTTAAAACATGACTTACTTTGGTCAAATGATTCAATTATGCTTATCAAGAAACAATAATATCCTTTCCCGGTGTAAACAATTCAGCTCATTCACTGTCTGATTACTCTTCTCTTCTACCATTTAGATGAACAGCCTAATGTCGTGTACTGGCCTGGTTCAGTGCCTTATACGTAGCCTGAATGGAATTGGTCCTAGATATTCAGAGCATTAACAGGAGAATTAAAGTGTGTTGCACTCAGATGTGCACTTCTGAATATTCCCAGACGTGCAGACTAATCTGCGAAATCCAGACAACTGACTTTGAAATAAGACAGACATTGCTCTAAATTTAGCCTGCTTTCGTTGAAAAGAATTAACAACCAGGGAGTTCATTCTGTGCTGAAAAATATTCAACACAATTAACGAGATCGGCAAGCCAACTATCGAAAGAAACGTCTAAATCTAACCTTTGCAAATACGAAGATTTTAAATATCGTTAAAATCCCTTTTAATCACTTTCTTGCATGTGAGGTCATACAACTGAGGTCATATATTTACATACGCCTTGCAGATTCTGCAAAATGTTAATAAAAAAATAAAAAATAAAAAAGCGGGAACATTAAAATTGAATTTAGTTTTTTAAATTTAGTTCTGCCCTGAATAAACTATTTCACATAACAGATGTTTACATGTAGTCCACAAGACACAATAATAATTGAATTTACACAAATGAACCAGTCCAAAAGTTTACATACGCTCGATTCTTAATATGGTGTGTGTTGCCTGGATGATCCACGACTGTGTTTATGTTTTGTTATAATTGTTCATGAGTCCTTTGTTTGTCCTGAGCAGTTAAACCACACACTGTTCTTCAGAAAAATCCTCCAGGTCATGCAACATTCTTTGCTTTTCCAGCATCTTTTGCATATTTGACCCCTTTCCAACAGCGGCTATATGATGTCGAGATCCATCTTTTCACACTGAGGACAACTGAGGGACTCGTACACAACTGTTACAAAAGGTGCAAACATTCACTGATGCTCAAGAAGGCAACATGATACATTAAGAGACAGGGGGGTGTAAACTTTTGAACAGGATGATCAGTGTAATATTTTGTTTAAAGATCTTATTATTTTCATGTAGTACTGCCCTTCAGAAGCTACATAAGATATTTCCAGAAGACAAAATCGTAAATTTACACCGAAATTTAAAGATTGTAATCTGCTGCTTCCGTTCAGAGTTTGAACTTCTGTAGAAATCTTAACAATATCCACGATGTCTCAGAAAAGTGTGCTGTGACATAATTAATCATGATATCGAAGTTCTAACAAGTAGCCATAATAATAAAATCCCAAATGAATTAAAATAGTACTTGGTCCCTTTAATACTGTTTCCTTTCTTTTGTGTGTGTGTGTGTGTGTGTGTGTGTGTGTGTTTTTGAATTTTTTCCCCTCGTTTTTTCTTTTTCTTCCAATTTTTCCACTGGCTCCGAGACACTTTTTCCACGATTTCAGGGTTTTGAAAAAAAAGGGTGTACTTGAAAATGTCAAGTGGCAATATATGTAGCTGAACACTTTGTCCAGAACATTCCACCATATGGTGTCACCCAAACTCAAGCTGAGTACAAATTATCAATCTGTGAAAAATATGGCAACACTTGGATAAAAAATAAATAAAAAAAATCTTTTGCTTGCCAGTCCTGTAATTTTGCTTCATATTTCTGTCACTTAATCACAGCAAACCGCAAAGTACGTTCTGTTATAGTCCTTTTTCTAATTCAGCAACAGTTACTTGAACACCATTAATGCGTACGCTGCAACACTTCAGTGCCATACGTCTGAGCAGTGACTCAACATTCTTTCCACCTGGAACAGTTCCCCTGGATACATTTGTACTCAGTCTTTTAGAAATATTCTTGGTTTGATTTAGCACATAAAGCACTGTGTGGAGATACTATTGTTGTATTGAACTGCTGTATATTTACAACAGCCCTAATATGCTCAAGAATAACAGTATCCTTTAAATACCCAAGTTTAAAAATGACCTCTGTTTTGATAATCTTACATTCCCTTTCCCAAAATAATGTCAGCGGGCAATGAATCTGCACTTACGTATCGTCGCAACAGTGCCCCTTAATGGAGCTCAAGTGCAAAAAAAAACAAAAACCCCACAGACAACACTGATGTTTAACTGAGAGTGCAGGAAAGCTTACCGGTTTCAATGTCTCCTCCCTGAGCGGCGAACTGGAGCGTCCGATGGAGGTGGAGAAACGGCTGCTGCTGCTGCTCAGGGCGTCCTGTGTGGAGCTGCGTGACATCCCGAAACCTGAGCGTAAGCTGCTGCTGCTGTAGGACTCAGTGGCATCATTTGTCCGGCTCCTGTATGCCTGCTTCAGACTGCTGCTGCTGCTGGACGTGTCACTGAGGGCGAGAGAGGACAACTCCCGTGTCAGGTCGCTCTGACTAACTGACTTTCTTCTGTTTAGGGAGACGCTGGACGACATGGGAGAGGTGGAGAGGTAGCTGGTCTGTGCCGGCGAGTAGCCGTAGGCCGAGTAGGCTGAGCCACCATTCAGTCCTGAACTGTAGCCCTTTAAGGGCGTGCGACTCAGGCTCTCGCTGCGCCGGCCGCTCAGCAGGTCAGTGCGAGGGATAGGACGGCCACGCTCAGGCTCTGAGGAGCTGTAATTCCGTGTGCGACTGCCGCTTGAGCTTAAGTAGCTAGAGGTGGAGTACGCTGTTGAGGGGGCTTTGTATGAGAGCTTGTCCCGATCGTAAGTCCCGAGCGAGGGCGTCAGGGAGGAGCTGTATGAGCTATAGTGGCTGGTATAAGAGGAGCCAGCATAGCGCTTGGCCGTGGAGGAGACGCGAGACATTCTGAGAGCTCGGACAGAGGAGAGACAGTGACAGGCCGCATCGACTGCAAAACAAGAATAATAATCGCCTTTATTTTCATTTTATTTTGCCTACTCAGGGTTATTTTACAATATTCAATAATAATAACAACTGTAACAACAATAACAACAACAACAATAATCATCATCATCATCAATATTACTAATCATTAATGACAAAGGTGATTATTATGAATGAATGAATGAATAACACAATATTACCGTTAATAATTAATTAACCGATCAATTTATAAATACAAAAAAAAACAACGGAATTTTGTTTCTACAATATTCATGAATATTTTGCAATAGAAACAGCACTAAAACATTCTATTTATTAACGTCAAGTCGAACAGTCACTCTCTCACTCACCAAACTGTAACAAACTTCCAATCGGAAACTATACGATCACCGGCTAAACATACTGGACACCCTGGTGTATTGAGAGTCCTGTGCTCTTAAAACCATTCAATTATTGATAAACATCACATGATTATTTTGAACATGGCACGTATGATATGCGTGTGTAAGCAGGGCTAGATTTTCTAAGGTGTGGCATTGTGAAGCTTTGCTCCGCCCACATTCTTCCAGGGAGGTCTGATGTGACTCGGGCCTGTGCACTGCAGACTCTTCTGCTTTTGTGTGTGTGTGTGTGTGTGTGTGTGTGTGTGTGTGTAACATGAGAGTCTCCTGAGCAGAGCTGTATGTTAAGGTGGCATAGCGTGTTCTCATGGAGAGTCAGGCTCTTGTTCGGGAGCCACAGTGGTGTCTGAATAAATAAAAGTATCTGGTGTTGTCGATCCGTGTCGGGTTCAGTAAAAAGGCTCCTATTTCTTTAACTGCTCTCGTTCGGGGTCTCTTTGCTCTCACTCTCTCGCTCCCTCGATGGCATGCATGCACATTTGCTGTCTTTCCTCTCTCTGCCTCTCTCTCTCTCCACAGATGCATCAATAATTCAGCACTTAGTTCTGGGGTAGGTGGCACTAGAGGCAGACCAAAACACATGGCATTCTAAGACTAGAGTTGAAAAAAATCCTCACCACAGAGGATACAAAAACCCGTAAGTCAATGTACTACGCTAATACCACCTTAGTTCCCTTAGTGTCCAAAGTAAACAAAAACTAACCGATAGCATGCAGCATTGTAGTCAGTATCTAAGGTACGTTTCCAAGCAAAACTATACTAAAAACATACATACAGACTTATTTGCCTAGTTTATTATATGCTCTGACCTTTGATATAAATTCAGGATATCTCTCCTGTTCTACACTGTACAAATATATTGATCAAAAATCTATTAATTTATGGCCTAAGGGCTTGTTGCTGTTGTTTACTATATAAATTCATTCATTCATCTCCAATAACTGCTTTATCCTGGTCAGGGTCATGGTGGATCCGGAGCTTATCCCGGGAGTGGGCATGAAGCAGGAATACACCCTGGATGTCCATCGCAGGGCACAATGCATACACACACACACACACTCAATCACACATAGGGGGAATTAAGAGTAGTCAGTTTGGCTGGGAGGAAACCAGAGAGAACCCGGAGGAAACCCCACACAGACAGTAACCCGAGCTCAGGTCTGAATCGGGAACCCTGGGTTCTCTTTTAATATAAGTCGTTTTACCATTTGCCAAATGATTTGCTATTTTTTTTTAGATGTTCTAAATGTTGTTTTAGATGTTCACTTCTTTTCGGACATTTTTGACCAATTCGATGTGTTGACGCGATTTCCGCCATAAACAGGAAGTCAGGGCGGGAAATATCAAGTGGCTCCTCCCCCTTATGAAATAGCCAATAGTGTTTACCTTACCTCACAGCCTGGTCTATAAGCCATACTTCACAGTCAGTGCCGAGGATTTTAATAATGTCGGTGGCGGGACACTTCAGATTCTAGAGAGCATTTGATTGGACAGAAAATCTGATGAGAAGCTGAAGTGCAGAATGATGCCACCAAAACTGCTGATCCATATTGGTCGTAGAGGGAGAGAGAGACTGTGAATTTTGAATGCATACAGTACATCTTCTAAATGCGAAATGTGTCTTTGTTATGGAGCACACTAGCTTATAGGTAACCTTAAGGCTAACATATTCATCCTAAAAGCCACAAAACCTCCATTACCAGTTTGTAACAAAACAACACAGATAACACTGCAGCTGGAGATTATAAAGAATGTTACACAAAAGCAGGCTAAACGATAATCGAAACCAGAGGTGTCCAGTCAAAAAACAACAAAAACTTGTCAAGTATTCAGTAGATAAACATCAAGCCAACTTCTAAGCATACCAGAGCAAGCTACTACTGTACACACTGAAGTAATGAAGTTTCAAAAATACTAAACCAACACAAGACACTCTGGAGGAATTTAATCCTTTCTTCACAGACCTGGAGGTGTTTTTTTCAGAACATAAACAATGCTTGTGGGCAGCATGTTCAGTACTTAAACCAAAAGTTTTAAGTAATGAAGTTCTCAGGCATGTCTATATTTACTCAGGAATATGAGCAGATAAGAGCTTGTGGTGTTCTTCATGGCCAAACTAAAGCCTTAGGTCAAGCTGTGAGTCTCTTCTCAGCTAAACCCAGCCTGCTGAGGCCAAATACACCCTGCATCTAACATCACAAACTTTAAATGTGTACAACGTTGCATGTTTGTTCTCTTTCTAGCTCTATTTGTAGCACAAAACAGTAAATACCACATGAAACACTGGTATTAAATTATATTTACATTAGTCATGCACTTAAAATGATTATGAGTCACTCAGAAACCTTTGCAATAGACACGTTTTTGATATAATACAAAAACATACGTTCGTCTTTTTTCATAAATTTTACTGACTTATATATTCATTTGTATATTCATTTGATTTAATAACCTAGATAAGCTCATTTGGTTGATCTGATCTAAGAAACAATGTGTTCAGAAATAATCTGTGACCCTCATCATTCGTCGAGTATGTGATCAGTGCCACTCGCTTCTCCGCATCACGTATGTTGGAGACAGGTGTTAGGTTAAGGGGTACCTGCTGTACGTTGAGCTGTTCTCAGTTCCAGTCAGTGGAAAAACAGAGGGTGCAGCTTGTCATATGTCCCATCAAACCTTCAATGCTCAATCCTGGAGAATTATAAAAACAACAACAACAACAACACACAAACAGTCAACATATATCAGGCCTTGGGAGCTTTGTTCAAACAAAGAAAAAAGATAAAAGGAGACAAGAAGACTATAATGTAGTCCAAGATAAGATATGAAGTCAAACTAATACATTGATATGCAATAAATTTGGATCAGCAGTCAGTTTGTCTCCTAAATTCAAGTAGCATGAGAAAATAAAATGTTGGTTGTTTCTATGTGAACCATCTGTGTGATATCGAAATATTATCAAAAACGGCACACTTCATGTTCAGAGCACAGCTGGAATACTTCAGAAATCCCTTGGTAAACAAACATTTTTAAATAAAACTTGACATAAAAGTAACGCCACTTGTTTCCATTTAAAAATAAATAATCCTACATGGTTCTCAAAGAGCAAATACTGGATTTTAAGAAAAAGTACAAAGTAATAAAGTACTTTACAGAATGGCTTTGAGGCTCACCAGTGGCGCATTTTGCAGTTAGACGGTGTGTCGTTTTGGAGGCTGTTGCCCAAGAGTGAGAAGACCAGGAGGATTGCATGAGCACAGTGATCCAGAATGCCAGAGATCGTGTTACCCTGATGGTAAATATAGCTGTTGCCTACGACCTCGCGCGGTCACTCAACACTTAGTGGCATTCCAGTCTGCTCTTAAAGGACTAGCATTGATGCTTTTTATGGGCAGGTGGGTGGTGCACCCCCCCCCCCCCACCACCACATTCTTGCTACAGGGAAAATAAGATCTGTTCATTTGTCATTATTGGTGCCCAGATAAGCACCATCCATCCATCCATCCATCCATGCATCCATCCATCATTTCAGCCCTTAGCCAAGATTCTTAACTAGCAGATGAATTCAGCACCAAGAGCAGATCTACAGAGTGGCAGGTGGTGGCAGAGATGAGATTAAGGTTTTGCAGCCTAGCACTGACTGGTCTTCCATCCAATGTGTGTCCAAATGAAGACATCCCATGTGTATTTACACACACACACACATACGCTTTCTGTTACCATCCAACCATGGACTTGGATGTAAGATTGACATGTGAAGCAAGTATATGAGGATGTGGGTATGTTTTTAATACAAAAGATTTTGGATGAGATTTCTGGTATTTGGCAGCTGAAAGTAAATGACTGCATGCTGGGGTAAGTGTGCACTGGACTGAATTCCAAAATGATAGCATATACACCGATCAAAACCGCTGAAAGATGACGTGAATGATATTGATTATCTCTTTACAGTGGCAGCTGTCAAGGGCAGCAAGTGAACAGTCAGTTTTCAAAGTTGATGTGTTGGAAGCAGGAAAAATGGGCAAGTGTAAGGAGCTGAGCTACTTTGACAAGTGCTATATTGCAATGGCTAGATGACTGGGTCAGAGCATCTCCAAAACAGCAGGTCTTGTGGGGTGTTCCCGGTATGCAGTGTTTAGTACCTACAAAAAGTGGTCCAAGAAAGGACAACCAGTGAACTGACGACAGCGTCATGGGCACCCAAGGCTCACTGATGCATGTGGGTAGTGAAGGCTAGCCCGTCTGGTCCGATCCTACAGAAGTGCCCATGCTGACCCCTGTCCACCACCGAAAATACATCCCTTCATGGCAACGGTATTCCCTAATAGTAGTGGCCTCTTTCAGCATGATAATGTGCCTTGCTGCACTAAAAAAATTGTTCAGGAATGGTTTGAGGAATGTGACAAAGAGTTCAGGCCGTTGACTTGGCCTCCAAATTCCCCAGATAACAATCAGATCAACAATCTGTGGGATGTGCTAGACAAACAAGTCTGATCCATGGAGGCCCCACTTCGCAATTTACAGGACTTAAAGGATCTGCTGCTAAAGTCTTGGTGCAGATACCACAGCACACCTTCAGAGATCTTGTGGAGTCCATGCCTCGACGGGTCAGAGCTGTTTTAGTGGCACTGGGTGGGACCTACACAATATTAGGTAGGTGGGTTTAATGTTATGACTGATTGATGTACATGCAGATCAGAAGTAGTTAAGTGACAAACGCAATGACAATAAATTGTCAAATGACAAGTGTGTCTCATTCAGCTATCTACAGATGGGCAACAAATTAAAGAAAAAGAGTGGTCTACAGGATAACAACGTCCCCACCCACAGCGCATGAGGGCTGAATGAATGGCCGATGAGGATAAAAATGACGCAAATCACACGCTCTGGCCTTCACAGTCACCAGATCTCAACACAATTGGATGATTTTGGACTGACGCACTCTCCACCACCATCATAAATCACAGAGTGAAGAAAAATCTTCTGGAAGAATGCTGTTCATCCTTCCAGTACAGTTCCAGAGACTTGTACAATACTATATGCCAATTTATTCTCTATTTTTTCTTTTAATTCGTCACCTGTATGTATCCTGTATGTATTTGCTCTTTGATTCCAAGACATGGCAAGGCATTTTACATTAGGGATGCAGGGATTTTAAGTTGCATACGTATGACGTGCACTATCTATATACTATTAATATTATTTTAGCAGTTAAAGGAATCAGTTAAAAGTCAGAGGTGCTGCAGCACCCTCAGCAAACATGCTTGAGTGTTCCTTGTTTTCATTACCGCTATTTTTTTCTATACTGTATGTACAATATTTACATTCAGCTTAAGGCAGAATTGGAAATGTTGATTTGAGTTGCAAACTGTGAATTAAAACCTGGCTTCGGTCATAAATTCAGTGTGATCAAATCAAGTTAAACAAAGACATCCAAATTCAGTTACACCAAATACTCTATAGAGTATTAAAGTGTACCTATTATGGTTTTGAAACGTGCCTAATTTTGTTTTAAAGGTCTCATACACTAGATTTACATGCATCCAAGATCAAAAAACACTTTAACATGCTCATAATTTTAATTGCAGAATTACTTTTTTCCCCCAGTGTCAAAAAAGACTCGTTTAATGATCCGTTCTAAAGGATTCATTCTAAACTCCTCCTTTCAGAGCGCATACTCTGCTATGATTGGTCAGATGACCCAGTCTGTTGTGATTGGTCTACTGCTGTCAGCGTGTTTCAAAAAGGAAACGCCCACTACCATAATGAGTTTCAGTTCCGTCTGTGTGTGAGCAGCTGATGAAGACCAGAGGCTGAGCTTTTTGTTACAAACCTACGTAGATGAGTATAGGAAGTAAGTCTGGAATTAATAACGACTCGTTTCAGCTGTTCAGAATCGGTTCCTTCTTTTGGGCGTCAATAACTCTGTTGGTCGTGTGCTTTGATTTTTGAAACTTTGCAGACTTTTTACATTCAGAAACAGCTCTATAAAGCACTACATGAATGGTAATATCTGAAAAACCATAATAGGTGCACTTTAATGCTCAAAAGCATTGCATGAGCTTGTTTAGTGAGCCATGTTAGATGCTGTTGTTTTTATTGAATGCTCAGTCTTTAGAGGATTATATTGAGAGTGCTCATGAACAGACAAACAGATGTGGTCCTTTACGAGGAAATTTTGATTAGATGCAATTAAAACAATCATGACAAAAGGATGACTACAATATGTGGAGTGGTCTGAGAAAACCCATCACATTGGATGATGTTGAGATTGAAGATGATTTATTTATTTTACATGCGTATAACATACTTTGAGGTGTCTACTTTAAAAAAAATAAATAAAAAAAAAGTAGATGTGGGAATGATGTGGATCCACATGATGTGGAAATGGTGTCAAAATGTTTTAATTACTTCTTAATCTTTGCAAATGGATGATCATGTTAGATAAAGAGCCAGGACAAGTTATGTGGTGGTACATAAAAAAAAGTCCAGTCTGTCCAAATATGATTTAAACCATGCTAGCTAAGAGTGATTTCCTAGCATAGTGAATTTGATGTTTAAATTTTTGGATAGCTCAAAGCAGAAGCGTAATTAGTTCAAAATGCAACAACTTTACATCTTATAGAGACGCATGCAAAAGAGAAACATATTTCAGTTCAAAAAGTCTGTAGAGTGTGAATAATGAAGGGTTTCCCCAGGCCACCACATATATAACCAACATGGCAAATCATTAATTAAACCAGCACAGATCTACCAGTGAACTTCATACTCACTTGACTTGAGTATTTAAAGAGGCTAGCCTGCTTGTGAGAGAAACACAATGACGATCAAATTTCTTGTCTGTGATTAGTTTTGTGGCAAGATTTGGGCGTATGAAATACCAGGGATGCTAAGTTTCGGTTTTGGGGTTGAAACCAGCCTGAGATCGGTATTGGATATGTTAGTTTATGTTCCAATTCACTCGAGTAGTTTATGCTATGAAAACTTATTTAGATTTTAGAGGACACAGCAATGATCATGCACGTGAACCCCTTACTTGTTTGTTTTATATCGGTAGGACAGTCTGATATGGTATTTTACACTGTGAAATCATCCTACCATTGCCTAATAAGAATCTTTGGCAAAGTTACACTGGATTATTTTACACAGTAACAGACTCGAAGCAGAAACCCGCAGTAGGAGTTTTCGATGTGGTAGTCTAGCCATCTCTATTTGGCTCTTGTCAAAGTCGTTTGGATCCTTCAACTTGCTCATTTTTTCTGCTTCCAACACATCAACTTTGAGAACTGACTGTTCACTTGCTGCCTAATATATCCCACACCTTGACATGTGCCATCGTTATGAGATAATCAATGTTATTCACGTCACCTGTCAGTGGTTTTAATGTTATGGCTGATACATCCCTACTCATCCCCTTAAGACCCAAGCTCCTGGAGGTATTAGATGAGGGTGTTATGTAGATGTGCAGGTAAATAAATGCACTGCAACCTGACAAACTTGGAGCAGCTTAAAAGCTTTGCAGCAGCAGCAGCAGCAGATCTCACTGGGGGAAAACCTTGATAGAAATCCAGGCAAACAGTAAACTGCACTGCAGTGAAAGACCCATTAAAGCACACCTATTATGGATGTTCAAATATTACCTTTCATGTAGTGTGTTATATATCTGTTCGTGAATGTAAAAAGTTTGCAGTGTTTCAAAAATCATTGAGATATTGACTACGTTTACATGGACAGCAGTAATCTAATCATTGACCTTATTCTGAATAAGACAATATTGTATTATTGTAGAATAAGGTGTTTACATGAGTTGCTTTTAGAATATCAATTTCATGTTCCCGTTTTACATGTTATAGAACATAGATCGATTAACGTCACACGTCATTACGTCCCCACGCCACGCCGTCGGACGTCCCTCCAGAATTTCACGTATCAACATAAAGTACGTCTTCATTTTGGGTGTTCCATTTTCTATTTTACGAAAGCTTCAAGTGCAGTTAATTATTTGTCGTGCTATACGTGCAAATAGACGACTGCTTGAAGCCACGGGTTGCATCCAAAACCACATACTTACCTACATATATTTCTCCTACTATATAGCAGGTAAGTACGTGGTTTCGGACGCAGCCGTTCTACCTTGTTTAGTGTCAAACGGTTGAGCACTGCCGTGTGTGATCGTGTCCTGTCGCAAAATGTGGTGAAAACTCCCACACGATGTTAATAGTGTGATTAAGGTGTGTACATGTCTGTAATACACTTTGATAATGCGACTAACACAGGAGTACTCCACACGTCCTAATTCGATTTGTGTTTACTTCGAATATGACTTTAGCCAGATTAAGGTCATCAATAATCGCTGTTTACATGGTAGTTTCTTAATCAGAGTATTATTTTAATCGGAATATTGTTGTCCATTGAAATGTACTGACTGACTCTCAAAATCAGGAACCGATTCTGAACAGCTGAAAGAGTCATCAGTAATTCCAGATTTGCTTCCTGTACTAACTTACATAGGTTTGTACCAAAAAGCGTTACACAACAGACTGGGACATCTGACCAATCAGAGCAGAGTATACTCTCTGAAAGGAGGAGTTTAGAATGAATCCTTTAGAACGGATCATTTAACGAGTCGTTTGTGACACTGAGGGGAAAAGGTAATGCTGCAGTTTAAATTATGAGCACATTAAAGTGTTTTTTTGACCTTGGATGCATGTAAATCTATTGTATGATAAGTTTAAAACAAAATTAGGCACGTTTCAAAATCATAATAGGTGCGCTTTAATGCTGTGATTAATTAACTCCTATAAACTATCTGTGCAGTTAACAATGTTAGGAGATTAATATTATAATCTGATATAAAACAGTAAAACCGCAAAGAATTATTGCTTCTTAGGCATGAAGCTTAAACAGCCCTTATCCTATAGCTATAAAGCTTTCTCTAGGACATTAGTTGTGGAGAAAAAGGAAGGCTAATCCAGTTCAATCACACACACACACACACACACACACGCGCGCGCGCGCGCACACACACACACACACACACACACACACACATCTTAGCAGGCTAACTGCAAACCGTGGGAAGTATGTGCGGCACAGCATTACTCACCACAAAGTGCACTGTATCATCTTCCTGTTCTCCTCCAACACACACAGCTCCCTCACACTCTACTCCGCCATTTTAACCTCCTACAAACACATCACGCAGAAATGATACACAAAGCCACATCGCTAATACACCAAAAAAGGAATTTAACGCACCTTGGCCTGTGTAAAATTCCAGGCTGTTGTGTCCTGATAACGGTTCTCTCACTTTAACTCTGACGTCAGAGGCCCGTCCGATAAGTTGATTGGTTTAAATCTTTCACTCAAACGTCAGTCTGTGGCCACGCCCACAAGATCACCCTGGTGACTGAAATAAACACTGCATTGTTCTCAAGTGGTGGATCTGAAATATCTTTTTCTTCTTCTTCTTTTTTTTTTTTTTGAGAAATAGTATTATGACTATGTATTAATGATAATATAGAGTAGACTTCCACAGACATACAGTATAGGTTTGTGGACATCTGACTGTAATACTCGTGTGCTTTTTGAACATCCCATTCCTGATTTAATCCCCCTTTGCTGTTATAATAATCCTGGGGTGCAGTCGGTCATCCCAGTTCATCTCAGTGGTGTTCAGGGGTTGAGGGCAGGGCTCTGTGCAGGAAACTCGAGGTCTTCCACTCCAACTTCAGCAAACCATGTTGTCATTGTCATACCGGAACAGGTTTGGGCCCCTCAGGCCCATTATCTAAAATGCAAAGACATTTTAGACAATTGTGTGCTTCCAACTTTTGGGAAAGGCTATAGTCTATAGTCATGTGTCCACACAATTTATACATTCTCATATATATATATATATATCGTAAAACCAGTAGTAATAATATAGTAGTAATGGTGTGTATATATACACACTCATCAAAAAAAACAAACATCCTCTCACATTCAACTACTTTTATTTCCCGCAAATTTCTTAATGTGTGCAAATATTTGTATTAACATAAAAACATTCAACTACTGAGACATAAACTGAACAAGTTTCACAGACATTTGACGAGCAGAATAATGAGTAATGAGTAATTACTATAATTGAATAATGAGTCCCTGAACAAAGGCGGGGTCACTATCAAAAGTAACAGTCAGTATGTGGTGCTCACCAGCTGCTTTAAATACTACAGTGCATCTCATCCTCATGGACTGCACCAGATTGGTCAGTTCTTGCTGTGAGATGTTACCCCACTCTTCCACCAAGGCAAGTTCTCGATCATGTCTGCGAGGACACATGGTTACATATAATTTTCCACTGCAAGGACGATAAGCTGTCCTTCCTCTCTCCCTGCAGTAGGATTATGGCATATTCACGTAGGTGAGCAAGAACCCTAGGCATCTTTGATCTGGTGAAAGGTCTCTTTAGTGTCCTGAGTTATTGTAAATGTTACCTTAATTGCCCACCACCTGTAAACTGTTCGGGTCTTAAGGACTGTTCCACAGGTGCATGTGCAATAATTGTTCATGATTCATTGAACAAGCATGAAAAACATAGTTTAAACCCTTTCCAATAAAGATCTGTAACGCTTATTTGGAATTTTACAAAATTACCTTTAAAATACATCTCCTGAAAAAGGGACGTTTCTTTTTTTTCTTTTTTCTTTTTTTGAGTTTATATATATATACATTACCAGTGAAAAGTTTGGAGACACTTGACTGAAATGTATCTCATGATCTTAAAGACCTTTTGACCTGAAGGTGTATGAGTAAATGTTTGAAATCGGTGTTGTAGACAAAAAAATATTTGACACATTAATTTCTTTCATTAGAAAACTAACGTTATTTACAAACATTTTAAATTTTTTTAAATGGACGATTTGGAGCAAAATATTCAGAAAAGCAGCCAATAAGTGTCCAGCATAGGTGGGAAAAAAGAATGAGTGTTTCTAAACTTTTGACGGTAGAGTGTGTGTGTGTATATATATATATATACATATATATATATGTATATATATATATATATATATATATATATATATATATATATAGATCAATAGATAGATAGATAGATATAGGCAGATACCCTGTGAACCTTTCTGGCAAGCTTTCAAAAGATATATATATTTTTTGAAAGCTTGCCAGAAAGGTTCACAGGGAATCTGCCTGATACTAGAAGTGTGCATTGTATTTTTACTTTCACGTGAGTGAAAGTGAGTGGAAGCTTATGGGACAATGTAAATTTTCATTTACATTCATTCAATCATCCTCAGTAACTGCTTGGTCACGGTCATGGTCCTTTAAATTAGGTTTTATATTTCAGCTAATAGAACCAACCAATTCAATAGAAAATATTGCAGGCAGGTACACACAAAAATGATAATCACCCAAGTGGGATTAGAAAAACCTCCTGCATACTAATTATGAATTCAAGTAGATAAAGGACAGGGTGCAGGGCGCAACTCTGTGTTAACGCCCATGGTTCTGTAATGGCCACATATGGATATGATGGTCAGGCGTGCACAAACTTTTGGCCATATATTGTATATTTGGAACACTAAACAGATGCAGGTACATATAGCGACATCTCAAAAGCATAGTTTCTACTCTCAGAGTTATGGACAACTTTTGGTCATTGTGGGAAACACTGCTGTCTCATTTTTTTTTTCTTTAATGGAGACTTTGGGTGTGTGTGTGTTTGGGGGATTGTGAGAGTAAACAAAACATGCCAATGCTTTGAAGGATGTGAACTAGAACGGAGTAACGTTAGTCAATTGCGAATCTGTTTTTAGAGGATTTAAACCTAATATGGTGAACAAATTATATTATAGAACTCAGGCAATTTTACTGGGGCTATCTTATACAGTGTGGCAAGTAATAATCTGAAAAGACCTTTGTAATATCACAGTCTAAAACTGGATTTAAAGAGAAGCAAATCAGTAAATGAATCACATGTAAATGAATCAATAAATTAAAATGGAGAAAAAAAAAAAGCATAGTTTCGTCTGTTCATGATTTGCTTTTATATGAACATATCTTGGTTAACTATGGTAAACATGGTGTACTAAAGCCATGATTAATTTTCCAAGGGTTATTGATGCCAAATGTGGAAAAAATGAAATCTCAAAATTATAAACATCCCTCAGAAATCTAGTTTATTTCCCATCAACCTTCATGGAATTTCTTTCATCATCCAGAAAATCACTTATAACTCAATGCAAACAGATTGAATAAACCTTCTTTAAGCAACAGCATATTAGTTAACATGCATGTGAATTGGTGAGTGGTGGAAGCAAAAACAAACCAGTCACATTCGAATTGAAAGTCACACTGCTGTTTATGCAGGGATAATCCATTCAGTCAGGGTTTCAGTGCTCAGGTTGATAGAGAATAAATGCATTCAATAGGCAGAGTAAAATAGGTTGTCTTGTGTGTTACAATATACTGTATTGTTTGAGACCCTTCACAAAATACGTTCATCATAAAGTTAAATAGATATGGAAAATTCTCCTTTAATGTTTAAAGCAAGGTTTAAGAATAGTATCAAAATAAGGGGAAAACTAAATGTAGCTCTGATGTAAACTTGACAAAAATTAAATGAAAAATTAAATAAATTAATTTATTAAATGAAAAATTAAATAAATTAATTTAAGAATAACTCCGTCAACAAATTGTTGGAAAATATATAAATGAACACATTTTTACAAATGCATCCTGCTAATGTAAATGAAAAACACATAACACCAGAATACCATTACAGTGCAATGAGCAAAATCAACACAGCATCCTTTTCATTATCCATTACCACTTAAAAAAGGGATCATATTAACGTCTGTCGTTAAACACCTTCAGTGTGAATTTGATTCACTTCCTTTCTGGCTTCAACATCGATGTACTGGGTACAAGCATGGCAACTGTGTATAAAATTTTATGTGTAACTTAAAAATCTACAGTGTTTACTTATAGCTGAACTAGGTTAACATCTGAAGCCAAAGAATCTGCTCCAACTACTTTTTTTTTAAATTTTATTTTATTTAAAGGGAAACTTGTTTTATATGGACAAGTCCCTGAATTGAATATATCCTACAAAGCAATTAGTTTTTATCTTCTCTTCAAATATGATTATGTGGTTATACAGATTAATTCAAATTTCGATTATTTCTCTAACCAACTACTCGCTGCAATACTATTATATGCAATCTATAAGGTATAGAAGATGACGACACATTACTTTGTTATGAAATATGATTAGGAGAATTTACTCCTAACCATTTAGAGAAAAACAAAACAAAACAAGTGTACAAATCACCACAGTTAACACCACGCTTCGTGTTCATTGGGATTCCTAGCTAAAATTTCAAGATTAGTTCCTCACACAGACTTCCATGTATCCTCTAAGCTTGGAATTACCAACACTGAACTTCAGTTGCCCATTTAATGACTACATAGATACAAGAACAGTGTCTGTCATCAATAATATAAACATAATATATGATCGTTATATCATAAACTTAATTACCTCTAGTATAATAATTTTTATAACTACAAAAAACAAGAAATAATCTTCTAGTTCTCACCAAAGAGAACGCTATGCAGTAATCAATAACCACAATAAAACAATAAGGGAATGTAAAGGAGTTGCATTGAAACCCTATAAAAATTATTCAGGTTGTAGAATTGAGATTAATCTAAGAACTGCAAATCCTTGTCTATGGATAATAATACTAATGCTAAAGCACACATCTACTGAAATTTAATGGTAATTATTATAGAAATCTGCTACCCAAATTCTGACATGGTATTAATGTAAATTGTCAAGTTCTAATATTGACCTCCCACTCCATAAAGCATTCGCTGCAATCAATTTACTATTTAAAAAAAAAAACAAAAAAACATGACAAACACTGTTATACCCTGAAAAATTCCTAACCTTTTCTATTCAACATGAGGTTAAATATACGAGTTTTTTTAATGAAAAATATTTTTGTAAGAAAAAAAACTGTAAAGTCACGCATGGAGCATATCACATATTGTATTTTCCTTATATACGTATGTATATATTCTACAGCATTGTCTTTAATTCCAATCGAGTCAACCAAACTATAAAGAAATTAAGCAAATTGTCTGAGTTTGATTTAAAAAGAAAAAGGAAACAAATTAAGAAAAATGCAGCTGAAATCCACTGCACCATTGACTGCACTTCAGGAGGTAGGAATTGCATGACAATATATATGATATAATTCAGGTTATTACTTATGTTCCAACCTTACACTATACTTTATAGACACTATAGACGTACCTCTATTACTTTATAATGCCTGCGTAGGCACATATTTCTTTGATTTAAAATGAGCAAATATCCATTCATCCATCCATTTTTCTACAAAGGGTGACAGGGAGCCTGGAGCCTATCCCAGGGATCTCGGGGCACAAGGTAAGAACACCATAGACAAGGAACACCATAGACGGGGGGCCAACCCATTGCAGGGCACACACACACACACACACACACACACACACACACACACACACACACACACACACACACACACACACACACACACAACTACGGACAATCTGGAAATGCCAATCAGCCTACAACATGTGTGTTTGGACTTGCGGAGGAAACCGGAAAGCACTGGGAGACCATGCAAACTTCGTGCACACAGGATTCAAGTGGTACAAGTATAATCTATTCAGATAACCACCAGGGTAGACATTAACTTGCAGTGTATTCATGCACAAACCAAAAATTACAAAATAAATAAACTCATTTATCTTTAGCATGTCCCTCCTTATTATACTGTCAGATTACTAATTACTGTCGAACGTTGTGGCCTGAGAGTTATGCTATACATATACCATCTACAAATCCACCATTTTCTCCTTAGGACAATCACGGGGTGTCACTCCTTTTCTCCCTCCTGCGGCAAACTACAATATAACTGGTGGCAGATGATTGTCAAGTTTCACAGGATGCACTTTTTGAACTAGCAAAGCTCTTTTGTGCTTTCCTTTTAAAGAAACAGGCATTTACTAAACAGTTAACCGCAAACCCCATTCATGGTCAAAGGCAACATAAATGACGAAAGCCAAATGTACGGCATGTCAACAAACGCAGCGGCACACACACTGAACAGCAATGTGAGCTGCAAGATGCCCTTTAATACACAATGTAATGTCTCTAAAATTCAAGGCGGTCTGAAAAGCCTATATATATATATGTATATATATATTTATTTTTTTTGGAATCATGTCTCACACACATTGTGGAGTCTATGGCGTGTTAGTATAGACACAAATTATTCCAGCGCAGTTTCATCTTATTCCTTATACCAGTCACTCATTTGGTCTTGGGCACCACCAGGAGCTCGTCCCCATCCCGAATGCTGTAGGAATGCAAGGCCCTTGTGCTATACTTCATCTCTTCAGGCCCAAAGGCTGAGTGCATGTCCTTGTCAATGTAGTAGAGACGCATGTTAGTGACTGAGAGTCGCACCACTGCTTTCAGCTGCTTTTTCAGCTCAGCCACGGTCTGGTCCAGCCGGATATTCATCTGCTCTACCCGGTCCTCACAGCGCACTTCCACCTTAGCGTGGCAGCGCGGCCGCAGGTCGATCTCGGCCAGTGGCGCCAGCTTCCCGTACTTCGTCACCAAACAGTGATATCTATCATAAAAATGCACAGGAGTGTGTCAGATACATTTATTTAACATCTATACACATAATTACATGTTGTAATCACAAATGCAATCGTGTTTTTACAATGCCTTTCAAAATTAGAGACACCATTTATGAAAATAATAAAGACAATATAGAAATGATAACATTCGGTGGTTAATATGGGGATGCTATACAGAATTATTTAAACACACTGGAACGAACGCATTTATCAAGCTGCATACAAACACATTTATTCTTAACCTACAAGAACTTGGGGATTCCTGAAAATCCAGTTAGGTCAGAAAAACATTCGTATATCTTACGAGAGCTTTTGAGTTTGTGTGAATTCAAATTCAAATCATATAACTGCCATGAGTTACTGCAGTTTCACATATATAGATTATGCTGTCAAGCTTAAATGGCTGAGTAGGGAAGTGTAGGGAAGAGTATGGCTGAGTAGGGAAGTGTAGGGAAGAGAGTGTAGGGAAGAGTATGGCTGAGTAGGGAAGTGTAGGGAAGAGTATGGCTGAGTAGGGAAGAGTATGGCTGAATAGGGAAGAGTATGGCTGAGAAGGGAGTAATAACAGACTTTTTCAGTAATAGCGAACAAGGGTGGAGACCTCACTGCTCCTTTATATTTGTTTGTGCAGGTGTACTGTTCTCTTCAACGCATACTACAGCTACAAAGCCACGTGCATTTGCAAAATATCTGGTTTGCTGCAACACAAAACAACATTCTGTTCTTTGTCAAAACTATACACTCGCTGGCCACTGTAATCACATTTCCCCCCATTCTGATGTTTAATGTGAACGTTAACTGAAGCTCTTGATCTGTATTTGCATGATTTTAACAAATTGTTCTGCAGCCATGTGACTGGCAGAGAACTGCATGAATAAGAAGGGGTGCAGGTGTCCTATTAAAGTGGCCGGTTAGTGTACGTTATAACTGAGCTCCAGCACATTGGTTCTGAGCCCCTCTCACTGGACCTGTGAGGAAGCTCCTCTTCAGAGTGATCCCGATAATAACGGATGAAGAACCTCTCAGCATCCTCACGTTCTAACTCTGTAACAATGCTCCCGTTGAGGCAAGTCACTTGAGGCAACCTGAGACAGGAACACAAAGGTACTGAGAGTTCTACAGGTAATGGCTGAACTTCTACAAGTAGCAGAGTGCTAATGAGAAACTTACTGAGCTATCATGAGACTGCGCCCCTCTGTGTTAGTGTAGGTCTCCAGCAGAGGAATGCCCCGCAATCTCACTTCCTCCAGCTTGGGTAGAAAATTTAACTTCTCTATGTCTTCCCATCGACTGAGACCTAAACAAGCATGTAAGCAATATTAGAGATAGTTGAGTAAAGCTGTATTTGGGTTAAATTTATGGAACAAATTTGATACAATATAATACTTTTCTTAACGTGTATAAAAATGCTGGCAATACTTAATGAAACTGGAAAATGATGAAACATTTGTATGATATGTGATACGTATCATGATATAGAAGTTTCCTAACAAACTTTGCCAGAAGAACAGCTGTGTTGCATTTAAATAGGAAAAAAACAAAAGAAAGACAGTTCAGTGATAAATAGTGTTATCTCTATTGTTGTGAGATTGTGTGACAGAATCCAGGTAATGCCACAGCCATGCTCTCTGATTGGGAGGGATGCCATTATTCTCTCCTGTCAATCAAAGTGACAATAATCTTGGGTGATATCCTCTGACTTTGTTTAGCTGCCCTATGACGTAGCATGAGCAGCAGCATCAAAAGTTGCACAAGTTGACTTCATGCGTCTCAGAGGAACTATACGTGAGCCCTCATCCTCGCTGGTTACTAGTGCTGCATCGCAATTTGCCACTATACGATACACTAAAAGTATGTACTCTTTTTGTGAAGAAAAAGTACATACTTTTGAGTGTGTAGCAAAGGTGATTAGTTCTGGGACATACCAACACTTCAGGTAACGAAAGACAACGTTGTTGCCTAGTTACACACACTGTCAGTGTGAACAAACTCCTCCTTGTATTTCGGCTTTTCTTCATTCATAATTCCTTAAATAATTTCATTTACCATTCCCTTGATGTATTTTTCCACGTTTCATTTACACCTCTCTAAAATGCACACGTGAATTCGGCAAAGCAAAACCCCGCCCCTTACAGAAATATTTCATGATAGGTTTTATGAGAAACCATACCCGAGTTGTGCAGATTGATGCTACGCAGATTAGGAAAGAGTCGGCGAAGATTGTCCTCAGAGTCAAGAATGGAGTTCAGGTTGTTGTTAGCCAAGACGAGCGTGTCGAGGGAGGGGAATATGGTGCCGAACTTGCGCACCTCGCTCCAGTCCTGCAGATTGTTGTCTGTAATGTGCAGCAGCCGCAGAGAAGGACATGGAGTGGCAGACACCATCACAGTGCTGTACTCGTTAAGGCACAGGAAAAGCTCCTCCAATCTAGAGGACACACATGCATGCATGTGAGGACTTTACATTTTTACTGTCAGCTATAAAAAAAAAAAAAAAAACCCAGTGACTAACTGACTGCATGAACAATATAGTCATCATAAAAGGATTGAGAATGAGTTCATGTGTGTTGTTAAAGGGCCTTGACCTTCAGCAGCAAATCAACCATTTCCAACAGTATTCAAAGCAGGATGGAAGATACAGTCATAAAAATCTGGTACAAAAACCTGATCAGTTTCTTGTAGGACACTGGTACGATGTCAGTATCAGACAGATATTTTCTGTACATTCTTTAAATCTATAAGACAATAAACAGAATTAAACGTTTTTTTTTTTTTTTTTTATAATTGAAAAATTTTAATTTGCTGGTTTGGCTGACACTTTTATCCGAAGCAATTAAGACACCAAAACGGAGTACTTGAAGGTTAAAGATCTTGCCCAAAGAAACCAACATGGCAGTTTGTTAGCACTGGGTTTTAAACTCTGTCTGATCAGTAGCCCAAAGTCTTAGCCAATGAGCCACAACTTACCAAAACACTGCTCACTGAGTAATGATCTGATGGATCTCACGGTCATGACAAGGCCAATACGTTTTTAACCAGCCTTTTTACCTTGCAGTACTGCATGTGGGTGAACCTGACGAGCATTCCTTCTTATGCTCAGTATACACTGTTCAGATCAGCAGCTCAAGTGTTTATCTTGTGGGGCGGCTGTGCCTCAGGTGGTAGTGCAGGTTGGCGGTTCGATCCCCGGGCCACACGTTTCCACATGCCGAAGTGTCCTTAGCAAGACAAGTTGAACCCCAAGTTGGTCCTGATGGCAGGCTAGAACCTTGCATGGTAGCTCTGCTGCCATTGGTGTATGAGTGTGTGAATGAGGCACAGTGTAAAGCGCTTTGTAGAACCGCTAAGGTTAAAAAGCTCTATATAAGTGCAGACCATTTACTATTTATCGGTCATGGACAGTCCAGGGACCCCTGTTTAAACAGAGCCCCTACCGTGACATGTGTCTCTTAGGATATTCTTTTAGGGTGATGAATATCACCATCATCTTGTCTATGTGCACACTTGCTGAGATCTTACAACAGTCATAACACGGCCAAATAACATAGTATGAAAGTGAAATAGCGATATAAACATGACTTATAAACTTATAAAACCATAAAGTCTATAAAGCCGCTCCCAGGATGCGGTTTTAACTGAGACTTAGTTTATAAGTAAACTTTTATGTTCTACATTGTTGCAAATAAGGAAACAGTAAACAACATATCAAAGCATAACATAGCATAACATAAGCATAATAAGATCTATGCAATTGATATTCAGTACGCCCAAGATGTTTATATATTGATGTTTTTAGTCAAAGAAATGCAACATATTGGGAGTTCTGTAGTGATCTTACTCAGGCATCGCTCGTGTGAAGGCGTGGACGACGTCCCAAGAAATCTGAGTGTTGTTGAGGACGAGGCGGTGAACTCTAATTAATGCCTCAGCACAGAACGACTCCAGCGCTGCGTCACTCAGTGGGTTTGAGCTAAGGTTCAGGCATTGCAGGTTTGGAATGTTCATAACAATCTTACTGATCTGAACAGAGGCAAGTGACAGAGTTAATAATCGACAGTGTAACAGAAATTGTACTGGTTATGTGTGGCAATGAGTTGCCATGTTTCATACTGCCATACATTCGTGGCCAGCGCAAATAAATGAGACAGCTACCTCATTCCAGTCCTGGAATTTGTTATGAGATAAATCCAGTTCAACCACATGAGCACAAAAAGCTGCGATCTCTCCTTCATCCCCTGCTAGGCTAATTCCACAGCCATTCAGGACCAGCACACTGGGCAGGTTCAGTCTGTCTGGTAGGGTAATAAAATATACAGCCCTTTCATTCACTTATCTCTAGACTTTATACTAAGAACCACAGACTGAGCTCATATAGCAACAATGCTGACTGACTCACAAATGGTTGTCAGTGTCTAACTTGGTCATACCTTTCATAGGAGAGCCCTGATGGCCAGTCGGTACAACCACCCCCATGCCAGGGCCCCGGCGGTAGGGGAAGTTCTCAGGGCTGTATTTCTCACTCATCACTTGCATAAACGTGCGGCCTTCCCCCTCAGGTGCCTCCATGGCCCCGTCCCACACACCCCACCAACTACTGCTCATTAAAAAAAAAAAAAAAGAAAAAAAAAAAAGTTAAAGAAAATTTTAAATACTCTTAAAAACAGTTCCTCTTAATATTTACTCAATGCTTCAAACAGAATCAAATTAATGATACAAATCTCAGTTAATCTGTTTCTTAGACATTGGTTCAAGTCATCAAATCAGCCTGACTGTCCTTGCAGAACTACTACTTCTGTTGTCTCACTGATTTCCCGTCACAACCATGCTCACCTGTTTGGGATTTCTTGATTAGTTGTTCTATTTAAGCTCCTTGTTTTCTCGCCTTGTTTGCTGGATGTGGTTGTTCTCTTATATTTGTTATTGCTTTTGTTCATGCACTGTGTTTTGATAAGTTAGTCCTTTTTTTTCTTTGGGTTTATTTTCTACTTTACCAAGTTTCCGACAGTCCTGGTACCTAGTGTGTTTATTCCTCGTGTTTGTTTCCTTGAGCCTGTTCCCTGTGTCTGTCCGTAATAAAGGAAGTTCTGCATGGACTCTCCTCTGTGACAGTCAGGAAATATGGGCTGTTTCTCATCTGTATTTATATATATGTCTACAGTTCTGACAGTACTTACAAAGCAATCTTACCTGTCGTAATGTGCAGTTCCACAAATCTGTAACAGCTTGAAGTGGCTGGCCACTGGCGAAGGAGTGAGCGTGTCCTGAAAAGCCACTCCGCTCGCTATTTTTTAAAGGTGTGATTAGATATAAGAGGAGGGCCTGTAGAAACTCCTGGAAAAACAATCATGGGATCAGTCTTCCTGAAACAAGTGCTAACTTTAATTGAGATTAAGATATGTGCAAATAAGAAACGAATTTCAGTTCAGGAAAGCTGCTAAGTTTCAGAACTACAGTCATGGGGAAAAAGAAAGTAAACCCTCCTTCAATTGTATGTTTTTATTCATCAGGACCTAAAACAATATTGTAAAGATGAATGGGACAAAATACACTATTTTTTTTTTTTTTTAATTTGAGGACATTTCCAGTGGTACCAACCCACATCTTTCCATTTTGGACTGAATTTTGGCGACGTTTACATTTATCTTATTTGGCTGACACTTTTATCCAAAGTGACTTACAAGTCAGATAACTGAGCAGTTGTGTGGTCTTGCTCAACCCAATGCCTTAATCACTGTGCCACCAGTCAGTTGCTAAGTAATGCGAAACAACAAAAGTAATTACAATATGCTTCAACACGCGCTGTATCTATGCTCAATGGGGGGGAAAAAAGCATTGACAGTTAACAATATGTAATCCCAGCATAAAGTGCTGTGGATCGGACTTGAAAATATATATTTTTAGGTCACTACTACTGTACCCCCACTGATACTCAGTGTCAGATCTGTACATCTATTCTGTCTCAATTTATTTAATTAACCTCTTCTGATCAGTAAATATACTCCAAGGAAAAAAAAAGTCTTATATTATTCTATTTTAATGGTCTTAACTCAAAATTAGCAAGTCAGAAAATTAGCAAGAATGAAGCAAACGTCTCAGGACCTCCTGTGCCACCATTTGCTCGTTTACTTTTGCTGCAGTGAACCATTTAGTTCGTGTATGCAAAGATAAAATCATGATAATGATTAACATGTTAGGTGTAAAACTCAAACTAACATGTCTGGGTGTACAAAATTTAAATAAAGTGAAAATAAAAGAAATGGATGAAGGAATAAAATCAAAAGTTTACCCACAGTGCTTAAACAAGGGAAAAGCCATCACCTATTCAGTTACTTTATCTATTTGTTTAATTCTTGCTAATTTCCTGAACAACGGTTTTACTGCTAATACCAAAAACAGCTTATTATATTGCCATTTTGGGCTTGGCCCATTTTAATTTATTTTTTTGTCCAGGAGTGTACGTGAAGGTCAAATTAAAACATTGTGAATGACTAGATTATATTACACAGAATACTGTAAAAAATAAATAAATAAATAAATAATAAAGCAAAATTAGTTAAATCTCTTTACATTAGATGGGAAAAGGTTAACAAAAATGGATTCAATAAGCATGAGATGGAATGGAAAAAAAAGACATGTCTGACAGTCGGCACGGACAGGGCAGCCTCACAGCTCCAGGGTTCCCAGAGTTCTCCCCGTGTCCATGTGGGTTCCTCTGGGTTCTCTGGTTTCCTCCTATCACTCAAAAACATGCTAGTAGGTGTGAATGAGTATGCCCCCAATGTTCCCAGGATAAACTCTGGAAACCCCACAACTCTGTGTGTATACACACACACACACACACATATACATACATATACATATACATATATATATATACACATATACATATACATATATATATACACATATACATATATATATATATATATATATATATATATATATATATATATACATACACACACACACACACACACATACATACTATAATATATATTACATATTATATCTAAATATATCATTATATATATATACACACACGCACATATACATATTGATTAAAATAGAAATGTAATAGTGTTGTGATATATTCGTCATGTATATTTGTCCCTACAAGGATATCCAGTGCCTTCGTTTGAAGAGCGTTGGACTAGACCTGAAACAATAAACATCCTCCTTTGGTTCCGTCTGTAATTTTTTTTTTTTTTTTAACTGTCATTTATTCGCCAGACATTTTAAAATAATTTTTAAAAATGTAAACACGTGTAAAACAGTAGCATTATCTAGCATAGTGTTTTAGGAAAGCTAACAAGCTAGTAACTGGACAGCTAAAAGGAGTTAGCTTGGCCTACTAACAAGACTGAAGTCCGTTATACATCTGGTTATAAATGCATGGCCAGATGTGCGAGCGGGTGCGTGTACATAATCCTTCAACTACCTGCGCATTTCAAACAGAAACATTTCCGAGCCACCGCAGCTCAGCTTTTATATAAATAACCCGCACGTCACATCAACAACAGCGATTTCATCCAACAGACAAAAAAACCCACATACAACAACAATCAAAACACATCTTAATGAAGTGGGTCTAATGGTAACTAAATATATATTTACTGTAATCGCTAAGAGGTTCCGCTTTGCTCTTGTTGTGGATGTTGCAGCCGTTACACTGAGACACCTGTACAGGAAGTGACGTCACGCCTAGTGATTTGACACCGTTCTACAAAGCTAAAGTTGGGTGCAATATAATGTAAAGTCCAACAAATCTGACCTTTACTGTTAATCTTTGTGTGCTTATGGGGAAATAACATATACATAAACAGAAATGGGCTAAAGGAAAACCCAACTTTTTGTTATTTCAGATAAATATAAAAAATTATATTGAGTTACTACTTGGGTTGAAAAATAAACGTACCATGTCTCTATGTGAAGCTTTTACGCTATTTGTATGATGATGTCAAACCTGTTTCTTTTTTCTTTTTCTTTTCACTTGTATTATTATTTTATATGTTATACTGTATATTCTCTTTTTTCTATTTGCTGTAGTCTATATTTGTTCAGTTTTGTTTATACTATATGACTATATGTTGTAAATGACAAAACAAAATAATAATGTAAAGTGAAATGTATTTTACATGTAGTTATCCTTCATACAAAATACCACTCAAAGTCAAAACGTGGAAAATGTAAACCTTTCTTGCAATTTTATTTATTTATTTATTTTCCTGCAAATTTACATCACCAGTGAGTCACGTTTCTAAAATGGGCTACCTTTGCATGCAACCTTTCCGTTAATACATTCTCAAGAATAATAAAAAAAGAGTACTAAACTGTTTCCTTCCTTGTGACTGAGGTGATACCTTCAAGTACCTTTAGTACACTTTTTACTTGGAGAGGTGTACAGTATATAGGGGCCATTGAAGAAGAAATTTTTTAAAGGGCACATTTTTTAAATCTAAATGTCTAGCAAATATTTGGCATTTGTTGAAACATTTGGCATGTGCTGTACAAACATGTAAACAAACATACACCCATTTCAATTTAGCACTTTTTCCATCAACATTATTTAATCCATTTGATTGATGTGTTTGTCTTTTTTAGATGTTGTGCAATCATGGGGTGACCACCCACTGCACCATTTCTCTCAATAGGGTTATTACTATATTTTTGACTAGTGGTCAAAAATGGCAATTGCAACAGAGACCCATGGGGCATGAATCACACTGCCCCATGTTCACTGTAAGTACATTTTAAGTGGAGGAGGAGCAGTGGATAGGACACCAAAGTTGTTTAGTTTGTGTTAGTTTGTGGCTGCCAGGATTGTTTTATAGCAAATAACTGTAATTCAGTTTAACAAATTGCTGCAAACAAAGGCAGAGTGTAAGTGCAGACAGTGGCCCTCATTTATCAAGCTGGATATGAACAGAGTTATTCGTTAATCATTCATAGGAGCATTTATATAAGAAATGTATTATTCATGAAAATGTGATAAGTTAAAAAAAATGTCTGTATCATATTACTGCTCCTGAATATGTGTACATTTATACATAAGAAGACTAACGCTGTTAAATCATATAATTTATGATGAGTTACTGCACTTTTGTATACAGAATATGCTATCAAGTTTAAAAAGCTTACGTAGCCTAGCTATTTTAATTACACATACCAGTTTAATGAAATTGTTGTAAATCCAGTTTTTTAAGAGCTAGCACATATGACTATTAAGTGACCGATGTCTTAAGCTGCAACGTGCTGTATACTCCCTAGTATGCCATGGACCATTTGCTTCCTGTGGACACATGCCCTTCAGTTTTTCAAACAGGTTGTCGGGGAGGACACAAGGACACGATTCCTGACTAAGAGTCCCCAAGACACGTTAAAAAGAACAACAATTAAACATATCAGTTCTCTGTATGATGTGCTTAGTGTCCACCAAAAAGCATATGCATATTCACCATTGTTGCTGTGAAATCTCTAAACGAGTTATTTTGGAATGAAACATGGTTACAGTAAGTTTATAGTCCTGCGTTTATTGCTAGATTTTGCCCCCTAGTGGAATAACAATGGCTTTCCTGAACAACGCTATTCAATATTGGTCCAAAAGATGATTTTAATTCAGAACATGATTGACTGGGTTAGAACCTTTATTGCGCTGGTCCCGTATGTCGCCTGAGCTAGATGGTGATTGAACCATGACAGCTGTGTCATTTGGGTTTTATTGTGGGGATCAAAACCTTGCTTTAAGGATGACAACATATAGTTAATTGTGCTCTAAATAACCCTTAATTATACTTCTGCAAAACTGAGTTTAGAAAGGTTGTGTACATCATGTAAATAATTCCTAAAGTTTTGCCAAAATTATTGTTGAAAAAATAAAACTAATATCAGCAGTGGTATTTAAAATATTAAATATTAATATTATTAATAATATTAAATATTAAAACTAATATCAGCATTTTTTCATAGTGACCCCCTGTGCAAGCATTACATTTGGACCCTACACACTCCTGCTGAAAAAAACAACAACAATAGAAACCCTCATAGAATTTGTAATGGTTTTAATAGTTATAATGGGAATGTATTTGCTTTAATGGAAACTGTAAGTTCATGTGTGCTGGGTGTTGTAGTTCGTAGCAGCCATGTTTGTAGGCCATGTGGTGTTCTGGGAGATGTAGTGCGATGCTGATTCTGGTTTAGACTTGACAGCTGGCTAATTAAAAAGCTCTTAACTGATTTTGACTTTTATAAATGAAGAGCCATGTAAGATATGTATGGCAAAAACCCCTTTAACACAGGAGTAATGCAACATGTATCTGAACTGCATATGTATTTCAATACCAACAAAAATGTTTTATGCACAAGATAAAACCAGCACGCAGAAGATATCCAAAGCTTTTCTGTGTTTAATGAAGATCTGGAAGCTTACACACATGGGGATGTGTACTCCATCTCAGACTGGTCACCTAAATGAAAGATTCAGTAAGTGGAAGCAATACAGTCACAATAACAGAATTTAAATCTCACAAGACCGGGAAATCTTACTTGTTTGGTAGTAATCATAAACTTTGATCACAGCTGGCTTGAGATTCTTCACAGGAAGCATCTGTTTAATGTGTAACTTATAGTTGACAGGAATATTCCTTAGGAGCTGTTGGAGATTACATTGCAGATTCACTCAATCATATCTGATTTTGTGTGTTATAAATAAAACATACATGTTTGTACAGCAGATGTGTGTAATATAGGTAATAATTAATGTTATGTACAGATCTCTAAACTGTGTTCTCCTCTTACCTCTTTTATATAAATTATAATATGGTCATCTTTGGAATCAACTCGTTCCACCAAAATTAGATTTCGCAGCTAAGAAAACAACACAAGAATTATTCAGCATTAGTAAATTAACACACACACACACACACACACACACACACACACACACACACAAATAAATGACATTTTAACATTTTTAATCATTTAAGCACATTGCTAGTCCTTACTTCACCAGGATCTGCTGTGAACCCTGATAAGAGTTTTATGTCCACTATGATCATGTTAGTGCTGTTTAATGCCCCATTATATCTGAAAATTGAAAACAAACAACAAAACAAAACAAAAAGATAGTTAATACCAATACCTAAAACAATAATAATAATACCAGATAATAATCATTGTGACTACAGGGTAAAGTGTCAAAAATGATATTTGCTCATTAAATGTAAGAAGTCTGATTGCAGTGAATTTTGTGATTCTTTGCTGAGTTTGGTAACACAGGGGCTAATCTCTTGATGTAGGTTTAAAATAGCCTGGGATCCTGACTGAATTTAGGTCAGTGAGGTTTATTTTTGTTGGTAAACCAATTTAGCTAACTGATTTAGCTGTAAGTAATAGGGAATATACTCTAGAAACTACTATGTTTCTTTGGATGAGGCCATCTTCTAAATACCATAAATGTAAATGTCACATCCATTCGGGATAATCCATCGCCATGCCACCAGTGGGAACGCTCTCCCTGAATTGTAAAGACACTTCCTCAGTTGCCACAGTTCACACATTCCTGTTCACACACTAGCATATGGTCACATACATTCTGGGTGCCAATTGCAAGTTCCTGACCTGTTGGCAAGGCCCATACACAGTCCTCGAGCAGGTGGGGCCAGTGAACTGGCAGCTTGGTAAGAGGGTCTATCAGATCAACCTGTGAATAAAGTGTATTAAGCATGCCCCTGTGCTATCTGCCTTTCTGCCATTCTGTCCTCAGATCCCTCAGACCATGCCTTTGTCCAGAAGGGAGAAGACCTGACCCCCTCACAATGGCAAGATCTGACTGAGCTAGTGGACCAGATTGCCGACATCTTCACCATGGTTCCAGGGATGACACATGTGGTCCATCATGAGATCAAAACCCCACTGGGAGTCGTGGTACGGCAGCCACCCTATTACATCCCTGAAGCCCACCATCATGCTCTCGGGGATGAAGTTTGCCAGATGCTACAGGATGGCATCATTGAGGAGTCCGCCAGCTCCTGGTCCAGCCCGACATAGTGGTCCTGAAAAGTGGTCCATGACTTGCAGAAGCTGAACTAGGTCTTGGACTTTGACAGCTACCCCTCCCCTGTGTGGAAGACCTGATCGAGCCCGTGGGGAGAGCTTGGTTCAGGTGGTAGAGCAGGTTGTCCACTAATCTTCGGGTTGGCGGTTTTATTCCCGACCCACATGACTCCACATGCCGAAGGGTCGTTGGGCAAGACACTGAACCACAAATGGGTGTGTAAATGGGTGAATGAGACACAGTGTAAAGCGCTTTGGATAAAAGCGCTATATAAGTGCAGACCATTTACTATCTCCTCTGTGGGTCTTTAGACTCCTCCCTTTCAGATCTCAACAGGAAAGGCCAACCAGACCAGGTGTGCTGGGCTGATGAGGTAGAGCAGGCATTCTAAGCCCTCAAGACAACACTCACCAGCTCCAAGTTCTTAAAAATCCAGACTCCAACCAGCTGTTTACAATCCACACTGATGCATCAGAGACTGGGCTAGGTGCCGTGCTGTCACAGACGTTCGACAGGGAGGAAGACCTGGTGCTGTATGTGAGTTTGATGATGGTACAGAGAAGCCCCATCCATAATGTGGGCCTTCAAAGAGCTCCGTTACTTCTTGGCAGGCCGACCCTTCACCCTAGTCATGGACCACGCTCTTTGCTATGCTCTATGTTATAATCAGCTTTAAGACATCTGTTAACAGCACACTATCTGATGTGGATAACAAAAATGAAAATTTATATTGACTTTTTTTTTTTTTGAAAGACAGTGGAGGGGCTTAGCCTGGTTAGCCCATTGATACCAGCTGCCCGTCATATAGCCATGATATTTACAGTAATAAGTCATTGACTGATTGTGTTATGTTGAATAATTTTGCTGCGTGTATAATATTTCATAATATTTTATGTGATATGATATGTAGTCATTTAATGTAAGAAAAATGGAGGGGCTACTTAAAATCTGTTTCTAAATCACCTGAAGAAATCAGCCACTGGTTTTCTCATATATGTTCAAGGATTTATCAAATATTTAGTCTTACGTGACAGTGAAATTGATTGCCAGAGTTTGTCCGAATGATTTTGTGCAGTTTCCGTCAGTTGTAGCCGCGATGCTCAGTGTACTGGTGTGAGTAGGTGTGGGGACATTGTAGAAAAGTGTTGTCTGCAAGTGGGGATAAAAGAATGTCATTTATAACTGCAGTGATGTGCCTGGAAAGCAAATAGAAATCTATTAGAACATCTATTCATATTTAAGAAGTTGCTGAATTGGCTGTACATTACTAATACTGTAAATCAATAATACAAAATAAAAATTCTAATAATAATCTAATAATAATAATAATAATAATAATAATAATAATAATAATAATAATACAATTCTGTGTTAGAGGGGTTTAAAGACTTTATAAAACTTGTTTTTTAATTATTACTGTCCTTTTTAGTAAATTCATTTGAGTAGGCATACTGTGCTTAGTCCAAGACCTATTCCAATATGGTTTTTTTCAGCAGTTATTATTTAATAAATAAGGAATTGTGAACACTTTATTGAAAAAAGCATTATTTATCAGTAAGATTGATCAAGATTCCAACAAGATAACGCTATTATTATCTTAAAGATGCACTGACCTGCACTGACACACAGGTGGAGCCCTTCACATCAATGCTGTATTTGCCAGTAACATCCTGCAGTAATCTTTCTTGGTACAATAATTTGTTGTTCTGGTTCACATCAAAGTTGTGACTGTGTCCATCTTCTGACTTTACAGTTACTGTGCTTGAGCCGTCTGAGGAGAACACTTTAGTGGAGTACAGAGCCAGAGCTTGGAGGGCCACAACTGTGTCCTGAATAGAATATTAAAAAGAGAAAAAGAGGAGGAGAATATTACATATTTGGAAAAACACATAATATGTGCTTGTTAAACATCCCATTCCAAAACCAGTGGCATTAATATGGAGTTGACCCTACCTCCCCCCACCCCCCGCCGCCCCCTTGTGGCTATAATAGTGTACACTCGTACATTTGTACAAGATTTTGAAGTGTGTCTGTGAAAAAATGTCTGGCTCACAATCAATGCTCCAGATCATTAAAGGTGTGCAGTAGGGTTGAGGTCAGGGTTCTGTGCAGGTCACTGGAGTTCCTCCACACCAAACTCCACCAAACCATGTCTTTATGGTCTTTGTGCACAGGGACACAGTCAGGCTAGAACAGCACAGCGCCTTCCCCAAACTGTTGCCACAAAGTTGGAAGCATACTATTGTCTAAAATGTCTTTGTATGCTGTAGCTTTAACATTACCCTTCACTAGAATTAGGGTTCTAGCCCAAACCCTGAAAAACTGCCCAAGACCATTATCCCTCATCCACCAAACTTTACTCTTGGCACTATGCATTCTGGTAAGCAGCATTCTCCTGGCATCCCTCAAACCCAGATTTATCCACCATACCCACATGTTGGCCTTCCCCAAACTGTTGCTACAATGTTATAGTACCAACATCCATGCCATGGTTAAAGTCACAGAGTTCATATTTTTTCTTCCTTTTTATGTTTGATGTTAACTGAAGCTCTTGACCTGTATCGGCATGATTTTATGCCCCCCTAATTTTTTACAACAAATTTTTACCTAAGATGTTTATGACTCATGCATTATTGAGTTAATGAAAAGAAAATACATTTCCAAACATAATTTTTCAGACAAAAAACATAATGAAGGATGTCATGTTTTACCTGCAAACAATGGAAGCAAGTGTGACAGGCAGAGTCTCTGGAAGAAGTGTGGCAGACTCCAAATTTCCTTATATAAATTCATAAAGTATCTGAGACTTCTGATGCATTTTTAAATAGCAAAGGGTTGTCATTGACTTTATTATTATTTTTTTTACTGTTTACTCCACTTTATAGCAGATTATTTTTTATGTAGAAATGTTGACTTTCATTATTTTTGAAGTCATTTTTACCTTACAATATTTCTTTACAGTGCCCTCTACTAATATTGGCACCCTTGGTAAATATGAACAAAGAAGGCTGTGATTGTTTGTCTTTATTGTTTAACCTTTTCATTTTTTGTTCAATAAATTCACTCTGCTCTCATGGATATCAAACAATTACAAACACAACACAGGTTTATTAAAAAAAAAAAAAAATCTTTGTTAAATATAGGTGTGCAATAATTATTGGCACCCCTATGAATTCATATGAGAAAAATATATTTGAAGTACATTCCCATTGATATTTACTTTTTTTTTAGTACACCTGGGTGACTAGGAACAGGAAATTGTTCAACCATGACTTCCTGTTTCACAGGGGTATGAATATGAGCTAACACATAGGCTAAATTCCCTTAGTCATTCATAACAATGGGTAAGACCAAGGAATATAGCTGTGATGTGCGGCAAAATGTTGTTGAGCTTCACAAAATGGGAAGTGGCTATAAGAAAATACCAAAGCATTGAAAATGCCCTTCATCATGGCAATAATTAAGACGTTCCAGTCAACTGGAATTGGACGTGTGTCTACATTGTCTCAACACACTGTGAAGAGGATGGTTCGAGTGACCAAAAAATCTCCAAGGATCACAGCTGGAGAATTGCAGAAGTTAGTTGCATCTTGGGGTCAGAAAGTCTCCAAAACTACAATCTGACGTCACCAACATCACCACAAGTAGTTTGGAAGGGTTTCAATAAAAAAGCTTCTACTCTCATCCAAAAACAAACTCAAGTGTCTTCAGTTTGCCAGACACTACTGGAACTTCAATTGGGATCGGGTTCTATGGTCAGATGAAACCAAAATAGAACTTTTTGGTAATAAACACCAGAGGTGGTTTTGGTGCACACAGAGAGGTAGCCATATGGAAAAGTACCTCATGCCCATGATTAAATATGGTGGTGGCTCTTTAATATTTTGGGGTTGTTTTCCTGTCAGAGGACCTGGACTTTTGAAAGAGTGCAAAAAATATAAAATAAAGTGCACTGTTGCTAAAGTGTCTTTAAAAAAAAATATATATATATATATTAAGCTTTGATGAGGTAAACAGATTATGTGACTGTGAGTTTGTCACTATTTCTTAGTGCCAAGCTGCTTAAACTACATAGCAAGCATTTATGTAACACATCTAATTTGTGCATTAATGGCTATTATGTTAAATAAAGTTTATTAATTAAAGCAAAGCAAGTATACTTTACTGTGTATACCATTGTTAACTCGTCTCTCCTCAGATACAGCACACAATTCTAAAAATGCCCACAAGATGGTTGATCTGATATTTCAAAATCGATATCTGATTATGAAAAAATATTCAATATCGGGAAAAATAACCATAAAACTGATTATTGATCGATCTCTAATGAAAACCTGACTGCCTCTGCCAGAAAGCTTAAAATGGACTGTGGGTGGATCTTCCAGCAGGACAATGATCCAAAACATACATCTAAATCAACACAAAAATGGCTTCCTGTCCACAAAATCAAGGTCCTGCCATGGCCATCCCAGTCCCCTGACTTGAAACCCATAGGAAAACCTGTGGGGTGAACTGAAAAGGAGAGTCCACCAGCATGGACTTCAAAATTTGAAGGATCTAGAGAGATTTTGTATGGAGGAACGGTCTCAGATCCCTTGCCATGTATTCTCCAACCTCATCAGGCATTATAGGAGAAGACTGAGAGCTGTTAAAAGAGTGCCAATAATTGTTGCACACCTATATTTAACAAAGATTTTTTAAATAAACCTGTGTTTTGTTTGCAATTGTTTGATATCCATGAGAGCAGGGTATTTTTGTGATTTTTTTTTATAAACAAAAGATCAAAAAGTTAAATAATAAAGACAATTTTTCACAGCCTTCTTTGCTCATAGTTACCAAGTGTGCCAATATTAGTGGAGGAAACTGTATACTGTGCATGTTCCAAAGATTTTTGCACAATTTTGTGCAAAATGTCTATTCCTACTCCCACACTCGCTATTATAAAAGGCTCAATAGCTGAGTTTGTTGAACAGTTATAAATATTTTCTTGTAATGTTGTCTGTGTTTGTGTGCTGGTTGTCCAGACCTGTTACATGTCATATTTGGGGCAAAAAGGTTTTGCATATTCATATTGAAATTGCATAAAGGTGCTACAAATAAGCTGAGTTACCTGTGTGGAGGAAAAGCCTCCATAGGGATTTTGCTGCTTCACTAGCCAGCTGACAATCCTATTAGCATATCCCAAATCAGCTGTAGTGAGTTGACCTGCAGTGAGAACAGCTAGCAGCACGTAAGAACTGATTTCCACTGACAATGAGCCGGAGTCATCTGATGCTGACTGAGACCAGTGAAGCTGACCATCTAAAACAATAGAGACAAGATAATTAAGACATAAGCATCCCCTAATCACTAGAGTCCCTGACTTTCTTGTTTTTTATATTTCCTGATGTTTGTGTTTATCCTGCTATACAACTATTTGAAATAATTACAAATTATTCTGTTACATAGATACTTAGTTAGCATAGCCACAGGAAATGATTACCCCTTGATAGCCAAATCACATCTTCATATATAAGTATACCACTTCTTTTTCATGGTAATTTATTTAAAATTTTAACTACAAACATGGCCGACGAGAACTACATTTCCCGACCATGCACGCGCTTACGTTCACCAGAGTACTGAGTGATAACCCCTGTGTATATAAGGCCTCGTTAAGTTCAGCGCCTCGCGAAGTAAACGCTCAGCTGCCTTTTACCTGACGTTCACCAAGCCTTCGTTCACGTTTTGGAAATCTACGGTTTTGGAGTTTTCACTTGCCCTTGGATTACGTTTTTCCTGTATAGCCCAGTTTATATTGTTTGCCCGATCGCCTGACCTTCTGCTTTCTACAGCATTTCGTCTTCTGCCTGACCCCAGTATTCCTGTCCTGATCATCCGCGCTTGCCTCCAACAAGGTAACATAACAGATTACTTCACCGACTATGGAGGCAGCTGGGCGTTTACTTTGCGAGGCGCTGAAATTAACGAGGCCTTATATAACCTATGGTGCGACACAGGTGTTATCACTCAGTACTCTGGTGAACGTGAGCGCATGCATGGTCGGGCAATGTAGTTCTTGTCGGCCATGTTTGTAGTTGGCACTGCCTTCTGTAAACTGTAGTTGCGAGCTCGCCGTGACATGACAGACCACCTGAACGTAGTTATTTAAATTAAGTCCTTGGGACATAAAAAGACACCTATATAAGATTATGTTCTGCATAACATTACTAGATTTCAATCCCATGATAGCATATCCATTCATTTATCAATTCATTCATTCATTCATTTTCAGTAAGCACATTATCATGGTCATGGTTGCTGTGAATCCAGAGCTTATCTGAGGAACACTGGGCATGAGGCAAGAATACAGCCTCAATGAGAAAACATCAAAGGCTGAAACTCCATAAACAGTAACATGAGTTTAATTTTAATAGTAACACACTTATATGTTATGTTATTTAAATTATGCTAACCATCCCATACCTCCTGTAATGGCAACATTATCCAACTCTTTTAGTAGCTGCTCTCGTGTTTCATTTTCTCCAGCCAGACTGAAAGTGTAGGCCAACAGAGCAGTGGCATAGGTGTTTGTCAGGTTACCAATAGAAGATTTTAGGCACAACAGTCCTTTTTTCACAGCAGTATCCTGCAATCAAAATATACATAATGGTAAAGAAGAAAACACAATAGTTTGGAAAGTTTCCCTTTCCAGTTGGAGCTTTATTATGACTTTTGCAGAGCCTCCTTATAGAATCATGTCATCCGAAAGCAAAAATTTACTGCATCATGCTCTTACCTTGACTGTAATGCCCAATTCAAGGAATGACGCAGTGATGTAGGCAGTAATGGTCACATCATCGTTTACACCACCCTGAAATACACGAGAAATTTGATAGGATAGGTAGATTTATTCAGAAATGTGTTAAATTTACATTTATGGGATTTGGAAAATGAGCTTATTAAGAACGACTATCAATAAATACATACTGATACTGATTCAATAGGTCATGGACCAAGAATACTATATAAAAGTATAAAAAATATAGTAAAGGTAATATAGTAAAAGAAAAACTACACAACATTTTTTAAAGTGCTAATTTAAGTGCTTCATGAAGAGGTAGGAACTTAGTTGTTGTTTGAAGTCTGCCAGTGACTCAGCTGTTCAGACATCTAAGGGAAATTCATTCCATCAACTAGATGCCAGATCTGAGAAGAGCCTTGATGCCTTCCTTGTACTGTACCCTGAGAGATAGTGGGACCAGTCGAACAGTGCGAAAGGATCGGAGGGAGGAGTGTGGTGCAGTGTGGGGTGTGAAAACTGCAGTGTTTTAAATCTGATGCAGGCATCTATAGGAAGCCAGTGGAGGGAGCTTAGCAATGGGGTGGACTTGGAGAACTTAGAAAGGTTGTAAACAAGTCATGCAGCTGCAGTTGCACAGGTTGAACGGCACTCAGAGGCAGACATGAGCCAGGTCTCAAAATGATAAGGGTGCTGATCAAGCACCTGAGGGCCTGTGTGGATAGAAACTGACAAATCCTTCTGATGTTGTAAATGAGTGTTCTGTAGTAATAGAAAGCCTTAGTACCATACATACCTTCATCCTGTTATTAAACAGACTTCCCTGTTGTATAAAACAGCCATCTGATCTCTGCTTACTTCTTAGCCATTGCTTTGCACTGTTAATGATTTCTGGATCAATAAAGATGTAACGTTGTGCTTTGCCAAAGGTTCTTAAGACAAAAGCAGTTAACCTGGTGGAGGAGAATTATGCATATCTATAATTAAAATATATTCCTAGATATTTTACTTCTCAGAGTAAATTCACAATGACTGAAGTTTTTTTATTTTATTTATTTATTTATTTATTTATTTTTTAAACACAAAAACATTTGCATCATTACTGCTAACAGTACAATTCTTACCATGTGTTCCCATCTCCCCTGCCAAATGTGCTATATGCACCATTAAAATGCTTATAGTTTAGCTGCCTCTGGTATCCTGTGTAAAGACAAATTATCGATTCTGATTACTTCAGCAAGAATATATTCAGAATGGCTATTGGTGATTAAAAAGATTAAAAATAGAAAGATAATCTCACTGACCACTCTTAAGGAAACCAGTAGCCCTCTCACGGATAGCTGTGGTGAGCTGCTCAGTGTTCTCTAGATACTGAAGAATGTAGATATTGGGGGCGAGGAGAGCAATGTTTTGTTCTCCACAGCCATATGGCATCCTTAGCAGTCCATCCAGATTTTTTAATGCACGGCCAAGTATATCTCCTACAAAATAACACAATATTATATTTTTTAAATTAGACTTGTACTTAGTTTTAATGTTTTGCTTTCTTATTCTCTGGACAGCCAGGGCAGTTTCCTTTAGGACTAGTAGACTCGAAGGAGCTTAGTACAGCTGCCTGCATATAGTGATATATTCCCTCAGTGGAATCTTCTTATTTTTCAAACTTAATCAATGAGCTCACACTACTGAAGAGTGCTACTAGCTTGCCATCAGAGTTTTCTGAAGATCAGCATGTAATCAGCAGCAGTGAATGCACTGTGCCTTACGGAAACTGAGGCTGATTCTTCCATTCAGTTCTTTAAACACCGCCAATTGAATGATTAACTCCTTTCAGGGCATAGTTGCCCTAGCAAGTCAATGGGCTATCCCACACTATATTTTCAAAGAGCTCTTATGCATGATCAAGACTGTTTGTTCATGCAGATGAGAAGGCAACTTCAGTTACAGCTACATAAATTACATTCTGCCTGCTAAAAACACTCTGAGACCTGCCTCTAGTACCAAAACAGGTAGTCTAATAGGATGTAATTTTTGGATATTTAAAAGCTGTCTCTGGTATAAAGATGGTACTGCAGAGGACTAAAATTATTGTGCATATTTTGTTTATGGGTACCAATTATGGTACTCACATTACTTGCAGGGATGCACCTTATCCATGTGATTATCACAGATCTCTTAATAAGTATCAAGCTCACTGATGTTGTAGGCTCATTGTATGCCCACAGGATACAGTGCATGTTGGGCCCTACATCTTGATGTATATGACTGGGACATTAATCACAGATATGTTACAAGCCATGTAAATGCAGATATACACTCTAGACATCCAAGTCATGACCTCTCACCTCCTAAATTTAACAGGTCTCATTAAAATGCAACCTGACAAACAGGATATATAACTTGCTAGTAGTGTTGGTTATCTAGTTACCTACAGTATATTAGTTAGCTTGATCATATCATGGCTGACTCAGATGACATTATATTCCATTGAAGTTCCTATCAGTTCAATTCACTTCACACACTGAGAGTAAATAATATGGCGGTCACTAAGAAGATTAGCATTTTTGTATATACTATTGCCAACTCCAGAATTATTGCAGTCTGACATGAAAATGAATATAGAGTCAATGCCAAAATGATTGGCAACCCTCATAAAATTAAGCAAAATGTATATACAATATTCAGTATACAAAATTATACATCAGTACATAAAAATAATATATCAGCAATATTGTAGCTTAAATATATGGGAATACTGTTATGAAACAGGACTCAAAACCAGGAGTAACGTCTTTATTTACACTTAAGTCAACACATCAGGAGGCAAGAAACAAGTTCTAAACAGAAAACTCGAACTGAAGCAAAGAACATGAAACTTAAACATTTATCCTTTACCTAGAAATGAGGCATGAGGCATTAAACTTAGAACACAACTATGACATGAAACACTCTTCTAACTCAGGCATGAAACACTCTTCTAACTCTGGCATGAAACACTCTTCTAACTCTGGCATGAAACACTCTTCTAACTCTGGCATGAAACACTCTTCTAACTCTGGCATGAAACACTCTTCTAACTCTGGCATGAACACTCTTCTAACTATGGCATGAACACTCTTCTAACTATAGCATGAACACTCTTCTAACTATATCATGAACACTCTTCTAACTAGAGTATGAAACTAGGACCAGGAAGCTAGACAGAGCATGGACACATTACTGGCACCATTATACATTCCGTCTTTCCTTTAATCCGTCATTACTCCACGGTAATACCACCCGACGTGCGTAGCAACGTGAGGGGTCTAAATAACCAGTCACAATTACCTTAATGGCTGACAGCTGGCAACACTTCAAAACACATCCTCACACCTCCGCCAATAACTGAACCGGGCCGGCACAGAACAGGAACCAAAACAAGTGCATATGTCCATTGTAAACAAAGTCGTAGCGTCCAAGCGCACTTCAAGCACGTGCACGCGCTCTCCAGCTGCTCGTGCACAACATCGCCGCAGCGCCATCTGCCAGCGAGATCGTGACAAATACTGTATACTTTTATTTATAATAATATTTTTAAAGGTGGTATTTAATTAATTAATATAATTTCCAATGATAACAATTACAATAATCAGCTATAATATGCTGTAACTGTAAAATTTGGATTTTTCTTTATCTGTTTTCAATCACAGTTGAAGAATCATGTTGCATGGATCCTCATATTTAGACCCAGAGAAACAATAAATAATCAAGCATACACTCTATAAATGTTGGGTTATTTTTTTTTTACCTAAACGATCTGTTAAGCCTTTTGGGTCATTTAATTGGGTTATTTTCTCAGTCTCTACCCAGTTTGGGGTAGTTTTGTGTAACCCAATTGTTGGGTCATTATGGGGTTAGAATTGTTTCATAATTCCAAATAGATTACGATCCACAAATAAATGTAGTGAGATTTACAAAAATATCCACAAATATATGTTCGTAATTTCACAAAAATAAATTAAATTGGCAAATAAATCAAATGAGATTTGCAAATAATAATAATAATTTTTTACAAATATGTTTTTTTTCACAAACACAACTCTGCCCTACATTCATTTGTGGATTACATCCTGTGCATTTGTGGATTGCTGCACACATTTGTGGATTTTTTAACATTTATAAATAGTTGTGGACCCACCGTCTACTCAATCCAATCGGATAACCACCACATTGCACTGACCAATCGTAGCACAGTCTTACTCCAACCAATCGCGTTTTGTTTTACAATCATGACAGGAATAGAGTCAAGTAATTTGTACGTATTTGCAGTCTATGACATCGCAATGGAGTCAAAATCATTTTGCTCAAAGAGAAGCGCTGCTGAGAGGTGATAATATTTGGGGGGAAGGGAAGATCCACGTGTCAATAAGGAACTGGCGAAAAAGTTGCAGGATTCATCCTCTTCAAAAACAAAGAGTTTCTTTGTTGTTGAACCCAATCATTTAATAGACACTAAACTGAGCTGGGTATAGAACCCTGGTCACTGGCGTACTAAACCTGCATTTTTCCACTGTGACTCGACCATGCTCACTCTTGTAATTATAAACTTGTTTAAATTAGGTTTATCGTAAGTGTTGATGAGAAATGTAATATTTTGATGTAAACCATATGTAATATTTTTTCTTAAATCTAACCTTCCACACATTTAATTTTTGTCAGGCTCGACAACGTTTAATATGCTCTGCTGCTTGTTGCCAAAACGGTTCTCAGAGAGGTTCACAGAGCCGTGGGCCAAGCAGAAGCAGATCATAGGCTTCAGTACAAGAAACAGCACCGTTTGGTTGTTAAAAGAATGTATGCGTATATAGAATATGTCCAGGCATTACTACTGTATTTACTAGCAAGCCGTGTTTATTCAAATGAAACATGACTGCCCCCTATTGGTCTTGTATTTCCTGTGCCCGCAGCATGCGCGTGATACCGCATGATACTGCATGAAATCGTAAGATCCCGCACACATTTTTAATGGCCACATCTGTAAATATTTTTAAGGTGTAGCAATATTTGATTAATTTCAGGGAAATGACATCTAAAAATAGGTTGTTATAAGAATAATTAGAATAAAATGGATTTTTAAAAATGATTTGAGTGGAATTTGTCATTTGAAATGTGTAAAATTTATTATTTAGTGATTAAGGGAATAATAATCTTGTGTTCATCTTGCAAAGTGAGATGTCTTCTCATTTACCAAGTACTGAAACAGAAGCTCGTGCTGATCCCTCTATAAAATCCTCAGGCAGAGTCAGCTCCAGCTCCTCTGAAACACTGTTGCCTGTAGGTAAATTGAAAGACATTTCTATCTTAACTGAGTGGTATATTACTGTGTGCACCAGTTTTACATAAAGACAGTATACTAGATGTAGATGTAAACACTTAAGAGTAAATCAACCACTTATGTAAGTCTGACCTTGTGGGCATAATAACCAGCTTTGGCTCTTTGTCTTTTCAGTTCCTTCAGCCTACATGGGGTTAAAGTGTTATTAAATCATAGTAATAATTAGGCTAAGCATATATTTTCTGTTTTCACTGTTTTCAAGACACCGACCTGCACAATCAAACTCCGTGTAACTGTGTCAATACGGCCTCTCTCTGGAACACTCACAATCTCATTATCACACACCGTCTGGGATTGTTCTGCCTCTGCACTCACTGTCACATTCACGACTCCTGTAGCATAATAACACTTTCAGAGAAGCTTTCCATTTACTAACACCTCAGTTCTACACAATATAATGCAATATAATATAGGCATATTAGATTCTGTCTCAACTAAAAAGTTTTAAGTCTCACCAAGCACCGTGGGAATCAGAGTCCATTTGAAGGTTTTTCTGCCATTTGCACACAGGCAGGATGAATACTCGCCATCAGAAGAGGGTTCCAGAGTGTAGTCTGAGGAAGGAGCTGGCGTCACTTTAACCTTCCAATGAGGCACAGGTGATTAATTTACTGTGCATCTCAATTGTTACAACATTTGTGGATATAATCTTAGCCTTACAGTACCATAATACATTTGGAAACATAATTGAAGACCGTGGCCTTCAGCTCAAAAACTTCTCCCCGGATAATAGAGTAGGGCAACGAGAGCTCCAGGAAGAAGGGCTGAAATACAGTGAGCTGAACAGGAGGAGCCAGTCCCAGACCCCTAGAGGACACACAGAAAGCCCCTGTCTCCCAAGTAGTGATGGTGTCAGGAACAGTGACAGGAAGCTGTGCTGATCCAGAGTCCCTGTGGAAAATCAATAACACTTAAATTTCTACATTTTCTATTACTTATCATCAAGGGAATTGTTCATTATTCAGTATATTGTAGCAAATTTTATCGTACATCAGTACAGTACCAGTGTATATGCAAATCTAACTTCCTAAACATGTGTCCATGGAAAAGTTTTATAAGTAAAATCACCATACAAATTCTTAGGTTTAAAAAGCACTGTGGAAATGCATCCATTTGCGGAACACTGATTTTCATTATTTTCTGTTACTTTCTTTTTAAAATTCTTAAAAAGCAAATATGCCAAATTAAAAAAAAAGAAGAAATGATAATTTACTAACCCCACTTCAACAAGTTGCCAAATCCAAGTTTCTGGGAAGAATTTGCGAACTGTTTTGATGGGTTCATAATTTAATGATCCTGAGTATTTGTACTCATCATAGTAAAAATCTGTTGAGTCAATATTGCTGTAATCCAAACTGTTATGCACTGCAAATCAGCAAAATCATTAGTAACGAACATAACTTATGCAAAACGGATTATATCTGAGGGAACTATGTAACTGAAGCTTATAATGACTATTTTAACAGTACCCACTGGGGACATATCAACTCCAAAAGAAATACTTAATATTCTGATACACACAGTTTAATGTACATACACTATTTGGCCAAAAGTTTGTGGACACCTGTCCATCACACTCATATGTGATTGTTGAACATTACATTTCAGATTTTGTCCTCATTTACTGTTATAATAACCTCCACTCTTCTGCCAAGGCTTTCCACTAGATCTTGAAGTGTGACTTTTGATTTGCCCATTCAGCTACAAGAGCATTAGTAAAGTCAGGCACTGATGTTGGATGAGGAGGTCTGGGGTGCAGTTGGCATTTGTGGTTCATCCCAAAGGTGTTCAGTGGGGTTGAGGTCAGGGCTATGTGCAGGCCACTCTGGAACAGGTTTGGGCCCCTTAGTTTCAGTGAAGGAAAATTGTAATGCTACAGCACACAAAGGCATCCTGTAGAATTGTGTGCTTACAACTTTGTGGCAACAGTTTGGAGAAGAACCAAATATGGGTCTGATGGTCAGATGTAAACAAACTTTTGGCCATATAGTGTATCTTATTTGCAAGAACAAGAAACTCCAAATTTATTGAACAATAATATAAGAAAAGGCCTGGATGCACCATAATCATGACGGTGATACTCCACACCTTTGTACGTCAAACAGTTAGGATGTCTAACAGCCAAATTTGTTGCCATCTTCAGTCCCACACCCTGTCAGATGTTAAGTCATAGTGTCATCAGTGTAGTACATCACTGAACAGTGAACCAGCAACCAGGTAGTTTAAATTCAAATAAAAATTCACTCAAATTACACAATGATTTATGCTTCATTTTATAACCGGTCAGTCTGTTACCTTTAATGTATTGTAAACATGGTCAATCCGTACATCCCGTACATCCCTGATATGCACACACTCCAGATGATCTTCAACCATGTAGGGATAATTTGATACTGATGTCACAGGCAACAAATTAAATATCTATGGAATTATATAATAATAACAACACATTAACGATTAACTTCATATTATTTCAATGTAACTTACACACATTTGCACAGTAAACTTTTCTGACATGGTTATTCAAGCTTTTGACTGTAAGATTTTATTTACATGACAGACAAAAGATATACCAGACCAACCACTAGAGGTCTCAGTCTCTGGCAATCCAAACATTTGACATGAAAATTAAATATATGCACCCAGTTGTAGGGCCAAACACCCAGACATCACAGCTGGTGAGCACCTCAGCATTCCTATCCCAGAGAGATCCGCTTTTCCCCAGTTCTCCAAAGTCAACTAAGCTAAAAGGTTTGTCAAAAGTAGACATTGCAACCACAAGACATAACACAGTTGCACCATATGGACAATATACTAAACTCCATTGGCATACCTTTATGCCTACATGATATGTACATCTAAATTATGGGAAATTGAAATGTACAACATAGGAAGGGTTTGAAAATATATGCTGTGAAGAGCATTCAGAATGGCTGACAGTTGTCAGTTGTATGAGTTATTATGCAACACACAAAGAATAGTCTGTCAATAAAACTGAAACAAAAGCTATATATTCAACCTTAGTAAATTATAGTAAACTCATGAAAAGAGAGACATCTGTAATGCAGAAGGCTATAGAAATATAGCATGCAGCATATAAAACCATGGCATGTATACTGTCTTCTAAGAAGTAAATAAAAAATACATTAAATATTATTAGATTAAAAGAAAAACAATTAAAGGTAATAATGGTTTAAAACAAACAAAAAACAAGCATTTGTATATATAGACTGTTCAGTACATCTTAATTTCACCTTGTCAGTATTTAGGCGCTCTCCAGACTCCAAGATGAACACACTCTGATCCACAGCACTGAGGCCACACAGTGAACCAGGATGAGCCGAGAGCTCAAGAGTGTTCTTCTCACCAGGAACTGCTTTAGAGGGAGAGAACTGTAGCGAAACCTGTCCAGGATGGACAGTCCACGATGAAAACATGTTTAGACAGGTTAGGGTTTTTTTGGCAAATACTTTTAATTTAATAATTAATAATTTAATAATCAGACTAATGGGTTGAATCTAAAAAAAAATCATAGTGATTTTGATAGTATTACCTTATTTCCAAAACATTTTTCCACATCAAAATTCTTGTTAGCAGCGATGATGTTCTCACTGGGCAGGACAGAGTACACCACAACCTGCACTACAGGAGCCAACTCAGGAACAACAGATAGTTTGAATGAGATTTTTCCTTTTCTGATATCTGTAGAGGCTTCCACTTCAACTTCCTCATGTCCATGATGGACTATGGCTCCTTTAGATAAGACCTGAACCAGAGAGGCAAAATATATGATAATTGTCCAGTGAATTTTATTTAGAGCTACTGCAATGTAGGCAATGCAGGTGGAAGGTGATGATGCAGCTGTCTCTATTAAGAAACTTTCACTGCATGTACTTACCGTGTATATAAGATCAGTGCTGTAATTTTCAGTAGTTTCTCCAACAATATAGTAGTTAATGGTTATGGGAATTTCAGCACCACACTTAAATGGTTCCTCTGAGCTCTCTATTAACAATTCACTGAACACTGGACTGTAAGGTGTGGCAGGTTGGAGCAGATGTATACGTGCTTCAGCATTTGAAAAGAATGGTGTTTTGTATGCATGGTGTTTTTCCTCTGGATAGACACTTGCCTAGATAACAGTGACACAAGCACAATAATAATAGTAACATTGTTTTATGGACGAAAATATTAATAATAGTATTTTTTTTGGAAAGTGCTTGACTCATCCTAACATACCCTCAATATTATCACTGTTGTAGGATGTTCTGGTGAAGCAACTGAGAAGTTTGCCAATCCATTGCTATCGGTAGTAAGATTAAGTAGTAACTTCTGAGACCACCATTCACCTTCTGAAAGATACACCTTCTTGTTAGGAATTGGTGTTCCACTGAAAGTAGTAAGTTTAATCTGTTGATCAGGGAAAGAAGAATTCCTGTCAAGATACTGTCAAAAATAAAACCAATACCAAAAGTCTAAAAATACAAAAATGCACACAAAAAAACCTGTATAAAATATCTAAAGTACACACCTTTCCTTCTATAACTTTTCCCTGTTCAAAGTTTGTTGGTGGCTCGAGAATTTCCACTTTACCAATTTGGAAAGAAAGGTCTATTGTTTTGGATTTCACCATGGCAATATCTAAACAAAAGGAAATAAATCACAATATATTATCATGTAATATAAATCAACATTATGTTAAAGTATAATATTAAGTATCCGATTTAACATTAACTGTCAATCTGTTACAGAATATCTGCTAGTTTTGAGAAATCTTTTACTGACTCACCTGTTCCTTCCTCTGTGAGTGTAATAGTAGCATCAATATGATTCTTAAAATTATGTTCAACTTCAGTGTTCATGAAACTTGACACACTGACAATAACAAATGCACAGCCAGTCTGACCCATCTATGGGAACATCCAAAAACAACTGGTGAGACTTAGTTCATTAGTGAGAGAGAGAGCGAAAAATATTTGTCTTTGAAGTGTGTTACATACATACCTCCACCGTTTCACTCAGACAGGGTGAAATCATTGGGGCCTCATCATAGCTCTGCAAAAATTTCCGGCACACCTGCACCACTGCTTGACCAGTTACTGGTTGTCCATACGTGTACCTTCATACCATAGAGTTTCAATAAATTATACAGAAATCCTAGCATGTATGATAAATATCATATAAACATATGCTAGATATTCATTTGCGTCAACACTATGTAATGCATTTAAAACCCCAATTCCGAAAAAGTTGGGACAGTATGGAAAATGCAAAAAAAAAAACAACAACAAAAAAAACATTGAAAATTAAATTCACCCTGTACTATATTGAAAACACATTATTAATACATTATTTGACGTTTTACTTTGTGAATTTATTTGTGAAAATATACATTCATTTCAAATCTGATGACTGCAACACACTCCAAAAAAGTTGGGACAGTGGACTGTTTACCACTGTGTAACATCACATTTTTTTTTAATAACACTTATTAAGCGTTTGGGACTGAAGACACCAATTGGTTGAGTTTAGCAAATGGAATTTTCCCTCATTCATCCATTATGGATTTCTTCAGCTGTGTAACTGTACCGGGCCTTTGTGGCCTTATTCTGAGCTTCATAATGCACCACACATTCTCAATTGGAGACAGGTCAGGACTGCAGGGAGGTCATGCTAGCACCCACACTCTATGCTTACGCAACCATGCGATTCTAAACCGGGCAGAATGTTTGGTGTTGTTCTGCTCTGGATGGCAGCATATGTTGCTCCAAAATGTGTACACATCTTTCTGCATTAATGGTACCCTCAAAAATGTGCAAGTTACCCATGCCATGGGCACTGTCACACCCCCGGACCATGACAGACGCTGGCTTTTGGACCTGACCCTGATAACAGCTTGGATGGTCCTTTTCCTCTTTGGCCTGGAGAACATGATGGCTGTTTTGTCCAAAAACTATTTGAAATGTTGACTCGTCTGACCACAAAACATGATTCCACTGTGCTACTGTCCAGCTCAGATGAGACAGAGCCCAGAGAAGTCTGCGGCGCTTCTGGACAGTGTTGATGTATGGCTTCTGCTTTGCATAGTAAAGCCTTAACTTGCATCTGTGGATGCAGCGGCGAATGGTGTTGACTGACAAAGGTTTACCAAAGTATTCCCGAGCCCATGTCAGGATATCCATTACAGACTCATGGCGGTTTTTAAGTCAGTGATGTCTGAGGGATCAGAGATCACGCGCATTCAGAAGTGGTTTTCAGCCTTGCCCTTTTCGCACCGAGATTTGACCGGATTCTTTGAATGTTTTAATTACATTTTAATATTTTTAATTATAAATTATTATTTATTATGTTCTCAAAGTGTTGGATTATTTGCTGATGCATCTGTTGGCAGATTGGCGAGCCTCAACCCATCCTTGCTCTTGAAGGACTAGGCCTTTTTGGAGGCTCCTTATATACTATGATTAGACGATTATCTCACCTGTTTCACATCACCTTCTCATTTCAACTTGTCATATCGCTATTAGTCCTAAATTGCCCCATCCCAACTTTTTTGGAACGTGTTGCATGCATCAGTTTCAAAATAAATGTTTATCTTCAAAAAACTATGCAGTTGATTAGGTAAAACATCAAGTACCTTGCCTTTATACGTTTTTTGTTTAAATACAAGTAAAAGTACATTTACAAGTCACTCTTTTTTTTATTAGCTTTTTCCATACTGTCTCAACATTTTCGAAATTTCGATTGTATTAAAACTGAAATTTTAAGAGATCTTTTTTTCCTAATTTTTCAGAAAAAAAATCTTGAAACTTACTTTCCACAAACTTCTAGCTCCAGTTCCTCCTCATCGACACTGTGTTGTGCTGGTGCTTTCACTGTAACCTCGAACTTGGGTAAAACTAAGTCAAATGCAGTTCATTATTACCGTAAGTTATGTTGGTTACATCTGTAAAAACTCCAGTGTTACTAGTAATGTAACTTACCATACTTTTCCACCTTGAATTGGTGTGTGACCAACCTATTTCCAGCATCAGCAGTTAACTTATAATATCCCTCTGGAGCCTCAGCATTTAGCTCATGAGAAAGCTGCAATATCAGACCTGTCGAGGACACATTCATCCACTGACCAATCCTGTTCTGGTGATTATCCTGCTTGGTTCCACAAGAGATATCTACAGTTAGCTGAGTATTGTGACGACTTTGAGGATGGATTGCATTAAAATTATTAAAAATTAACAAAGATGTCATAAAATATATAATATTGTGTTTGATTCCACTTTACCTGAAGACTCACTGTCCTGTACTGTGGAGTATAATATAATACATCAAATTTTGTAATTTCTATTATAAAATAAATTTAAATATGTTTTAATGTTTTATTCACTGGAATTTGTGCAATATAAAAATACACATAGACATTGGTCTGTGTTCATGTAAATGGCAACTGAGCACCCTGTTGTACTGTTAAATAGGAGTTCTTAATGTATTTACATAAAACTCTCCTCTTACCTTTTGTTCAAGTGGGATTAAATTAAAATCCATAGTGACAATTCTGAAATTCACTGTGGAAAAACAATACTTGTGAAAAGTTTTGCCTTGTACCCTCAGTAACAATTAAACTTTCATTAAATAGTTAAAATGGAAAACTCAAAATTGTGAGGCATATTGCAGGAATGAATCACCTGTTTGGCCTGGACTGTAGATGGGTTTATCAGTCTGAATAAAAACCAAAGTGTTGTAGGATTTAAACATCACTTTACTTTTCTTTGTCATCTTAAAACTTTCACCTTTGACTTCTACTTTGATCTCCTGCACTGATTCATCCACAACCTGTGGAGCCTGTGAAGATGTATTCCATGTTAAAACACATGAAACCTAACTAAAATTATTATTAACTTAATAAATAAAAATTAAATTAAATGTAAATTAACTACCTACCTAACTAACTAACAAATAAATACAGAAATTTTGTGGGATTTCTGACCTCAAAATGAGAGCAGTGGTGAATCTCCTTTTCCACTGTCTCTTGTAAAAGTAGTCTGTTCTGGTTGTTGTGAACCAGATAAATGTTCATGTGCAGAGTCTCATTGGGCTTCAGAAGACTCACGCAGAACTTTGCATCAGAGCCAGACTTGATCACTGCAGGAAATGTCACCATGAAATATCTGTAATATAAGGACAGAAAAGAAGGTTTAAGATTATTTTCAATTAATTAATATGTAATCAGTGGAAAATGGGAAAAGGTTATTTAAGTAAACCTTTGTAGCCAGATCACAGGAACTGTTTGAGTTAACTCTTAACTAAACAGAACAGAGCTCAACAATCAATAGTATTGCAAAAGTGTATACAGAGTGCCTTAACGTACACTGACCTAAGCACCTATCTGCAATTTGAATCTTGCAAATGAATGTCATTTCTATGTAGGATCCATGTACGATGCTTTTAACATTAGCTAATTTCTCATTTCATGCATCCAAACGAACTGCTATTTATGGGACAAAATGGTATCACACAGCATGACTATCTAAAACACCTGAGGTTCACTCCACATTTTGCCATTTTACGTTGCACATCTTATGTGAAGATGTGCAATGATTTTGGGTAAAATCATGAGACGATTTCTTCACTTTGATGCACGTGAACTGTTGTTTATTGAACAAAATGGTATCATACAGTATGTCAACAAAACTGAGCAGAAAAAAATAAGAAATTATGTATTCACAATTAGAAATAAGAAACACTCTGACAATATTATGATAGTATTCTTTTGCTGGTGCACACTCCCTGATTGCACTTTGCTGGAGTACTGTAGCTTTTATTTATTACTGGTCATTCCCAGCTGTACTATTTCCTATCTCCATTTAGGTTGCTATTTTCTAATTCATTTTTGCTACTTCTAGACATCCTCTCCGGGAACTGTCACCTTATCATTGCTGGAGAGGTTTGTGTGCCCCTATGAACCTGAGGGCTGTGGTGTCTGGAGCCTTGTGCTCCTGGTAGGGTCTCCCAAGGCAAAGTGGTCTCAGGGGAGGGGACAGACTAAGAATGGTTCAAAGAAACCCTCATGAAGAAAGCAAAGAGAGAAGGAGTTACTCTGCCCGAAGGAAGCCCCGTCTGGAGCCAGGCCCAGAGGGAGGGCCCGACTGTGAGCGCCTGGTGGCTGGGTTTCCTACGGAGCCCAGCCACGGTTTCCTACGGAGCCCAGCCGGGCAAAACCTGAAAAAGCAACATGGCACCCCCCTCTCCATCCTATGGGCCCACCACTCGTGGGGTGAACCGTGGGGGTCGGGTGCACTGCTACACGGGTGGCAGTGAAGGTCAGGGGACTCAACGGACCAGACCAGGCAGAGGCTGGCTCTGGGGACGTGGAACGTCATCTCTCTGTGGGGGAAGGAACTGGAACTTGTGCGGGAGGTGGAGTGCTACCAGCTAGATCTGGTGGGGCTTACCTCTACGCACAATCTCAGTTCTGGAACTGTACTCCTGGATAGGGGATGGACTCTATTCTACTCTGGAGTTGACCAGGGTGTAAGGCACCGGGCGGGTGTGGGGATACTCACAAGTCCCAGGTTGAGCACCGTTATGTTGGACTTTACCCCGGTGGACAAGAGGGTCACCTCCTTACACCTACGGGTTGTGGGGGGTAAACTCTGACTGTATGGGGCACCAGTAGGGGACTCCATAGTTCTGCTGGGAGACTTCAACGCGCACATGGGCAATGATGGAGATACCTGGAGAGGCGTGATTGGGAGGAACGGCCTCCCTGATCTAAACCCGTGCGGGCATTTGTTGTTGGACTTCTGTGCTAGTCATGGACTGTCTATAACGAATACCATGTTCGAACATAAGGAGGCTCATAAGTGTACATGGTACCAGAGCACCCTAGGCCGAAGGTCGATGATTGATTTTGTAATCGTATCATCTGATCTGAGGCCGCATGTTCTGGACATTCGGGTGAAGAGAGGGGCTGAGCTGTCAACTGATCACCATCTGGTGGTGAGTTGGGTCAAGGGGTGGTGGAAGACTCTGGACAGACCTGGAAAGCCCAAACAGGTAGTGCGTGTGAACTGGGAATGTCTGGAGGAGGCCCCTGTGCGTGAGTTCTTCAACTCACACCTCCGACTGAGTTTTTCTGGCAGCTCTGTGGAGGTTAGGGTCATTGAGCCTGAGTGGGCAATGTGCAAAGCCTCCATTGCTGAAGCTGCGGCGGAGAGCTGAGGTCTCAAGGTCTTAGGTGCATGAAGGGGCGGTAACCCTCGAACATCGTGGTCGACACCAGTGGTCAGGGAAGCCGTCCGACTGAAGAAGGAGGCCTTCTGGGATGTGCTATCCCGGAGGACTCCGCAGGCAGTTGCAAGGTACCAACAGGCCCGAAGGGCTGCAGCCTCTGCCATGAAAGAGGCAAAGCAGCGGGTGTGGGAGAAGTTCGGACAGGACATGGAGAAGGACTTTCAGTTGGCATCTCAGGAAGGGGAAACGGGGAACCTTCCAAGCTGTGTACAGTAAGGATGGGATGCTGTTGACCTCAACTGAGGAGGTAATTGCACGGTGGAAGGAACATTTTGAGGAACTCCTGAATCTGATTAAAACGCCCTCTATGGTAGAGACAGAGGTGGAGGCTGATGGGGGATCATCGTCAATTTCCACGGTGGAGGTCACTGAGGTAGTCAAACAACTACACAGTGGCAAAGCCCCGGGGATTGATGAGATCCGTCCAGAAATGCTGAAAGCTCTGGGTGTGGAGGGGATTTCTTGGATGACATGCCTCTTTAACATTGCGTGGAAGTCGGGGACAGTCCCCAAGGAGTGGCAGACCAGGGTGGTGGTTCCCTTGTTCAAAAAGGTGGACCAGAGAGTGTGTGCCAATTATAGGGGTATCACATTTCTCAGCCTCCCTGGTAAAGTCTACTCCAAGGTGCTGGAACGGAGGATTCGGCAAGTAGTCGAACCTCGGATTGAAGAACAACAATGCAGATTCCGTCCTGGTTGTGGAACAACGGACCAGCTCTTTACTCTCACAAGGATCTTGGACGGGGCCTGGGAGTATTCCCATCCGGTCTACATGTGCTTTGTGGATCTGGAGAAGGCGTATGACCGGGTCCCCGGGGGTTTACTGTGGGAGGTGCTGAAGGAGAATGGGGTGAGGGGTTCCCTTCTTAGGGCTATCCAATCACTTTGTCCGGATTCTTGGCGAAAAGTCGGACTCGTTCCAGGTGGGGGTTGGTCTCCGTCAGGGCTGCACTTTGTCACCAATCCTGTTTGTGATATTCATGGACAGGATATCGAGGTGTAGTCATGGTGGGGAGGGGTTGCGGTTTGGTGCCCTGATGATCTCATCGCTGCTTTTTGCAGATGATGTGGTCCTGATGGCATCATCGGTCCGTGACCTTCAGCACTCACTGGATCGGTTCGCAGCTGAGTGTGATGCGGCTGGGAAGAAGATTAGCACCTCTAAATCTGAGGCCATGGTTCTCAGCAGGAAACCGATGGAGTGCCTACTCCGGGTAGGGAATGAGTACTTAACCCAAGTGAAGGAGTTCAAGTACCTCAGGGTCTTGTTCACGATTGAGGGGACATTGGAGTGGGAGATTGGCCGGAGAATCGGAGCAGTGGGAGCAGTATTGCAATCGCTTTACCACACCGTTGTGACGAAAAGAGAGCTGAGCCAGAAGGCAAAGCTCTCGATCTACCGGGCAATTTTCGTTCCTACCCTCACCTATGGTCATGAAGGCTGGGTAATGACCGAAAGAACTAGATCGCAGGTACAAGCGGACGAAATGGGTTTTCTCAGGAGGGTGGTTGGCTTCTACCTTAGAGATAGGGTGAGAAGCTCGGCTATCCGAGAGGAACTCAGAGTAGAGCCGCTGCTCCTTTGCATTGAAAGGAGCCAGTTGAGGTGGTTCTGGCACCTGGTAAGGATGCCCCCTGGGCGCCTCCCTAGGGAGGTGTTCCAGGCACGTCCAGCTGGGAGGAGACCTCGGGGAAGACCCAGGACTAGGTGGAGAGATTATATCTCCACACTGGCCTGGGAACGCCTCGGGATCCCCCAGTCAGAGCTGGTTAATGTGACTTGGGAAAGGGAAGTTTGGGGTCCCCTGCTGGAGCTGCTGCCCCCGCGACCCGATAATGCATAGGCGGTTGAGGATGGATAGATGGATAGACATTTTCTCTGAATTTCAAATATGTGTAACTAGATGTAATGAAACTACTTAATGAAGCAGTCAATTCACAACACTGCTTGTTGGTGCCACCTGACATGTGGCTTCTATGATTATCTTTGCTTACCTTGTAAAATATGAATACAAATGAACAAAAAAAAACAAACAAACATTTTAATAAGTTTATTAAAAAAAGTATATATATACAGTAAATATAAGTATATTCTTACAAAGTGAATATCTGTAATTGTTTATGACAAATATTATTAAATTGTTTATTTAGAATTATATGATACTTACGGTCCTGAGGTTTGTCCATAAACAGAGAGAAAAAGGAAGCTGGCTAACAGTAACCTTATCCTTACATAGACCTGACTGACCATCATGATAAAGTTAATCACCAGTGCTGTAAAGTTTGAATGCTTTTTTAAAGACAGTCAGCCCATCTGCACTCATCCTCTCATTAATGATTAACCATGTTGAGCAATCTGACTACATTGCAAACTTCTGAGATAATAAAAAATGTGTTGACATTTTATAGGTTTCACAATAGCATGTGGTATCTGTGATATCTACAACATGGGAATACCAAAAGGCAGGTGGAGTGCAAATAAAATGAAACCTTTTCTCTCCTTTACTTTCCACCATTTGGCCAATCAATGTATGTATGTATATATATATATATATATATATATATATATATATATATATATATATATATACACACACACACACACACACACACACACACACACACACACATATATGTATGTATATGTATATATATGTATGTGTGTGTGCATGTGTGTATATATATATATATATATATATATATATATATATATATATATATATTGCACAATCATGCAATCATGCAAACAAAACAACATAAGCAATAGAATGACTTTTCTCTAGTAAAATAATTTACATATTCTTAAAATTATTGCCATCTACAATTGGCTACTCAAACAGACACAGATTGTGTTTTATTTTAATTATTAATTTGACATAATTAAATAGTATTATTATGACAAACACTTCTCAGTTTTTAAGAATATTGCTGCAAGAAAATACCAAGTGACATCACAGTGTCAAACCTGCACCTGTCTGCTTAAACCTTTAAAATCTGAACTTGCCAAAGCTATGCCTAAACCATGAGTACATGATTGTGTTCTGAGATGGGTTTGTATTTATTCATTTATTTTTGCCCACCAGTGTTGTAAAGAGTGGTTATTTGAGTATTATATATATGTAGTGTTGTTTGTCATGGTTAAAACATCACCCTTATTAACTATGTGGCCAATCTTCCTACCACAGTATATAAGTGGTTGTTTAGGCTTCCCAGAATGCGTCATAGTCGAAAACCCACCCTTTCCCTTCCTTTCGTTGCTATGGACTACAGAGGTATGTGTTATTAGCTTTGTTGCTTAGCTGTTTGATGCTAGCGTTGTCTATTTACAATGCGTTTACTTGTTTAGTGTGACGTTGGACTACCGATTCTGTGTGCATGGGTGGTGTGCTGCTCACTCTCAGTGCGGTGTGCCATCAAGGCTCCCATCTGTGTAGCATGGTAGTTTAACGTAGCCCCAGTCGGCGCGCCAGCTGTTGCCTTCACAACTATTAAAGAAGTCAAAGGCGTAGGTTTGGTCTTAATATTGGTAGGGACGGACACCCACCCACCCCGGAAAAAAAGAACTGTTTAATGTTGACAGCCAAATGGTTTATTAAAATATAACATCTATATTTACATTAAGATCTGTATTTACATGTAAATACAAATTATACAAAGCAACAGATCAAAGACTAAAAGAAAGTAAACTATGAAATTACTTGTTAACTTTGGATCCCATTTATTTTTGAGGGAAATGTTAATATTGAGTGAATAGGATCTTATGTTGTTTTGATGTATGATTTGTTTCAAAACAAACTCATGAACAATATGTTGACTTTCAAAGGTTATACTGTATATTTGCTGAACATCGTATGAGACTTTCAAAGGTTATACCGTATATTTGCTGAACATCCTAAAGACTGATTTTAATGCTGATGCCTGCCTACAATTCCAAAATATAATTCATAATCAGGACCTCACCTGAAACCCTGAAGGCGGAGCTGTTTCATCCTACTCTACTTCAGCCTGCTGCTGCATTTCCTGCATACAAACTAATTCATTAAATGATGACATTTTCATGGGATTTCTAGACTAAAATTCAACTCAACATAATTTCGTATATGCACCTATTTTATGTTCCAGCTAGCAACCTGACTGCTAGCCTGCAGATGACAGAAGCCAGGGTTCGCTTGCTAGTTAATGCTAGCTAACACAGTTAACTAACATCAGTTGACAATACTTTTCGCAGTGCAAGGCTGGTGACGTTTGGTCGCTAACAGGTTTTCATTTTAAATCAATGTGGCTACTGGACAGTTAGTTTACTACCTATTACTTACGCTTTGGGTGGGGAAAAAGCTCTTCATGTCTCGTCATTTTTTTTTGGTGGCATGATATCTACAAAGTACAAAACATGTTGGCATGGGAAAAAATACTTTATGTATGCTGTGCCGTGCAGGCAATAGAGGAAAGGGAGTAAAGTCATCTGAAAGACTAAATTTTTCACCCATGCTTGAGGTATGGACTAACAGCCTTGATTAGCCCTCGCATCCATGTCTGTACTCTACACTGGCAGTTCGATATTTGCAGGTGAGGTGAGTCTTCAGATAGCCCCTCCCTTTCAGCCAATCAAATGCTAGCATACCTAAATCCTGGAGCTTCTGGGAGAGTATGATATGGAATTTACATGACTTCACTCCAAAGATAATGCGAACGAGTTCACGCAAATATTGGTAGGGACAATTCTGCTCTCCCAAAATATTGGTAGGGACATGTCCCTACCATCCATATGCAAATCTACACCCTTGTAAGAAGCTATCATGATTTTCATATGTGCCATTGTGAGTACTATGTCATTGGATCATGGGTCCTCGATTTTGCATGCGTTAAGGTGGGCTGAGTGAGATGTGGTCGTTTCGGTATAGCTCCTCCCCCTCACTCGCGGAGCCACGTTGCTGCTTCAGTTTGCTTAGTTTTTACTTTGTGTTTGTTTGGTTTTACTTGGTTTGGGGCTGCTTTGTTGCTTTGGGCTGCTTTATTTTATTATTTTGCTTTATTTGTGTGTTTGTTATTGTCACTAAGATCAGTTTTATTGAATTCAACTGTTGTAACAGTCTTTATCAATTATGCAAATACCACCATGTGGTAGTAGTGGATTTGGTTAGTCTTGGTAAACTTGCTACCTGTAAACAGTTTGAGCTCAGGGTTATCTCTGTGTTTTTATGACGGTAAGTTTGTCTTTGGTTTGTTTTATTCTTTTGTTTGTCTGCTTTGAGCATATTGTAATTGATTTTTTTTCTTGTGTTTTTGTTTTCTCCTTGTATGAGCTGAGTGCTTCCTGAGGCTGGGGGGAGTTCTTTGCTGCACCTTAGGCTTTACTTAACCAAGGGTCGTTATTATCCATCCATCCATCCATCTTCTATCGCTTACTCCTTTTCAGGGTCACGGGGAACCTGGAGCCTATCCCAGGGAGCATCGGGCACAAGGCGGAGTACACCCTGGACAGAGTGGGTCGTTATTATTGCTGTGTTTATTTGCAGTGAATTGTGGGTATGATTCTGATTAGCCTGCCCTTCATACAGGAAGCCTCAGTCCTCCTATGATTGTTAATTTCTTCTTGTGACTGTTTTATTGACCAATGCCTGACTGTGTTGGTAGCTGTTTATTTATTTATTTATTTATATATTTATTTATATATTTATTTATTTATTTAAATAATTCTTGGCCAGTATTTTTACGTTTTTTTGTATGGAAACCCATGCCTCTTGCCTGTTCTAAGTGGACCATATTTGGGTTATTTTCCCCATTTTCTCGGGGTGGCATAGTTGCTACGAGACGAGCCACACTTATATATATTATATATATATATATAATATCTCAGCAAAAAAGAAACGTCCTCACATTCAACTGCTTTTATTTCCAGCAAATTTATTAACGTGTGTAAATATTGTTATTAACATAAAAACATTCAACAACTGAGACATAGACTGAACAAGTTTCACAGATATTTGACGAGCAGAAATGGAATAATGAGTCCCTGAACAAGGGGGGGGGGGGGATCGATATCAAAAATAACAGTCAGTATGTGGTGTGTTCACCAGCTGCTTTAAGTACTACAGTGCATCTCATCATCATGGACCACACCAGATCGGTCAGTTCTTGCTGTGAGATGTTACTCCATTCTTCTCGATCCCGTCTTGGGGACACATGGTTACATGATATTTTCCGATGCAAGGACGATCAGCTGTCTTTCCTGTCTCCCTGTAGCACTGTCTTAACCGTCTTACATTACAGATATAGCAGTTTATTGCTCTGGTCATATCTGCAGTCCTCATGCCTCCCTGCAGCAGGACTATGGCATATTCATGCAGGTGAGCAGGAACCCTAGGCATCTTTCTTCTGGTGAGAAGTCTCTTTAGTGCCCTAAGTTATTGTAACTGTGACCTTAATTGTCCACTGCCTGTAAACTGTTCATGTCTTAAGGACTGCATCTGCAATAACTGTTTATGGTTCATTGAACAAGCATGAAAAACATTGTTTAAACCCTTTCCAATAATGATCTGTAAAGTTTATATGGATTTTACAAAATTATCTTTAAAATATAGTCTCCTGAAAAAGGGACATTTCTTATATATATATATATATATATATATATATATATATATATATATATATATATATATATATATATATATATACTTATCCTTATATAGACCTGACTGACCACCATGATGAAGTTTGAATGTCTTTTTAAAGATAGTCAGCCCATCTGCACTTATCCTCTCATTAATGCAAACTTCTGCCATGTCAACACATTTTCACATTTTTGCTTTATATATATATATATATATATATATATATATATATATATATATTAATATAAATATATATTTACCTATTAATAGAACTTGTTACTTATTTCTACAATGAAAATGTCTCTTGCATAAGGAAAAAACAGCACGCAGAAGATATCCAGAACTTTTCTGTGTTTAAGGAAGATCTGGAAGCTTACACACATGGGGATGTGTACTCCGTCTCAGACTGGTCACCTAAATGAAAGAGTCGGTAAGTGGAAGCAATACAGTCACAATAACAGAATTTAAATCTCACAACCCAGGGAAATCTTACTTGTTTGGTAGTAATCATAAACTTTGATCACAGCCGGCTTGAGATTCTTGATGGGAAGCACCTGTTTAATGTGCAGCTTGTAGCTGATAGGAATATTCCTTTGGAGCTGTTAGACATACACCAGTCATCATATTATAAACACACTACATCATATCTGTTTTTGTGTGTAATAAATAAAGCATACATTCTTGGACTGCACATACAGGCACAATGTGTAATATAGGTAAAGATTAATGCATTTTCCTCTTACCTTTTTTATATACACAATAATATGGTCATCTTTGGGATCAACTCGTTCCACCAAAATCTGGTTTTTCAGCTAAAAAAACAACAAAGTAATTATTCTGCATTAGTAAATGAAAGGAAATTCTCTTATATCATGTACTCTTTTAAGACACCTTGGATACGGGGAATACTGGGTTATAGTTTCTGTTTGTGTGTCTCTGTGCTATCAAATATCTATGATGAATGTATATATTTAATTACCTCTTTGAATAAGCTGATCAACTGCTATCCTTGATTATAGTTATATCCTTGATTATATTATTATGTATTTCCGTGTCAACATGACACAGGACTTATTTATTATTATGACTATGTGCTGTGTGTTTTGTTTAAATCTGTCTGACACCTGGACCAGTAGAAACCGTCCACGCACTGCTGTTATCAATGTGTATAAATACTCTTGGTTTGCACAAATAAAGTGGGATGTCTGTATGAGCATGCATGAAGTCAGTGTGTGTTCATTTTAAACCCCCCAGGCCTGAATGCTCCACGGTAAACCACACTTTCTAAAAGTTAATAAAAGTAATGGTAGAACAGGCTGGAAGGCATGATGGACGATCTGACAGGCATAATCTGAGATTCCTGAGATACATGGAAATCCAACAATTTGGTGTCAGAAGCTTGAACCGCATATACCAGATATATAAACATATATATATATATATAAATGAAATGGCAAACACACACACACAAATAACTGACATTTTATAATTTTTTAAGCATGTAAGCACGTAGCTAGTCCTTACTTCACCAGGATCTGCTGTGAACCCTGATAAGAGTTTTATGTCCACTATGATCATGTTAGTGCTGTTTAATGCCCCATTATATCTGAAAATTGAAAACAAACAAACAAAAAAGTAAGTATCAATTACTGTAACAAATATCAATAACTAGAGCAACAACACAGGTGAAAAACGATCAATAATATATCAGTAATTGTAAGGAGTCTGATGGCAGTGATTTTTCAGTCCTCTGACTTGAAACACATAGAAAAACTGTGGGGTGAATTGAAAAGGAGAGTCCACCAGCGTGGACCTCGAAATTTGAAGGATCTGGAGAGATTCTGTATGGAGGAATGGTCTCAGATCCCTTGCCATGTATTCTCCAACCTCATCAGGCAATAGAGGAGAAGACTCAGAGCTGTGATCTTGGCAAAGGGAGGTAGCACAAAGTATTGACTAAAAGGGTGCCAATAATTGTTGCACATCTATATTTAACAAAGATTTTTTTTATAAACCTGTGGATTGTTTGCAGGTGTTTGAGAACAGAGTAGTTTTTGTGAAATTTTTTTTAACAAAAAAAAAATCTAAAGGTTAAACAATATACAAAATTTCACAGCCTTCTTTGCTCATATTTACCAAGGGTGCCAATATTAATGAAGGGCACTGTATTACTTCAAAGATTTAGCATGCATTTATTCTTACGTGACAGAGAAATTTATGGCCAAAGATTGTCCGAATGATTTGGAGCAGTTTCCTTCAGTCATAGCCGTGATGCTCAGTGTACTGGGTTCAGTAGGTGTAGGGATATTGTAGAAAAGTGCTGTCTGCAAGTGGGGATAAAAGTGTGTTGTGTACATCAGTACTCACTTTCATTTTTAATTAAACATTATTAAAGATGCTACAAAAAATATTTGTGTAGAAAACTGGCATGTAGATGGTAAGGCATGTAGATTTGTACACTCCTAATATACAAAGGAAATTCAGTGTGGTTTTACACAGACATGAAGACAAGCATGCAGAATTATACATAAAACACACACACACAGATGTGTATAATTTTGAGCATCTAATTTTTTTTATGGATGAATGAAAACATTGAAAAATCTGAGTTAGGCTTGATAAGGTGAAGACAAAGAGTTATGTCAGGTCAGCAAGATAGATAACGCTCTTATCATGACTTAAAGATACCTGCACTGACACACAGGTGGAGCCCTTCACTTCAATGCTGTATTTGCCAGGAACATCCTGCAGTGATCTTTCTTGGTACAGTAACTTGTTGTTCTGGTTCACATCAAAGTTGTGACTGTGTCCATCTTCTGACTTTACAGTTACTGTGCTAGAGCCGTCTGAGCTGAACACTTTAGTGGAGTACAGAGCCAGAGCTTGGAGGGCCACAACTGTGTCCTGATTAAAAGAGGAGGAAAGCAATTACATTTTCAAAATTATATACATTGGTGCTTGAAAGTTTGTGAACCATTTAGAATTATAATGCAAGTCTTAAAAGTAGATAAAGAGAACCCATTTAAACCAATGAGACAAAAATATTATACTTGGTCGTTTATTTACATGGTCTACTTTTAGGAAAATCTGATGTTTTTATGTATGTATTTTTTTTTTTTTAACCATAGTCTGATTTAATTGAAACTTGACTAATAATAACAGATTAAATATTTTTTTAAAAATATAAATAATAAAAAAACAAATAAAATTAATAAATAAGTCTCTTTCTGAAATTTACAAGAAACAAAAGGCTAATTTTGGCCTTTTATTGTCTTTCGGTGACAGGGTAGAATGACCTGGTAGAATGACTATACTTCTCAGAGTGTCTTTAACTCTACAGTCATTGCTCTGCTGATTATTTAACAGTGAATTCTTAATACTTAGAAATTGGTGGGTTTTGGTCTACATTTTAACTATTGTTTGGTGTTTTGTGTGTGGTTTGGAAGTGTTGTATAGTCTGTGCATTTTGAGCTGGTTGTTCAGCCTCTTGTTGCAAGTTAAATTTGGAGACGGTGAAGTTGGAATTGAAATTAAATAAATGCCAATTAACTGAGTTACCTGTGTGGAGGAAAAGCCTCCATAGGGATTTTGCTGCTTCACTAGCCAGCTGACAATCCTATTAGCGTATCCCAAATCAGCTGTAGTGAGTTGACCTGCAGTGAGAACAGCTAGCAGCACGTAAGAACTGATTTCCACTGACAATGAGCTGGAGTCATCTGATGCTGACTGAGACCAGTGAAGCCGACCATCTAAAATTAAAAAGACACAAGATAATTAAGACTGGTTTTTTTTTTTTTTGTCTCAGCATGCTTAAAGCTGGGACTCCTCTTGGGCCACTAATTTTCACATCATCTACAGCACTCAAAATTATTTAGCCCTCTAAAATGGAAGGCATTACTGTGATGTGCATAAAATTTAGTGAACACATATTAACCAAAGCCTTTAAAACAGTCTATGTTCATTAATACATATTTGAGCTATATTGAGAAGAGCTTACAACTAATACGACAAACAAAAAATCTAATTCTCTCCACAAATGCCCATGTACAAAATTATTCAATCCACAAAGTCAGGTTTGTACCTAAACCGGAAAACATGAGATAGATTCATGCTTTCATAATAGTAAATAAACTTGATGAACAGAGCACTTGCTTGCTAATTAGCTAGCTACAAACTTGGAAGCTGTAAGACATGAATGTCTCAATAATGAGACATTCTAGAGACATTCTCTCTGCTGCCACAGTTCAACAAGCTACTCTTCTTTTAAATCCCACATGTTTACATTTTGCCATTGCCACTACTGTAATTGTGGCTGCCCCATGAGTTTTGGGTAATCCTATTCCGTCCTCCTATTGGTGGCTTTTAAACAAGTGTCATAGCAGCGGTCCCACGCTGAGGTTTTAGCTTTTCCTTGGCTGTCTTTGGTCACAGTGGCACTAAATGTGCTACAGGTGAGCGTCACATTATATGTTCTAAGATCTCAACTGCCAACCAAAAAATATATCCTTCTACTCAGAAATCATATCTTGCATCATAACTTTTAAATTATGAATTTAAATATGCCACTCAACTTGATACAAATGTCATTTTAAAATATTTTAGGTCTTCAGAAAAGCAGGAATTTGTCAATTTTTACAGTCTTGTGAGGGTTAAATAATTCTGAGTGTAACTGTATGTATGTTTTCAATCTTTACTTATCTTTTATAGTATATCAACTTACTAAATTAGGTAATGATGCCTCAACCATTAAGAAGCTTATTAATGCTATGTTTGTTACAAATTATTCTACTCCTTCCGTACCTCCAGCAATAGCAATGTTATCCAACTCTTTTAGCAGGTGCTCTCGAGTTTCATTTTCTCCAGCCAGACTGAAAGTGTAGGCCAACAGCGCAGTGGTGTAGGTGTTTGTCAGGTTACCGATTGAAGACTTCAGGCACAGCAGACTTTTACTCACAACAGGATCCTGCAATCAACGCATAAATAATGGTAAATAAGAAAACACAATAGTTTGGAATGTTTCAGGTACAGTTAGAGATTTATTATGACTTTTTCAGAGCCTCCCTACAGAATCCTATGTCATTTGAAAGCAAAAATTAAAAACTGTATCATGGTCTTACCTGGACTGTGTTTCCAAGTTCAAGGAATGATGCAGTGATGTAGGCAGTAATGGTCACATCATCATTTACACCACCCTGAAATACATGAAAATGATGCACACATAAAATTGAAATTCAATAGATTTACTCAGAAGTGTGTTGTCTAGTGTGGAAAGCCTTAGAACCAAACATACCTTCATTCTATTATTGAACAGACTTCCCTGTCGTATGAAACAGCCATCTGATCTCTGATTATTTATTAGCCATTGCTTTGCACTGTTAATGATTTCTGGATCAATAAAGATGTAACCTTGTGCTTTGCCGAAAGTCCTCAAGACAAAAGCAGTTAACCTGGTGATGGAGAATTATTTGTTTCTATAATTAAAATATATTTGTGGAACACTTCCCAGTATATATTCACAAAGTGTTAGAAAAAATAAGTTTTGGGTTTCTAAACATTTGCATAATTAATGCAAATTTTATTTTTGTGAAACAGTTAAATAAAAATTTTTTAAATTATTTTTTTGTATACTTCTGTGTGTCACATGAAGTTCTTACCATGTGTTCCCATCTCCCCTGCCAAATGTGCTATATGCACCATTAAAATGTTTATAGTTTAGCTGCCTCTGGTATCCTGTGTAAAGACAAATTATTGATTCTGATTACTTCAGCAAGAATATATTCAGAATGGCTATTGTTGATTAAAAAGATTAAAAATAGAAATATAATCTCACTGACCACTCTTAAGGAAACCAGTAGCCCTCTCACGGATAGCTGTGGTGAGCTGCTCAGTGTTCTCTAGATACTGAAGAATGTAGATATTGGGGGCGAGGAGAGCAATGTTTTGTTCTCCACAGCCATATGGCATCCTTAGCAGTCCATCCAGATTTTTTAATGCACGGCCAAGTATATCTCCTACAAACAAACAAATAAAATAAAATAATAAATAATAATAATAACAAAATAATATGCTTTCCTTTACTGAGAAAAATACATTGTTTGCCTGACATTTTTTTTTATTATTAATAAACAATTTAAACCATACAACAAGTATACCACAAAAAAGCCAAACAAGAATTAATCTACTAGATATTGCTTCATGTGTTGTAATGTTCTGCTGTCTTATATTCTGTACTAACAGAGGAGTTACTTTTGGGACTAGTAGTCTTGTAAGTGCTTAATACAGCTGTCTTGCATATAGAGATAGACTCTGTTCTCTCAGTGGCAGCTTCTCATTGTCTAAACATGATTAATGAGCTAGTGGAGAGTGCTGATAGCTTACATTTTGGTTCATTTGCTATTTGGTTTGGTTTGGTTTCACACAAATGTTGGCTGAGGGGCATGTAGAACACACATGTACTTGTACAGTTCATTCATTTGTCAGAAGTGTGGCGATGGAAAAATGTAAACAAATTTTTACCAAGTGCAGGCCAAAATTGCAAAAATCACCTGAGCATGGTGTCTGCTCTAAATAAATGATTAGCTAATTACATAAAGTCCTAGTTTAAAAGATTTTGGATACCACATAAGCTCTTTGTTTTCTCTTTATCGGTCCAAATATCCAGAACTCACAGCAGAGCACAGTCTGTACAGTCAAAGTACAGGTCCCAGGATGGAACCCTGGGGAACCCCAGAAGTGACAGTCATGATTGAGGAAAAGTGGTTGCCTATGTTGACATGAAATTACTTGGTAGTATTTTCACCACTACCAATAATACATTCTAACCCCAACCATCATGATATATAAGAATTGTACCATTAAGTACAAATTTTTAGTCCTAATCTTTTCTCTCTTACCAAGTACTGAAACAGAAACTCGTGCTGATCCCTCTATTACATCCTCAGGCAGAGTCAGCTCCAGTTGCTCTAAAACACTGTTGCCTATAAGTGAAAAGAAAGACATCTCTGTCTTTACTGAACAGTACACTACTGTTGGCACCAGTTTTACATAAGCATTGTACTGTAAACAATTAGAAAAAAAAATCAGCTGTTCATATGTGCAAGTCTAACCTTGTGGGCATAATAACCAGCTTTGGCTCTTTGTCTTTTCAGTTCCTTCAGCCTACATGGGGTTAAATTGTTATTAAATCATAGTAATAATTAGGCTAAGCATATATTTTCTTTTTGGACTGTTTTCAAGACACCGACCTGCACAATCAGACTTCGTGTAACTGTGTCAATACGGCCTCTCTCTGGAACACTCACAATCTCATTATCACACACCGTCTGGGATTGTTCTGCCTCTGCACTCACTGTCACATTCAAGACTCCTGCAGCATAATAACAAACTCCTCAATGCTCCACAATGTAATGCAATAGACGTATTAGATATAAATATGTCTCAACTGAAGAAGTTCTAAGTCTCACCAAGCACGGTGGGAATCAGAGTCCATTTGAAGGTTTTTCTGCCATTTGCACACAGGCAGGATGAATACTCGCCATCAGAAGAGAGTTCCAGAGTGTAGTCTGAGGAAGGAGCCGGGGTCAGTTTAACCTGTCGATGAGGCACAGGTGATTAATTTACTGTGCATCTCAATTGTTACAACATTTGTGAAGATACAATCTTAGCCTTACAGTACCATAATACATTTGGAAAGATAATTGAAGACCGTGGCCTTCAGCTCAAAAACTTCTCCCCGGATAATGGAATGCGGCAACGAGAGCTCCAGGAAGAAGGGCTGAAATACAGTGAGCTGAACAGGAGGAGCCAGTCCCAGACCCCTAGAGGACACGCAGAAAGTTTCTGTCTCCCAAGTAGTGATGGTGTCAGGAACAGTGACCGGAAGCTGTGCTGATCCAGAGTCCCTGTGGAAAAGAATAACTGACACTGATCTTTCTATATCATCAGATGGAAGCATTATTCAGTATATTATAGTTAATTTGATTGCAAAATGGTACAGCACACAAGGGTACATTTAAAAAGTAAAATAAAATAAAAAGTAATATGCTGCTTCACTAACCCAACTTCAAGAAGTTGCCATATCCAAGTTTCTGGAAAGAATTTGCGAACTGTCTCAATAGGTTCATGATTTGGTACATACTCTCCTAACGCCAGCGGCACCGCGAAACGCAAATTGTCAACATGTGTCCTGTATGAAACTGCAAATCAGCAAAAAATCAACAATTAACAGAAGTCATACAATACCTGTTTTATCTCTGAGAACTATGTATGTACATGAAAGCTTATTATGTGTATCTTATCAGTACCCATTGGGTATTGGATTTAATTGTACTGCAAGTGTTCAGGATGAGATATTTTACACAATGCATAAATATATCCATATGTTTATCTAACTTATAACAATAAACTCCATAGGAAACACTACATATTTTATAACTTGATTATAACATATAATAAACTTAATTACTAGATTAATGCATTATATTATTATTATAACAAGAATGAGAAATTTCACTTTTTACTGAACAATAATATTTGAATAAGGGCCTGGATGTACCATAAAAATCACGCTGATACTGCACGCCTTTGTACATCAAACAGTGAGGTTGTCTTACAGCCAAATTTGTTGCCATCTTCAACCCCACACCCTGTCAGATGATAATAAGTCATAGTGTCATCACTGTAGTACATCACTGAACAGTGAACCAGGTAGTTTCAAATAAAATTAAAAATTTACTCCAAGTGTTAAATAAAAAGTATATTGGTATTTTCATTCTTGATTTGTTTTCCTAATTTAGTAACATTTAAACATTACATAAAACTTATATAACTAATTATGCTGCATTTTACATACAGTCAGTCTGTTACCTTTAACGTATTGTAAACATGGTCACTCTGTACATCCCGTCGGGGTCTGACATGCAAGCACTCCAGTTCATCTTCAACTCCATAGGGATAATTTGACACTGATGTCACTGGCAACAATTTAAATATCTACAGAACATATAATCAAAAAAATTTTAATTAATTTAATTTCCTATAATTTCCGGTATGTCTTATAACATACCTATGGACAGTAAACTCTGTGACCTGTATATGTTAGTTTAGTGCATGTAAGATTTTATTAACATGAGAGAAGAGATGTAAAATAGTTTTAATCACACACTGAATACCAGATGAATCACTGGAGGTCTCAGTCTCCACTGATCTCTCACAATGGAAATGAAGTATGTGCAGCCTAATGCTTAGACATCAAAACTGATGAGTCCCTCAGCATTTCTATCCTAGAGAATTAGTTCCTGAATCCTCCTAACACTAGAAAACAAGCTAAAAGTTTTGTTGAAATTAGACATTACAATCACAAGTTCAGTACATTGTAATTTCACCTTGTCAGTATTTAGGCGTCCTCCAGACTCTAAGATGAACACACTCTGATCAACAACACTGAGGCCACACAGTGAACCAGGATGAGCCTTGAGCTTGAGAGTGTTTTTCTCACCAGGAACTGCTTTAGAGGGAGAGAACTGTAGCGAAACCTGGAGTTCATGATGAAAACAAGTTTGGACAGGTTTAGCAGTTTCATCGCTAAAAACAAGGCAGTCAGACTAATTGATTACTTGTAAAAAGTTAATAATGATAAAGCTAGCATTACCTTATTTCCAAAGCATTTTTCCACATCAAAATTCTTGTTAGCAGCGATGATGTTCTCACTGGGAAGGACAGAGTACACCACAACCTGCACTACAGGAGCCAGCTCAGGAACAATAGATAGTTTGAATGAGATTTTTCCTTTTCTGACATCTGTAGAGGCTTCCACTTCAACTTCCTCATGCCCATGATGAACTATGATTCCTTTAGATAAGACCTGAACCAAGAGGCAAAATATATGATAATTGTCCAGTGAATTATATTTAGAGCTACTGCAATGCAGGTAATGCAGGTGGCAGGTGATGATGCAACTGTCTCTATTAACAAAATTTCACTGCATGTACTTACCATGTATATAAGATCAATGCTGTAATTTTCAGTAGTTTCCCCAACAATATAGTAGTTAATGGTTATGGGAATTTCAGCACCACACTTAAATGGTTCCTCTGAGCTCTCTATTGACAATTCACTGTACACTGGACTGTAAGGTGTGGCAGGTTGGAGCAGATGTATACGTGCTTCAGCATTTGAAAAGAATGGTGTTTTGTATGCATGGTATTTTTCCTCTGGATAGACACTTGCCTAGATAACAGTGACACAAGGCACAATAATAACAATAAAAATTTGCTTAACTTCAAGTCAATGTGCTGATAATTGATTTATTGTTCTTTCTTTTCTTTGCTTTGCTTATGTTGTCATACCATACCCTCAATATTATCTCTGTTGTAGGATGTTCAGGTGAGGCAACTGAGAAGTTTGCCAATCCATTGCTATCTGTAGTAAGATTAAGTAGTAACTTCTGAGACCACCGTTCACCTTCTGAAAGATACACCTTCTTGTTAGGAATTGGTGTTCCACTGAAGGTAGTAACTTTAATCTGTTGATCAGGGAAAGAAGAATTATTGTCAGGGTACTGTCAAACATCATTAACATAAAATAAATAGCAATAGGCAAACCAAGTTTGAAGCAAAAAACAACAAACAAAAAACCTACTCTTCCTTCTATAACTTTTCCCCGTTCAAAGTTTTTAGGCGAATCAAGGATTTCCACTTTACCAATTTGGAAAGAAAGTTTTATCTTAACAGATTTCACCATGGAAATATCTAAACAAGAAGAAAAAAAAATGCAGTTTGTTATGAAATATAAATGACAATTGCATTCAAGTATAATAGTAAGTATAAAGTATAGCGTTAGGATTCAGTCTGCTTGTAGTAATGGCTTCTTTGTTATCTTTGTTTTAAGGGATCTGTTACTGACTCACCTGTTCCTTCCTCTTTGAGTGTAGTGGTAGCTTGAAGCTGATCCTCAAATTTATGTTCAAACTCAGTATTCATGAAGGTTGACACATTAATGATAAGAAATGCACAGCCTGTCTGACTCATCTATGGAAACACCCAAAAACAAATTGTGAGAATTATTTCACTAAAGAGAGAAAGAAACATTTTTGTCTGTTAATAATGTGATACATATATACCTCCACAGTTTCACTCAGACAGGGTGAAATCATCAGGTCCTCGTAATAATACCTAAATCTCCGGCACACCTGCACCACTGCTTGACCAGGCACTGGTTGTCCATAAGTGTACCTTCATAGAATTTCAATACATTATACATAAATCATAGTATGTATGATACAGCATGAGAGATAAATATCATATACACATATACTAGATATTCAGTTGTGTCAACACTATGCAATGCATTAAAAAAAATTTTTTTTTAATTTTAAGACTTTTTTTTTCTCAGTGTTTGAGGAAAAAAAAAAACCTTACTTTCCACAAACTTCCATCTTCAGTTCCTCTTCATCAACGCTGTGTTCTTCTGGTGCTTTTAATGTAACCTCAAACTTGGGTAAAACTAAAAGTCAAATCCAGTTTATTATTACAGTGAATTAAGTTTGCTTACATCTCTATAAACAGTTAAAGTATTCCAATTTTACTAATGTCACTTACCATACTTTTCCACCTTAAATTGGTGTGTGACCAACCTATTTCCAGTGTCAGCAATTACATTATAATATCCCTCTGGAGCCTCAGCATTTAGCTCATGAGAAAGCTGCAATATCAGACCTGTCGAGTACACATTCGTCCACTGACCAATCCTGTTCTGGTGATTATCCTGTTTGGATCCACAACAAATATCTACAATTAGTTCAGTGTTGTGAAGACATTGAGGAAGCATTACACAATGCTTATAGACAAAAGCATACAAATGAACAAGGGTGTCATAAAATATGTAACCCTGTGTATGATTCCACCTTACCTGAAGACTCACTGTGCTGTACTGTGGAGTATAAAACAATGATAATCAAACCATGATACATTGCACATTATAAGCAAGAAAGCTATAGTTTATTCGATGGAAATTTAGTCTGTGCTTATTTAAATGACAATTCAGTGCCCTGGTGTGCCGTTAAATAGGAGGCCTTTATATATTTACATAAAACTCTCCTCTTACCTTTTGTTCAAGTGGGATTAAATTAGAATCCATAGAGACAATTCTGAAATTCACTGTGGAAAAACAAGAGTAGTGTGAGGTTTTGAGTGGCACCATCAGTAACAATGAAATTTTCATATAGTTCAAATGAAACTAGAGAGGCATATTGCAGGAATGAATCACCTGTTTGGCCTGGATTGTAGATGGGTTTATCAGTCTGAATAAAAACCAGTGTGTCATAGGATTTAAACATCACTTTCCTTTTCTCTGTCATCTTAAAACTTTCACCGTTGACTTCCACTTTGATCTCCTGCACTGATTCACCCACAACCTGTGGAGCCTGTAGAGTTGTAATCCATGTTAAACTATGTCAATCATTATTCTTCTGGATGCCTATATATATATATATATATATATATATATATAGGCATTCAGCAGAATAATGGTTGACATGACATATACATACATACACACTGATCAGTCATAACATTGTCATAAACCAGCTGCATAATAATACTAATATTGTGTAGGTCCCGCTTGTGCCACCAAAACAGATCTTACCCGTCGAGGCATGGACTACACAAGACCTCTGAAGGTGTGCTGTGGTATCTGCACCAAGATATTAGCAGCAGATCCTTTAAGTCCTGTAAGTAGTGAGATGGGGCCTCCATGGATCAGACTTTTTGTTCAGCACATCCCACAGATGCGTGATCGGATTGAGATCTGGGGAATTTGGAGGCTAAGTCAACATCTTGAACACTTTGTCAAGTTACTCAAACCATTCCTGAACAATTTTTGCAGTGTGGCAAGGCACATTATCCTGCCATTAGGGAATACCGTTGCCATGAAGAGGTGTACTTGGTCTGCAACAATGTTTAGATAGGTGGTACGTGCCAAAGTAGCATCTGCATGAATGTCAGGACCCAAGGTTTCCTACAAGAACATTGCCCAGAGCATCACGCTTCCTCCGCTGTCTTGCCGTCTTCCTGTAATGCACCCTGGTGCTATCTCTTCCCCAGGCACCCGACTGTCCAAATGATGTAAAAGAAAATGTGATTCATCAGACCAGGCCACCGTCTTCCATTCCTGTTCTGGTGCTCACATGCATATTGTAGGCACACAGGCACACAGCAAACTGCAATGCACTGTGTGTCAGACACCTTTCTATCATATCCAGCATGAACTTTTTCAGCAATTTGTGCTACAGTAGCTCTTCTGTGGGATCAGACCAGTTTGGCTAGTCTTCACTCCCACACTCATCAGTGAGCCTTGGGGGCCCATGATCTTGTCACCAGTTCAAGCTTTTCCTTCCTTTGATCACTTTTGGTGGGTACTAACCACTGCATACCAGGAACACCCCACAAGACCTGTTGTTTTGGAAATGGTCCGACCCAATTGTCTAGCCATCGCAGTTTGGCCCGTCAAAGTCGATCAGATCCTTACACTTGCCCATTTTTCCTGCTGCCAACAAATCAACTTCGAGAACTGACTGTTCATTTGCTGCCTAATATATCCCACACCTTGACAGTAGCTATTGTAACAAGATAATCAATGTTATTCACTTCACCGACCGTGGTTTTAATGGTATGGTTTAATTATATATATATATATATATATATATATATATATATATATATATATATATATAATGTGGACACCTGCCCTTCACACCCCAAACTGTTGCCACAAAGTTGGAAGCAACTGTAGCATTACGATTTTCAGCATACGGGTCAGCATCGTGACAATAAGCTGTGAACATATTACTTCAAGAAGACATGGTTTGCCAAGGTTGGTGTGGAAGAACTCGAGCAACCTATACATAGCCCTAACCTCAACCCCACTGCAAACCTTTCAAACTTTAGAACTAGAACAATGACTGCACCCCACTAAATATTGAATCAGATGTTCAAAAAGCACATATGGGTGTGATGGTGAGGTGTCCACAAACTTTAAGTTAATAAAGTGTAAATAAAGTGTAGATATGGGATTTCTGACCATAAAATGAGAGCAGTAGTGAATCTCCTTTTCCACTGTCTCTTGTAAAAGAGTTCTGTTCTGGTTGTCGTGAACCAGATAAATGTTCATTTGCAGAGTCTCATTGGGCTTCAGAAGACTCACACAGAAATTTGCATCAGAGCCAGACTCGATCACTGCAGGAAATGTCACCATGAAATATCTAAGCACAAAAATGAAGGTTTAAGATGATTTGCAATTCAGTGAAAAATGGAGAAGGGTTATGTAAGTTAACGATTGTAGCCAGATCACAGCAACTGTTTGAGTAAACTCTTAGCTGACCTTACACAACTCAGCTCAACAATCAATACTATTGAAAAAGTATATACATGGTGACTAAAAGTACACTGACCTAAGTACTTATCTGCAGTTTGCAATCAATGTTATTGTTGTGTAAGATCTGTGTAAGATGTTTAAACATTCACAAATATATAATATGATGCAGAAAAACATAAGTACCAATGTGCAATGGTGTTTTGTAAGAGCTTGAAACATGAACCATTTCTTAATGCAACAGTACTGATGGTGTTTGATATTGTGACAAATGTGAATGAAGAATTTGTTTAGTGTATGTGTTATTTCTTTTGTACCCTGAATATTTAGAGAGCTGATTCATGTTTTTATGTTTTAAACATTTTATGAAAATACTTTCAAAGCCATAGGCAAAATTATATGTAAGTTAAATTAATCTAAATGTGTTCATAATAGAAGTTCACTAAATTATTAAATTGTTAAACCATTACTTTTACAATTAAAAACCTCTTCATCTTGAAGTTTTATTTGCAGTGTGTATTTCAAGTCATTTTTTATGTGTTAGCACAATCTGCCGCTACATACTCCCAGGTTGAACTAGATGCTGGAGCCCTGTAGCTTATTATGTATTGTGGGTCCTTCCCAGCTGGCCTGCTACCTATCTCCATTTTAGTTGCTTTTTTCTCATTTATTTGTTTAATCCAAAATGCAAATACTCATATAAAAAAACATCTTATAAAATTTTTCATAGAAACAATTTTAAAAAATAATATAATTTTTTTTTTTTTAACATATAAGTATATTTTACACAGTGGCTGAGCAATCTGTGATTAAACGATAAAACTACATCATAGTTTGCATCAAATGATGTTTTATAAAAGATAAAACTACATTATATGATGTAATATTGTATGATACTTACGGTCCTGAGGTTTGTCCATAGACAGAGAGAAAGAGGAAGCAGGCTAATAGTAGCCTTATCCTTATGTGGACCCGACCAACCACCATGATGAAGTCCATCACCAGTGCCAAGCTGTAAAGTTCAAATGCCTTTTTAAAGTGGTCAGCACATCTGCTCTCATCCTCTCTTTAATGATTAACCACTTTGAGCAATCTGACTACATTGCAAACTGCTGCCATTAGCAAAAACATGTAACCGGTTTCACAATAGTATGTGATATGTGAGATACAAAATAGGCAGATGGCAGTCTAAATAAAATAAGACCTATAACCTTTTCTCTCATTCATTTGCCACAGACTAGCCAATTAATACATGTATCATTAATGACAATATATTTCACTACAATAAAAAAGAACTATATAACACCTTCTGTCTGTTGATTCAATAATGACAACACTTCATAGGTAACAGTATAAAATATAAAGAATGAGTCATTAAAATAATCACTCCAGACAATGTAATTAAGCATCAATAATTGGATACTTATATAGCATGGATTATGTTTTATTCAAATTATAAAATAGACATGTTCAAATACATGAATCATGACTGGTATGTTTTTGCACAAAAATGTTAACTGTGTGAGATGAGACACAGTTAACATTACAACATTTTAAGAGTGTGGTAGAGAGATTTATTGTTCAGTTGTGTTCAGAATTTGCTCTTAGCGCCATTTGTCTCATACTGTTTACTTACAGTAAACATACGGTCACTAACCTATTTCTCTTGGCTTCAGGTAAACATGTCACCCACAGAGTAACAGCCTTGATCTTTAGATAGTTTAACAGAAAATGGCGATTTAGGACTAATACTGACAAGTTGAAATAAGAAGGTGATGTGAAACAGCTGAGGCAATGTCTCTCAGATGTCACTGTCTTAAAAACCGTCATGAGTCTGTAATGGATATCCTGACATGGGCTCGGGAATACTTTGGTAAACCTTTGTCAGTCAACACCATTCGCCACTGCATCCACAGATGCAAGCTAAGGCTTTACTATGCAAAGCAGAAGCCATACATCAACACAGTCCAGAAGCACTTCTTATATGCTTCTGGACAACTTCTCTGTGCTCGCTCTCATCTGAAATGGACAGTAGCACAGTGGAATTCTGTTTTGTGGTCCAGCGAGTCAACATTTCAAATAGTTTTTGGACAAAACAGCCCTCATGTTCTTTGGGCCAAAGAGGAAAAGGACCATCCAAGCTGTTATCAGCATCAAGTCCAAAAGCCAGCATCTGTCATGGTATGGGGGTGTGTTAGTGCTCATGGCAAGGGTAACTTGCACATCTGTGAGGGCATCATTAATGCAGAAAGATATGTACACATTTTGGAGCAACATATGCTGCCATCCAGAGCGGGACAATGCCAAACCACATTCTGCCTGGATTACAAGCGCGTGGATTTGTAAGCAGAGAGTGCGGGTGCTAGCATAGCCTGCCTGCAGTCCTGACCTGTCTCCGATTGAAAATGTGTGGTGCATTATGTAGTGCAAAATAGGGCAGTGAAGGCCCTGTACAGTTGTGCAGCTGAAGAAATGCATAATGGATGAATGAGGGAAAATTCCGCTTGCTAAACTTAACCAACTGGTGTCTTCAGCACCCAAAAACGCTTAATAAGTATTATTAAAAGAAAAGGCGATGTTACACAGTGGTAAACAGTTGACTGTCCCAACTTTTTTGGACTGTGTTGCAGTCATCAGATTTGAAATGAGTGTATATTTTCCAAAATAAATGAAATTCACAAAAAATAAAACATCAAATAACGTGTTAATAATGTGTTTTCAATATAGTACAGGGTGAATTTAATTTTCAAATGATTCTTTTCGTTTGTTTGTTTTTTTTGCATTTTCCATACTGTCCCAACTTTTTCAGAATTGGGGTTGTAGTATTTAGTGCCACTTACAATTCTGTAGACTACAGGCCACTTAGACATGTCTGGATATTTGTATCTGACAGGTTTTAATTTAAACAGGTTATATTACAATGATCTAATTTATGAAATTTAAAGGGTTTAAATCACATGAGAACTTTGGTTGGGTGATTTCAGTTCGCACTGTGGTTATTGCATGGGAAAGGTGTTAATTGCAATTATTAAATAGTTTTAATCATAATGGAAAAATATTTTCTATCACATCTTAGTCTCCAAAAACTGTAGGAGTAAGTATAAAATTTTATCATCTTAGTCCCCTATGAACATGGACAAAAATAGGTGCAGCAGAAGGCTAACTGTGTGCTTCAATGTGAACTTTAATATCTGACTCCAATGTTCAATTAAAGATCTGACTTCAATTTACGAGGTAAACCTAATGTAACTGATTCCAAACAATAATCTTTTATATAACCAAACCTATAACTTTAGTGGTGGAAGTGTAATATATCAGGGTTCAATTATACTGTACATTTCATTTAAACAGCTTTATACTATAAGTTTGTACTAAAATATGATATTACCATGTCAGAGACTTATATACATTTATTAAGTAATTGTTCTGTTAGCTCAGAGGTTTGAATTGCAAGCAAAGGCCTTTCCTATTTATTGTCAGAGGTCTATTTTAAACATGTCTAACATTATATTACTCTAATCACCATCCATGTTACACACTATCCTTCAGAAGTAAAAGCAGAAGAACATAAGGACAAATCTAAGAAAATAAGTAACAGGTAAAATGTGGAAACTTACAGAACCAATTAAATTAATGGACTTGTGTTTGCCAGCATAGGATACAGATGTTTTGCTTTGGAGACAGAGATCAGATCCAAGATTCTTCCTTAAGACTAGATCAAGACACAGTCTCTTCCCAAACATCTTCCTCCTTAAGATCTAATTCTCATATCCTACTTATACCCCATGCACCTCTTTGTATTTTATAATGACCAAAGTATCAAATGGGACAGACATAATGTATTTTATGGCAGGATGGACCCCCAGCCTGGTAAATTCACCCAAAGGTGTTATACGCTAATTCGGTTTCTGGGAATGAGTTTGTGAAACAAAGCCCAAATGTCCCCTGTGTAGACCGTACAAAATATTTTTGCACCAAGAGTGAAAGTGTATGTTTACATACAGTGGGGACCAAAAATGTCTGAGACCACATTGAATATCAGGGTTGTTGTTGTTGTTGTTTTAACTGGAAATAAACACAAGTTTTACAAATTTTTATATATTGAAAGCAAGGAAAGTAAATGTTCAATAGCCTGAATATTTAATAATTAAGATTCTGCAATATTTCTAGGTCCATATTTAAATGTAAGCAAATTTGTGATGTTGACCATGTTAACTGCTTTGTACAAAAGGTCAGATTTTCCTAATGCCTGAGTTCTTCTAGTAAAGCATGTTTTCAGACGACACTCTGATGGATTTGATCTAAAATGGATCATAAGGTTTTGCACAAACTTGTGGAGTCCATGCCAGCTCGAGTGCACACTGTCATTAAAGCAAAAGGGGACACACCAAATGCTAAGAAACTCTGAAATTCATGTAAATATTTCAAATACTCCACTTTTCACTCAACTGTTGTCAATAATATAATTTGTTGTATTAAATTAGAAAAGAATGCAAAATAAAAATATTTTAACAAATGATACACCACCACTTATGGACCCCAATGTATTATGGTTTTGTTCTCTACAATAGGTTTTAGCTGGTTAGACTTAGCAGGCTAACTGCATGTAATTGCCCTACAGATGTCAGCTTAACAACTTTGTCACTAGATTTGGTGATGTTTTAGACCCTTTAGAAAAACAGACTAACAACAAATGTAAATTTGATGACACCTAGGCTATTGTATAGCTCAATTGCATCGTTTTTTAGGATTACTATTTTTTGGAATACATATATATATATATATATATATATATATATATATATATATATATATATATATATATATAAATTGTTTGTTACTAATATATAATTTTAGACCGGACTTTTTCATAATTTACTGTAGAATTTCTTTGAGCCAATAAGTCTGTATATAGTGGTGATCTTTACCACTCTGAAGATCAGTGGGGCCCCAGCTGGATGAAAAAAAAATATATACACGTTTTATTTTTAAAACTGAAGAGATACTGTAACATGTTAGCTAGCTAATCAGGGCTCTCAAAAGCAACAGCAGTGCCCCAAAAAAGAAAGAAAATTAATAAGTCTAATGTAGTTTGCAAAAGCTCACCAGTTTCTTCACAGCAGCAGCAGTAAGAAATGCTCCTTAACATAACTAGATTAAGGACTGAAACAACAGCTATAGAAATGTCAATGAATCACACATACATAAAGTCTTTTTGGTCTTGGGTTCCGAATCTCTATTTTTAACCATCTCTTATTCACAATGACAGCCAACGCTGCAGGAATTAGGCCATTGTAAACATTCATTGACTGATGATCTATCTATTTCACGAGGGAGAGTCCAAGGAGGCGGATGTATGTGCAGAACTTCTTTATTGGGTTAACACAGGGAACAGGCTCAAGGACACAGACTTTAGGGACACAGGAGTAGACACACTAGGAACCAGGATTATCAGAACTTAATAAACCTGAAAATAAACACTTAGAAAAATGCTAAATAATCAAAAACAAATAATAAATAAAATAAGTATAACAAACATAAGAAAACCAAGAACTTAAACATAACCGAACTTGAAATAATGCTCCAGCAACTAAGGAAGAAAGACAGGGAACTGAATAGAGCACTAACCAATCAGTGAAATAAGAAACACGTGAGTAAGGTTACACAGAAAATGGAGGTAGTCAACAGAGGAAGAAGTTCTACATGGGGAACAGGGGTGGAATTGCCCCTGAGGGCCATGACAATTTAGACTTGGACTTAAGGACATATAAAAGAAAAATATATTTTCAAGCGTGTCACGTAGTTTGTTTAAAAAAAAAAGAAAAGAAATAAAGAGGGAAAAAACCCTGCAGCATATACAGGTTTCCATTGGTTTTCATGAACTTTAGATATAAATAGGTGATGGGTTTAGACAGTGTAATACAATCATGGTAGTGTGCTGCAGTGCAGTAATTTCCAAGTCGACTTTCTTCAAATTAAAGCAATACAATGCTGCATAATACAACATACTGATTTTGAACAGTTTGGCAATTTACCTGTCAAAAAGGCCTGAAAAATAGCAGAAACCATAAAGGACATGGCACAGAAATAACAGAAACCATAAAGGACATGGCACAGAAGATGTGAATGCATTAAAGAAATATTATCTCTCAGATTTGACTTTGTAACGTAGTACCAGGTATGTAGCCAGCCTAAGGATGACAAAAAAAATGCCCAGTATGATGAAGTCCATGTAAAGCTTGCCATCCTCTATATTCAACAACTGCAGTACTTCTTCAGGTTTCTGGAACTTGCAGACTTTTTCTGGGCAGTCAAACTCAGAGCGATTCATTCCATAGATTGATATAATGACCCCTTCAAAACCATACCTGTCCAAAGCAAATAAACAAATGGTCTCCAGTGGAAAAGATGCAATGATTATGTTATCACCTAAGATACAGCAATAAGACGTACCTGACATAAGAAACATAAGAACTCCACTGAAGATACTTTGGAATGGTGTCAAAATTGACAAAGAACCCAGAGAAGAGAAGGACTGGAACAGCTGTCACAGGGCCAACAAATGTGGCCACCTGTGAGTAAGATTCATAAAAACACAAATGCTGGATACAGCATGATACCTTAGATTCTAAAACAATGATGATAACTCTTGAATATAATACAACCAGGTACCTGCAACAACCCACAAAAGCACAAAATGCAACCCCAGAATACAGTCATGTCCATAAGTATTTGAACAGTGACAATTTTTGTAATTTTGCCTCTGTACAGTATATTAGCACAATGGATTTAAAATGAAGCAATCAAGATGTGATTGAAGTGTAGACTTTCAGCTTTAATTCAAGGGGTTTATAAAAAATATTGCATTAAATGTTAAAAATGAAAGCCAATTTTTTGCAGAGTCCCTCCATTTTCACAGGTTCCAAAGTAATTGGACAAACTAACAGAGGAAATGGAGGGACTCTGTAATAAATGGCTGTAATTCCTAAACGGTTAATGCAATATTTTTGTTAAATATATTTGTCAAATCCATTGTGGTGGTGTACAGAGGCAACATTATGAAAATTGTGTCACTGTCCAAATACTTATGGGCCTGGCTATATATATTGTAAAAACATTGTAATGGTTTAAATATTAGACTACTTTCAGGAAGTACCTGAAGGGAGGTGGAAGTGGCACCAACAAGGAGGCCCAGGGACTGAGCTACTAAGGCAGTGCAGATGGACAAGGCCATAAAAAGTAAGTAGCGACTTGCTTCAGGGGGCTGCTCAGTCATCCAGTACACAATACTACAATACATGTTAGGACAGATGATCTGGGAATGAGATTAATATAAAAAAATCTGTCTGCGAATATGATCAAAACAGACAACTAGAGCCTAAATTACATTATTTACATTTAGGCATGCATTATGTGATTAGACTATGCTAGAATACCAGCAATTTGTTCAAAAAATTTGTTTAAAAAAAAATAAATCTATTACCAGCTCATACACACATACGGATGACTCAGTAGACTCAGACAGTTACTCACCTGAAATGGAATGTCAGCCATTGTCTTGGCAAGATAGTAGGCTTTCAGACTGTACCAGTAGTTTAGATGTTCCCTTAAAAATACAGCCATCTCCAGAGGAACTGGAAGCAAACAAAAATAACTTTTGCCATCTATATATCCCTTATAAAATTAAAATCACAAATCAATAGAATAACTAATCTGATTGAATATTATATAGTTTTTATCTTCTTGTTAGAGAGTTATGGACATTGCATCTACTGCTTATTGTTCTCTACTTACAAGTGAGCAATGTAGGCATAAGGGCTCCAAACATGAGGAATAGCATGGAGAAGAATAGGAATCCTGTGTTGTTGAACACTTTACTGGCATCATTGCCAATATTAAGGTAGAGCAAGCCTATCAACACTCCAGTGAAGATGTGTGACATTAACCGCAAGTGTGACAACACCTAACAGAGGAATAATAACAAGAATTATTTAAGAATATCTACTGATAGAGCTACATTAATGGTTAAGGGCTGAATCACTGGTGACCCTGAGATACCTGAGACCCTGAGATACCTGCTGATGATGCAGACATGTTCCAAACAATGCTCACAGTGCTGCAATTACAACTCAAGCAGAAAGTCACTGAAAGAACATCAGAGGAAGAACACTGGAGAAGAAGGACACCTTAAGTTTACCTGCATTGTGGCCATGTGCAAAGGATCATTGACAGGTGGGAAAGACTCAGTGACATCTGTGAAAAATGAATGGCAGCCTGGAAAGACAGCATGAAACAGTGTTAGGGTTGGCATCCCGGAACACTGCACAAGCAAGCTAGAAATCCAACACAGAGAGAATACCCCCAGGCAGACCAAGCAGGGGGAGGATAATTTGCCATCTAGGAAAGATCCCATTGATATTGGCCCAGACAAAGGCAAAAGGAGTACGGGAATAGGTTTGAAAGAGGAAGAAAGATGAAGGAAGAAGGAGACAACTCTTCAAGAACAAACATGGGGTGAGGATTCACCAAGGCAAGTGCAATTGCAAAGAGCAGCTTCAGCAATGCAAGACACCTCATAATACCCAGAGTAATCTCAGAGTTTAGTAGTGTAGCTGGTCAGTCAGTGGAGGATCTGGACAAGGAGGCAAACCACAGCATCCAGTACCTCTCCGCTTGATTTACTCAGAGCACTGCCACAGGGGTGAAGCCACAAGAGAAGAGGAGTTTGAAAGGCAACCAAGGCTGGAGCTACCACCAGCATCAGATTGCAGATGGGCACAACTGGATAAGAATCTCAACATTATTCTTGATAACACCCTTAAAGAGGATGCAACCAAGAGGAGGAAAATGTTGGCTGGAGTTGTTTACCAGGTGTGTCAAGATACACATCAGCAGCAAGCTGATGAGGAAGAAAAAGCAGCCCTGAATCAACTCAGTGCTGAGGTGCAAAGGAGTCAGATTTAACTTTGCAGAGAAGAGGCAATCCAGGAAAAGCAAAAAGAGAAAAGGTGGCAAAGAAAGGCATTATTTAACAACCCATTCAAATTCTCAGCTGACCTCTCTCGTCAGGGAACCCAAAATTAGAAGACTACAGAAGGCAATGTGGAGGCAGCACATGGCAACCCCAACAAAGACATTTCCTTAGGAGACTGCTTCTTCCAGCTCCCAACATCTAAACCACACACACCCTTCAACAGATTTCACCTTTGAGGAGGTCAAATCAGTGGTGTAGAGAGCTCACTCAGGATCTGCACCAGGATAATTGGCCACAGACAAAGCTTACCCAAGCATACCACATCAGCTCACCCAGAAGGCATTGGAACACTACCAAGTTCTCCAAGAATTAGTGAATCTGATGATGTCACATATGTGGAAACTAAAGATGTGTTTCACTGTGGGAAGCTTTACCACAAAGAGGCAAAGGCTGGAGAAGGGTATCATGGCAGGATGTAGTGTATCTGTAGTCCTGTTTGTAGCTGTTATGAACCTTTTGCTGAAGGAACGAGAGATGGTGTGCTGAGGCACAAAAGCCTAAGACAGTACAAGGCACCACCTATAGAGGACATTCATGGATGACATTTCAGAAATGACCTCGTCAATCGCAGGCACAGGATATTGTTGATCCTGGATGCCCTGGAAAATATGGCTAGTTTGGGCAAGGATCCAAGGAGCCCAGGTTCCAATGATTCAAGATCAAGGAATCAAGTGCCTTGGGAAGAACTATGACAGGACCCTGAAACACAATATCAGTATCCAAGACACCAAAGAGCAACTCAATTGCTGTCTAAGGGCTACAGACAGCTGACAACTGCTAGGGGAGTTCAAGGTGTGGTGCTTCTAGTATGGCATCATACTCAGACTACAATGGCCATTCCTGCTGTATGACTTTCCTATGATTCCTATAACTCAGGTGAAGAGATTGCAGGATTGTGAAGCAAGTATTTGAGAAGATGGCTGGGGGTACTGTGAACATTCAGCTCAGTGAATGTGTATAGCAAAACATCCAAGCTTAGTCTGCTAGTGTCATATGTGGTGGAAGAGTTTAAAGCCACTCAGGTAAGAGCAGTAAGTACACTACTGCTTTTGGAAGATAGCAAAGATATGGCAGCAGATACATTAAATGTGGGCAGAAAGTGAAGACTTAGGAAACAGTTATGGAAGGAGAGGTGCACTGGAAACATCAGGAAATCTTTGGAACAGTGTGTCAAGGATGCCTGGGTCTAGGTAACCACATAAAAAAAATGGAGCAAGGTCAGTGCCAAAGGAAAGAGGGGGCTAATGCAGAAATGGCAGTCCAGAAAGTCAGGGAGGCAGCAGAGGAAGACTGCTGCTTACAAACAGAAGGGTTTCCAAGCCATTGGGTGCAGTGTGACCAAGCACTGGAAAGACCACTGACATGGAGTGAGCTCTGGAGCACAAACTAGGGCAAGTTGGCCTTACTCTTGCAAGTAGTAGCAGAGTGGTGGCCACACCAAGCAACCTCAAGTGCTCGGGCAAAGAAGATGATGCATCCTGTAAGTAGTGTGGAACAGCTTGTTGCACTTTGAATTACATCCTTGCAGCATGCCCTAAATTGTTGGGAGAAGGCAGATTCAGGTGGAGACACATCAAGCTTCTCACAGAGATTGCTAAGTTGCCAAGACCTTGAGATAATAAAGGCTAATAGGAAAACACTCCTGAAGACACCAAGGAAGTTAGTCCACTCACTCCATTTTCTACCAAGCAACAGACTGGGAAATGCAAGTGGACCTTAAGAAACAGTTTGTCTTCCCTGAGGAAGTGGTGGCAACATCATTCTGACCAGACATGTTGCTTGTATCTAAAAGCACCAAAGCCATTTTGAGAATGGAGCTCACAGTCCCACAAGTGGACAGGCTTGACATCTCCCGTCAACTCAAGAAAGCCCAATACCAGGATTTGATTGATGATGCTCTTCCCAACATCTGGCATGCTCTGCATTTCCCAATTGAAGAAGGGTGCAGAGGAATTCTTGCAACATCAGTGTTCTACTTCCTGCAGAAGGTAGGCTTGACACCCAAAGAAGTGAAGAAAACTTGGTGCAGATGTGGTTTGTCTCACAAGATCCCACAGCTGGAAAGCTTCTGCAGGTGAAGGCTAAGGGTTCCAAAAGAAGGTGATCCTGAGATACCTGCTGATGATGCAGAAGGGTTTCATAAAATGCTCGCGGACTGGCAATTACTATAATAGCAGTAAGGCACTCAAAGTACACCAGAGGAAGAACACGGGAAAATCTAAAGTAGTCCCACCAGTGTCTGCTTGTAGCGAAGCATCTTGATGTTTAATTCATCATACAAACATATCCTGCTGTTAAAACATAAAAGCATGATAAACTCTTTTAGGAGCTTATAACTTATTATAAGCTCACTGTTCCTGGGATAGGCTACAGCTCCACCATGACCAGGATAAAGCGATTATTAAAGATGCTTTAACATATGAACAAATAATCAAATGAGTGAATGAAGAAACAAATGAACAATGAACAAAAATAAATGATCAAATGAATGAACAAACAAATCAATGTTCATGACATCAAGAAATTGCACCGTGTAGATAAAAAATGTTACATACTTGATCTCTGCATATTGTTATGAATGTTCTTTTGAAGAGGATACAGAACTGAGTCAAACTGCTTGTTGCAAATGTATGATTCTCATGGTAAGCTGAGTCCTGTGAAGACAAACATTAACAAATAAACAAACATCAAACAGACATCAGAGAAAGTAGGTCAGTCTGAGTAACTTACATCTTTTCATGTAATTCATAAAATAATGTAAAGGGCACAGGTCAGGTTAGACACACTTAAAGAATGATATACTGTATGTTTGACAAACTTCTCACTCACTTTGGCATATTTTGCAAGGCAGGAGCTTGAAGGTTTGTTTTTTTCACAATGCTTCTTTTCCTCCAGAAGACAAAGTCCACCTTGCACAGCTTCAAACAAAACTGGACTCAAATCTCCGTATTCTCCTGATGCTACCTCAATGACTGAACATAAGTGAGAGAACATGCCAAAGCCATTATTTTTTCTTGATGTTGGACCAGCATAATCCACCAGAACATCCTAAATGTGCCTTAGCAAGATTCTACAAGTCTTTGGAACTGTATGAACACCATTCTTTCAACAGATTTTCAATTGGTTTTTTGATTTTTGATGATGTTGCTGGAAAGTTATGTCTAACACATCTCCCACATGTGGTCTCTTCCAAGATGACAATAGCCCCATTCACAGGATACAAGGGGTCACTGAATGTTAATCAGTATGAAAACTATGTAAATCGTTATAAAACCACCATTTGAGGAAATTTCTTTTCAAAGAATGGTGTTCATCCCTCGAGCACAGTTCCAGAGACTTGTAGAATCAATGTCAAGGGCACTGAAGCTATTCTGGTGACTTGTGGTTACCAGCTTGTTTAGAAACTATTTTGTTGTTTTTGGGTTTTTTTTATTATGTTTTCCCCCCTTAAAGATATGTTGATTACTATGAACTACATTTAATGTACTAAGAGTTTATTGTACTATTTCCTCTCGGTAAAAAAAGCCAAAAGTTGAGTGAAACTCACTGAAATCTGCAGGGTTGTGATATGTGGGGCAGTGTAGTCCCAGGGTTCTAAGATAAGGGATAAGGTATGGCACAGTGCCCTTATATATACACTGCCCCTGACTCAGGATATAGAGCTAAAGAGATCAAGAGAACTGGAATAAGACACTGCTCAGTCAAATGTGCATATTATATTCACATAAAACCAAAAGAGATCTAACACCTTATCAAACATTTCAAAGAGTTTAGCACTGGGCTGGTGAATGGTGCAAATCACGGTGTGCCCCCCCTGGGCCAGAGACTTGATTAATGATAGTACATGGAAACTTGAAGCACTGTCCAAACCACTGTCACAGCCAGAAACAGAGAAACAGACAGACAGCTTAATATCAAACTACTGGTAATGAGAAATATTCAGTTTATACATTCTAGAAACAGAGTGATCATTTTACCTCGTGGGCTCATCAAAGAACATAACTGGAGGATTGTTCACAAGCTCAAGGGCAATTGCCAGCCTCTTACACTGCCCACCAGAGAGGAAGATAGTGCGAGTGTGGGCACATGCATGAAGTCCCAGGGCTGTCAGAATCTCTTTAACCTTTTCACACAAAGAAAGCAGGAAGTGATAATGAATAAATGGGAAATGTAGAAGTTAGATTATGAAGCTTAATGGGCATACTCACCAGTTCTTTCTTCACCTCGACAGTATTATTGACTTTCAGGTTGGCAGACACCTAAAACAGCACGAATGCAATACAAAATGATCGATCTACATTTACAGTAAATTTGGACAGTGCTCTGAGCCAAAAATATTATTTTAGAAAGTGAAGATATCTTGAGTAAAGGAAAATGTATATATGGCATTATTTCTCATTATGATACCATTAACTCCTATTTATGGATATCAAATTTTGTTATTGGCAGATCATTTTTCTCCTTTCTAGAAATAAGGAAAATTATCTGCCAATAAAATAACACAATTTCAAGATTGAAAGATCTAGAAATAGGCATAATGATCTTATATTTGTTAAAAAACAATCTAATAAGAATCTAATATTCGTTGAATTTGCCAATAGTCAATATATTTGTAATCATTTTACAATCACAGTGTCTCACCATGATGGCCTCCTGAGCTGTAAGATGGGGCAACAGTTTATCTTCTTGCATGATGTAACATGACATTTTGCGAAAGGTGCGGAGATCTCTGGGCTTTCCATTTACCAGGATTTGTCCTGTCATCCCTCTTTTTCTACCACACATTTCCATGTCACCACTGAAAGGTTCGTTTTAAATCTCCATCCTTTTGGCTCTGACAGTTTTGGTATAAAGATTTGGATTAATAAATGCCTGACATAGGCCTCTTCCTCACTTGTAGCCAGCCAGGATGTTCATCAGAGTGGACTTTCCAGCCCCTGAGGGACCCATGCTCCCAATCAACTCCTGGCTCCAGAACCTTCCAGATAGAGACTTGAGTAAGGTCTTGTAACCTGAAAAGATACAGAATGGAAGCCCAACATCAAAACTGTTCTCATTTGGTTTATATGGAATATTTCCAACTAATTCCATCAAAAGATAAGAGGCATATCTTAATCTACAAACCCCAAGACCACATTACATATTTTCTGTGAAGGTGAGAAAGAGCAAATATGTGTGATTTAAGAGAGCTGGAGATCAGTGAGATGATGGTCTGTGAGATCAGTGAGATGAGAAGAAAAGTAGGCTCCCAAAAGTACCTACAGTAACAAGTATCTACACTGTACTTAACATGAGGCAACTGAAATAAAAATGTTCTTTTTGTCCTTTCTATATGCCCTTTCTGTATGACAGTTAATGCTCACAGAATATTATGTTGCTCACCTTCAAATCTCTGTGTGCCTATATTCTCTATGACTGATGAAGCATCATGATTTATCAGTGATTTAATGTGAGATAGAAATAGAAGCCAACAAAATTCAAGTGAAAATCAAATAGAAATGTTTTAGGAAAAAATAAAACAAAAAAAAATTACAATATCCTGGTTGCAAAAATGTGCACACCAGCAGCATGCACAGAAACCCAAGTTCAAAATTAATTATCAAATGAAGTCATGTTCATGGTAAAGCATGGTGGTGGCAGCTCATGCTATAGGGCTGCTTTTCTACAGCTGAGACTGGGGCTCTAGTGAAGATAGTGGGAATCATAGATCACTTCAAATACCGATCTATTCTAGCACAAAATCTGCGGGTGTCTGTGAGACAGCTAAAGATAAAGAAAAATTTCTCCTTCCAGGATGATAACAAGCCAAAGCACAAATCCAAGTCAACAAAGGAATGAAATGAATTTTCATGAAAACCTGTGAAATTACTTGAAGAGGGGTGTGCACAGGAGATAGTACCCTGTATTAGTTAAGAGGTGTGCACGCATATGCAACCATTTTTTTCCCCTAAAAAAATTCTATTTATTTTTCAATTGTATTTTGTTGGTTGCTATATTACATTATATCACTATACCACAAGGTAGAAAAAGATCTGCCATGATTTATAATAAACATAAACATAAAAAATGTGGGTAATATTTAGCCAATGTACTGTAAATGCTCTAGAGCTCTGATATCTATAATATCTTAAGCTACTGTCAGTGTAAAATACTGTCCCTTTAGTAAAATAAAAGTGCCTAACCTTGTTTCTTCCAGCATGGCCCCTCGTTGATTGTGTAGGACAGGTTGGAGAACTCCAGGTTCACGGCAGAACGTTTGGGGAGGTGAGAAAAGCACTGTGCTTCAGTTATCTGATTCTTTACTTTTTTCAGTTGGGCCAGTAATGGAGACTCCTGTGGCTGTGTTTGTGTGCCTCCATTACACAGGCTTTCTTCCATGGCAATACTAACAGATCCCAGATCAGGGGATTTCACTGCCATACAAAGACTCTTAACAAAACAAAAAGACTTATAGTCTAATATAATTACCACATCAGTCCAAAGTAATTATGAAATGATTTATTAAACCCTTAAACTCGACTTATTAATCAGCTTTATACTGTTGATTGTCTGAAAGTGATGCTCGTTATCTTAAAATGATTGAAAGTAACAATTGCACCATACAAAAGTTCTCCGTAAATGTATTTACTATTACAGTATAAGTCTGCAAAAAATATATATATAAGTCCTTTTCTGGATGCAGATTGTATCTCCGTGTACACACAAACAGCTTTTCAGAGCCATTTTTGTATTGTTTAGATTATGGTGCCTTTCAAAAGAACCAAGATCTGGTTTCTGGCATTGTTCTTATGCTTTAAAATGGCCCATTACAGCAAATCCCTGGAGCCAAAGTGAAAGGAGCACCAGTACCAGAATCACTGATTTGATTTCACGGAAATGTGAGCAGCCTTTTCAGAGCCAGACATTGATTCAGTTCCACAGAGGACACCAGCCAGGGGAAATTTTTTCACAACAGTAAATGAGAATTGTTTATGCCTGAACTCTGTAGAAATCTGGCTGAAATTGGTTTAAAATGAAATGAAAATAGTACACCAGAATTTAATGTACATGGAAAGGTAACCCAGTGGCACACAAAACAACAACAACAAAAAAGACTGCAGATTTCTATAGTGTCACTGTAAATGGGTACAGGTTTTTTTTGTTTGTTTGTTTTTGTTTAAAATCTTTTTTCCCCCCTAAAATTGTTCTATGTGTTTTTCAATTGTAATTTGTTGGTTGCTTTATCACATATTACTATACCACAAGGTAGAAAACCATCTGCCATGATTTATCTTAGTTTAATTTTTTTACATCACAAAAACCTGCAATTTTAACAGGGTTGTAAAAATCGGTCTGAAACTGGTTTAAAATGAAATGGAAAATAGCACACCTCGGCATGATTCAAGTTATATACAATACATAGAATTTAAAGTACATGGAAAGGTAACCCAGGTAATCACATCTCTACCGATCACATAACTGTAAAAATGAATCTTCTATATTACATGCACTGTTGTGTGTGTCCCATAGAATATTGCAAACTCAAATTGCATTCTTAAAATGTATCATTTTTGTGTTACAGCTTTCTTCAGTATAAAATAATGGTAAGGGGTTAGTGTTACGGCAGACAATGCCTTTCTTGTAGAGTAAGGGCCTCACATTCAAGTTATTTGAGTGGAAGTATAAGGGTTAATTCTTTGTGAAGACACATGCACTCTCAATATGAGGCTAACATGTAATTAACAGAACAGGTTTAGACATTTCAAAATTTCTTACACCTACATTATTCTACATGGGGTTGTGTCACTTCAAAACAGCAATCAAGAACATTTAGGACAATCAAGAACAGCCATAATAAGTTTGCACATTTGCAGTTGGCAATAATATCCATTAAAAATATAATAGAAACAATATATAGAAATAGCCTTAAAAGCTTGTGTGAATTTACCACCATAATCAGCTGGAAATCCTAAAAGCCTACCTAAAGCACTCTCATATAACACGTGTATAGAAAGTAAGGAGAACTTACCTCAATGCACACTGTAGAAGGAATTTTCTTCTCAAAACCTGAACACTGCCTGAAGTTAATCCACTGCACAGTCTTACATATAAGCTGCCAATGCCTCAGGTAGTACTTAACTATAAAAACTCCAAAGAGCAGTCAAGAATCTTCGCTCTTGGTGATGAACAGCCTCTTTCTAAATGTACAAAATGTCAAAGCAAGAAATAGAAAAAGCTAAAAACCCTTCTAGAAGTCTGTTTTAAGGTATGACAGATCACGTTGAGAGGGAGGGAGGGAGAGAGAGTGACAGAGAGAGAGAGACAGAGACAGAGAGAGAGTGAGGGAGACAGAGAGACAGAGAGAGTTTTGAATTGACATAAATCCATTCAAAACACATTTTAAAGAAGTCTTTTTGTTTTCTATTAGTATCTGATGCGTGTCTTGTGCAGCTGCGACACACAGAATCACTCACAGCATGTACAGTGCAGAGAGCAATTTTAAAAAGACATCAAAGATGTCAAAGATGCATTTAAATGCAAATGGAATGCAAAAGGACCAACATTTGATTTTGATTAAGTAGCATTTATCCATTTATTCATCCATCAGACACATGATTGAGAAGTGAGGCAAAAGATAATCCAAGCATATTAAAAGAATCAACACAGCATTGTAACTGTGAGTTTCCACTGACTGAGCAGAAAGAACTAAACACATGGGTTGGATCTCTAATAGAGCCCATCATATTCATTTACAGTGATCAAAGGATACTCTTTCAATGAACCCAAATGCATTCAGCTGCCAGTTTATTAGGTAACACCTACTGTCTATCTACACTCACTTGTATCAGGTAGTCTAAATCAATAATCACTTATAGGTATACAATTACTGACTGTAGCTCATGGTTTGCTATTCTTATTTTTAGTTGTTGGATTGTTCTGAACCCAACAGCAAATAGATTGTAGATTGGTTTAAAAATCCCAGCAGCATTTCTGTTCCTGCTGGTCACTGATGCATCACCACACAGTAATAATATAATACAGTAATAACTAATATCTTGTCAATTGTGGTTCTAAACTCTTAGTTCCCTCTTGGGGAACCCTTAAAAAGAGCCTGACAACATAGCATTTTCCCTAACAGATAGTTTCCCAAGAACTTTTCTGAAAGATGATAACTTTGTTTATCTACAAAGTAGGTTCACCTAAACAGGTACAGTGTGTATACTGTCTATTTACTGTTCATCCCTCTTTTAAATTTGTAAATGCTGTCATCTTAACATCCCATTGCTCATTTACTATTAGACTTTGTGATACTGAGTGCCTCGGAAAAAGATCATGGCAACATGCCATGGCTTTGCTGATCCAAATATACATTACAGTACACCAGCTGCTGTTCTACAATTTGGCAAGTCTGAGCCTGAACTGATACGGAGATGCATTCACATACGTGTAACTTATGTGTGCTCATTTTTTATGAATCTTAGTAATGTGTCCAAAACCAAATAAGAAATTGTATTGGCTGGTGCTTCAGTTTGGCAGTTTCTACTGTTGCACCACCAATGTGTTGTGAGATCCTTCTGAAGTCAACAATTATCTCTATAGTTTTGCTGACATTTAGAGACATTGTTGTGCTTGCACCAGACCTCAAGCTGTCTCAATTCCTCTCTGTAGGCCCTGGGAGGTTCCAGTGTTCAGGTTGATGGGGAAGGTCTACGGTGGATTCTGAATGTCTGAGCCATGTTGGTCAGGAAGTCCAGAATCCAACTGCATATCAAAGAGCTACAGGTGCATTCCAAAAATTTTCTTGAAAAGTTATTTTTTCCATAATTTAATTAATAAAGTGGAACTTTCATATATTCTAGATTCATTACATTTCAGGCCTTTTTTGTTTTAATCTTGATGATTACAGTTTACAGCTGATGGAAATCAAAAATCCAGTATCTCAAAATATTAGAATAAAGAATTTATTTAAGATAAAAACTGTCATGTAATGGAGGCTGAGACGGGTGCAAGTGCAGATAAGAGCTTTATTAGAAATAGGCAGACAAATCCAAATTGAAAGGCAAAGCCGTGGTAATAAACAGGCAACAGGTCAGGCGATTGGCAAACGGGCATAAACTAGGCAAAACAGAATCGAATAACGAGGATGAGAACAGGATCAAAACTATGCACGGAAACGAGGAACAAAGGCTTGGTACTGAGCCGGAATTTACACACAATACTTCGCAACAAACAATGATACACGAGGGGTTTAAATCACAAACGTAATCAGGGATGAAACACAAAAAAACAGCTGAATACAATGAAGTTTCAGAGCACGCCACGTGCTCCAGCACTTTGTGCGAGGGGAAATCATGACAAAAACAAAAAAGGCTTGAAATATTTCACATTGTGTGTAATGAATCTACAATATATGAAAGTTGCACTTTTTGAATTAAATTATGGGGAGAAAAAAAACTTTTCCACAATATTACAATTTTTGGAGATGCACCTGTATTTGGTGACTGATCTGCTTTTACAGTTAAGAGATACACAGAACAGACACCTCACAGCTATCTAAAATAAATCCTTGAAATGGAAATAGGCAATTGGTAATGTATAAAACAGTGTCACAAAAGTGACATGGAGAATTCTGACTAGATTTTATATTACTTTAGGTGAGTATATCCATTGTTTCATTTGGTTGATAAAAATATATGACAAAACTTATGCTAAATAAAACTTTTATGGCACATAAATCTTTTATTGCAGACAATACTAACAGAATGCAATGTATTGTAATGCAAGCTTTCTATTGATGATTTAGGTCAAACAAGTATTGCATGAGCTTAGTATTACCAATGTGTCGAAGATGGCTTTACCATCAAAAAAGCTTGTTAATATGTAAACATCACAAGCATAATGACGTAATTATACGAACGCGATTTCAAACATTATAGAACACATTTGCTATAATTCCCCAGATTAATAAAACTTGACATATGAGTGCATTAGACTTTTGGGTCAAAGAGGAAAAGTGCTTCAAATTCACAGACTGGCAGATGCAAACATTTATGTTCCAAAGTATTTATTTCAAATACATGTGTATAGTGAGCTGTATCTTGCACATAACCAGAAAAAATACCATTATTTTGTTGTCTTAGTAATTGCAGTGAAAAAATATGAAACATGCTAGATTAATTTTTGCCATCAGAATTGTTTCAGAGTGATGTACAAGAAAGGTTTTCATGCTTCTGCCCCACTTTTACCAGAACATGATAGAAATGCATCGTTAGATCAAGTAAAAAAACGTGTTGTACAAAACAAATATATACATGATAAAGTAAGACATATTAAAAGTAAATGTACGTAACTGACTGAGAAATCCTGCATTAAGCATTGTCCATGATTGTTTCTGTGACCTCAAAACCAGTTTTATGCCTGGAAACTTATTTTTAGTGTCTGGATTTAGCACTCATAATGAACCTTCCACAATGGGTCACAACCAGCATTTAAACAACCGCTCCCTTCACTCTTCATTGTGGCTCTGCGCTTGCTGCTGCTACAATACCATGCTGTCTGAGTTGGCTCCTCAAAATCTGATTTTTTGATTTCCAGTCCTCCACCTGGGCAAAAAAAAATAGTGTTTCATTTTTACTTACAAAATGCTATGACTGAACTTGGATTTCTGCCTAAGTCAGGGATATTTGACTGTGTAACTCATATCATGCTAATTTACTTTTGTGAATTTTTTTCTTTTTTCTTTTACAGTTGTCAATAACTTGTCACACATTGATTGGTCAGAGGTAATAACAACTGGCTTTGGCCTAAATCAACGTAATCTGAAGGAAATTAAAGAAACATAAAAGAAATGGGCTTACTTCTTGCCGTAAAAGCTGGTTGTCCATCCTTAGCCTCTCCAGTGTGTTGAGCTCCTCTGCTAATCGATTATTACTTTGTCGCAGCTCCTGAATGTAATCACAGGCCTTTGAGAGGATCCCTCCTTTACTCTGTAGAAAACCACAAAGGAGAAAATGACATCATATTGCCCCATTACCTGTGACAAGTAGTGAACTACCGGATAAACTGAAACCAACCTGTCCTGTCTTGGTGGCGTCCAACGTGCAGTCTGGAATGGTCTTGGAAAGCTGAACAATCCAGTTGTTAATCTTATCTCTGCGCCTTCGTTCAACTATAAATCAGTAAATAAAAATATTGCTCTGCTGTGACGAGGATTCCTTTTGTCTGATTCTTCAAAACAGCAAACAGGCAAGAGACTGCTTTAAAACCGAGGTGACCACTCACCTTCGTTGTGTTGTGCTCGCCGTTTCTCATCTCTAGATGTCCTTGGTGCCTCTGACTTACTGTTAGTATGAAAGATACCTTTTCAGAACTCTAGGCACACAAATCTCATAATACTGTACATACTACATAAAAATAGCTATTACATGCTATTCTAAATGAAGAGATTAGATTACGTGTTGCAAGTTTGTGTGCGAGGTGCAATAGATCTCTGGGTTGCTCCTGTCAGAACCTCCTGGGGTGACATCATCACATATAACTGACCTTTATCAAAGATGAAGGAAAAATACAGTGAGCTTTGTATATAAGCAGTCCCATATACAAAATATACACTAGGAACATTTTAACATATAAAACAGTACACGACCTCTATCATAACTGTATAAGCTGCTCTTATACATAACTGTACAAGCTGCTACTGTATACTGTTAGCTGTGTACAAACTACAAATGATGAGATGGTGAAAAATGTGACACAGTGCATGCACTAACTATACACAGCTATACACACTATTATTATGCTATTCACAGCAACTATTTCGCAATAGACTCTGTTCACACTTCCCGGCTGAATGAGGATACCTATTCTATAAGTCATTTATATGATCGGCAATTTACAGTAACAATTAGAATAGTAAAAGTGGTGGTTTACATGCGCATACTAAATTGGACTAGTGCTCTTATTTGAAATACATTTTAACATCTACATATATCATCTCATATGCATGTTCAAGCAGCATAAATTAGTATTGATATTCTGTCTAAACATGCACACTAGTAAAAGTGATGGTTTATATGGACATAAACTTCACATCCCTTTTATCCTAAACCAAGTTTGTACTGAAATGCCACATCATAAATTTGCGGAAATACTTCAAATAAGCTCACACCGAGCACAATTAGCAGACTTAATTGTATTATTTATATACATGCACATTCCAGCAACGTAAATCAACATCGGTATTCCCCCCTCTAATTTATGTAGTGAATAACTATACACAAGGCATCAGCTCAGACTAAACGCAAAATCTAATGACCGTGAAAGCAATCTCTGCATCTACCAAAATGAAGTGAGCACGGTAGTGTCACATTGTATTTATTTATAATTTTTTTTTTAATAATCATTTTTACTTCTAAAATTAACACTTTAATTAATATTCTTATGTGCAAATGGGTCCTTTTGGAAAGTGAAGATTTAATGTTTTTGTCATGCTTGTAAGACAAATTACATTAAATTAAAGAAAAAAAAATGCTGGAAAAAAATTTTAAATTGTATATGACTACCAACACCAAAGTGGTAATGAGATTTTAAAAAAACTGATCAATACAAATCACAACAGTAACAGTGGTGTTGCTTATGTTTGCCAGATTATAACAACTTCGATTCAGTAAAACCTGTAAGTGTGAAAAGGGTCTATTATGAAAACATGAATACTAGAGGGTGTCCCAAAGTGTCACGTAATGGAGTTGGAGACGGATGCAAGTGCAATTTAAAGCTTTTATTAAAGAGACAGACAGACAATTTCAAAACGCAAGGCAAAAACTTAGACAAAAAACAAGCGAGGGGTCAGGCGATCAGCAAACGGGCATAAACAGGGCTTCGAAGAGAATCGAGAAACGAGGATGAGAACAGGATCAAAACACCAGGAAACGAGGACAAAGATCAAAGGTTTAGTATGGCTCTGGCGGCAAAACACAGAAACGCACAGTACTTTGCCTTGAACAGACATACGAGGGGTTTAAATACTAAACGAAATCAAAGTGGGAAATGAGAACAGCTGAGACATTTAGAAAATATCCAATAACATAACAGGGGAGGAGACAGGACAGAAACCTAAACAAAACACGTGTCAAAAGTAAACAAACTCAATGTCAATGAAAACCCGGAACCGTGCGCTGTTGCGCTTTGGGCTGTTGAGCACACTGTTCACTCCAGTGCTCAGTGCAAGGGGAAATCCGTGACAGAGTTCGCCAAAAAACAACCCCCCACCCCCCAGCGGTCCAGGCCCTCTGTGCAAAACGTCCACACAGCCTACCAGGTCCAGAGGCAAACACTGTCCATAAAGTAGCTGGTTCCCAGAGGAGTCAAGGAAAAGACATGAGGCTGGGGCAGGATCGCCGGGGTCATGAGGGGGAACAAGGCTTGGGAGGTCACGTTGCCATCCTCAGGTGTGAGCTGGACTTGGGAGGCTTTGCCATAGGCCTCAGACAGGAGCTTGAATTAGTGGGCCATGTTGTCGGCCTCAAGCATGAGCAGGGTGTGGTGGGCCATCTTGTCAGCCTCTGATTGGAACATGTCTCTGTGGCCCGTCTCGTCAGCCTCTGATTGGGACATGTCTCTGTGGCCCGTCTCGTCAGCCTCTGATTGGGACATGTCTCTGTGGCCCGTCTCGTCAGCCTCTGATTGGAACATGTCTCTGTGGCCCGTCTCGTCAGCCTCTGATTGGGACATGTCTCTGTGGTCCGTCTCGTCAGCCTCTGATTGGAACATGTCTCTGTGGCCCGTCTCGTCAGCCTCTGATTGGGACATGTCTCTGTGGCCCGTCTCGTCAGCCTCTGATTGGGACATGTCTCCGTGGCCCGTCTCGTCAGCCTCTGATTGGGACATGTCTCCGTGGCCCGTCTCGTCAGCCTCTGATTGGGACATGTCTCCGTGGCCCGTCTCGTCAGCCTCTGATTGGGACATGTCTCCGTGGCCCGTCTCGTCAGCCTCTGATTGGGACATGTCTCCGTGGCCCGTCTCGTCAGCCTCTGATTGGGACATGTCTCCGTGGCCCGTCTCGTCAGCCTCTGATTGGGACATGTCTCTGTGGCCCGTCTCATCAGCCTCTGATTGGAACATGTCTCGGTGGGCCGTCTCATCAGCCTCTGACTGGAATAGAGGTGTACCGGTATGAAAATTTCATATCACGATTATCGTGACCAAAACTATCATGGTTATCAGTATTATCATGGTATTGTTAAAATGTGCTGAAAATGTACAAAAAGTACTGATACACACACTGAAATCATTTAAACTGGTTTTATATTTGACTATAAAGTGATGGATGGTTGTCACTAGGCTTGCTGATATAGTTGGTGTTCCCGGTGTTACGGTGTTCGGCCGCACACTGATTACATCACTTGCCCACTGCGGCACCGCCCCCACTATTGTGCTTTTTTATAATAATAAAAATCACATAGTTCAGTTAGAGAACGGATGCTACAATTAAAAACTGAACAGTTATAAAAAATAATGAACCTACCATTCAAGCAATTGCGAATTGCCACTAATTTGAAAGTGAAAGTGAAATGCACACAGCTGCACAAACATTCATAAGTGATTTAAAAGAGAGGGGGAAAAGAGGGAAAAGTGCCAACGAAGTGCCAAAGCCCCTTTCGCATTAACTTTCTTCTGGCAAGCGCTGCAGACAGGGTTACCATCTTCTATTAAGTTTCCCTCAGCATTTTTCTAAAATCCAAAATATGACCACACTTCGGATTTGGTCCTCTTAGAAGGTTGTAAATTCTCCCAAGCGATGTCACTGACTTCCACCATGTTTTCACACTCAAAAAACATTGTTGCATGCTGAACCTGCGTTATACTCATGCTGTGTGTGTGTGGACAGCTTTTACAGCAAGTTTTACAAATCTCGATAATCGCACACGCTTTTAATGATAATTAAATGTGACACATTAATACTAACCGTCAGGGTATTTTATCATGGTTTATCGTGAAACTGGTAACCGTTTCATCCCCAGACTTGGAGCATGTCTCGGTGGACCGTCTCGTCTGCCTCTGACTGGAACATGGCTCAGGAGGCCACGCCGTCGACCTCTAACTAGAACTGAACCTGGGAGGTCGCCTTGTTGACCTCTATCAGGATCATGGCTGGATATACCACTTCATCTGTCTTATACTAGGGCTCAGGAGATGAGGTTGTCACGTTGACCTCCAGCTGGAGTTCTGCAGGGGAGACAACCTCGTGGGTCTCAGGCTGGAGCTCTGGAGATGAGGCCGCCCTGTTGGCCTCTGGCTGGAGCTGGGCTGTTTAGGCCACCCTGTCAGCCTCTGGCTGGAGCTGGGCTGTTTAGGCCGTCCCGTCAGCCTGCTCATAGTAGGTGGTGAATGACAGGATCCGACAGGCTGGCCTCCCCCAAAAGATTTTCCAGGTTGGGGGGTGTACTCTGGGCTCCCGAACACCTTCACAAATAGTCCCACAAACTGAGTTATATTGCTAAGTCCACTGGATCTTGTGGTCACTGGAAACTCCACCCACTGGGGGGCTGGGCCAAAGAACCGGGACAAAATAAACTCTAGCCATTGCATTGGCAGTCGAAAAGAAAATATTCGGGATAACCAAAAAACCATCATACGGGTCCGGGGGACTCATGGCAGTCCACTGAGGAAACATGACTGAGTTGAACGATGGCATTGCTAAACTGGTGTGACATCTCCTCTGCTTTCCTGATGCATCCATGTTGGAGGTGAAGTATTCTGTCATGTAATGGAGTTGGAGATGGATGCAAGTGCAGTTAAAGCTTTTATTAAATACATAGGAAGACAGTTCCAAAATGCAAGGCAGAAACGTAGTAAAAAAAAAAGCAAGGAGTCAGGCAATCAGCAAACGTGCATGAACAGGGCTTCGATGAGAATCGAGGACGAGAACAGGTTCAAAACACCGGGAAACGAGGACAAAGATCAAAGGCTTAGTATGGCTCTGGCAGCAAAACAAGGAAACGCACAGTACTTCACCTCTACAGACACACAAAGGGTTTAAATACTAAATGAAATAAAAGTGGGAAATGAGAACAGCTGAGAAAATATCCAATAACACAACAGGGGCGGAGACAGGACAGAAAACAAAACACACGTCAAAGTAAACAAAGTCAGTGTAACCCAGGAAGCACGCGCTGTCACTGTTGAGCACGCTGCTCACTGCAGTGCTCAGTGCGACGGGAAATCCGTGACACAGGTCTCCATACATAGGGGAATGTAACACTTTTTAGCTAAATGTCTTTCAAAATTTTTCATACTTATTACAATTTAATAAGCATGACTTAATATAATATTATATATATATATATATATATATATTATATTTATATATATATATATATATATATATATATATATATATATATATATAAACACACACACGCATATATATACACATATACATATATATATATATATATATATATATATATATATATATATATATATATATATATACACACACACACACATAGAAAATTTCAAGTAGCTTTTAAGAATGCCGTTCACAAAAAAAAGAACATATTAAAATCATTGAAATCGGAAAGCTGTCGCAAGGTTAAGATGGACTTTGACAGGAAACATGGTAAGCATCTCACATAGACAACACTGTTAACAAACTTAATAACAAATTCAAAAAAGATTGGAAGTGTTGCTGAACAACCAAGAAGTGCACAGACGTCCAGAAACATCCTCTGACGAAGGCACAACTGAGGTGGTGCTGGCACACATAGTCCCCTATATATGGAGACTTTTGAGACACCCTGTTTTATGCCATTCTAGCTTTGCGTATGCTAAAAATCAAGACTTTTTACATTACCTGTAGGTGTGCCCTGGCTGAGGATTGTGTCAGAGGCCTGCACACCAGTAACCATAGTGCCTGTTGTAGCATCCGAAATAGTGGCAGGGTAATAGGTATAATGGGTTTCTGTCCCATCTCCCTCTAAGGCTTCAGACTGAGAGAACACAGCCTATTTACATGGACCAACAGCAGTATTAGTTACATTGACAGAATGATAATCAGTTACGAAGAATGTAACATACATCAACATACACTTGCCTGTGTAACTGGCTGTGTTGTAGCAGGAAACCCAGCAACAACACTAACAGCTGTGGTGCCATCTGTTTGAGCCTCCAACTGTCCATCTGCCACCTGAATTACCCTATATGTCACCTGCAAAAAATGTGAGGATCACTAACGTCTAGTACAACATGTCACTTAAGATCTTATTGCTTGTTAGACAATGCATATTCACTTCAACCACTCGAAATGAGACATGCTCAACAGAGCAGTGTAATACTACTTCACAGTTTACAACCTCCTCAGTTCTACTCCTGTCCTACCTGACCGATGGGAGGGTACAGTTCCCCTACCTGCCCCCCAGCTCCCTCTGTCTTGAACAGGTATTTTATGGGCTGCTCGGAGGAAAACGTGGCAGCTGACTGAATAGTTGTAATTGCTGAAGGATCCTCAGCAGTAGCCACTACCCCTAAAAGAACATCAGAAATGCAGCATTTTAGTCAGTGGCATATCAATACGATTTCTGTTGTAAGGAATAAAACATGATAGGGCATGTAACTGTAGGAAAAGAATCCAGAACAGTTCATTATTTTTCCAATAACACCACATCCCAAAGCGATAGGCTATAGCAATTGAACTATTTTCATATTAACGAATGACACATCATGTTTTTAAGCATTTATAGTTACATTTAATGTTGTGAAATGCCTATGAGCCAATTTACACATTATACAGTCACTCTAAACAGTTCTAAATTCACCAGGCTTTCTTTTTTTAAAATAAACAAACAAACAAAAAAACACAACTTGTCATATTGCAGAGAAACTGAAACGCACAAAGCAGAAAGTTCGGTCCTGAAGACTTTCTCATGGAAGAAACCTAACCAAAACAATTACATGTTTTCCATTCTTAAATATCAAAATGTTTTATTCATATGCAGTCATGGGTAAAACAACGAACACCCTCCGGTGTCAACAAAAAAAAAAAACCCACAGGTTTCATGTATGTAGTCATTTTTCCCCTCCAAAATGTAAACCAGTATATTCAGAAAACAGCTGCCACTGTTGGGCCCTTGAGCAAGGCCCTTAACCCTCTCTGCTCCACGGCTGATACATGATGGCTGATACAAGTGGTACCCTGCGCTCTGACCCCAGCTTCCTGACAGGATAGGGTATGCGAAGAAAAGAATTTCACTGTGCTCTAATGTATATGTGACCAATAAAGACTCATTATCATTATGATGGTGGTGGTGGGGTGATGATTTGGGCTTGTTTTGCATCCACAGGACCTGGGAAACTTGTAGTCATTGAGACAACGGTGAACTCCATTTTATACCAGAATATTCTTGAGACAAATGCGACACGATCTGTCCAGCAGCTTAAGCTGGGCTGAAATTGGGTCATGCAGCAGGTCAATGATCCCAAGCACACCAGCAATTTGACATCTGAATGGCTAAAGGAAAAAAAAGGTGTTGGAATGAAGAAGTCAAAGTCCAGACCTCAACCCCATTGAGATGCTGTGGTGGGATCTTGAGAAAGCTAAGCATAAACAAATGCCCTCAAACAGCAATGAACTGACTCAATGTTGTAAAGAAGAGTGGACCAAAATTTCTCCAAAACGATGTGAGAGACTGAAACTCCTATTTAAAATGTTTACTTCAAGTTATTGTAGCTAAAAGTAGTTCTAAATGTTACTGAATTATATGTTTTTTTGTTGTTACCTGAGGTTATTTGTTTATCTATAGAAGTTGGTGAAGGCCACACAATTATTATTTAGGCACTGATAACTAAAAAAAAATAGAATTAAAGGAGGGTGTACTTTCTTTTTCCTATGACTGTATAACTAGATTTCAATTATGTGACGCATCCACCATACAAGTCCCCGTGAAGGAGTTATTACTATAAAATCAATAACATATTACGACTACACCAAAACAAACCTGGGATAAGATATGCGGCTGTAACTACTGTCGGAACTGCCGTTATACAAAAATATAATCATTTGTTTATTTTCACTCCAGCAACGACGCCACAGCTGGATAGTGAAGTGCATGCAACAATGCCATGCAAAACACAGACTGACAGCCGGTAGTAAATGTAGTAACAATGGTTACTAATATATATATATATATATATATGGATACACACACACACACACACACACACACATATATATATATATATATATATATATATATATATATATATATATGGATCTATAGCAAGAACTTATTTATAGTGAACACAGACGAGTGAAACAAACAGTGTCTAATCTGATCAGTGAAAATATCACGTTCACCTCACACCTCCAGGGTTGGGGGTTCGATTCCCGCCATTGCCCTGTGGTGTGTGTGGAGTTTGTATGTTCTTGCCATGCTGCAAGAGTTTTCTCCGGGTACTTCGGTTTCCTTTCCAAGTCCAAAGACATGCATGGTAGGCTGACTGGCATGTCCAAAGTGTCCGTAATGTATGAATGGGTGTGTGAATGTGTATATGTGATCATGTCCTGTGATGGATTGGGTCCAGGGTGTACCCCGCGTTGTGCCCGATGCTTCCTGGGATAGGCTCCAGGTTCCCCACGACCCAGTAGGATAAGCGATATAGGAGATGGATGGATATAAACATCTCAATTATATTACCATCATAAAAATGTTTACCCAGTATTATGGGTTTCATCAGGTCTCAGTGCTCCAAGTCCACAGCTAATATTAGCTCCACAGCAACTACGTATTGTGACAAAATATTTGTCACACCACCCAGACCTATTTATTTATGCATTTATTATTATTATTTGTGTATTTTTACATAATTATTGTAGTATAATTATAGGTTAATTATACCTTCTTCAATTACAGGAACATTGCAATCAGGGTCCGGACTTTTCTGTTGCCTAAAAATCAAGGGGTCAGGGGGAAAACATCAGAAGTATGTAATGTAATGTACAAATAATAAAATCAATAACATTTAACTGAGAGGAGAAGGCAAGCATCCCGCTAGCGCACAAATATATTGGAAGCAGTGACCCTTTCATTTCCACCAGCATGTGAAACAGCAAGTCCTGCTTAATCCACCCTTCTGCAAAATAAAAACAGACAAATCAAGCTCAGTCCAAATGCAAAGACGGACAGTAATAGCGCTCGAATGAAAATAAGTGGCATTCGTGTTTGTTATTTATTTATTTTTTTTAAGCGTGATCATCTTATAAAATCAAGCTAATACAGCTAGTTAGCTAGCTTGGGAGACGTTTTTGCACCATAGGCCGTGCTACACAAAGAGACTACACACTCAGCGTTCGGACATTATTTAAAACTATATTTAAATCTATGGTTTGTGCATAAAAGCAAAGAGATAAACAAGCTACCTGTTTACCCGAGTGAACTAGGCATCCGCATAGACAGCTAACGCTAACTGTGCTGCTAAAACTCGCCAGATTTTCTCCAACTGCTAAAAACAAGTGATGCGATTTAAGGATTAATTCCACATGCTTAATACACGATTTTATAAAACGCATATATTCAAATCTTTATCTATTTAAATACCAAGAATACACAGTTTCACCACACAGCTTACCGCTTACTATATCCCTGTATTGTTTACTTGCACCGGTATGGTCCGGGTTGCCAGATCAGTAGGATTTAAAGATTGAAAGAAAGATAGAAATTATTCCCCCCAAACACACACACACACACACACGCACACACACACACACACAGACAGGGAGAGAGAGTCAAACCTCAAACCTTCCCTGCTTTACATTAACCATATACAATGCATTCTTTACAAGGTAATGACATACATATTTAACAAAACAAAACAGATTTTCCCTACTGGAAAATCCAGCTTATATGTATGGCCAGCTATGAAAACACAGGCCGAGCTGCTCACACTCCCTGCTGAGAAAAACAAAACAAAAAAAACCAATAGAAACCCTCATAGAATTTGTAATGGTTATAATGGGAATTGAATTAGTTTTAATGGAAACTGTAATGGTTCCCATCGGTCTCTTTTGATAATTTGTAGAGATGCACCGATACTAAATTTCTCAGCCGATACGATAACCGATTAGTCAGAGTTATATTGGCCGATACCGATACCAATAGTTCTGCCTTTTATGCCTTCTTTTAAATTAGATCAAAAGATGATCAAAAAATCTTAGATCAAAAAGTGCAGGCTATTTGTTGGTACCTCGAATAGTGAAAGCTACAGCAGGGGGAACAGCTTTCTCTTACAAAGCCCCACAGTTATGGAACAGCCTTCCAATTAGTGTTCGGGACTCGTACACAATCTCAGTGTTTAAGTCTAGGCTGAAAACGTATTTGTTTACTCAAGCTTACCATGAATAGGCTATCTTTTATGCAAAATACACAGTCTATCCATCATAGGATAGTAAGCATGCCTAATAATCTCTCCCTCTCTTTACCTCCATCTCTCCTTCTGTCGAGCCACTCGTGATTTTATGAAGGCTGTCAGTGATCCTGACCCTTTCTGCTCTCCAGACCTGCCTGATCTGTTCAGATGACCTACCTCTGGATGGAGCTCTCATTATCTGGAGGCTACAACCTGGAGATTGCTGAGGATGGTACCGCTTGAAGTACCATGAAATAGTTTTGGACCTCAATTCCACATGGACATTCTCACTGTGGTTGCTGGGACTACGGTTGCTGCCACATGCCACATTACCACATGCAGTTTTGCACTCAGGTCTCCTTTGGTGAAGAGTGGACTAGTTCAACAAACAGACTTCATATAAAAACCGTAATGAACTTTCTTTTAATTTCGTACTATCCGTTGTTATCCAGATGAGGATGAGTTCCCTTCTGAGTCTGGTTCCTCTCAAGGTTTCTTCCTCATATCATCTTAGGGAGTTTTTCCTTGCCACCATCGCCACTGGCTTGCTCAATAAGGATAAATTCCCACACTTAAAATCTGTATCCTGTGTTTATACGTTTCTGTAAAGCTGCTTTGAGACAATGTCCATTGTAAAAAGCACTATACAAATAAAATTGAATGAAAGGTGTACTGACCCTTTAATTCAGCGCGAGCAGCTCGAGCAGAGCAGCAAAAAAAAATTTAGACTTGATGCTGAAACTCCTGCTTCACTGTTGCAGCATCCGGTGTAAAATTTTAGCAGTGCAGAGCTTACAGAGCTTACAAACTACAGTTTTGTCATCATTCCATACAAGAGACATCATCTTTACACACAGGACAAAATCGACGGGTTTTCCCGCCCTCTTTTGATTGACAGGATATAATTGGCCCTGATCATCGGATGCTTTTAAATGTGAAAAATTGCCTTTAATGGTATTTGTAGTGACTCGGAAATCGATCAACGTCAACCATCTTGAAAGACATATCAGTTCTCTAATTGCACCGAGAGGAGACGAGGAATGAGGAGTGAAGAAGCTTCCAGAGGAGCTAGGAGAGAGGATACACAGATGTTTTTTGTCAAAAAACCTGATACATGTATGAATTCCCCTCCTCCTTTACATCTGCCACAATCTCAAACAAATAGTCATTTGATGATGTGATGGAATTTTGTGTGAAATATCTTCTGGAGGAAATGTGTGCTCACTCACATAACTGTGATTTTCAAGGCTAAATATGTGACCATTCTCAAAAGGCACAATACATGGACATGTTGATCATGTTTCTCTTTTTTCCCCTTAGTACAGCTTTTATTTATTTATTTAGAAATGCAATTGTGTGATTTGACCACAAGAGAGCTCCGTTGTCCACTCTAGTTTAGCTGCTTAGAGTAAACAAAATCTGATCGTTTTCTGTCCCAACAAGTTCACTTTTTACACTGGAGTATACATTATGGTGAAGATGAAGCAATGCCTGGGAAATGCAAATTTAGTCCATTATGACTAGAAAAGTGTTTTATTATTTATTTATTTATTTATTTGTATATTTAGGAATTATAAAAAATAAAGAATATGTTTGAATGACATCTCTTGCCTCACACCTCCAGGGTTTGGTGTTCAATTCTTGCTGCCACCCTGTGTGTGCAGAGCTTGCCTGTTCTCCCCATGCTTTTTTGGGGTTCCTCTGAGTACTACAGTTTCCTTCCCCAGTCCAAAGACATGCATTGTAGGCTGATTGGCATCTCTAACTTGTCTCTAAGTAGGTGAATGTGTGTGTGATTCTATAAGTGTGTGAATTGGTGTGTGAAAGTGTGTGTGATTGTGCCCTGCAATGGGTTGGCACCTTATCTATGGTGTCCCCCACCTTGTCCCCTGAGTCCCCTGGGATAGGCCCCAGGCTCCCCGCAATCCTGTGTAGGAAGTGTAGGAAGTAGTACAGAAACTAGATGGATGGATCGACACCTCTTTTTTCTCTCTAATGGAGCCAAACGACCCTCTGGATCATAATGTACTGTATGCTTTCTCCCAATTTTGCAGCTACTGAGCATATTGTATAGAATTCAGAAGTTAAACCACAGAATTCTGCATGTGTTTCTGAGATGGTAAGTGAAAGTTTGGTTCCTGTGCCTGTGGGTTTGGCCCCTTGTAGCGGTGAACAGCTTGATTACTGTGATGACTATGGGCTTTGTGCATTGTCAGGTGGGACCTATTCCAGATGTGGTCTGCCCTTTGCTAACTGGACCCAGTGTACTGCCCAGTGCCTAAAGTGTTATCCTTTTTGGAGTGCCTGCTGAATAATGGTAAGTTCCCATCTACACTGAAGATGTAAGTGGAAGCCATTTTGGCCCATCAAATCAAAGTGGATGGTACCTTGCAATCATAACTAGTGTTTCCCCCAAAAGTGAAAAGAGAGAAATTTGAATTTAGGGATTCAATTCCAATTCCACTGAAAGAGGTCATTTGTAACTCTACATCTGTAACCTCATCTAATTATGGAAAAAAGTTAAATTACTGCCAATTTAAAAAAAAAAAAAAAAAGTTTTAAATCGAAAACAAGTTGATTATGAGCAACATCCACAACAGACTCTGTCTCATCACCTGAGGTAAAAGTCACTCATGGTATTTCAACATAAGCCTCATTGTCATCTCTACACTTGATAGGTCTCTCTTCCCCCTGGGGAACTTCACTGGGGAAATAATAAATCGTTCATTCAGTTAGTTGTACTGTTTTGGCTAAGTTTTTTTTTAATTATAGGCTTGGTATTAGGTCATTTTTTAAAAACTTTGTCTGATGTATTCACTGCAGAATGTGTAAAAACTATTCTCTGTTTTGACAGGGTGACAGTGCAAGTGCACTGCTGACATTTTGAGAGTTGGCATAAATTGATTGTATCATGTACATTTTCCTCTGGCACATATCTATTCAACAAATCAAAGCATGGCATTCTTTGAATGAGAAAAGCACACTTACAGTGGTGCTTGAATGTTTGTGAACACTTTAGAGTTTTCTATATTTCTGTATAAATATGACCTAAAACAACATTAGATTTTCACACAAGTAATAAAAGTAGATAAAGAGAACCCAATTAAACAAATGAGACAAAAAATGTTATACTTTTTCATTTATTTATTGATGAAAATGATTCAGTATTGCATATATGTGAGTGGCAAAAGTATGTGAACCTTTGCGTTCAGTACCTGGTCTGACCCCTTCGTTCAGCAATAAGTGCAAATAAATGTTTCCGGTAACTATTGATCAGTCCTACACATCAGCTTGGAGGAATTGTAGCCCATTTCTTAGTACAGAACAGCTTCAGATCTGGGCTTCCTCACATTAACTGCTTGCTTCAGGTCCTTCCACAACATGTCTATTGGATTAAGGTAAGGACTTTGACTTGGCCATTCCAAAACATTAACTTTATTTTCTTTAATCATTCTTTGGTAGAATGACTTGAGTGCTTGGGATTGTCTTACTGCATGACCCACTTTCTCTTGAGATTCAGTTCACAGATAGATGTCCTGAAATTTTCCTTTAGAATTCACCGGTCTTCAGAATTAATTGTTCCATCAATGATGGCAAGCCACCCTGACCCAGATGCAGCAAAACAGGCCCAAACCATGATACTATCACCAGCATGTTTCACAGATGGGATAATTATCCCACAGATGGGATAATCTTATGCTGGAATGCAGTGTTTTCCGTTCTCCAAACATAAAGTCTCAATTAAATCGAAAATTTCTATTTTGGTCTCATCCATCCACAAAATATTTTTCCAATAGCCTTCTGGCTTGTCCACATGATCTTTGAATTGCAGACAGGCAGCAATGTTTTTTTTGGCGAGCAGTGGCTTTCTCCTTGCAACACTGCCATGCACACCATTATTGTTCAGTGTTCTCCTGATGGTGGACTCATAAACATTAACATTAGCCAATATGAGAGAGGCCTTTAGTTGGTTAGAAGTTACCCTGGGTTCCTTTGTGACCTCGCTGACTATTACATGTCTTACTCTTGGAGTGATCTTTGTTGGTCGACCACTCCTGGGGAGAGTAACAATGGTCTTGGATTTCCTCTGTTTGTACATAGTCTGTCTGACTGTGGATTGGTGGAGTACAAACTCTATAGAGATTTTTTTTTAAAAATTAACCTGTTCCAGGCTGGTGAGCATCAACAACTCTTTTTCTGAGGTCCTCAGAAACCTCCTTTGTTTATGCCATGATACACTTCCACAAGCATGTGTTGTGAAGATCAGACTTTGATAGATCCCTGTTCTTTAAATAAAACAGGCTGCTCACTCAAACCTGATTGTCATCCCACTGACTGAAAACACCTATCTTTAATTTCACCTTCAAATTAATTGCTAATCCTAGAGGTTCACATACTTTTGCCACTCACAGATATGTAATATTGAATCATTTTCCTCAATAAATAAATGACAAAGTATAATGTTTGTGTCTCATTTGTTTAACTGGGCTCTCTGTCCACTTTTAGGACTTGAAAATTTGATGATGTTTTAGGTCATATTTATGCAGATACATAGAAAATTCTAAAGGGCTCACAAACTTTCAAGCCCCACAGTAGCATGGAGGGTTTTAGATATTTTAGGCAAACCACTGCATTTACCGCTGCATTTCTTGAACTGGCTCCTTAACCAACATGATCTTTTCAGGTAGACAGACAAAGCAAGGCTAGAAAGTGGCTCAACAGGGTAGTGGTGGCTCAACATGGCAGTGTTAGCTCAACAAGGGCAGAGGTGGCTCAACATGGCAGTGTTAGCTCAACAAGGGCAGAGGTGGCTCAACAGGGCAGTGTTAGCTCAACAAGGGCAGAGGTGGCTCAACATGGCAGTGTTAGCTCAACAAGGGCAGAGGTGGCTCAACAGGGCAGTGGTGGCTCAATGGTTAGGGCTCTGGGTCACTGATCAGAAGGTTGGTGGTTCAAGCTTCAGCACCGTCAAGCTGCCAGTGTGGTGCCCTTGAGCAAGGCCCTTATGTAACCCTATGCTCCAGAGGTGCCATATTACGGCTGATGTTGTGCTCTGACCCCAGCTTCCTAACAAGCATTATTTTCATTTCTCTGCTGTTATATATCGTATATAATTGTGTATGACAAACAAAATCTTGAACCTTGAAAGTACTTTCAGAAAATTCAGCCACATCGACACTCACCTGGTGTTCCCAGGTCACCACACAACAGTAATATGTACAAGAAATGTACAATTATAAAAAGTATTATTTAAAAAAAAAGAAAACTTTTATTAAACAGTCCTTTCATGCCTTTTTCTAAAAGCAGTTGTTCCAGGTGTGCTCTCTTCGGTAACTACTGTGATTATAATTGAATTATATAATAGTGTTTACTTTTTATATTGTGAAAAAAGACTTAATAATGCATTTTAGTATTAGTGAGTACTATATTAAATGCTTATGGTCCATTTGGTGATGGCCAGGTGACAGTGACTGTTCCAGTAGTTCCACTATGACAGTGCTACTACTAACAATGCTATGTACACTACAGCCCTGATGGGTGATTCCTATAGGGACTGTCACATTTACTGTTATTTCAGTTTGATTTTCAGAGTTCATAGAATCTAAACATTAATTGAACAGAACCTTTCCTGCAATGTGAACTAAAATGTCTCAGTAAGCAGCACACTATGCCACAATCAAACAAAATTTCAGAAGAGATGAATAGGAAAGTTATTAAAATATATAAGTCTGGAAAGGTATACAAAGCCATTCTAAAGTTCTGGTATGCTAAAATGGCTAAGCAATTCACTGTGAAAGTCATTATCTACAAATACAAGAACCCAGACAAACATCTAGTGGAACATCTAAACTCCCTCACCTCAGCATTCACGATTCCACTGTTAAAAAGAGATTCCTAATAATTGGAGTGCAAGGCAAAAAAACCCACTGCTAGCTATGAGGAACATAAAGGCTTGCCACACATTTTCCAAAAAAAAAAAAGACCCCAAAGCCTTTTGGAATAATGTTCTGTGAATAGATTAGTCAAACTTTTTTGAAAACATGAATCACATTACATCTGGCTTAAAGCTAACACAGCATTCCAAGCTAAGAACATCATACCAACAATTAAACATGGTCGTAGTAGTGTTACTACTTCCTTTTCAAAGGGACCGTCAACGTTGCATTTAGCATAACACTATGGCACGCCTCTCACAGGTGACCGGCATCTGAAGCTTGTGTTAAATCATGCCTATTTATAGGCCTGCCATAATCGTGGCAATTAAGCGCGTCACGTGATATAAATATGGCACCTGTGAACCGCACCATCAGCCTCATTGTCTTCAGCGAGACTGCATGTCGGTTGTTTGTGTAAAGAAACAAAAAAGAGGCGTCACTTCCTCTCTATCTTTTCATTCCTTAAAAAAAGGAATGAGTGAGAGAGAAAAATATGAGTGAGAGAATTCAGGAAGTGTGTAACAGCTTGCTCCCATTTCATCACGGGGAAAAGTGCACACTTTCTGGATGAAGTGTCTAGGGGTGGAGCCTGCGATGGCAGCCTCGAGAGGCCACGCATGGTAATGGCTACATTAAGCAGCTCCGCTCGCGACTCGCGTTCTTCCCGGAAGCCGAAGCGAGTTGGGTTTCAGAGCCTCGCGGATCAGGGCCGGCCGCTGCCGAGGCAGCTAGTCGTCTCGGGTCCGGGGGATCTCTTATGGATCCGGAAGAAGAGCCGGAGACGAGCGCTGCTCTATTTCTTGCTCTGTCTTCCGGGTCTGGCTCTCCGCTGGATTTTGGAGCTCGCGTCGCAATTCCTCCTTCCGCTATGGAAAGACAAGGGGGGAAAAAAGGGGGGGGGGCAAGGGGGGGAAAAAAGGGGGGGGGGAAGGGGGGGGGGGACAAGGGGGGGAAAAAAGGGGGGGGACAGGGGGGGGGAAAAGGGGGGGACAAGGGGGGGAAAAAAAGGGGGGGGACAAGGGGGGGAAAAAAGGGGGGGGACAAGGGGGGGGACAAGGGGGGGGGAAAGGGGGGGGGACGGGGGGGACAAGGGGGGGGAAAGGGGGGGGACAAGGGGGGGGGAAAAGGGGGGGGACAAGGGGGAAAAAAAGGGGGGGGGACAAGGGGGGGAAAAGGGGGGGGACAGGGGGGGAAAGGGGGGGACGGGGGGGACAAGGGGGGAAAAAAGGGGGGGAAGGGGGGACGGGGGGGACAAGGGGGGGAAAAAAGGGGGGGGACAAGGGGGGGAAAAAAGGGGGGGGACGGGGGGGGAAAGGGGGGGGGACAAGGGGGGGAAAAAAGGGGGGGGGCAAGGGGGGAAAAGGGGGGGGACGGGGGGGAAAAAGGGGGGGGACGGGGGGGCAAGGGGGGGAAAAAAGGGGGGGACGGGGGGGGAAAAGGGGGGGACAAGGGGGGGAAAAAGGGGGGGGAAAGGGGGGGGACAAGGGGGAAAAAAGGGGGGGGACAAGGGGGGAAAAAAGGGGGGGGAAAAGGGGGGGGACAAGGGGGGGAAAAAGGGGGGGGCAAGGGAGGAAAAAAGGGGGGGGGACAAGGGGGGAAAAAAGGGGGGGGGAACCACACACACACACACACACACACACCAAAATAATAGTAATAATTCCTCTCTGACTCTGAGGAGCCAGAATGGTGTACTAAAAGCTGGGAGCAGCATATAAAGTGCTGCTTGAAGTGATTACTAAGGCTGGATGAGCCTTTTTCTCCTCAGTGAAAGTAAATCCCTCACACTGCAGAAAACTCCCCTTTCTTCCAGAAGTGCATGACAAAATATCAGGCTTCTGGTGGAAAACCATGGATAAGCCATATTTATAACTGCACGATGTTGGATTATTCGGCCATTGTGGCTGTGAATACTTATGTAAATGTGCTTTTTTTTGTTTTTTTATTTTTAATAAATTTGCAAAGATTTCATACAAACTTCTTTCACGTTGTCATTATGGGGTATTGTTTGTAGAATTTTGAGGAAAATAATTAATTTAATCCATTTTGGAATAAGGCTGTAACATAACAAAATGTGGGAAAAGTGAAGCACTGTAACTCTGTTCCCTGAGAAGGGAAGGAGACGTTGCGTAGCTTTGTCATACCAGGGCAGGCCTGTGAATTACATCTTCGCTTCAGATAATAGAGGCTGATGGCGGTTCACAGGTGCCATATTTATATCACGTGACGTGCTTAATTGCCATGCCACCTGATCATGGTAGGCTTATAAATAGGCATGATTTTACACGAGAGGCGCTCCCATAGTGTTATGCTAAACGCAACGTCTTGTTCCCTTCTCAGGGAACAGGGTTACATGCATAACCCAGAAGTTTTCTCAAAAAATTTAATGATTAAAACCTTGGTTTTGTGGCCGTTATCTTAAAATTAAAGACAATCAGGAATAAAACCTTTTTTCCTGGCACTGTATAATATTAGGCATGCTAATTTCAGTGTGTGGGGGAAAAAACCCCTCAAATTCTCTAATGGCCATAAGACTGTTTTTGTTCAGTTTCAGTGTACAGTATTTAGCTGACTAATTAGATTATTTTTTAAAGTTTCATCATCCGCTCATTGATCCAGTTAAAAGTCCAACATGTCTATGTACTAAGTGAAAACTGTGTAAACTGTCAGGTTCAGCTAGAATGATTAATGCTTGTTCACTTTACCAACACATTTACTTATTTCATGAAGCATATGTAGAATATTAACAGCTACAAAATACTTTCTCATACTGAGTCACACATGTTCTTTTCTGTAAGAGTGAACATTGATATTGATTGCTCCAGGCCACCTATGCATTTATCCTGTGGATAAATTATCTGGATGATGATAGGTTGGCATATAGAACCTTATAAAAGCTAATTTATCAGTAAGTTTGGAGATAGAACATTTAGTTTTTCAAATATTACACCAGACAGGAGAATAACCTATTTAAGTATTAGTTTATGTGCTTAACTAATTGCAATTAGAAATACTTTAGCCATATATCTAAAATGTTAGGCCCCTGATTTAATATTAAAGTGTGTACTTTATGTTTTGAACTCTAACAATTTTTGAGAAAATAAACAAGTTTTTGCTTAAGTAAATCACCTAAAGATCAACGCTCTTACCTGTGTGGGCGAGATGTTTGTGCAAGAGAAACAGGTTACACAATGTGGCTGTATGTTTCCCGTAAGTAAACAGTATATTGTACACTACCTAATGAAAAAAATCTATTTTTACATGAAAAAAAAACATATGTTAAACATTTCACACTGCTATGTTTTCATCCAACCCACAGAGTTTACATTTCCATTTGGTTTATAAACAGTTTTAAATCCCTTTCATAAATGCAGATTTTCAGGCTTATGTATTAGTTTAGTTTTAGAATTTAATCCTGCTATAAGTCACACTCAGTGGTAAGATTGGCCAGTCAAGAAAATCTAAGCTGAGTTCTGTACGTTTATATAAAATATTTAGACGCTCTTTCATGAGTGCAAGGTTTCCACTGAAATTTGTCATATATTATGTCACATTACTTTCTAAGAAAATACCTATTTCTACATTTCATTATGCTTACTGTATATAGGCAGTTATGAAGATTTATTTCAGCAGCTGCAGAAATAACTGTTTACAGTGGTTAATATTTTATCTTAATCCCATTATGAACATTCAGACAATACTACTACTTAGTCATGTCACCCTTGCCTACTTTCCTATGTGACTATTGACTATTAATAGAATCAATAGAGAAAAGATACTTTACTTATTTTTATAGATATCACACAGTAAAAGCTATTACATGGCACTGCACTTTGACATATAGAATTTGCAATGTAGCTGGAATACTGGTTAATCATTAGTGACAGGATAACGGCAGATGGACTTCTTTTGGACTAAGTATCTTTAAATAGGTCCTCAAACAGTAGAACCTGCCATTTGCAATAGACTTCATCATGGTGGTCAGGCAGGTCAACATAAGGATAAGGCTACTGTTAGCCTGCTTCCTTTTTCATTCTGTTTATGGACAAACCTCAGGACCGTAAGTAATCATAAAGGATTTCTGGTGGTGAAAAATACAGTGGTCTATTCTGTTTCATACTGTATACATTATATCCATGCATACCGTTTTATAGATATAAAGATTTTTATTATGAAGTCCTCATTCCACCTCCCATAATGTGTGTGTATGTGTGAAATTTAATTTTAAAACTGTATATAAAGCAGAAAAGTGACAAGAGATTTAATTTTTAAAATGATTTGAAATGTAAATGGCATTAAATGAGTATATATGGAAATTGAAAGACAATTGAATTCATAATGTTTACTACTGTTTACTGCTCTTTTAAATGTAGAAACATTTAATTTAATTATTTTGAAGGCATCTTTACTCTACAGCATATCTTTGCACATGCCTAAAAGTTTTTCACAGTACTGTGTGTGTATATATGTATATATGTATATAAAACTGCCCTTAGAGCAGTTGTCCCTTTGCCCCTTGGTTTCAAAAGTGCCCTTTATGAAGAGAATATTTATTAATATTAATTTATCTATAAATAAACCGTGAGCTCGGAAACCCACTGCACCACCATGCCACCTCACAGCTCCAGGGTCTGTGCATCTTCTCCCTATTTGTGTGTGTGTGTGTGTGTGTGTGTGTGTGTGTGTGTGTGTGTGTGTGTGTGTTTCCTAAGGGTTCTTCAATTTCCACCCAGTGTGTGAAAGCATGCAGCTAGGTGGATAGAGTATCCAAAAAAATTTATTCAAGTACAAGTAAAACTACTTATAAAAATAATTACTCAAGTAACAGTAAAAGTAATAATGTTAATAATTACTTGAATTAGAGTAATAAAGCATCCAATGAGAAAACAACTCAAGTTGTAAGTTATTAGTTACTTCGGCTCTGATTAAATTAAAGGGAAAATCCTGAATCTCGGACTACATGGAGAATTGTAAGTCATACCTCTCCTTGAAAGTCTGTCTGTTCTGTTTATATAATATAAAACCTGGGTTCAAGATGAAGCACCATATCCCTGTCCTGTGATGAGTACAATAGCAGAGACCCTGTCATTTTCAACACAAAATTTCTCTCTCTCTCTCTCTCTCTCTCTCACACACACACACACACGCACACAAACAAACAAATATTTTCCAAAATGTTGACTGTCTTAACACGTTAAGAACACAAACTTGTCAGTATCTGCATTTGAACAAGACAACAAAGAATAAAAGCACAGACTATGGAACAGAACAGAAGAGAAAGTGTGTGTAGAGAGAGAATGCGTGTGTGTGTGTGTGTGTGTGTCCTGCCTCCTTTTCTTCCCCTTCTTTAGCCATTATCTTCCAGGACAGAGCTGCTAAAACAGTGAGTCGTTGTTGTGTCTGCATTCAGACCACTGCAGTGTATCGCGAGACTCGACACCTTATTATACGTGATTTAAACTAATTATTAAAACAACATATATTCATTAACATTTAACAATAATGGAGAAACACCACCGAATGTATCGAAGTAAAAGTACATTTCTGTGATTAAAAATAACTTGAGTAAGAGTATAAGTATGGCCAGTTAAACCTACTCTTAAAAGTAATTTTTTTTCAAAAAGTTACTCAAGTAAGTAAATGTAATGGTCTACTACATACCTATGTGGACTGACTATGCTAATGTGCCCATAGATGTAAATTAGTTTGTCAATGAGCACAAACATGCCAGAATGCAATCATAGTACTATAGTACAGTGTTTCATTCTAAGTTATTTCTAAACACAAAAAGGCAGCTCCAATAACTTTACTTTAGACTTTACTGACATGTTGTGTGATACTAACTTGTCTCTTAAACATCATTTTATTTTATTATCTTGAACTTAAAGCACTCTGTATACACTTTTCCAACAGTATTGATTGTTGAGTTTAGGAGATTACTGTCACCTAGCTACAATGGTTTATCTTACATAACCCTCATTACTTTTTCATCTCTTTACTGTTAATCACATGCACAAATTATCATTTTAAAATATCACTTTTTTGGTCCTTAGATATTTCATGGTGACATTTCCTGCAGTGATCGAGTCTGGCTCTGATGCAAAGTTCTGTGTGAGTCTTCTGAAGCCCAATGAGACTCTGCAAATGAACATTTATCTGGTTCACAACAACCAGAACAGAACTCTTTTACAAGAGACAGTGGAAGAGGAGATTCACCACTGCTCTCATTTTGAGGTCAGAAATCCCATTATTATTATTATTATTATTATTATTATTATTGTTGTTGTTGTTGTTGTTGTTGTTGTTGTTGTTGTTATTGTTGTTGTTGTTAATAATAATAATATTAATATGGATGATGATATAAACAATAATACTAAAATTATTATTATTATTATTATTATTATTATTATTATTATTATTATATTGTTTATTTTTTTATTTTTATTTTTTATTGTTGTGGTTCAACATGGGCAACATCTTCACAGGCTCCACAGGTTGTGGGTGAATTGGTGCAGGAGATAAAGGTAGAAGTCAAAGGTGAAAGTTTTAAGATGACAGAGAAAAAGAAAGTGATGTTTAAATCCTATGACACATTGGTATTTATTCAGACTGATAAACCCATCTACAATCCAGGCCAAACAGGTGATTCACTCCTGCAATACTTAATATCCATTTGAACCATTTAATAAATGTTTAGTTCTTATTGATGGGGAAGCTCAACACACCAAATTTCTCTCCCATTGTTTTTCAACAGTGAATTTCAGAATTGTCACTATGGATTCTAATTTTATTCCACTTAAACAAAAAGTAAGAGTCTAAGTCTCTACGTCTCTAAGTGCAATAATTTAATGCAGAACGGCAAGTTTTCACCACCCATCCTGTCCTAAATGTATGTGTTTACATTTAACTATAAAAGAAGGGTCTCCAATGTCATTTTTGATGGCATATTTTCCTATGCACAGATTAATATAGCACCTACATTGTGTAATATCTTTGTATTATAGCGATATTCTACTCAATTATTTGTTCTAATTAATAAATTAATGTAGAGCGTTAATGTACAAGATGATATTAGAAGTAGTGTGATAGTTTCTTAATCAGAGTTATGCACTGTTGTATTCTCCTTTACAGTACAGCACAGTAATTCTTAAGGTAAGTAAATTAAACCACACATAATTTTATTTATTTGTTTGTTTGTTTGTTTACTTTGTGACATTGTTGTTCACTTTTAATATTTATACACATTGGTTAGTGACGCTAATATTTTTCTGAATGAATCAGGATAATAATCATAACAGGATTGGTCAGTGGACGAATGTGTCCTCGACAGGCCTGATACTGCAGCTTTCACATGAGCTCAATGCTGAGGCTCCACAAGGCCATTATTCATTAATTGCTGACATTGAAAATAGGTTGATCACACACCGCTTTAAAGTGCAAAAGTATGGTAAGTTACATTACTAGTAGAGTACCTTTTTCTGTTGATACAGAACTAACTGACATAATTTACTGTAATAAGAAATATATTTGACTTTTAGTTTTACCCAAGTTTGAGATTACAGTAAAAACACCAGAAAAACACAGCATCGGTGAGGAGGAACTGAAGCTGGAGGTTTGTGGAAAGTGAGTGACAATTTTATAAGAAAACTAAAAATATAGTAGTTTTAAAAAATATTTATAAAACATAGTTTTAACCTTTACATTTTTTATTCCTTTGCTTACTTAAATGTAAACATTTATCTTATTAAAAAGACGTTTAAAAACAACATAGCACTGACAGACATTTGAATATCCAGGATACACCGGTATAGCCTATAAATGTTTTTTTCTTTCATTAATAAATAAAACACAAATTTAAATCAACATTCATTGCTTGTGCATTTTTAAGGTACACTTATGGACAGCCAGTACCTGGCACAGCACTGGTGCAAGTGTGTCGTAAATTTAGGCAGAATTATTTTCATCGTGAGGACGCCCCTTTGATTTCACCATGCCTGGCTGAAACAGTGGAGGTCCGTAGGTAACGCTATATTAAAGGACATAATATTTTTTGTCTGAAATTTTTTGTCTGCATTTGAACATTTGGTTATCCTCACAGATGAGTCAGACTGGTTGTGCCTTCCTTATACTGAATGTATCAACTTTCACGAGTTCTGAATTTGAAGTTAATTTTGAGCACTATCTTAATGCTACTGTTACACTGACAGAGGAAGGAACAGGTGAGTCAGTAACAGATCTGAACAAAGCCAACTAAACTTAAAGATTAAAATAAGTTAAAGTGTAAAAATACTTTATAAATCTTTTACATTTTATATAAAAATTTTAGAATCACTGATTCTTTAATAATATTGCATTTTGTTTTGTTTTTTTTGTTTAGATTTCTCCTTGGTAAAATCTGTCATCATAGAACTCATTTACCAAATCGGTCAAGTGGAACTTGTGGATTTACCAAAAACCTTTGAACGAGAGAGAGATATAGAAGGAAAAGTAAGATTTTCTTACTTTTAAATTTACATTGGTCCACTGATATTGCTTTTGTATTTGTGATGTTTTTACATCAGTTGTTGACAGTTTGAGCAGACTGACAGCATTTCCCTGAACAACAGATTAAAGTTACAACCTTCAGTGGAACACCAATTCCTAACAAGAAGGTTTACCTTTCGGAAGGTGAATGGTGGTCTAAGAAGAAACTACTCAATCTCACTACAGATAGTAATGGATTGGCAAACTTCTCAATTGCTTCACCTGAACATCCTACAACAGAGATAAGATTGCAGGTATGGTATGACGACCTAACACTCACAAAATGTTGAAGTCATTTCAATAGATCTTAAAAACAAATGTTCCTGTTTCATTCTTATCTAGGCAAGTGTCTATCCAGAAGAACACTTTCATACATACAAAACACCATTCTTTACCAATGCTGATGCACATCTACAGCTGCTCCAACCTGCCACACCTTACAGTCCAGTATTTAGTGAATTGTCAATAGAGAGCTCAGAGGAACCATTTAAATGTGGTGCTGAAATTCCCATAACCATTAACTACTATATTGTAGGGGAAACTACTGAAAGTTACAGTATTGATCTTATATACACGGTAAGTACATGCAGTAAAATTGTAGATACAGTAAAACCTGCATTACCTACATTCCAGCAGCTTAAATGAAATGCACCTGACAGTGATTATCCTATATTTGGCCTCTGCAATCCAGGTATTATCTAAAGGAGCAATAGTCCATCATGGGCATGAGAAGGTTGAAGTGGAAGAGTCTACAGATGTCAGAAAAGGAAAAATCTCATTTAAACTAGCTGTCGATGCTGAGCTGGCTCCTGTAGTGCAGGTTGTGGTGTACTCTGTCCTGCCTAGTGAGAATGTCATCGCTGCTAGCAAGAAATTTGATGTGGAAAAATGTTTCAGGAATAAGGTAATGCTAGCACCTTCAGGCTTTGTTTTGTGTTGTTTTTTTAAAAAATGTTCACTGGTTATTGAGTTACTTAATTTTTTTATCTAATCTGATTTCTGCTTGACATAAAAGTTAAACATATGTAAACTTTTTGTTCTTTTGTGGCCTCCAGGTTTCACTACAGTTCTCTCCCTCTAAAGCAGTTCCTGGTGAGAAGAACACTCTCGAGCTCTCGGCTCATCCTGGTTCACTGTGTGGCCTCAGTGCTGTGGATCAGAGTGTGTTCATCTTGGAGTCTGGAGAACGCCTAAATACTGACAAGGTGATGTTAAGATTTACTGAACCTTTTGCACATACAAGTGCTTGAGTTTTGAGCCTGTTTTAATATCTAGTGCCCTCTACATGTGCTATGTACTAAATAGATTCAATTAATTGTATTTTTTATTCTTGTCTGATACTAACATTTGAACATAACATTAATGTAAGTTTTAAAATGTTTAAATAACATTTACATTATATGTTGTAAAATTGTCAGGAGTATTGTATATGTACTAATAAACCCTGACCAGGATAAAGCAGTTACTGAAGATATAAATATATATATATATATATATATATATATATATATATATATATATATATATATATATATATATATATATATATATATATATATATATGTGTGTGTGTGTGTGTGTGTGTGTGTGTGTGTCTGTGTGTGTGTGTGTGTGTGTGTGTGTGTCTGTGTGTGTGTGTGTGTGTGTGTGTGTATGTATATATATATATATATATATATATATATATATATATATATATATATATATATAATTTCAAGAATAAATAAAAAAAATAGAAAAAAAATGTCATTGCATGACATTTACACCATCTTGGTACATAAAATTTGTCTCTTTTTTAAAAAGTTTTTGAAGTAACTGTTGCTGAGGCTCATGAATTTTTAATAACTGGACAGACCAGATATTGTATTGCTATTGTATAATGTTGGTGGTTCTGTGGACCTTTGGCAGTCTAATATTAAATTCATGAACTGGTGCGAGAGCAGGCAGCAGATGTCAAAAACCAGGCAGGAAAAGCAGTCCTGGGCTAACCACTAGTCAGGCACACAAGGAAATCACAGTTCAGAAATAAGGGTATAAATCATGCAACACTTTATCAAAACAGTAGACAAAGAGAACCAAACATTTTGGGCAAATGAACCCAAATGGCCTTGACTACTAATTTTATTCGAGAATTAGGACTATTGTTACATTTAAACATTCAAACATTTTATTATGTTAGTAACATACTATATGTGTAACATAAGTGACTAAAAACCAAATAAATATTTATTGCACTGGCTTACCAGTCTAGTGGGAAGTGTGAGCTTACAAGGGTGAGCTTACTTGACAAAGGAGGTGTGTTTGAAAGGGTGTATTTCTTTACATAGGAAATAAAATAGGACAGGAGGTGATGTTAGCAATGTAATCCATGCCGGGGTGGTGTGATACAGCTCAATGTGAAGAACAGTGGCCTTGAGGGACTTGAGAGAAAACCTAAAGGCTACAGTCAGGATCTTTATATTATAGAACTTATTGTATTAGAATAGTAGCAACTATAGTAATGTGTTTTATTGCCATTTATTGCATATAAAGTTAAAGCAAGTTCTTTATAAAGCTCTCTTATGTTAATGTAATCATACATGCAAAGGTAATTTTTGTGTGTTTTGAAATGCACTTTATATAATCTTATAATAATGACAAACTATGTCTCCCATAGATATTTAATTTGTTGCCAGAGAGAGTATCAGATTACCCCTATGGGGTTGAAGATAATATAGAGTGCTTGCATGTTAGACCTCGACGATATACACAGATTGACCATGCTTACAATACATTAAAGGTAAGTGATTGATTGGATACATAACTGATTACTGAAATGTGTGTGTATGAAATGTTATCACAGTAGACCACATATCTACAATGTAAAATCACTCGTAACAGAAAATACTATTTACAAAATGTGGCTTTAGATTTTGTCTGTATGGAGCCTAATCTATCCCTGACATGATATACCGTAACTGGGTGATCTGGGGTACCTGCTGATCATTTTATGGTCTTTTCTAATCCTGAGTGACAGTGATGTATTCGACGATTGATTTCGGGTGGTGGTGGTGGTGGTGGTGGTGTGTGTGTGTGTGCGTGTGGGGGGGTGGGGGGGCGTGTCGCGGGGGGGGGTGTTCAACCATTGGTTTTGCAAGTTTACATTTTACATATAGAGTCAGGTCCATAAATATTTTTAAATATATGGACAATATTTGGACATGTTATTGTTATTTCAGCTGTTTACAGTTAATTGGAGTTGAAATGAAATGAGCTCAATGTTTAGCCTTTTTAGCTTTAATTTGAGGGTATTTACATCCAAATCAGGTAAGCAGTGCAGGCATTACACTTTTTATATGTGGTCCCTCCTTTTTGTGAGAGACCAAAAGTAATTGGATAATTTGCTGATCAGCTGTTCCGTGGCCAGGTATGTGTTATTCCCTAATTATATCACTTACAAGAAAGCAGATAAATGGTCTAGGATCTCAAGTATGGCATTTGCATTTGGAGTCTCTGAAGTTTCTGTTAACTCTCAATATGAAGTCAGTAAAGCAAGCCATCATTAGGCTGAAAAACCAAAAGAAACTGATCAGACAGATAGCAAAAACATCAGGTGTGGCATTGCACACTTGAAATATTTAACCCTGGGTCATTCTAAATCCTGGTTAAACAGAATCCTGGGTTAACTTATTTCACATTTCATACTAATCATACTTTACCCAGAGTTAACAATTAATCCTGGGTATTCGTGACATTTCACACTATACATTCCTAAACCCTGGGTTAGATCTCCAATTTGCACATAATATGAGGCAAGTGCTGTTCAATTTCTGATTTGGTGTTTGTTACTAAGCAGCTAGCAGTAACATTCTAACATTGTTTCATACTGTACACATTCGGCACCGCAATGCGGGTTTAACACCACAAAAACAGTGCTAACCCTGCTTCGGATCAGGGTTTTATAACCTTTATAAGTGTGAAACGTTCCTCTACCTGGGGTTAAAAGCGGGGTTTAGAACGACGATAACCTGGGGTTAAGTACAGTGTGAAAAGCCCTTATTTGATACATTCTTTAAAAACGCACAAGAACACAATGGTCAGAGAAGAGTATGAAGGAAAGGAAGGAACTGCACATGATCCAAAGCGTACCACCTCATCTTATAGTGTGGGCGTGTATAGCTGCTAGTGGAACTGGTTCTCTTGCATTTATTGATGATGTGACAAAATGCTGCAGGATGAATTCTGAAGTGTATAGGGCTTATATTATCTATATTGGGGAAACATTTAAAAAGTGTTGTAATTCCTACCCCATTCCCCAAATGTGTGTGTAAATTCCTTTAAATTAAAGCTGAAAGTCTTTAATTTTGATTAAAATGGACATTTGAGCTCAAATATATTATTTAATTTCAAGTTCAATATACTGTGGTAGACAGCTAAAATAACAATAACTTTTCTCCAAAATTTATTTATGGACTTTGCTGTATATACACTCACTATCCACTTTATTTGGAACACCTGCACCCCTGAACATTTATATAATTAAAGTTCCAATCAGCCAGTCATGTGGCAGCAGTGCAATGTATAAAATCATGCAGATACATATCAAGAGCTTCAGTTAATGTTCACATTAAGCATCAGAATGGGCGAAAAAAAATGTGATCTCTGTGACTTTGAACATGGCATGGTTGGTGCCAGATTGTCCAGTTTGAGTAATTCAGAAATTGCTGATCATCTGGGAATTTCACACACAACAGTCTCTACAGCAGTGGTCAACAACCTGTTGATTGCGATCTACCTGTCGATCGCTGAGGCATTTTAGTAGATCACAACCATCTATGTACTGTCAATGATCGCAACACATTTTTAAAAAATGCAGTGGTAAAATAACTGTTGGTTGGCTAGATTTGAATACTGCTACATACTTGATGGTGTGCAACTGTATGGGCAGAGAGTAGCCTAAGAAAATGCTGTTAATGCATGCTCACTGCTACTGGTTCCATATGGATTTCTCCTAACACCACACAAACAAACATATCTACACCTCACAATGGCTTGACAGAAGAACCAGTGTCCAGTGTCCTACGAGTATGCGGTATGCACAGCTATTAAAGAAAAATGAATGCAGCGTTATATCAGGCTGCCGAATGGAGCAGAGGCCAATGAAATTGCATAACATAATTCCTTGGTGCATCTTGTGCCACAGGTTTACAGTGCGCTAGAAGGCACACACATCCCTATTCTTCCTCTGAAGGATGGCTCAATTTTGTCATGTGACACTTTTTTTTTCATGAATGCCATTTTTCTCGGCAAAAACTGTTTTAAATATTTTTTCGCAACATTTGAGGTATCGGCATAGAATATATGCACTAAAGTTAAACGAAAAATGTTATCAATAATTTGTAATCATATCAATGCACTAAACATTTTTTCGCAAAAAAAATCCTTGGATGGAAACGTAGTTATTGATCTTTCCTGTAGGTTGTTCTCTCCCAACCTTGAGGGTGCCATAGTATATCATTCCATAGCGACTCCTTATGTAGGACATGCTTTGGCTTTCCCAGATGTCAGCAGTCACTGTGAACCGGTTGGCAGAAAAATCCCTCCACTTTCTCTCTGCCAGCATTCCCGTCCATGAGCATTGCACATCAGGTCTTGTGGCTTCTTCTGATTCTCAAATGGCACCCCTCCTCACCAGTGTTTCACCAATTTAAGCCCATCATAAACATGTCTGCCCAATACAACTAAAAACCGTACAGGCCTTCCCAGTGACTAAAGCTGTAGCAAGCCCCACTGGCACCATTACTACATGCTCAAAGCTACTGGTTCAGTATAGATTTCTCACATACACCTAATGCTACACAAACCTGTCTGGCTAAGACAACCAGAGCCATACATACCTCCCCAGTGACTAAGGCTCAGCCTCACTTGCGCCATTATCTCATGCTCAGTGCCACTGGTTCTGTATGGATTTCTCCAATTAAATACATTTTATTTATTGCATATTGTATTGTTTAATTTTAAAGGGGGGGGGGGTTCCCCTTTTTCACTTTAAGTACTTCTAAATATTTATTTGGCAAATTCCAGTCACCTCAGGCAGTTTTTATGTCAATACAAGCAGTTTTAATTTATTTTAGTTTTTTTCTCCACTATTGATTGTTTTCAGTGACATGACATAATGAAAACATGTTGAAGGAACCCATAAGCAGGCAGGAACACACACACAGCAGATGAATACATTCGTATGATTCAAGCATGCAAAGGCTGGGAGTATGGGAGGGGCAGGCTTTATTTTTATTTTAACAAATTATTTAAGCACTTGATTTAAAAACTGCCTGAGCTGTCTAGAAATTGCCCTTTAAATACATATTATTGAATTTTATCTCATATGAAATTATTTGGATTACTAAGTAATTTACAATAATTTACTACACTGATTATGACATATTATCACCTGACAGAGTGTGGGGCTGAAGATGGCAACAAATTTGGCTGTTAGAGAACCTGACTGTTTGGTATACAAAGGCATGCGTTATGAACGCTATCATCACAGACATCCATATGGGGGTACCTACAGGCTATTTTTTCAACTATATATATTTATATATATGTAATATGTGTGTGTGTGTGTGTGTGTTCAATAAATAGTGCAGTTTCTTATTCATACATATGCTATGTATATTACATTAAAATGCAATAAATAATACAATAAATGATGAGTACAGCTGAAATCAATATACTACTGTACATTTGTTATGTGCATAGCTCTTACTGCTGTTTGTACTAATTAGTCTAACAAATCAAGAGGTTGCTACATTAAAAAGAAGCATACTAATAATTAAAGTTTTGCTCATTTTCAGTGCAATACATGGTAGCGCAACGTGTGGGATTAGCTGAGTCATCATCAGAACATTATAAATCCATTGAGACAGTTCGCAAATTCTTCCCAGAAACATGGATATGGCAACTGTCTGAAGTCGGGTTTGTGAACCAGCATATTAATTAATTTTGTTAAGTGGCATGCTTTTACAGTGCTTCTGTGCATGTAAGATCACACTGTTTAATGTTGCCATGGACACCAATCTTTTAGCAGTTTTATTAGTATGTACATTAGTGTCTCCTGTTGTTTTAAAAATAAACATAACTATAATATACTGAATAATGCATGCTGTCTTTTTGATAATAAATAACAGAAATTTTTCCACAGGGACTCTGGATCAGCACAGCTTCCTGTCACTGTTCCTGACACCATCACCACTTGGGAGACAGAGGCTTTCTGTGTGTCCTCTAGGGGTCTGGGACTGGCTCCTCCTGTTCAGCTCACTGTATTTCAGCCCTTCTTCCTGGAGCTCTCGTTGCCCTATTCCATTATCCGGGGAGAGGTTTTTGAGCTGAAGGCCACCGTCTTCAATTATCTTTCCAAATGCATTATGGTACTGTAAGGCCAAGATTTTATCTTGTATTCTTGTATTCTTTTATCTTGTATCAAGTATTGTGTCACGTAAGATGCATAGTAAATTAATCACCTGTGCCTCATCGCCAGGTTAAAGTGACCCCGGCTCCTTCCTCAGACTACACTCTGAAACCCTCTTCTGATGGCGAGTATTCATCCTGCCTGTGTGCAAATGGCAGAAAAACCTTCAAATGGACTCTGATTCCCACCGTGCTTGGTGAGTCCTAAAACTCTTTCACAGTCTTTCATGGAGCTCTGTTTTTGTCAGTGTTAGCCTGATTTTTATTTTAAAAATAAATAAATAAATAAATAAAACAGCACCCATTTTAAAAAAGAGAATAGTTTTCAAATCTGCAAACCTGTGGTCCAATGTAGATATTTTTATAGGACATCCACACACTTTTAGGGACATTAAGTAACACATGGAAAATAAAGGTATCTCATTCCCGTGACTTTTTTGGGGTTCTTTTTTTTTCCACACCACATGGAAACAGGGGCCATGATCACATGTCTGTTGCAATGGATTTTTCTTTATAGTAATTAACTCCTTTTAATACCTGTTACTAAATACAGGAGTCGTGAATGTGACAGTGAGTGCAGAGGCAGAACAATCCCAGACGGTGTGTGATAATGAGATTGTGAGTGTTCCAGAGAGAGGCCGTATTGACACAGTTACACGAAGCCTGATTGTGCAGGTCGGTGTCTTGAAAATAAGCATAACTTTACATTTGCAAACCTGTTCTTTATTAGGCTATGATCTAATAATACTATTTCCCCTTTAGGCTGAAGGAACTGAGAAGACGAAGAGCCAGAGCTGGTTATTATGTCCACAGGGTCAGGCTTGCAAATATTTGTGCAATTGATTTCTATTGAGTCTGGGTGGTTTAAAACTGATGCACACAATATTTTACTGCAAAATAACAATGGAGCTGCCTTTCATCTTATTCTCAGGCAGCAGTGTTTCAGAGGAGTTGGAGCTGATTCTTCCTGAGGATGTAATAGAGGGATCAGCCCGAGCTTCTGTTTCAGTACTTGGTAAGAGAAAAAGCATTAGGGTAAATAGAAGAACTTTGCAACTATAAAGTAAATTTTTATGATGTATATAATGCAAGCAAGAAATAAAACTTTTTTAGCTGAAAAAAAGAGAAACAAAACAAAACTTTGTCTTATCACACCATGCTTGTCTTGGGGTAATGAATACAAGTAAAATAAAACACTCTTCTATAAGAACTCCAAGAAAGTATAATAATGGAAAATGTGATTGCTATTCATTGCTGTACGCAAAATTGCTAACTGAATTATATGCTGAAAAATATGTTTACGAGATGAAAGTTTTTACTGGGATCCCCATTCAAATCATGCCAATCACCTATGTACAGTTCACGCCTCTGCAGTCCAGATTTTTCTTGAGTAGAGGTGTTGGAGGCACTATTGATAGATTTTCAGTAGTGTTTAGTACGCCTTTGAACACAAGCACAATATAGAAGAACAGTCAAATATACCAAATACAATATAACTAAGTGAAATCAGGGCAAAGTATTGCTGAAGGAAGGTGCACAGTGACTGTGTCAGTAAATGTGGGAGGGAACTCTTCAGCGTTTCTGGCTGAAGCTGGTCTATCTGGTTTTGCATCTATCTCTGAATAAATAGCCTGTTTTTGGAGAGCCTGTTAGTGAGATGTGGTTCACCTCTGTAAGCTGGGCTATTCATGTGCTGTATTTATGGTAATACCATTTTCACAGCAGGCTATTCAAAACCCTTTGCCTGCTCTAGAGGCATTGGCATGGTGCTGGAGATGATCCTACACACTTACCCCATTCCATAATTCAAAGCTTTTGTGACCACAAGCAATTATTTCTTCTGGACAAAGTGTCAGCATTTTCATGGGTCCTCCTGGCTTATGTTCCGTGTGTAAACCTAAAGTTCTCCAACTAATGACACCAGCAGGCTACCCTAACATTTTTTGTATTTATTCTGAGCCAGCCATTTTAAAGGAGCATGATAGGTACCAAAGGTGAATTCCATTCCAATTTATTGACTATTAAATTGCAAGACATTTTTCTCAATTGTTTTCATAATTGTTTTCATTGGGAAGCACCTTATAGCTGATTTACATCATAGGGTGCTAAGTTCAATCTTTTTTTGTTTTGTTTTGTTTTGAGTATTAAGGATAGGACAGCTCCTGTCCCTTTACTGGGCACTGAACTCAAAGCAATACATCTTTGTATCTATATATCTATATATTTGTAACTATATATCTAATATGAATAAGCATTAGTGAACTGGAGCTTCTTTACATTCAAAACAACAGTGTGTTTTTGTCAGTTCCAACATTTTTTTAGCTAAAGAGATAAAGAATATTATTGTATTCTTTTGTAGGAGATATACTTGGCCGTGCATTACAAAATCTGGATGGACTGTTAAGGATGCCATATGGCTGTGGTGAGCAAAACATTGCTCTCCTCGCCCCCAATATCTACATTCTTCAGTATCTAGAGAACACTGAGCAGCTCACCACAGCTATCCGTGAGAGGGCTACTGGTTTCCTTAAGAGTGGTCAGAAAGCTTTCTTTTACTTTTAAATCTTTGCAGTCATTTCTAGTCATTCTGAATAGACTTTTTCTGAACTAACCAGAATAAAATCATTTGACTTTACACAGGATACCAGAGGCAACTTAACTATAAACATTTTAATGGTGCATATAGCACATTTGGCAGCGGGGAGGAGAACACATGGTAAGTTTATCTTAAAGCAAAGCTCCACTTTCCTGGTGATTACATGAAATTTATTTAAATAAGTAAGTGTTAGTTGTGAATAATTGTATATAATTATGGAATGTAAAAAATATATATATTGACAAATAATTCTCCATCACCAGGTTAACTGCATTTGTCTTGAGGACTTTTGGCAAAGCACAACGTTACATCTTTATTGATCCAGAAATCATTAACAGTGCAAAGCAATGGCTAATAAATAATCAGAGATCAGATGGCTGTTTTATACAACAGGGAAGTCTGTTCAATAATAGAATGAAGGTATGTATGTTACTAAGGAAGTCCATGTTTGGAAAAAACACATTTTTGAATACATTTATTGAATATCTGTTTTTATCTATATATCATGCATATTGTTCTAATGTATTCCAGGGTGGTGTAAATGATGAAGTGACTATTACTGCCTACATCACTGCATCATTGCTTGAATTGGGTAACACAGTCCAGGTAAGAGCATGAGAGTTCGCAATCTTTTCACTGCATTCACAATCCATATAAGCTTGGCAAAATGCATCCAATCTAAATCACAATAGCACTGGTTAATTCAACCAGCTGTACACTGATTTTATTAAGTTGTCATAAATTGTGGTTAAATTTAACATTTGCACCAGCTTTGTTATGAATAAGTCCTGCCTTTAAGTAAAATCATTGTGTTTTTTCTACATGATTTTGTACATTTTGATTGCAGGATCCTTTTGTGAATAAAGGACTGCTGTGCCTCAAGTCTTCTATTGGTAACCTGACAAACACCTACACCACTGCACTGTTGGCCTACACGTTCAGTCTGGCTGGAGAGAATAAATTTCGGGAGCAGCTACTAAAAGAGTTGGATAATGTTGCCATTTCAGGAGGTACTGAATGATTAGAAGAATTTATAACATTTATATTTGTAACAAACACAACAAACTACGTTTCTACAAGTAAAACTGCTGAATGTAATAATTGGAAATTGGAAAAATGCTATTGCAAGCTACTCATAAAGGAATGTTCTAGAAGAAGCTATTATTTGTCATATATACATTACAACAAAATCCTTTTTCTTTGCATATCCCAGCTTGTTAGGAAGTTGGGGTCAGAACACAGGGTCAGCCATGACATGGCACCCCTGGAGCAGAGAGCTTGGCGGTGCTAGAGCTTGAACCCCTGACCTTCTAATCAGTAACCCAGAGCCTTAACCATTGAGCCACAGCTGCCCATTGTAAAGTGGGTTTTACTGTGCCACATTCTAAGCCCTAAATATAATTGGTGAAGTAATTGGGCTCCGCAGGATGTATTTTCTATATGCCTGCCCTTGGTTCAAGTGAGCACTCTGACATCTTTTTCAGTATTATTCAGCTCAGGATCAAACTGGCTGAGAGCCACCCTGCATCCTGGGCTAAGCATCCTACTGCAGGAGTCCAGCTTTAATCAGATTTATTACAGAGGAGTCAATTGCTGCAGATTGGAACAATCAATCTAATGCTAGCAACAGAATTGTCAGCATGTGGCCTGTGTGTGCAACGAACATAGCACTTTTAAAAGCCTTTAGCAAAATATTATCTGAGCACCTACACTCGGTGGCGGGGCAGCATGTATCTTTGTGTACCAAAGAGGCAATGCAAGTGTCAACAACCGGAATGTGGCCCAGGTTAACTTGCTCATCACCAGTCATGCTGGCTAAAACACCCAACACTATGTCTGGGTGCGGTGCTGCTGCCAAATTAAGACCTACATTTCACACTTTTAACGTAGTTCTTGCACTGTAGCATGTCTTTAACCTCAGTCTGCTGTAGATTATCCCACAAAAAAGTTAGTTATGAGTCAGGGGAATTGCCTGAAAAAAATACTTTACTGGGGCATGTGCCCAAACCAAAATGTTTATGAATGAAAATATAAATATAAATGTTAAATCAAAGGGCGCACAGTGACTTAGTGGTTAGCACGTTCGCCTCACGCCTCCAGGGTCCGGGGTTCGAGTCCCACCGGGGCCGTGTGTGTGGAGTTTGCATGTTCTCCCCGTGCTGCGGGGGTTTCCTCCGGGTACTCCGGTTTCCTTCCCCCAGTCCAAAGACATGCGTGGTAGGCTGATTGGCGTGTCTAAAGTGTCCGTAGTGTATGAATGGGTGTGTGAGTGTGTATGTGATTTTGCCTGCTGGATTGGCACTCTGTCCAGGGTGTACCCCGCCTCGTGTCTGATGCTCCCTGGGATAGGCTCCAGGTTCCCCGTGACCCTGAAAAGGAGTAAGCGGTAGAACATGGATGGATGGATGGATATTAAATCAATTTTTAAAAACTGTTTCTTGAGGCAGGATCCTAAATTATACCCCTTAACATAAATCCTAACAGTACTTTTTAGCACTCAACTGCCATAATTCTATAATAAAACAAAATTCTATAATATCAATAATGCGATTCAAGCCATGAAAGCATTTTTCTCTATCATTTGTATTGATAAGTTGATGAAGTGACTGCAAACTCAAATTTACCATAGTTAATATAGTGTTACTTTTAAATGACAGCAGAAAGACAATAGTGAATTAGTCAGCTAACACCAGGCTAACATGGCATTTAAAAACAAAGCTTTGTTAAAGAGAACATCTTTCTTTCTCTTGTGATCTGTGTGCTCTCTGCAGGTCTCTGTGTGTCTCTGAGGTGGATAGTAGCCAGTTTTGTAGGTGGCAAATTTTGGCTAGCTAGCACAGGGACAAGGCAATGATGCCAGACATATCTGTGGTTATGCTTACACTATCTTGTTATTATTTTAGATTTTCGGCTTCATTGGTCTCAGACAGCATCAGATGACTCCAGCTCATTGTCAGTGGAAATCAGTTCTTACGTGCTGCTAGCTGTTCTCACTGCAGGTCAACTCACTACAGCTGATTTGGGATACGCTAATAGGATTGTCAGCTGGCTAGTGAAGCAGCAAAATCCCTATGGAGGCTTTTCCTCCACACAGGTACTCAATTAAATTGCATTGTTCCCTTGTTCTGCATTTAGTCAGTATAATGCTAAATCACTTATTGCATTTTATAGCACTGAATTTTTATTTTTTTATTATTTTATTTTTTAAAATCAGGACACAGTTGTGGCCCTCCAAGCTCTGGCTCTGTACTCCACTAAAGTGTTCAGCTCAGACGGCTCTAGCACAGTAACTGTAAAGTCAGAAGATGGACACAGTTACACCTTTGATGTGAACCAGAACAACAAATTACTATACCAAGAAAGATCACTGCAGGATGTTCCTGGCAAATACAGCATTGAAGTGAAGGGTGACACCTGTGTGTCAGTGCAGGTCAGTACAGATAACTCTTCCTGGCCTACAAATCTTGTGTCTAAATGAAACACTGTTCTATTTAAAAGAAAAATGTAGTTCTATGAATCTGCAAGTGATTTTTTGTTAAGCACTAATTACCCAACAACTACTTTTTATGCAAGTCTATACAATGTATTAAATTTTTTTTAATTGATTGATTTTTGTTTATTATTGTTTATCTGTTTAACTATTGCTTCAACTTTTTTTAAATTCCTACTTGCAGACAGCACTTTTCTACAATGTCCCCACACCTACTCAAACTAGTACACTGAGCATTGCGGTGAAGACCAAGGGAAACTGCACAAAAACATATGGACAAACTTTGTCCCTCGGCTTCACTGTTGGGTAAGAATGAATGTGTGATAAAACTCTGTTCTAAAATAAGAAAACTGGTCAATTATGTTTTCGGAGTCTAACTGTAAATATTTCAAAGATATAAAAATGCCTATACCTGGATAGTGTCTGGGTTAAAAACCATTAATATAATGATTAATGACTACACATCCTCTTATGACACTTTAATTTGCAGTGACAATAATTAATACTTTATTTTCTATCATTATTGCTATGAATACTCCTGAAGTTTATTGACAAACATTTTCTTTAATTTCAGATATCATGGGATACTTAACAACACTAACATGATCATAGTGGACATAAAACTGTTATCAGGGTTCACAGCAGATCCTGGTGAAGTAAGGAGTAACAATGTTGCTAAAAGTTCTGTAATATACATGTCTAGATAAACAGATATGCAAATGCATTGCTATTGAAATGATCGTGGTAGAATAATGATTAAATTGTTTTCTTAGCTGAAAAGGAGCATTTGGGTGGAACGGGTTGATTCTAAAGATGACCATATTATCATGTATATCAAAGAGGTAAGAGGAGAACATAAGAATTTAAGAATACATATATAGCATTAATTATTACCTATATTACACAACTGTGCTGTATATCCACTCCAAGAAACATGTATGCTTTATTTATTACACATAAAATACAGATATGGTGGAGTGTGTTTACAATATGATATCTGGTGTATCTCTAACAGCTCCCAAGGAATATTTCTGTCAACTATCAGCTACACATTAAACAGGTGCTTCCTGTCAAGAATCTCAAGCCAGCGGTGATCAAAGTTTATGATTACTACCAAACAAGTAAGACTTTCCAGGATTGTGTTATTTAAGTAGTTACTGCAACTATACTGGTATCATTTACTGATTCTCAACATATTTCATTCAGGTGACCAGTCTGAGACGGAGTACACCTCCCCCTGTGTGTAGGATTTCACATTGGGATGGAAAATGCAGAAAAACCTTTGTATATCTGCTGTATGATGGTTTCTTTCTGATTAAAATTTTTTGTTTGTGAAATAAAAATACCCTTCAAATGCCTTGCATCATTTGAATGATCATTGATTTAGTTTAAAGGTCCGTGAACACTTAACTAACCCCTAACTTGTAATGGTCTACACTTATATAGCGCTTTTTTAAACTTAGAGATTCTACAAAGCACTTTACACTAGTTCTCATTCACCCATTCACACACACACACACACACACACACACACACACACACACACACCAGTTGTCATCGGGAGCAACTTGGGGCTCAGTGTCTTGCCCAAGGACTCTTTGGTAGTATTCATTATTAATTATTTAGTTCAGTAGTATCTCCTTATGCTTGTAGACAAAACACACACGACACACTTGATCGCAATGCATGGCCAGGACAATGTCTTCAGAGTCCGAAATAATTTGTTTTGCTTATGAAAATCTGCAGACTGCAAATTTTGCAAAACAACAATTACTGATATGTCTGGCATGACTTGAAATTTCTACCAACATGTTGAAAGAAAGCATAAAGAAAGGTACGCTGCTTATTATAACCTTTAATACCAACTTAAATCCAAATAAGATTAGGGCTGGGCAATATGACGATATATATCATGGCGACGATGTCCATAGAATAGATAGAGATATCTATCTTTAAGTGGGCAGGACTGCTTAAAGTTATTGACATGTTAGGGTGATAAAGAAGCATGAATTAATTAATTAATCAAAATAAAGAGCAAAATTCTGCCTGACCAATCAGAGGCATGTCAATACAGTATATTGAATCCATGCATTAGGCCTTAAAGTGACAGCAGTCTAATAAACCTGCTGCTGTCTGTGTCATTAATGTTAATCATACAACAAAAGACAAAGAGAAAATCACTCACTCCCTCACTCACTGGACTGAATAACTTCAGTAAATCTAATAAGAATCCCTGTATGTCAAATAGTGAAGTCTATTTTACTTTACATGTATCGTTATCGTGTAATAAGATTGTAGTCATACTGTACTGCCCCCCCCCCTAAACATTAGCATCTGGTGATCCCAGTCTTGAATTTGACGTAAAATGTGAAATGTACTTCTTAATGTAGTAAATATCATAAACCCTGGATTTTATTTTAGCAAGTAAATAAACATATCACATAAATGCAATGACTGTAAATGTATTCCTTTTAAATTTAAAACGTAACGTGCTCTAATGTAATGTAATGTAATTATTTTCATTCAATTAATGTAATGTGCTCTGAATTGCAACGACAAGTTAAGTAGCTTATACAAAACTGTGGAAAAGTTTTATTCACATTAGACAAATACCTTTGTTTTACATTTACCTTCTATTTTTGAATTAGTAAGAATTGATAAAACGTTCTCTTTTTTTTGTCCCAGGATGAGATAGTACAAAAGACACCAGCAACCAGCAGATGCTGCACAGCCCAGCATAGAAGGATTTACAAGACCAGAATTGGCAAAACAAATAGTGCAAATTTATGATGCAAATTCTCCCAGACAACAAGAAATTCATGACTCCATCATTAAAGATCTGTTCATTGGCTGCGCTTTACCTCTGTCAACTGTTGAAAATCAGCATTTCAGGCATTTCTTGAAAGTAATGGACAACAATTACACTCCCATTGGAAGGAAGACAATCACTGAAAAACGCATTCCTTTGTTGGTTGATCAGGTTAAGGACTCAATTAAAAGAAAGCTCCAGACCCTATCATCTGTGTCCATAACAGCTGACATATGGTCTGATCGGACCACGTGGTCCTTCTTCAGTGTTACAGCCCATGGATTAAACGTAACGGAAAATCAGCTGGAGTCCTTTTTTTTAGACTGTAGGTGGTCTTGTGCCAGACACAGTGAAGACAACATAAAGTAAACAAGTAATGCCAGGTACATTATCACTGATAATGCAGCCAATATGAAGTGTACGCTCAAAGTCAAGCTACCACAGGAGGAGCAGCACAGTGATGCAGAAGATGGAAACTTTGATGATGAGAGTCTTTGGGATGATGTGACCTGGGAAGATGAGACTGTCCTGGTGAGAACAAGGCAACGGTTGTCATGTTTTGCACATTCTCTGCAATTAGTTGCATGATGGTATGAAAGAAGCCAAGGCTTTTTCTTTAGCATTTGCCAAAATGTCAAAATTCACCTCATTACGTCACACTAGTACTCAGTTTAAAGAGCGATTTGAGGCTGCATTTGGGACAGATCAGTTTTCAGTTCGTGAATGGAATCAACTGAAGGATTTAGGTTCTGTTCTCTCTCCTTTCACGGAAGCAACAGATGTTACAGAGGGTGAGAAAATGGTCACTATTAGTATGGTGGTCCCCATTGTACTGGATTTAAACACTCATCTGCTCCAAATAGCAGAGTCAGTAAGTCATTGCCGGCTATGAGCCACAGTCCTTCGTCAATCCTTTTTAAAGGGATTCTCTGGGATCTTTGTGAGAACCAATATGGTTGAGCAAAATGGAGAAGAGGACCAGTTCAGACATACTGTCTATTTCTTGGCTACAATGCTTGAGACTTAGTTTGGCCTTAACTAGGTTGATCTAGATGTAACCAACAATGACAATCCAGTTTCAGTGAAGAAATTCAGAGAGGATCTGCTTTAATAACCTAAAAATGATTTCTCTGCATTTTATTCTGAAGCAACCTTTTTATTTATCTACCATATATTCTGTATATAGCAGAGCATAAAATATGCAGTAGGCATACAATAATGGTCCTTAAGTCCCTAAATCCAGATAATGCATTTTAACATGCATGATTTGTGCATGTTTCGCATTTTTCAGATAGTTTGACTGCAGAGCGTGAAGCCACAGCAGTTTGAGACATGCTGGATTGTGAAGTTATCAGTGATGCAACCACAGATTCTGCTCCTGGCAAATACCTATGACTTCTAGCTCGCTATCGAGCCCACAAGCACCGTAGTTACTCAGCTAAGGATGCAAGCATTTCAGCTCAGATACATAAGTACTTTGATGCCATTCAAGACACAGACACAAATACAGCACTTGAATTTTGGCTATAAACAGGGAGATATTCCCACAGCTCCACTCTCTGGCAGTAAAAGTGTTGTCTATACCCGCATCCTCTGCACCAGTAGTGTATCTCTTTAGCAAAGGTGGCTTTGTCATGAGACCACATAATATGCGCTTATCTCATAAAATGGTCACACAGCGCTTGTATTTCTGAAAAGCAATATGGCCCTGGTTTAGTGCTTGAGTGTATGGTACAGTACATTGCATTATCAGTGGTTATTACAGCTCATATTAAAAAAGCTTACAAGAACAGAGCTGTGTTCAAAACAGGTTAATTTGTATTTTCACACACTTGTTATATAATAAAAGTTCTACATATTTTTTTTTCTTTGAAACCATTCAACTAGTTGAGGTGCTGATGACATGAAATAAAAATATTAAATGGCAATGGCAAGATATAATAGCGGTATTTTTTTGCTACATTTATATTGCCATTGGTTTATGATGGTTAAAATATTGGTTAAGTACTTCGTCTCGACTCAGACCCAACACTAGTTTCTGTATATTTGCCTGACAGCTTGTCTTTATATTTCATCATCAGATCATTGATTTAGTTAAAAGTTCAACATGTAATAATCCAAAACTGTGTAAACTCTCAGGTTCGGCTAGAATGACTAATGTTTGTTCATTCAAGGGTCAACACTACTAATACTACTGGCTACTAAATCAAGGATTGGTATAATTCATTTGAGAAAAGCGTTCTGACAGCTGCTAAAAGGCTACCACTAAAAAACCTGGTGGTCCCTGCTTTATTATTTGCAAGAATGATTTGAAATATTGGTGCGCTGCCACTGTTTAAATCAATTATTACCTGGTAGTTTTTTTTTCTGAAATAAATTATGCAATGGCTGTTATCTGTGTGGGCATGACCCGTGTGGGCATGATGTTTGTTTGAAGTGTGTACAAAAGAAACATGTTTACTGCATGATGACTGTAAGTAAACAGTGAGTTCTGAGAGAGAAAATGTTGAAGATGTTTTAAGCTAGAATGATGCTTTCATTCTATTCTCATTCTACATTTCTATTCTGTTTTTAGGCATTTAAACAGTTTATGTACTATAATTAAATTCTGCCATATGTGACACTTTAAAAAATGCTGTGACTTCTATCCATTTATTAATCATTTAGACACTATTTCATAAGTGCAAGGATGCTTCTGAAATTCATCATACATACCTTTCTTGGAAGAGCAAGAAAATACCGGTTATTATAATAATATGTTTCCTAATGCATATGCTACATAAATATATTTCATAATGCTTGTATAAACAGTTATGCATGTTTATTTCTGCAAAAAATAAGTCTGCTATTGACCCATTGCCTACTTGCTCTACTGACCCTCAATAGACTCAAAATGCATTACACGGCTTATGTTTGTAGATGTCACATGGTATTGTAAAAACCTACTACATCTCACCATACTTTCATTTATAGAATTTGCAATGTAACTGGGATATGTTGTTAAAATGGTTAATCATTAATGAGAGGATACCAGCAGATGGACCTATTTGGGGCTGAGTGTCCTTTTATAAAGGAAATCAAACATCAGAGATTGGCATTTGCAATGGACTTCATCAGGGTGTTCAGCCGGGTCCACACTGCGATAAGGCTTTTGTTAACCTGCTTCCTCTATCATCATGTTTATGGACAAACCTCAGGACCGTAAGAACCAGATTTGACTCTGAATTTGTCGTTTTACTCAGTAGACACACGTTTATTTGAGTTATTTTGCCTTGAAATATAAAGGTCTTGTCTTTTAGGTCTTCATTCCATCTTAAATAGTATGTGTGTGTGTGTGTGTGTGTGTGTGTGTGTAACCTTGAAAATTTCAAACTGTAAATCTTTTTTTGATATATTAATTGCAACTATAACTAAGCTCTCAAATCTCAGTATATGTGTATCCACTCTATCTAGTAGATATAAATTAACATTTTAAAAAATCATTGGTTCTTGAAAAAAAAAAAACATATCCCTGCTGTTTTAATAGTGAAAAGAGAGGGAATGGCTATTGTTAATGTACTAAACCTTTTTAGTGAATATCCATCCATCCATCCATCTTCTACCGCTTACTCCTTCTTCGGGGTCGCGGGGGAACCTGGAGCCAATCCCAGGGAGCATCGGGCACAAGGCGGGGTACACCCTGGACAGGGTGCCAGTCTTTTTAGTGAATATTCTTAACATATTTGCATCCACACAAACAGGCAGAAAGAAGTACCTTTTTCATGTCCATATTTCATTTTTACAACTTTTTACAACTTTTGTAGGATTTCTTCTCATCATATGGGAGTGAGACTTTGTATGTTCATTCAAAAAGGACAATGACAAATGATCATTTTAACAACTTAGTACTGACTCCAGTACACATCTGCATTACACGCTTGCTTCCACCTTGATTGACGTAATAACAGACTGTCCTGCCAGTGACAGATTTCAGGGTTTTAAGTCTGTGTGCATTCAGAATGGAGGAACTCACTTGTGGGTGCCTGGCAGCACTCTAGGCACAGAATGCAGCCAGTTAATCCAGTTTCAAGCAGGACATAGCAGCTGACCCCATGGAATGTGCATGACCACGCTAGGAGACAAGTTAACCAACCAAAATAAAATGTTACACAATCTTTTGATGATAACAGATAATAATCCATGGTATTAATTAATGCAAACAGATGAGGGTCTAAAGCAGGAAGCACATAACTACAAAACCAGGCTCAAACAGTAGTGTATATTGTAAATATACACATTAATCAAGGGGAAATAAGGAACAGTTGATCACAAATACAAAAAACAAAGCAATGACACTTATGGTGCGGAACAGAAAAAAACAAGCAAATCATAATCCTGTAACTTGTTTCATTTTGATTACTATGTATAGGCCTATTGATACTCTCCCATGTTATCTTATGTCCTCACAAAATCTTGCTGTGTTAGTGTCATCAAGCCTCTTGTCCTGTTTGCCCATTAATCTTGTCACAATGCCCATTAAACACCATAATTAAGTGCCAGCAGAGTGACTATTTAAAAAATGAATGCAGTTGAACTGACTATTGTGTTCAGTAAGTTTAATATATTTAGGTTTAGCAGAGTTCTTGTGATCTAGCTACAGTGGCTAAAATAAGCATTTTTGTCTTTAGATATTTCATGGTGACATTTCCTGCAGTGATCGAGTCTGGCACTGTTGCAAAATTCTGTGTGAGTCTTCTGAAGCCCAATGAGACTCTGCACATGAACATTTATCTGGTTCACAACAACCAGAACAGAATACTTTTACAAGAGACAGTGCAAAAGGAGATTCACTACTGCTCTAATTTTACGGTCAGAAATCCCAAATATTTTTTTAATTATTATTATTTTAATTAATATGAATGTTTGCTGTGATTCAACATGGGCAACATCTTCACAGGCTCCACAGGTTGTGGGTGAATCGATGCAGGAGATAAAAGTAAAAGTCAAAGGTGAAAGTTTTAAGATGACAGAGAAAAGGAAAGTGATGTTTAAATCCTACAACACTTTGGTATTTATTCAGACTGACAAACCCATCTACAATCCAGGCCAAACAGGTAATTCATTCCTGCAATATTTAATATCCATTTGAACCATTTAATAAATGGTTATTTGTTACTGATTGTGAAGCTCAAAACACCAAATTTCTCTCCTGTTGTTTTTCAACAGTGAATTTCAGAATTGTCACTATGGATTCTAATTTTATTCCCCTTGAACAAAAGGTAAGTGGAGATTATGTACTTTGAATATTTAATAGCCTCTAAGTGTATTAAATCCAGAAGTGCAGAAAGGCAGGTTTTTGTTACAACACAATCTGCCCTATATGTTTACATTTAACTGTACAAGAAGGGTCTTGTCATTTTCTAAGCACAGACTAAATATCTCACCTGTCTAAATGTAATATCTTTATGTTGTTTTGATAGTGTACTAAATGAAACAAACATGATTTTTCAATTTCACGTGTTTGAAGATTTCTATAGTATTTTGATAGTTTTTTTAACCAGAACACTGTGCTATCCTCTTCTCCTATTCAGTACAGCACAGTCATTCTTGAGGTATGTAAATAAAACAATATATAATTTCATTTAAAAATTTTATTTTAAGACACTTGTTTAGTTAATTTATAGTTTAGTGACTCTTTAATATTTTTCTGAAATGTACAGGATAATAATCGTAACAGGATTGGTCAGTGGACGAATGTGTCCTCAACAGGCCTGATACTGCAGCTTTCTCATGAGCTCAGTTCTGAGGCTCTACAAGGCCATTATTCATTAACTGCTCAAATTGAAAATAGGATGATCACACACTATTTTAAGGTGCAAAAGTACGGTAAGTTACACTACTAGCAGAATGTTTTTTTTCTCTGTTAATACAGAAGTAACTGACCATTTACTGTAATAAGAAACACATTTTACTTTTAGTTTTACCCAAGTTTGAGATTGCAGTAAAAACACCAGAAAAACACAGCATCGGTGAGGAGGAACTGAAGCTGGAGGTTTGTGGAAGGTGAGTGAAAGTTTCATGAGAAAACCACCAAAATAGAAAAAAATACATTTAATTTTCATTTGAAACATTTGTCTTATTTAAAAACATACTGCAATTTAAGAACAACATAGCATTGACAGCCACTTGAATATCCAGAATACACCAATGAAGCCCCAAAAAATCACTGTCCAAAGCAAAGTTCAATGCTTGTGCATTTTTAAGGTACACTTACGGACAGCCAGTACCTGGCACAGCACTGGTGCAAGTGTGTCGTAAATTTAGGCAGAATTATTTTCATCGTGAGGATGCCCCTTTGATTTCACCATGCCTGGCTGAAACAGTGGAGGTCCGTAAGTAACGCTATATTGAAGGGTATCATGTTTTTAATCTCTCTATTGATGTAGTTCTCACCCTGTATTTGTTTTTGTGTTTACAAATAGATGAATCAGACTGGTTGTGCCTTCCGTATACTGAATGTATCAACTTTCACGAGTTCTGAATTGGAAGATAATTTTGAGCACCGTCTTAATGCTACTGTTACACTGACAGAGGAAGGAACAGGTGAGGCAGTAACAGATCTCTTCAGAACAAAGCTAAAGGAGACAAGGCATTGATTGCTAATTTTTAACTTAAAGATGAGTTATAATACTTGTAAATACGCTGAAAAATATTTAATAATAGCTTAAATATCGTATATTTTTTTGTTTAGGTTTCTCCTTGGTAAAATCTGCAATCATAGAGCTCACTTACCAAATCGGTAAAGTGGAACTTGTGGATTTACCAAAAAACTTTGAACGGGAGAGATATATAGAAGGAAAAGTACGATTTTTTCTTGCTTTCAAACTTTGAGAATGTTTTTGACAGTTTTCAAATTTAAAAATTTTGACAGCAATTCTTCTTTCCCTGATCAACAGATTAAAGTTACTACCTTCAGTGGAACACCAATTCCTAACAAGAGGGTGTATCTTTCAGAAGGTGAACGGTGGTCTCAAAAGCTACTACTTAATCTTACTACAGATAGTAATGGATTGGCAAACTTCTCAGCTGCTTCACCAGAACATCCTACAACAGAGATAATATTGAGGGTGAGCACTCACAAATATTTACAAATCATTTCAATGCATCTTTAAAACATATTAAAGCTTAATGTTCTGTGTCACTGTTATCTAGGGAAGTGACTATCCAGTGGTCAAATACCACACATACAAAACACCATTCTTTTCAAATGCTGAAGCACGTATACATTTGCTCCAACCTGCCACACCTTACAGTCCAGTGTTCAGTGAATTGTCAATAGAGAGCTCAGAGGAACCATTTAAGTGTGGTGCTGAAATTCCCATAACCATTAACTACTATATTGTTGGGGAAACTACTGAAAATTACAGCATTGATCTTATATACATGGTAAGTATATGTTGTAAAATTGTATGTGACTTGACACAGGAAATGCAAGCCACCTGAATTATCTATATTCCAGCAGCTCTAATTGTAATGTACTGCACAGTGACCATCATATATTGTGCCTGTCTGGTTCAGGTCTTATCTAAAGGAGTCATAGTCCATCATGGGCATGAGGAAGTTAAAGTGGAAGCCTCTACAGATGTCAGAAAAGGAAAAATCTCATTCAAACTATCTGTTGTTCCTGAGCTGGCTCCTGTAGTGCAGGTTGTGGTGTACTCTGTCCTGCCCAGTGAGAACATCATCGCTGCTAACAAGAATTTTGATGTGGAAAAATGTTTCAGAAATAAAGTAATGCTAGCTTTATCATCATTAACTTTTTTACAAGCAATCAATTAGTTTGTTGTTACCCATGAAATTGCTAAACCTGTCTAAAATTGTTTTCATCGTGGACTCCAGGTTTCGCTACAGTTCTCTCCCTCTAAAGCAGTTCCTGGTGAGAAGAACACTCTCGAGCTCAAGGCTCATCCTGGTTCGCTGTGTGGCCTCAGTGTTGTTGATCAGAGTGTGTTCATTTTGGAGCCAGAAAAGCATCTAAACATTAAAACGGTGAAGTTATCATTTAAAGAATTGTCTGCTTATACAAGTTTAGTTGTTTTTTCACCTTCTAAGAATAATGAAGAATACTAGAAAGAACAGAAATTGCATTGCTACTGTTTGATATTGGTGGTTTTTAGACTATTGGCAGTGTAAGATTAAATCCAGTGCAGGGAACAAGGGCTAAGCTTTATTCAGACACACAATGAAACCACATTTCTGAAATGAGGGTGAAAAACATTAAACGCCTTATAAAGACAGTAGACAAGATGTATGTTTTTGTACTAGAACAACAATACAATACAATTCAATACTTGTATGACTAACTAGAAATAATTAAAAGCAGTGATTAAGAAGCAAGCTAACCAAGTTTTACTTTTTAATACCAAAGGTTTAATAGTTCATTTTTCTTTCAAACTTAACCTCTAAGAGCACCTTTTCTTGAAGGGTGCCAATAGTAGTTTAGAGCAGTGGTCACTAACCCTGTTCCTGGAGATCTTAGGTAATCAAGAATGTCTTAAGGCAATGATTAGATGGTCAGGTAGGCACAATTATGATTGGAGCTAAAATCTTCGAGACTACTGGTTTAGGGGTAACGTTTTTTTGTCACATTTACTTTTTTTTTTACTCTACAGATTGATATGGCATTGTTGGCTGAATAAAGCTTTCATTCATTCATTCATTCTTATCATATTGTACTTTTATTCTAAATATATTATAAATATAGGGCAGAGGAAAATGCCAACACCACCAGCATGTAAATGCTGCAAATTTCAGAGACAAATGAAAGAAATTATAAAATCTACAGTTAGGATCATCATAATATATAATTTTTTATTAAAAGTATTGTATCGGTATAGTATCACAATAATTACAATGTGTTTTATTGCCATTCATTGCATATAAACTTAAAGCAAGTTCTTTTAAATCTCTCAAGTTAATGTAAGTTACAAAGTACTCTTTTTGTTTGATTTGAGCCATACTGTATACGATCCCAAAATAATCACAAGTTAAACTATATATCCCACAGATATTTAATCTGTTGCCAGTGACATCGGTATTAGATTATCCATATGGAGTTGAAGATTCTCAAGAGTGCTTGCATGTAAGATCTCGACGGGATGCATGGATTGAACGTACTTATTATACATTAAAGGTAAATGACTGATTACACACAGCTGACACAGAGCTGGGTGATCTGGGGAAACTGCTGATCATTTTATGGTCTTATCTGTTCCTGGGTGGTCTCCCTCAAAGGGAACTTTTAGTTGTAATGTTTTGTAACAGAATGGTTCCTTAAGCACTGAAGTGACTGCATTTCTTAAAATCATCTACATAAACCTTATAAATTGGAGTCAGATAAGTTTATTCTTATGTCATTAGTTAGAGGTGGTAGAGAGGAAACAATTTACACAACACATCCCAGTGTTCTACAATGCCAAATACATTTGATCTAAAGCGTGCTGTATTATTTAATTTTAAATACATATCATTTTATTTTATGTGAAAATATCTTGTTTAATATTTCAACACTGATCATGACTTATTATCACCTGACAGAGCGTGGGGCTGAAGATGGCAACAAATTTGGCTATTAGAGCTCCTCAGTGTTTGGTGTACAAAGGCGTGACATATCATCGCTTATATGGTACATCCAGACCCATATTCTTTTCATCATATGCACAAATTAGTGTTCATTAAATAGTGCAATTTTTCATTCATACATTTAAATTTGGTACACTGCATTTTACTTTACACATTATAATAAAACACATACTGTAGTGCAATACATTATGAGCACTGCTGTTACAAATATAATACATCTATAAGTTATATACACAGTAGTTCTCTTGCTGTTTCTACAAATTAAACAGCTTCTAATGACATCAGTATTGTAAGGTTCTATCTGGCATTATGTACAGAAATGTGATTAAAATTTATATTAGGAATTATCATCCAGGATGAACATAGGATGAACACAACATAGGCAACCTTGATTAATCAATATCCACATTCTACTTACACTCTGACAGAGAAAAACAGATTTGAAGCTTCAGTATGGCGAGATATACACACACACACACACACACACACATTGTGGCACATTAGAAAGTCTTCAGCACAGTGGAAAGCAAATATTGTGGCTAGCATCAGATACCAATTGAATATTACTGACACTGACTAGCTACATGCAATGTGCTTAATAAACTGAACTTTCCAGTGTAACTTGGCCTAAAGCTATGCTGGTAGACTTGTGAGATGTGTTTATGTGGTTTCACAGTTCTAATGGACTTTAATCTTGTAAAAAAATGTTTACAGTGAAATTTCAAGGTAAAAAATATTTAGGAACAAGATTTTTCAATAAATGAAATTAATTGATCAGGTAAATTTGGATTTCAATACTTCAGAGTTTTGCTAGCTGGAATATCAAAACTGGATGTCTCATATCTCAAACAGCTCTTCACCCAGATTGAACCTTATAGTACTAAGATCATATAATTTTATTTACATTTATGCTCACTGACAGTGAAATATTTGATAGATGGGCATGTTCTTGCTCGTCCTCCGGGAGCACCTAGAAGCCATGTTGAGACAGTTCGCACATTCTTCCCAGAAACATGGCTATGGCAGCTGTCTGAAGTGGGGTTAGTAAATCAACATATTAATGTCGGGTATTTTACTTATTGCATTTTAATTAGAAATTCAACAATATAAAGTGACAGCAACAAATTAAAATGAGCATACCTATTGCTTCAGTAGGCATGTTTCTACAGTGCTTCTGAACATTTAGGTGTTTTTTCTAGTTGTTGTTTTTTTGTCACCTATTAGCATGTATATTAGTGTCTACTATTGTTTTAAAGATAAACTTAACTATATTATAATGAATAATGTATGTTTTCTTTTTGATGATAAGTTTGAGTACCATGGTATTCCACAGGGACTCTGGATCAGCACAGCTTCCTGTCACTGTTCCTGACACCATCACCACTTGGGAGACAGAGGCTTTCTGTGTGTCCTCTAGGGGTCTGGGACTGGCTCCTCCTGTTCAGCTCACTGTATTTCAGCCCTTCTTCCTGGAGCTCTCGTTGCCCTATTCCATTATCCGGGGAGAGGTTTTTGAGCTGAAGGCCACGGTCTTCAGTTATCTTTCCAAATGCATTATGGTACTGTAAGGTCAAGATTTTATCTTTAGAAGTATTGTGTCACGTAAGATGCACAGTAAATTAATCACCTGTGCCTCATCCCCAGGTTAAAGTGGCCCCGGCTCCTTCCTCAGACTACACTCTGGAACCCTCTTCTGATGGCGAGTATTCATCCTGCCTGTGTGCAAATGGCAGAAAAACCTTCAAATGGACTCTGATTCCCACGGTGCTTGGTGAGTAGTAAAACTCTTTCACAGTCTTTCATGGAGCTCTATGTTTTTTTGCCAGTGCAAGCCTAATTTGATTATAGATCCGGACATTTTCATATTTTTTCTTGGGTGAAAGGATTATTTTTTTATTTGCACTATTTTGATCATTCGATGTTCACAAATGAGTGTATGTATGCAGATGTTGATGGATAAATTCTGAGAAATTCTGACCTGTTACACTGCACAGTGCTGTGAAAAAGTATTTGCTGATTTCTTCTGTTTTTGTGTATATCTCTTACTAAATTCTTTCAGAAATTAAAACAAAAGCAACCTGATTAAACACAAAATACAGTTTTTAAATTATATTTATTTATTGACACAAAAGTTGTCCAATACCAACTGGGCCTGTGTGAAAATTTATTTGCTCCCTTAGTTACTAATTCCCCAAATATATGAAACTGCATTCATAATGGGGTTCAGCTAGACTAGATGAAACCAGGCTTGATTAGTGCAAACCCTGTTCAATCAAATCAACACTTAAATAGAACTTTTTCAACAGCATGAAGTTTGTTAAAAGGTCTTACCCAGTAACACACTATAGCAAAGTTGAAATAAATTCCAGAAATAATGAGGAAGAAGGTGATTAAAATACATCAGCCTGGGATGGGTTACAAAACTATTTCAAAGCCTCTGGGACACCAAAGAACCACAGTAAGAGAATGTACTGTGGATTGAGGAGTCAAAAGTGGAACTGTTTGGAAGACAGGGGTCCTGTTACATCTGGCATAAACCAAACACAGAAATCCACAAAAAGAACATCATTCCTATGGTCAAGCATGGTGGTGGAAGTGTGATGGTGTGGGGATGCTTTGCTGCTTCAGCGCCTGGCAACTTGCTATAACTGAGGGAAACATGAATTCTGCTCTCTACCAGAAAATCTCAAGGAGAATGTCCGGTCTTCATTCCGTAAATCGAAACTCAAGCGCACCTGGATTATGCAGTAAGACAATGATCAAAAACATAAGAGTAAGTCCCAGTCCTAGAAATAAGTGAAAGATTGATCTCCAGTTATCGGAAGCATTTGGTTGCAGTTATTGCTGCTCTAGGTGTCACAACCAGACACCTAGAGGGGCAGTTAGTTTTTCACATTGGTGATGGGTGTCGGATAACTTTTTTTGTTCAATAAAAAAAACTAATAATAAAAACTGTAGTGTGTTAACTCAGGTTGCCTTTGTTTTATGCTGTATTTCGTTTGAAGATCTAAAACTATTAGGTGTTGATGATGAGATATACTGTATACAGAAGATATATACAGAAGAACATTCACAACACTGTATACAGCTGCACAGTCGCTGGTTTGACAAAGCCTAATTTCTTCTTAAAGTTCTACAAAATATTCATTCTACAACATGTCCAAAAAGTCAGGAAATAATGGGGATAGGCTGAGCAAACATGTTGAGCATAATCTGCAAAAACATGATAGAGTGCTTAATCATCAAAATATGTAGAGCATAAGAGTGAATGTGTAGCGCATATGATATAAACAATAAATACAAAATTATATATATATATATATATATATATATATATATATATATATATATATATATATATATATATATATATATATATATAAACTCTAGTTGGTTCCTGGCTTTTCAGACACCCTGTATGCTGTGCAATTCATTGGATTAACAAACATTGTTTTCTAATATACAATGGCAGTGTATATTTAGAACATGTTATCTAAAACTGTAACAGAAATAACAAATAAAAACAGAGCATAGTTTTCAAATCTGCTAAAATGTGGCCCAATGCAGATATTTTTATAGGAGACTTTTATTGACATTGTATAGCACATGGAAAGTAAAAGTATTTCATTCCTATGACTTCTTTTGGGTTCTTTTGGGCCAATGATCGCATGGGTAATGGATTTTTCTTCATTATAATTACCTTCCTTTCACACCTGTTATTACACTACAGGAGTCTTGAATGTGACAGTGAGTGCAGAGGCAGAACAATCCCAGACGGTGTGTGATAATGAGATTGTGAGTGTTCCAGAGAGAGGCCGTATTGACACAGTTACACGAAGCCTGATTGTGCAGGTCAGTGTCTTGAAAATAAGCATAACTTTAAATTTGTAAACCTGTTCTTTATAAGGCTATGATCTAATAATACTATTTCCCCTTTAGGCTGAAGGAACTGAGAAGACGAAGAGCCAGAGCTGGTTATTATGTCCACAGGGTCAGGCTTGCAAATATTTGTGCAATTGATTTCTATTGAGTCTGGATGGTTTAAAACTGATGCACATACTATGTTCTGCTGCTCAATAATGATGGAGCTGCCTTTCATCTCTCTACCAGGCAACAGTGTCTCTGAAGAGTTGGAGCTGATTCTTCCTGAGGATGTAATAGAGGGATCAGCACGAGCTTCGGTTTCAGTACTTGGTAAGACATTAGGGCAAATAAAAGAACTTTGCAACTATAAGGTATTTTTTTTATTATGTACTACATATAATCACCCATGAACTGTTCATTCCTCTGAGGTTGCCAGATTTGTCTTGAGAAGAGGTGTGAAAGATTTTTTTTTCAGTAGTGTCTAGACCAACTTTGAACACCATAGAAGAACAATACAATATATGAAGTACAACATACGTAGGTGACCCCAAAGAGAGCTTGGATCCTTAAGCAAATGTATGTTCACTGGATAGAAAACAACATTTAAAACCAACTGGCAATTAAAACCAACTGGCAACTGGCAATTAAAAAAAACAAAAGAAAAAGATATTACAAGCACACCTATCATGCAAAACATTGATTATTTAAAAATATATATATATTTTAAAATAATATACTGGTCATAATTAGGCAAAAAGAATTTAGATACTCAACAGTGGCTTCATTACAGATCACAAAAAGGAAGTTTCCTCCAGGTTTCAACCAGGTTTCAGCTGGTATCCTTGGATAATTATCTTGCTGAAAAATTTCTTTGCTACTTTTTGCAGTTCACTGTACTCTGATGCTATCAATGAACACAAGCTCACCAATACTACTATAGGAAAATCAGCCTGAGCCACTTCCATGCTTTAATACCCTTAGTACAGATAGTTTGGAATTCTCCTGGCTTTCTCTACACAAACACTATACCATTAGATCCATGCTAGTTAAATTTGGATTCATCTTTTCCAGAAGCCTTTTGTGCGTTCTTTTGCAATTTTGACCCTTGCATTCATATTCTTGAGGCTGATGAATGGTTCCCACCAACATACTGTTCCTCTGTACCCATGCTCATTGATTCTAATTTGAATAGTTTGTCCACTGAGTGGTATTTGGTCGTTCTTATTAAAAACTTACTTCGCTCTTCTTAGTCATTTAAGCACGTTACACGTGTCCCACAATTCAAGCAGTCATGTCAGTACATTTACCCTAGCTAACCACTGCATGGCAGTATAGAGTAACCATCTAATTTGGTCACTGCACATTTCATTGCACAATGTAGAAAATAAAAGAAAATTCAGAGGCAAAGTTGAATTGCTTTGACAAAGTTAATATTTCTCACTGCATTGTCCAAAACTTTCTTCAAAAAAAGTTAGGCTTTCTCTTGGTACCAAGCGTTTCTCTATGGATGCTCTAATGTACCTAAGATGCACTTGGTGCAACTGCCTGCACACACATTACCACCCCACTCTGCTTCCATGTCAGGGCTTTTTTTCCATCTGTACATATGCCCAAGCATTTTATCCACAAATGTCCATATGCGGTAACAAAGCTGTCCAACAGTGTAGAAATATCCTTCCCAGTTGTCATGGCTTCTAGCGGTTTACAGGAAGTATCTTCCATAATTGACCCTTCGTGAATGTACAGTACAGGATATATACCCGCAGTTGAGCTAAACCTGCTGGTCTGCCTTTCTGTTTGATGCTTTCCCGTCTGGTGAAGGTGAGGCAGCTCTTGAGCTTAGGGTTCCTCCCTTTCAGTACAGATGTTAGATGGGCAAGTAGCACCAGCATGTATACCTATGCTTAGTACTGATGCACTGTTGGAGGGACCGGGGGGTGCTGTCAGAGAAATGTGGATCAGTTGTAGTGTAGGCAGTAGACCTACTGTTGACTATTGCCTCTCCTGTTGTAGGTTGAGTGCTTTTCAGCCATTTATCCTTTTTTTTATCTTGCTTGTCACTTAGCTACGCTATCTACAGTGGTGCTTGAAAGTTTGTGAATCCTTTAAAATGTTCTATTTTTCTGCATAAATATGACCTAAAACATCATCAGATTTTTTATATAGAGTCCTAAAAGTAGACAAAGAGTAGTAGACAAAAAAGAACCCAATTAAACAAATGAGACAAAAATATTATCCAATACAGCAAAACAGGCCCAAACCATGATACTACTACCACCATGTTTCACAGATGGGATAAGGTTCTTATGCTGGAAGGCAGTGTTTTCCTTTCTCCAAACATAACGGTTCTCATTTAAACCAAAAAAGTTTTATTTTCATCTCATCCGTCCACACGATATTTTTCCAATAGCCTTCTGGCTTGTCCACATGATCTTTGAACTGCAGACAGGCAGCAATGCTCTTTTTGGAGAGCAGTGGCTTTCTCCTTGCAACCCTGCCATGCACACCATTGTTGTTCAGTGTTCTCCTGATGGTGGACTCATGAACATTAACATTAGCCAATCTGAGAGAGGCCTTTAGTTGCTTAGAAGTTACCCTGGGTTCCTTGTGGCCTTGCGGACAATTACACGTCTTACTCTTGCAGTGATCTTTGTTTGTCGACCACTCCTGGAGAGGGTAACAAAGGTCTTGTATTTCCTCCATTTGTACACAATCTGTCCTACTGTGGAATGGTGGAGTCCAAACTCTTTAGAATTTGGTCTCCACTCTTTTTTTGAGGTCCTCAGAAATCTCCTTTTTTCATGACATGCTTCCAAAAATATATGTTGTGAAGATCAGACTTTGATAGATCCCTGTTCTTTAAATAAAACAGGGTGCTCACTCACACCTGATTGATATCCCATTGATTGACAACACCTGACTCTAATTTCACCTTCAAATTACCTGCTAATACTATAGGTTTACATACTTTTGTCACTCACAGATGTAATATTGGATCATTTTCCTCAATAAATAAATGACCAAGTATAACATTTTTGTCTCATTTGTTTAATTGGGTTCTCTTTATCTACTTGTAGGACTTGAGTGAAAATATGATGATGTTTAGGTCATATTTATGCAGAAATGTAAAAATTTCTTTACTGTGGCTGTGTGACACAAATGCTGGTTATAAATGGCATGTGAATGCATGCATTTTTCTAAAGAAAAAGATAGCATAATTTGATTGGATGCCTTTTATTTGACCTTTAGGACAATGTCTAATTGAATGTTTGCACACTAGAGGGTGCAGAAGTTTATTTTTGTCTATGAGAAATACATTAACTTGTTGTAATGTTTTCTAGAGTGGGATGAAATTAAATGAACAGATTTTTGTTAGCACAATGTGGGAACCACAGCTTTATGGTAACTGTCTATACATCACCACATTTAAAGACTAGTGTCTGCTGTATAGGTCTTCTTACACAAAGCCCTTCCTAACTCCAAGCTCCAAGACCACAGACATTAATTTCATCTGGACAAAGTCTCAACATTTTCATAGATGTTTCTGGCCCAGTGTTCCACTGTAAACCTAACCCATCCTAACCATCCACCCAACCAACAAATTATGATTGACTTCCATCATCTCCAGTGCCTCACTTTGATGTGCTTATCTGAAATTCTCTGTCCCTCTTAATTGGTTAGTCTTTTAAGTTAGATAATTCAGTCATGTTGATATGGAAAGCAATCTGAACAAATCATAATTGTGCATACGATTTCTTTATCTCTGGAGCAAGCAAGAATGTTGTTTTTCAGTTTTTAAATTGGAATTAGTGCAATGGAGCTTCTGTACATTCAGAACAGATGTAATTTTTTGTGTGGTCTAAGTCTTTCATTAACAGTATCATCATTTCATTAAATAGATAAAGAATATTATTGTGTTCTTTTGTAGGAGACATACTTGGTCGTGCATTGAAAAATCCGGATGGACTGCTAAGGATGCCATATGGCTGTGGAGAACAAAACATTGCTCTCCTCGCCCCCAATATCTACATTCTTCGGTATCTAGAGAACACTGAGCAGCTCACCACAGCTATCCGTGAGAGGGCTACTGGTTTCCTTAAGAGTGGTCAGTGACATTATCTTTCTATTTTTATTATTTTAAGACCAACTATAATCATGCTAAATAGATTTTTTTGGAACTAACCAGAATAAAATCATTTGACTTTACACAGGATACCAGAGGCAACTTAACTATAAACATTTTAATGGTGCATATAGCACATTTGGCAGCGGGGAGGAGAACACATGGTAAGAATTTCTTAAAGCAAGCCATAAGGTAAACAGGTAGTGATGATGATACAACCTGAAACTTATTTTCCTAAGTATTTCTTAGTTATTGTGAATTTTTATATAATTCTGGAATGTACTAAACTATTTTTTACAAATAATTCTCCATCACCAGGTTAACTGCATTTGTCTTGAGGACTTTCGGCAAAGCACAACGTTACATCTTTATTGATCCAGAAATCATTAACAGTGCAAAGCAATGGCTAATAAATAATCAGAGATCAGATGGCTGTTTCATACGACAGGGAAGTCTGTTCAATAATAGAATGAAGGTACGTACGTTACTCAGGCAACGCTTTACTACAAAACACATTTTTGAATAAATGTATTGAATTGCTGTTTTCATCTATATATCATGCATAATGTTCTAATGTATTCCAGGGTGGTGTAAATGATGAAGTGACCATTACTGCCTACATCACTGCATCATTGCTTGAATTGGGTAACACAGTCCAGGTAAGAGCATGAGAGTTCGCAATCTTTTCACTGCATTCACAATCCATATAAGCTTGGTAAAATGCATCCAATCTAAATCACATTGGTTCATTCCAACTAGGAGCACACTGACTTAATAAAGTTGTCTTAAACTGTGGTTAAACTGAAAATGTAATTGCTTTTTTATATTTATGAATAAGTCCTACCTTTAAGTAAACTTTTCAAATCATTGTGTTTCTGCTACATGATTCTGTACATTTTGATTGCAGGATCCTTTTGTGAATAAAGGACTGCTGTGCCTGAAGTCTTCTATTGGTAACCTGACAAACACCTACACCACTGCACTGTTGGCCTACACGTTCAATCTGGCTGGAGAAAATAAATTTCGGGAGCAGCTACTAAAAGAGTTGGATAATGTTGCCATTTCATCAGGTACTGAATGATTAGAAGAATTTATAACATTTATATTTGTAACAAATGCAACAAACTACGTTTCTACAAGTAAAACTGCTGAATGTAATAATTGGAAATTGGAAAAATGCTATTGCAAGCTACTCATAGAGGAACGTTTTGTAATGTGGGTTTTACTGTGCCACATCCTACGCACTAAATAGCATGCCTAAAAATAATTGGTGAAGTAACTGCCAGCAAGAAAGTGGCTTTCAGAGAAATCCATCTCTATTTGACATTCTGCATGGGCTCCAAAGGGAAGGATCTCAGTGATTCTAACAGAAGTATCTAAGGTATATAAAGTCCCAGGATCATATCTGACTCTAAACTTCAGACCAGATCTGCCAGTGAGAACAATATGTATGCACTGGCATGACAAATTATTTGCCAATGGATTAAGAAAATTTAAAGCTTGAAATGAGTAAAAGCATCTAAAAGAAATATCAGATAAATTTGCCCATAGTGACTATGTTTACATGGACAGCAGTAATCTAATTACTTAGATTACTAATTACTAATTACTAATCTTATTTAGTTAGTTTATATTTATATTATATATAAGTACTTATGCATTATTTTTTTATGGATGTACAAAAAGCACCTAAAATATATTATTTAAACATTTTGAAACGTTCCCACGGACCCCCTGCAATTACACCACTGAAACCGTGCAATTTCCACGGAAACACTGCACTAGATGGTAGAGTACACAGTGCATAGTGGTAGTGTACAGTACGTCATTTGGGACACAACTTATTTACTCTCCGAAGCGTGTTTTCGGAACAGAAGTAACTTAATGAGTAAATGTACCGCGCGCAGACCAACTAATCGATAATGAGATTCGTTGACAACGATTTTCATAATCGATTATTATCGATTTTATCAATTAATTGTTGCAGCTCCAGATATGTGCACTTGAAAACTCCCTTAATTCAAACCAGATAGATTCCTGCATAAATATATCATTTATAGGATGACTCACAGCAGCTCAGGATAGGAGCATCATGTTTTAGTGTATTTTCCACTGACTCAAAAAAAATTCAGTTACAAAAGCTCTACATAAAAATACGTTAAATAAGTGACCAAGGGTTTGTGCTGTAGAAGTGTTATTATGGTTATGCGTACATGTCTTAATTATCTTGTCTCTATTATTTTAGATAGTCAGCTTCACTGGTCTCAGACAGCATCAGATGACTCCAGCTCATTGTCAGTGGAAATCAGTTCTTACGTGCTGCTAGCTGTTCTCACTGCAGGTCAACTCACTACAGCTGATTTGGGATACGCTAATAGGATTGTCAGCTGGCTGGTGAAGCAGCAAAATCCCTATGGAGGCTTTTCCTCCACACAGGTACTCAATTAAATTGCATTGTTCCCTTGTTCTGCATTTAGTCAGTATAATGCTAAAACACTTATTGCATTTTATAGCACTGAATTTTTATTTTTTATTATTTTATTTTTTTAAATCAGGACACAGTTGTGGCCCTTCAAGCTCTGGCTCTGTACTCCACTAAAGTGTTCAGCTCAGAAGGCTCTAGCACAGTAACTGTAAAGTCAGAAGATGGACACAGTTACACCTTTGATGTGAACCAGAACAACAATTTACTGTACCAAGAAAGATCACTGCAGGATGTTCCTGGCAAATACAGCATTGAAGTGAAGGGTGACACCTGTGTGTCAGTGCAGGTCAGTACAGATAACTCTTCCTGGCCTACAAATCTTGTGTCTAAATGAAACACTGTTCTATTTAAAAGAAAAATGCAGTTCTATGAATCTGCAAGTGATTGTATAAGCATTGATTACCCAACAAATACTTTTTATGCAAGTCTATACAATGTATTAAATGTTTTTTTTTTTACTGATTGATTATTGTTCATCTGTTTAAGGATTGTTTCATGGTTTAACTTTTTTTTTAATTCCTACTTGCAGACAGCACTTTTCTACAATGTCCCCACACCTACTCAAACTAGTACACTGAGCATTGCGGTGAAAACCGAGGGAAACTGCACAAAAACATATGGACAAACTTTGTCCCTCGGCTTCACTGTTGGGTAAGAATGAATGTGTGATAAAACTCTGTTCTAAAATAAGAAAACTGGTCAATTATGTTTTCGGAGTCTAACTGTAAATATTTCAAAGATATATAAATGCCTATACCTGGATAGTGTCTGGGTTAAAAACCATTAATATAATGATTAATGACTACACATCCTCTTATGACACTTTAATTTGCAGTGACAATAATTAATACTTTATTTTCTATCATTATTGCTATGAAAACTCCTGAAGTTTATTGACAAACATTTTCTTTAATTTCAGATATCATGGGATACTTAACAACACTAACATGATCATAGTGGACATAAAACTGTTATCAGGGTTCACAGCAGATCCTGGTGAAGTAAGGAGTAACAATGTTGCTAAAAGTTCTGTAATATACATGTCTAGATAAACAGATATGCAAATGCATTGCTATTGAAATGATCGTGGTAGAATAATGATTAAATTGTTTTCTTAGCTGAAAAGGAGCATTTGGGTGGAACAGGTTGATTCTAAAGATGACCATATTATCATGTATATCAAAGAGGTAAGAGGAGAACATGGTTTAAATATGTATATAGCATTAATTATTACCTATATTACACAACTGTGCTGTATATCCACTCCAAGAAACATGTATGCTTTATTTATTACACATAAAATACAGATATGGTGGAGTGTGTTTACAATATGATATCTGGTGTATCTCTAACAGCTCCCAAGGAATATTCCTATCAACTATCAGCTACACATTAAACAGGTGCTTCCTGTCAAGAATCTCAAGCCAGCGGTGATCAAAGTTTATGATTACTACCAAACAAGTAAGACTTTCCAGGATTGTGTTATTTAAGCAGTTACTGCAACTATACTGGTATCATTTACTGATTCTCAACATATTTCATTCAGGTGACCAGTCTGAGACGGAGTACACCTCCCCCTGTGTGTAGGATTTCACATTGCATTTGAAGATGCAGAAAAACCTTTGTATATCTGCTGTATGATGGTTTTATTTTCTGCTTTAGGGTTTTTGTTGTTGTTGAAATGAAATAAAAAACCCTTCAAATGCCTTATACGTTACTGTTGTGTTTAGGATCTTCACAGTATGATGGTACAGCTATAATTTGAACATTCTTTTGAATATAATGGGTGTTAAGAGTTTAGTACTGCTATATTTTTAATGAATCTGGATTGAATAACACTAAGGCGTTCACTGAATAAGTGAATCATCCAACAAAGCAACAATTTTTTTTGCAAAATTACTGGCACCCAAAAAATATTTAATATAAATGCAATCAATTTTAAATTCTAGGCAACATTTTATTTGAATTAAATTTGCACATAGTCTACAGGAACTCTATTCTTGTCCTTGGCTATGCCCTGTTTATTTTGTGTATAAATGTGAGGTTGCAATTCCTTTGTCATCCATCACCATAGGAAAAACCAAAGAGATGGGTAGATTCATCCATCCATCCATCTTCTACCGCTTACTCCTTCTTCAAGGTCGCGGGGGAACCTGGAGCCAATCCCAGGGAGCATCGGGCACAAGGCGGGGTACACCCTGGACAGGGTGCCAGTCCATCGCAGGGCACAATCACACACACACTCACACCCACCCATTCATACACTACGGACACTTTAGACGAGATGGGTAGATAAAAAGTGCTTGGGCTGTTATCTAAAAGAGTGTTGAATGGATTTTTTTCACTAGTAATGGGCAAGAAACCTGTGCTTCTCCGATCATGGCAAGGCAAGATCATGTCTCTGATATAATTAATTAGTAGATGAAAGAGGGAAGTTTAGCTAGACAACCATATTAAAGGTTTAGCCTTCCTGTGTCTAAACATAAAAGTAGTTCAGGCTAGTTGGTAACATATGAGAGACTTTATGTAGGAAGGTAAAAAAAATTGGGGTTTGTGTGCCTTCACAGGCAGTACTTAAATGGAAATATGTGGTTGAGTGCTGTTTAGTTTGTCTAATACACCACCATATATCAGCGTTTGGTAATGGTAATCTTCATAGAGTCCTCATACATTTTAAATCTACTTGAACACGAATTACCCACATTTGAGTGACCAATATTTTTTAAGATGTTGCTATTTGACAGATGTTCCATTGATTTGGTCACCTTTCTAGATGTTGTGCAACCGTATAGCATTGCTCCATATAGTTATTTTTGCATGTAGTGGCCAAAAATGGGAACTGCAACAAGTGCCTTCCCGAAACTGTTTCAACAAATTCTTTTATACACTCACCGTCCACTTTATTAGGAACACCTGTACACCTTCACATTCATGCAGTTATATTATCAGCCAATCATGTAGCAGCAGTGCAATGCAAAAAAAAAAAAAAAAAAAAAAAAAATTTCATACAGATACAGGTCAAGAGCTTCAGTTACTTTTTCTTCATTTTGTTTGATATGAACATTAACTGAAGCTCTTGACCTGTATCTGTAGGATTTTTTTTGGACAATAGACACACACCCACACACACATACACACACACACACACACACACACAGCTACGGGCATATGTTTGTAAGAAGAAACCATTGTGGGCACGGGAAGAACATGCACAGACAGAAATGCATCAAGCTCAAAACCAGGGACCCTGGTGCTGTGGGGTAAAAGCTTGTGAACCCTTTGTAATTGTTGATTTCTACATGAATTACTCATAAAATGAGGTCTGGCTATTTTCCAACTGCTCTCCCAACTTCTTATGCTCACAGAACACCATGTCTCCAAAGACAGCACTGGGAAAGCAGGTCAGCAAGACGACAAGCAACTGGTTTATGACATTAAGTAATAAACTAGTGTATTCTTTCAACAGAGTGTACTGACAAGAGTGTACTGTATTTCAAAACTTTTAGTTGAACAGATTATTATTGGTTGGCCACTGTTCTAAGTACTACTCAATATCAACGAACACTGGACCAGTGCTTATGGATATTTATAATATTCATGCATTCATACATTCAAATACAAGTACGCATGCTGTTCAGTGTCCTAGAGGCAGGTTAAATTTCCTAATCTAATCCTAATATCTAATATCAAAATGCACCAAAATGAATATATAGGAGTTTTATGTGTTGCAGGCACGTGCTAATCTCTGTGGTAAGACTATGAGGTTTAGCCATATGCATAAGCATGTAAAAAATTATAATGACAGTGCAAGTGATTTCGACGTGTTAAAACATATCTGAATGAGATTCAGTAGAAACTTGTCCACGAGAGAGAGAGAGAGAGAGAGAGAGAGAGAGAGAGAGAGACTGAGACTGTACAGTACACCCTGCTTTCAGGAACAGGAAGTGCTGCCGTACTGCTGGTGTGTGTACATCAATTTATGGCTTTTATGGCGATCGATTAGGAATAAATATATAAATATTTAAAATCGGACAATAAAGCTGCAATGCAACAATGCTAAAGCAGTGGGTAAGATGAAATAATCCTTCCTATATAATGATTTAATCGTGACTTTTGTTCTTTAACTTTAATGTCGCTACTACGTCTCCTTGTTAAAAGTCACCCCATCGCCATGTTTACATAAACATGGCTTTGGCTGTAGTGAGATCTTCTCTTGACCTGTTAAAGAAAACATTGTCGTTTGTTACTGAAATTGAGCCTTAAACCAGGACAGTAGCGATTTCAAAACAAACAGCTATCTATCTAACCAGTTCCTGATTCAACAGTGTACAGCGAGGCAATGTGTAAACATTATATACAAAGTAATCACTAAAATTATTTATTACTGAATAGCTGACAGCTGCCATGAAAGATTTGTTACTGTTATTGTGGTATATTCTACTGAAGCCCTAAGTGGCCATGCAGTGTTCATTTTTTCCTTTGTTGTTTTCTCGTGATCTCGACATAAAGTTATGTCCTGAAGTCAATGGGGTTTTTGAATGGGTCTTTGGTTAAATGCCTAAAATAATGTCTGTGGTTAACACAAGCTCACGATATGTTCACGTTTTGTACTACGACATATAATACAACAGTAATACCCCACTCAGGATTTTTAAAAAACTTTTACGTGTCTTGAAAAAGGCGGTTGATAGCAAGTGGTTAGATGGGACTACAGAGGTTGTCGGGGAAAGTAAACGTCATCACGCCGAACAGGAAACTCATCTACTACAGCCTCGTTGTGTTTATATTCGCGCTCTTGCAACTCAAACTTGTCAACTTGTAGATTTATCAATTTATAGTATTTTCGAAATTGTATTTATTATTATTATTATTATTATTATTATTATTAAATAAATAAATAAAAGATCGAAAGAGGTGTCGGAAGTTTAGTGGTGGTGACGTTGAAGCCAGGCGACCGTGGTGTAGTTCGTTTAGAGCCAAACATTAGCTTTTACTTCTGGCGAGTGTATGTAGCCTTCAGAATTCATAAATGTTGTGTTCGTTTGTGAAGATTATCTTAATGAACGAAACATGTAAAAATCATAAACTTTTGCTAGTCATGGAGTTTATTTTCTGCAATAATCCAAAAGCCAGTGAAAAAATCCTATTGGCTGTTTGTGGAGGGAACCAGGATGATGCTAACTTCCGGGGTGGCCTACAAAAATACATCATCCCTGTAGGAGTGTCACTTCCGCATTAGTGTCCGACACTTGAGATCCCGCTCTCTTAATGCGGAGATAAAATCCATCTCTACAGCCGGTAATTATTACATTTTTGATGGCGAAGATGCCAACATGCATGTAACACCAGACAAAGCGCCAGATTTTCTCAGGATAAAGTTACATCGTGAGGAAACAGCGTTTGGTTATGTCAAGATCACGAAAAAACAACAGAAAATGAAGTTAATAATGCATGGCCGCTTAGGGCGTTTTTGCAAAACAAAACAACAAATTATAAACACAATGACAAATCCGAAAACAAATCAACAAATCCAAAAACACATGAACAAATCAGACAAAACGGAAAAGGTAGGTATATTTTGTGAATGGATTACTTACCGCTGATTGGACGACACATCTGTCAATCAAGATATACAGGAAGTGCAGCAGGCTGCGGTAGTACTGGAAAGTCAATTCGTGTGTGCATGTGTTACTATGTTTTGTCCATATTGCGGTTAAAATAAAAAATTAACAAATCTACGGCGTGTCCTCTGATCTGTAAGTTCTTGCAGCAGACGCATAACATCACGGTTTACACGCAACTTGTGTTTCTGCTGAAGCGCTAACCGCATTATCCGGTAGCCGAACAACTGTCCTGGTCCACACAGCTCTGCTCTTATGCATTCCTTACTTCATTTAATGGGGAATCATTTTTTCCTCTAAACAGACCTGCGTCCTTTAGGTGTGTTTTTAGAGAGCGCAAGCTAATCTTTATGGCATGGTATGTTAACAGCAGATCCAAAATCACGGCATGTGAATGTCCTTCCTCAAATTAGTGATGAATAAATTCCATTTTCTCATTTCTTGCCAATATAAACTTTTTTTTCCTAGCATTTAAAGTTTGAATGGACTATGGACAAAAAATGGTTTAAAATAAACAAAGAAGTCCACTAATGTACAAGAAACAAAGTTGTTTACAATTTCTTACTTCCTGTATATCTTGATTGACAGATGTGTCGTCCAATCAGCGGTAAGTAATCCATTCGCAAAATATTATATATAAAAACCTTTTCAGTTTTGTCTGATTTGTTAGTGTTTTCCGATTTGTTAATGTGTTTTCTGTCTTGTTATTTTGTTTTCGGATTTGTCACTGTGTTTATAAATTGTAGTTTTGTTTGTGGACTTGTTTTTTTGTTTTTATATTTGTGTTTTGTTTTGCACTTCTCGGCCACCGTACTTCTGTAATATTCTGCTTTCAAGTCGATGTCGCCCCGCCCTTCAGTGATCATTTTAAAGAGCATTACAAACAGCAGCAATAGAACTAAAACCAACCTCAAATTGTCAACAACAGATGTAACCTCAAGTCAAGAACAAAGTGTTTGTGGTCGCTGCACGCATTTGTGGATTTTGAAACATTTCTAGCGTCAAGAGTGCACACAACTCCACAAATATTTCGACTCTGCCGACTTTCTTTGTAAACACACAGAGTTGTTTCTCCCAACTTTGGTTTCCAGTTTGCCAACAGTATATATATAAAAAAATTTGGAAGACATTTTGCTAAACAGTTGTAATTTCCCCTATGTATGGAGACTTTGGGGACACAGCATACATGCTCTGATTTGAAGCATGCTGTTCATCAGAACAAATGCAAAACACATGCACATCATTTTCCATATACACTTATTCTGCAAACAGTGCAACTTGCTCAGAAAATTAGGAGGTTGATCTGTATGATTCTGTACGGAGGTTAAAACATTCATGCTAAGCAGTGAATGTAAATAAACATAACCATAATACATTAGGACTGTTGCTATTTTAGGAGGGGTCTTAAAGGATACCAGAATGTGGCGATTTGGAAGGGTGACAGGAACAGAAGCTATAAGCAAGAGATCCTACAGGACACTAAAAGATTTGCCCTACAAACATGAGTCAACATTTCCGGAGAGAAGTGGGTTTTTTAAAGCACATTTCTCTGATTTATCTACATATCTGCTTATAAGTACTGTATTTTGCTGATTTGTATTCCTATTATTATCTCTATCAGAACTGGAGTTCACCTTTCCACCTAGTGACTTCTGTTGTGTCAGAAAAGCTGGATCCTTATTACAGCTCAGGTAATATACCATGATTTAAAGCAGTTTGATGTTCTAGCATGTAAGAATATAACAAAAGTGTACACCCTAGTGTTAAAGTCTTGTTTCATAAGTGTTTTTAACAGGTGGATGAGTCCTTGTAGAATGGGGTGGAGTGAACGAATAAAGTTTACGAGATCATCATTCTCTGGTTACAGTTTGAGGTTATATTGTTCCGGCACACCAAACACGGGTGAGCTAAAACTTTTGGCATACTATGGTATCAAGTGTAGCTATACACAACAGCCTTTGGGTATTGGGTCCAGGTTGCAAATTAAATTGATGTGTTGAATTTGATCTACAGATCCCATAGAGCTCCACAAACATAAGTTAGCGATGTGGTTCAGTCACTTGCCTCGGGAAGAGAAACAGTTTGGGGGTTACTTTTCTCCTGAAACCATGCATGTAGAGCCACTTATTCTTGAGAAATCCCCAGAAGAAGGAAAAGGGCTCTCGATTAATCCCTTCAAAGGAAATGAATCACTGAGAAAATCTGTCACAGCTAAACATCTGTTTGACCCAAGAAACAGCATCACAGAGCAACAAGGGCTCAACATATTGCTCTATGGAGCTGTTGGGACTGGGAAAAGTACAGTTGTCCGCAAGCTGGTTTTGGACTGGTGTGCTGGTTCAGCCCTGTCCCAGTTCAAGCTGGTGGTGCCCTTCTCTTGTGAAGATCTCTCTCAGTTGTCTAAATCCACATCGCTAAGAGACCTTGTGGGTAGAAAATATGTACACCTTCGTAAGACACCATTTCTCAGTGGAGATAATAACCAGGCCAGTGAGGTCCTCTTCATCTTCAATGGAATGGAGAAGATGAAGTTAGACTTTAGGATTGCCACCACCGAATTATGCAGTGATCCTAATGAGGCTCTTCCAGCAGGAGCTGTTGTGGTGAACTTGCTGAGGAAATACCTCCTACCTGAGGTGTGTCTAAACTTCTGGTCTCCTTCTATTAATTATTAGCATCCTTATAAAATTATTTAGGGGTGCCAAATATATTTGTCACATTTAATTTTTGAGAGGAAATAAGTTTTATTAGACTTATTCAGTTATTTTGTACACGATTTTAGCTGTGATTTTCCTTGTCGCATGTTAATCACGACAACCACCACCGTATCTTTCGAACGTCTGAATCCCCACCCCAATCCCCCACACCCCAAGCAAAATCATATTGCATAACCAAATAGTTGTTAGGAACAACAAAAACAAATGCACAGTATAAAAATAGCTACATTTCTTTGTATTAGTCATCCACTTCTTATTTCCAGACAGACAGTCCTTTAGCTTAGAGTTGTGTTTTGGAGAAACCACTGAAGAGAAATCACTCACTATACCTTTCTCATTGAATATTTTTCAGGCCAGCATTTTGGTCACAACCAGGCTGTCTGCTGTAGATCGTATCCCAAAGAAATATGTGAACCGCTATGCTCAGATCTGTGGTTTCAGTGATCCTGATCGCCAGAGAACCTACTTTACAAGTAGACTCTTGCAACAAAGTGGAGAAAAGCCAGGCAAAGAAGCAGAATCTCTGATCGAGATGCTCTACTTCAACTTGCAGCGGGAGAGCCAGTTAGCAACAGCCTGCTTTTTACCTTCCTACTGCTGGCTCATGTGTGCCACACTTCACTTTCTGCACTTTACTGATGCCAAGGCACCCATTCGCACTCTTACTGGTATCTACACAAGCTTCCTGAGGCTTAACTTTGGGGGAGAGGTGCTGACAGTGGGAGGAGACATATCTTCACCAGAGGAACAGAATTCATTAATGCTTTATGTGGTCCGCACTGTAGGGAAGCTGGCTTTCGATGGAGTCAACAGTAAACATACTTCTTTTTCAGAGACTGACCTTGAACAGTGGGTTGGTGGAAAGACCAAAACCGATGAAGAACTTCAGCAACTGGCAGTGTTTCGTACAGATGTGCTAGACTTCTTCCTCATGCCTTGTGTGGAACATAGTCGAAATCTTACTGAGTCAGATGAGAAACGATATGTTTTTGCTGTTCCAGCCATGCAGGAGTATCTGGCTGCCCTTTATGTTGTACTTGGTGAGAACAAAACTGCCCTTGAGAAGGTGACTAAGCAAGTATCATCTGCCCTTGGACAAGCTGGTGAGGACATCACTACCTTAATGACCATTCTCTCCAAGTTCATACCTCTCAGGATCTTTGCCCTGTTCAACTTACTGAAACTGTTTCCCAAATTTTTTGATCGGGTAACTAGCCTTAGTAGGGGACGCATTGCTAACACCATGGCTGCAGAAATGTTCCGCTCAGAAGACAGTTACAATGAAGATGTTCTCGATCAGGTGGAGCAAAGCTTGCTGGGAGTGCAAGGCCCACAGCCGCAGCAAACAGATGACACAAGGTCCTTTGAGTTGTACCCAATCTTTATGGGAGGACTCCTTCATTATGGCAACAGAAAGCTACTGGAGCAACTTGGATGTGACATTAAGAGCACCACGGTGGCCCAGATCACCCGAACACTGAAGAAGCAGCTGATCAAGGAGAGCCGAAAACAGCAGCCACCTGAAGAGTTGATGGATTTGCTGGTTTTGCTTTATGAGCTCCAGAACCCTCGGCTCACAGCTGAAGTGCTGCAATCCGTCAAGATCATCAACCTGTCCAATGTGCGCATGACTCCACTGAAGTGCTTTGTGCTGAGTTCTGTGCTGAATTGCTTACCTCCTGGCTTTGTGCTGAATGAGCTCAACCTGTCCTCCTGCCATATCACTCCAGACTTGCTACACATGCTATATCCTTCCTTTAACAATACCAGAAGCCTCAAGTGAGAGATTTTCTGTTTAATAATTACAGCAAACTATTTGTATTTTTAAGTGTGGGGATATTCATTTGGGTTATTCATAATTACAGTGTTAATGACTGTTTTTGACTACTATAATTCTCTGCAATTTGATATTGCACATCATTTCATTTTATGACTAGACCAAATGTTCATTAATACCACCTTTGCAATTGTTTTGAGTATGATGATGATTTGCCTTTATAATTGCTTGTGCCTGCATAAAAAATATATATCAGTGGTTCTCAAAATGAAGTCCAGGGACCGCTGAGGGTCTATGAAGCATAACCAGGGTGTTCGTGTTTTTATTCATCTTATTCAGTTACAAGGATGGAAATCACAACCTACTATTAAAAAAGTTATATTTATTATTGAGATGTTATAGCTTATAGCCTATTTGACTCACTGTTTACCCAGTATAATGTACCTAATGTGTTATGTTGTGAAAGGTGAAGGGTCCATGAAAGCCGTATGGCTCTAATAAATAATTAAAATTATGTTTTACACATTTTAATAGTTCATGAAATAAATCTGTTTGAGGGTATATGTGGAATGTATTTTATGGTTAAAGGGGTCCCTGGATACAAAATGCTTTAGAACCCCTGCTATAAATAACCTGAAAACCACAACTATGAGTGTTATGAGAATCTTACTTGAACATTTTGCATACATAATGGCAGTGCATTAACCTACTGACCAGTTTTATCTCTGAGACAGTAGACAAACTAATGGCATGCGTGTGTCTTTTTATATTCACTTCAGCCTGCAGTTTAACAGTCTGGATTCTGAATCCTGCATACTGCTGCGTGATCTGCTACTCGAATCCAACTGTAAAATAAAATCTTTACAGTAAGGCAGATTTCATTGCACTTTGTGTTGCACTTTGTGTTGCACTATTGGCTCAAGAGGTAGGTAACTAGCCTCAAAACTGCTTGTATTGAAGAGATACTGATTGCGTGAATGGTGCCAGTACAAAGTACATGAACCATAAAACTGCAGCTTGCTGTTTTATAAATGTAAGATCACAGATTAATGTAATAAGCTAGATAGTTTGTTGAATGTAAAGTTTAATCTAATGAATCTCTGGCTACAGGTTGTGCGATAACTCCTTGTTGGACAGAGGAGCTAGCCACCTTTTGGATGCTCTGTCTGGTAACCAGTCTTTACAGAAGCTGTCTCTGATGCATACTGGTCTTGGAGATAGCACTGCTTCCGAGTTAGCTGCAAGGCTGGCCTCGCATGGTGGGTTACAAGTGCTGAATGTGGCCTACAACAACATTGGAGATGGTGCAGCACTTAAACTGGTTGATGCTTGCAGAGAGCACGCCACTATTCACACATTACAGTGAGTATGACTAGTATAGGATTTTACCCCTTGTTTCACAAAGTACAGTTGTCAGGTTTTAGTGATATAAACAATTAAACCAGGACAATCAGGACAGAACTTTTTCCACTTTTAATGTGATATTGCAACCTATAGGAGAAATTTTTTTTGGGGGGGAACATTTAATATTAATAATAAATAAATAAATAAATATGTACAGTTATCTGTTTGCATAAGTGTGCACACCCCTAAACTAATACTTTGTTGAAGTACCTTTTGATTTTATTACAGCATTCAGTCTTTTTTTTGGTAAGAGTATATCAGTGTTTTCCCACTCTCCCTTGCAAAAACATTCTAGAGCCGTCAAATCGTGCAGCCATCTCCTGTCCACAGTCCGCTTCAGGTCACGCCACAGATTTTCAGTTGGATTCAGGTCTGGGCTCTAATTGGGCCACTCCAAAATGTTGATCTTCTTTTGGTTAAGCCATTCCTTTGCTGACTTGAATGTAAGCTTTGGGTCGTTGCTGCGCTGGAAGGTGAAATTCCTCTTCAGCTTCCTAACAGATGCCTGAAGTTTTCTGCCACAAATCAACTGGTATATGGAGCTATTTATGATTCCCTCCACCTTGAATAAAGCCCCAGTTCTGGCTGAAGAAACGCAGCCAAAAAGCATGATGCTACCATCACTATGCTTCACCGTGGGTATGATGTTATTTTGGAATTATGGCCAAAACATTCAACCTTGGTCTCATCAGCCATAACATTACAGGTTTGGGTTCATTTATGTATGTTTTGGCTTCCGTCTAGCCACCCTAATCCATAGCCCATGCATGTGAAAAATACAGGAGATTGTTGTTACATGTAGGGAGCAACAAGTACTTGCCAGAAATTCCTGCAGCTCCTTTAATGTTGCCATAGGCCTATTGGTAGCACCTGAGCAGTCTTCTTGTTGTCTTCTCATCAATTTTGGAGTGACATCCTGTTCTTACTAATGTTAGTGCCATTTTTTCTCCAGCTGTTGATGATGGCCTTCACTGTATTCCATGGTATAGCTAATGCCTTGGAAATTATTTTGTACCCCTGTCCTGCTTGATACCTTTCAACAATGAGATTCCATTCACACTTGACGTTTGCAGTGGGATGAAACCAAGAAGATTTTAACTTTATTTGGGGTTAATCACAGTCACTTTAATTAATGGCAGGTGTATACTACTACTACTTAACATGAGTTTGAATGTGTTTGGTTGATTCTGAACACAGCCACATCTCCAGTTATAAAAGGGTATACACACATCATTTATCTTGGTTTCATTTTTTTTTACATTACAAAATGCTTTTGCATTTTAACTTTTTATGTCCACTATTAGTCATGTCTGAGCAAGATATTTTCCTCTTGGCATCTTCCCAGCCTGTATTTGAACCAGCTAACCGACTTGGGGAAGCAGTCGCTGCATGTCCGTGGTGTTCCGCAGGAAAAAGGTGGAAGACGGGTGAAGGTGCTGGCTTCAGTGACCGAGGGCTCAGACATCTCAGAGGACTGGCATCCCATTCTGAGCATCATAGGAAAGAACTCCTTATCTTGGGAAAGGGAACGTGTACGTGAACAGCTTCTGGTCTTCCTGAAGGATCTGGAGTGGGGCCGTAAACAGCACTCCAGCTTTTGGAAGAAGTTGCACTTCCGCAGAGTGGAGCGTGTGGTGAGGCAGACTCTATACATGCTGGAAAAAAGAAGCACTGCTAATTGATGGAACTGCTTCATTATGCTCTGGTACTCCTCTGGGAAAGTTTAAAATAATAGATACAAATATGACGTGAATTCTGTGTACAAATACTACGTGCCAAATAGTTTGCATTGATGGTTATGGGGAAATTCTTAGGTAGGTGCTTGAACACTCAGCTCAGGTGCACACAAATAATGGCCACCTGATATGTGGACACCAGACCAATCACATCTATATATGCTTGTTGAACATTTACTTTTAACCCATTCCAGATTTAGTCCTTCTTTGGTGTTATAATAATGTCCACTTTTCTGGGAAGGCTTTTCCATTAGATTTTGGAGTGTGGCTGTGGGGGATTGTGCTCATTCAGCCAGGAGAGAGATCAGGGGCAAGGAGGTTTGGAGTGCAGTCGGTGTTGCAGTTCATCTCAAAGGTGTTCAGTGGGGTTGAGGTCAGGGCTCTGCAGGACACTCGATTTCTTCCATTTCAACCTTGGCACACCATTTATTCATAGTCCTCGCATTGTGCACAGGTTTGGGCCCCTTGGTTCCAGTGAAGGAAAATGTTAATGCTACAGCACACAAAGACATCCTATACAATTATGTGCTTCCAATTTTGTGGCAACAATTTGAGGAAGGCCCATATATGTATGATGTTCGGGTGTACACATAATTTTGGCCATTATAGTGTATTAAAATTGCCATCACCTGTTCATGTGTAATATGTGTGGAGAAAACTATTAGCTTGTGTTGATGCTGTAGTTTTGAGGTTTGGTTCATGACCAAAATAAAAATGTTATTGTTATAGAGTGTTGGAATGAAACAAATTATGTACTAAGCAGTGCTTCCTTATGTCAGAGTGCTATACTGACAAAAAAAAATGTTTTGTCATGAAATTAAATTTGGTGTTAGTTTATTTATTGTGCCTTAAAAAGTCATTTATAGCCATTTGAATACTAACATGGAAGATGCAACCCAATCATGTGCCTTTAACTACATTTCAAAAAGAGACTGACGTATTTTGATCTTTATAATGTCAATGCCATCCCCTTCAAACAACAAAAATAAATAAGCAAATTGTCTACGAAATACTTCTCAGTCTGATTCTTTTTGTTTATGAAGTCATAGGTGCATAAAAAGGTGCAAGGTTTAGTTAATTTCTACTGATCCTGTTCATTTAAAAATAGTTAAAATAGTCTACTTTGATTATTTCAGATGTGAACCTAGGCAACGTTATGTAATAAAAACACTGGGGTTTATTGGTGACTGATTCTGGCCTTGCTATTGTCTCATAAACCTCAGCTTAAATATTAAACTCGAGTGAGTTAATGTGGGGGAGAAAGGCGGAGTTCTGTCTACTGAACAGCCTTCATGCTACAGGTGTGCACCTTGAACCCTTTCACTGCCTGCAAACCTGTCATCCAACCAGGACACAAATAAGCAACACCATAAGATACACCACAGGTACCTGTAACCAGAATTCGTTTATTCTCTTTTCGTTTCAGTTTGATTTGATCATTTTACTGTCAAGGTCAAAAGAAGCGTTTTAAAATCTTACCCATTCGACAATGATTTATTTTTATAAGTATGGATTTTGTGAGTGGTTCATTTTACACCTAATACTTCTGATAGGGTTTTCTATTTTATTATACTAGTGATGGGGTAATATACTTTAGCGAGTAATATTATTTAGTAACTTTAAAAAGGTGCATTTCTTGAACGCGTGTTCACGAATGCGGTATAGAAAATTATGCATAGCTTAACATTCAATGCAAGACTACACTATACATGAATTTAAAACAAAAACAACAACAACAAAAAAAACAACAGATATAACAACCTATTTTTGTCAGTTGGCAGTAATTTTTTATTGGTCCTTTTTTTTCAAATTTGCATAAATTTTTTGAAAAATGAGGGTTCATCTATTTAAATATGTATATTTCTAATAAATCTGATCTTTGTATTATGTTAGTATTAAAATGTTCATTTCATTGTAAACACAGATAAACGTCTTCAGATAAAGACTTTGAGTACAGATTGTTGAAATGTTATTTATCATTTAATCAAGAGAATACCATATGGCGTTATAAAAATCATTTGCATGCCATTGTGCTATTTTAAATCTTTACAATTATAAGTTCAATCATTCTCATAAGTTCAATAATTGTTGTCTGTAATTAGCTTGTATTTGGTTTTGTTCTAAACCAAAAAAAAAAAAGTTTTAGTAGATATGTTATAAATGCAAATCTCCAAGTATCTGAAAAAGGATTGCTGTGACCAAAATTGTCATTTCTACCTGTAGTGTTTTGCCTTGAATAATGTCAATGTTAAAGCTTGATGAACAAATAAAGAATGTTTTAACATGGGGATTTATTTACATTTTTGGTGAACACCTAAGCAAAGATTGCTACTATCAAACATGGAAAAGAGTAATCAAAGGAGGACATAACCAGGGTAACACAGGAGAACCTGAGCTGTCTGCTTATATGAAAGATCCGAACTTAGTGAAAGCCTTAGCAAAGAAATCCTGATGCTATACTTCATCCTCAGAGGTTATAACATGACAAAACATGATTAAATGAGAGATGAAATGTGACTAAAATAATGTTCTATGCATTTAATAAATGCAGAATGATTTATTTCTTATTTTCAGTAATGCTACATTACGTCAACATTCTCTTGTTTTTCCATATTAATATTTTGCATTTATCTGAGGCTTCAGTAACCAAAATAATAAGTTAATGTTAAACATCAGCCACACCTGTGGGCAAAATTTTAGACTAAGAATAGACAGTACAAAGTCTTGAATGGATTGACTTACATGGATAATCACTTTTTTTTTTTTTTTAACAGAACCAGGAGATGCAACAGACATGCCACAGTAAGTTTCCCCATCAGTGAACTAACCTTGTGCAGAGTAACTTAATAAATGATCAATTAATTCATGACTGCTCATTGTTAAAATGATTATATATCAACCAACATATTTTAATTTCTAAGGAAATTCACTTTTAACCCAAAAGAAGGGATTGACAATCCAGTGCTGATGATCTCAGATGACCCAGGTAGATGACATGAAAAGCATGATGATAAGATCCTAAATTAAAGTATATAATGTGTAATACAGTAGTATGAAAAGAAACAAATCTGTCTTCAGAGCCAAACTTGTGTCCACGGTTATGCTTGCTGAAGAGAGAGGAGGGACAAGGTTTTGGCTTCAATCTGCGGAAAGAGAGTGGCTGCAGGGGTCATGTTGTGCAGCAAGTTGCCCCATGGAGTGCAGCAGAGCGCAGTGGCCTAAGAGATGGAGACCGCATTCTAGAGGTCAATGAAGACTTTGTGGACAACCAAGAGTATTCCAAGGTGAAGACCTAAAAGATGGGCAGTTGCTTGATTGCTAGCCTAAATTTCCACCTTATTGCATCCTACACAGCATCCTAGATAAACCAGCAAGATATAGAGATCTTTTTTTGTACTAGGAGAGAAATCAATAACGTATGAAATAATATTAATATAATCATAATTAAATAATGAATAAATATTTGCAAAATACACTTTTAGTATGTGTCCTTTACAAAGATGAATGTTGCTTTAAATCTATAAAATAATTAATCTGTAAAATGATAGTGTACCATCAAGGAAAAGTCCACCCTGAAACACATTAAATATGTTTACAGTGAAATGTGATGTGTTTCATGATTCAGATGCTAATTTGTTGGTTGATGTGGCATGTTTGATATTCCTGTGAGAACACTGCTAGCACAGGGTTAGGGTTTTCTGAATTTTTGTTTTTGTTTGTTTGGAAAATCTCAAATATAAGGGATAGCAGTCAGGTTTTCCTGTTAACTTATACTAAATACAAAAGAATGTTTCTCATCTCATTATTCAGCATGTTCAATAGGGATGGGCGATATCTTATCGTTTGCGATATACCTGTAGAAATTCTCCCCACAATAAGAATGAGTCAGTACAGTAACGATAAAGCCTAGTTGATGAGGTATTTCTGTGTGTGACGGTCTGCGAGCCGTTCACAGCTCATGTGAAGAGCGAAAACAAGTACAGCGGAAGGTGGACGTGAAGCTGAGGAGGAGTTTATCGCTAAACGAGGAGCTACATGTACAATCTGGAACTGGTTCGGTTACAGAAAATCAGTTTTAATCTTAGATCAATGTTTGTGTTTCTGAGGCTCTCAAGACTGCATGCAGCTGTCACTTGTAGCCAAAAACAGTGGTGCTATAGTACTATATACAGTACTATATTTTATATCGTCACTGATATCATTATCAAAATAGATACCAGAAAATATCATGATATAGTTTTAAGTCCATATTGCCCATCCCTAATGTTAAATAATTAATGACAGATCCAGCATAGAAGTAGTAAACACATAAATTGCCAGACTTAGAATTCCAGACAGCAGTGCAGCTACTGCCGAACATAATCAGTGCTACCAGATATTTACAATATTTCAAAACAGAAATATGTCATAGCCCTGACTGCATGTAGCTCATTCCCACTAGCACCACTATGAACAGGTAGTCAAATGGCATTGTGGGTACCATAGGAAACCACTAACCAACATGAAAATAGACCAACATGTCAGTGAAAGGAGTTTAACCTAAAACCTATATAAAAAAATGTCATCTCAGTACAATTTCAGTACAAAATAAACATTGCATGGCAGTGAAGATCACATGTTAATAATACTGGTTATTCAGGTGTGTATAAGCATCAGATGAAAGATGCTAAAGGTACAAAAGACAAGGACAATTCAGTACCTTTGTTGGCTCAGCATGTATATGCAAAAACCAAAAACCTGTTTTGCTAAATTTAGCCGTTTGTCTCTTTTTGAAGGTGGTGCTGAAGGTGCAAGCATCTGGTCTACAGCTGTGTCTGTTGGTCTTGAGCGCTGTGGAATATGAAACAGCTGTGTGTGAAGGAATAGACCTCATGGCTCTGTCCAGGGCGAATCGAGGTGAAGGCTGTGCACGTCCTCGTTTGTGCCACATCAGCAGAGAACCCGGCATTGGCCTGGGACTCAACATCTTCCCCATTGAGGGTACTGTAATTTATTTGTACATGTGCAGCAAAAAGAATGAATAATGGTAGAGATCAGTCTTAAAACCCACATACGTATACAGATCTGATCTGCCTGAGGGTGTATAGATTAAGCATGCCTTCTATGTGTGTGCAGGTAAGAGAGGAAAGTATTATCTAAGCCCAGTAAGTGAGGGTCCAGCAGAGAGGGCAGGTGTTCAGGCAGAAGATCATCTGCTCTCGATCAATGGTGTTACGGTCTCAAAACTCACGCATTCGGCACTGATGAAAATGGTTGGTTGGCATGGCATTCATAAAGACGTTTACCTATTGTATTTGTTTTTGGCTAATTTCTGCTGTTTTTTTTTTTGTCAGTTTAAAAAGTGTGGCGAATGTGTGACCATTTTGGTGATAGACAGCAGAAGTGAAGAAAGCTACATGCGTCGAAGATTGCCCATTCTGCCCGCCTTTGCCAGTACTCATAACCTGCCTCACAGGCCAAAAACCCTACACCTTACCCAGGGACCACAGGGTTACGGATTCCTGTTACGTCAAGAGAAGCTGACTACAGGACACATTGGTGAGACTTTCATTATGCACAAGCATTCTTTCATAAGCATCACAAAATGACTGCTTCGTTATGCTTTTATTTAATCTTGTTAAATATGATATTTAATATTTAATGAACAGGGGCATTATTGAGCTGGAACATATTTTGACTAGGCCCCATAGTTCCAGAGAAGGGAAACTGCAATACTACAGCATTCAAAGACATGCTAAAATAATCATTCTTTATTGGTCACATATACATTACAGCACAGTGAAATCCTTTTCTTTGAATACCCCAGCATGTCAGGAAGTTGGGGTCAGAGCGCAGGAGATGATATGGCCATGATACGGCACCCCTGGAGCAGAGAGGGTTAAGGGCCTTGCTCAAGGGTCCAACAGTGGTAGCTTGGCAGAGTTGGGGCTTGGACCCCCGACCTTCCAATCAGTAACCCAGAGCCTTAACCTTCAAGCCACCACTGCCCCCTGTTATACAGTTGTGTGCTTCCAACTTTTTGACAACAGTTTTTTTTATTAGAAAAAAAAAATCCTAATCCCATGAACAAATGAAATAAGGAATTCATTTGATTTCATATGCAAGTCATAAGAAAGGGTATGGATTCACCCTGCCCCTAGCTCTAACCTATATCGTTTCATACAAATTAATTAATCTCCAGTAGTCACTTTATCCTGCTCAGGGTTGTGGTGGATCCAGAAACAATCCTGGGAACATTGGGCATGAGGTGGGAATGCACTCTGGATGGGATGTCTTGTTTCGTTGTGAATTGACTCTCATTGTGATGAACTGTATGCTATGTGGTTTGGCTCCCTACAGCTCACCTGCTGCGAGAGGTGGACCCGTGCAGCCCAGCTGAGGCAGCAGGGATGGAGGATGGGGATCTGCTGCTGGCGGTCAATGGAGAGCAGGTGGAAAACTCTGAGCATGAGGACATAGTCAGCAGAATACGGCAAAGCGGTCAGCAGGTCACCCTTACTACCATCTCTATTCAGGGCAGAGACTACTACACACAGGTGTGTGTGCACACTCACATTCACACATGCAAATACATACAGTACACACACACACACACACACACACACAAGGGTGGAGAACTACATGTTTTGGGGCTACATTCAATACCATACAAAGAATAGTGGTTTAGTAAGACATTAATATTCTGCTGTTTTCCTGTGATCTTGGTGATGTTTTTCACTGTTGTTTTGGGACTTAAAATGGGAGTTATATGCATATCTCGGCTAATTACAAATGTGCTTAAAGGAAAACTCCATCCTGAAACACATTTAAATATGTTTATACTTGGCCAAAAAGTATGTGGACACCTGACAATCACACCCATATATGGGCCTTCCTTAAACTGTTGCTGAAAAGTTGAAAGCACCCAATTGTCTACAACCACAATTTTCCATATTGTCCCCAAAAACAATATGGAAAATGCTAATAAAACAAAGAGGAGTGATTTGTAAATGTACTTTGACTTGTATTTAAACAAAAAACATATAAAGACAAGGCATTTGATGTTTTACCTAATCAACTGCATAGTTTTTTTTTTTAAATGTTTATTTTGAAATTGATGCGTGCAACACATTCCAGAAAAGTTGGGACAGGGGCAATTTAGGACTAATGGCGATGTGATCAGTTGAAATAAGAAGGTGATGTGAAACAGGTGAGGCAATCATCTAATCATAGCATATAAGGAGCCTCCAAAAAAGGCCTAGTCCTTCAAGAGCAAGGATGGGTCGAGGCTCGCCAATCTGCCAACAGATGCGTCAGTGAATAATCCAACACTTTGAGAAGAACATTCCCCAAAGACAAATCGGTGGGATTTTGCTGCATCCACAGATGCAAGTTAAGTCTTTATTATGCAAAGCAGAAGCCATACATCAGCACTGTCCAGAAGCGCCACCAACTTCTCTGGGCTCGGTCTCATCTGAGATGGACAGTAGCACAGTGGAATCGTGTTTTGTAGTCTGACGAGTCAACATTTCAAATAGTTTTTGGACAAAACAGCCGTCTCTGGCTGTTCTCCGGGCCAAAGAGGAAAAGGACCTTCCAAGCTGTTATCAACGTCAGATCCAAAAGCTGTCATGGTATGGAGGTGTGTTAGTGCCCATGGCATGGGTAACTTGCACATCTCTGAGGGCACCATTAATGCAGAAAGATATGTACACATTTTGGAATAACATATGCTGCCATCCAGAGCAGGACAATGCCAAACCACATTCTGCCCTGATTACAAGCTCATGGTTGCGTAAGCAGAGTGCGCGGGTGCTAGCATGGCCTGCCTGCAGTCCTGACCTGTCTCTGATTGAGAATGTGTGGTGCATTATGAAGCGCAAAATATGGCAACAAAGTCCTGGTACAGTTGCACAGCTGAAGAAATTCAGCTGAATTAATATGGATGGATGGGGAAAATTCCACTTGTTAAACTTAACCAACTGGTGTCTTCATAGTTGCAAAAAATAAATTAAATTCACAAAGTAAAACATCAAATAATGTGTTAATAATGTTTTCAATATAGTACAGGGTGAATTTAATTTTCAAATGACTCAAATGACTGGGGTTGTAGATTGTCTTGATCCCTTCACTGGAATTAATGCCCCTGTGCACAAAGTGAACTCCATGAAGACATGGTTTGTCGAAGTTAGTTTGGAAGAACAAAAGGGGCCTGCACAGAGGCCTTCTCTCAACCCCAGTGGACACCTTTGGGATGAACTGGAACACGAACTGCACCCCAGGCCTCCTCACCCAACATCAGTGCCTGACCTCGCTAATGCTCTTGTGACTGAATGAGCACAAATACTCACAACCATACTCCAAAATCTAGTGGAAAGCCTTGCTAGAAGAGTGGAGGTTATTATAACGGCAAAGGGGGACTAAAACAGGAATGGGGTGTTCAAAAAGCACTTATGGATGTTATGGTTAGGTGTCCACAAACTTAGTGTAAGCCTACGTATAGGCCATATAATGAAGTGTTGAGTAATTCTGGTGCAATTGTCTGCTTGTTGTTCCTTTTCCCCATGAGAAGTAAACATTTATATGGTATCTCGATTTCACATGAGACATTGCTTTTGCAGTTACAAAGGTGTTTAATAAGAGGAAACATTTCAGTGATTTCAAGGTTTCACTGTTAGCTCACTCACCATTTTCCAGTGATGTTTAATGTGATATTAATGAGAAATCCACTGTAGAAGTGGTGGAGACCACAAATTTTGGACTTTACTTGCTGGAGGTCACTTATACATTTTAGCAGAGTGCACAGATGAGGAGGTGGGAGAGCTGGACTAAAGCACCGCTGTATCGCTCTGTTTATGTAGAGATGAAGCAAGGGCTAAATCCCGCTGGTACCATTATCAGCATGTAGTTGTACGTCATTCTGGGCAATGTAGGAAACCGTTAACCACAGTGAAAGTAGACCAATAAATAATGAGAGAGGTCTAAACTAAAAAAAGGTCAAATTAAAGATTTCATAACAGAATAAATATTGGCTACCAGTGAATATCACATGTTTATTATAAAGATTAATATACAAATTAATCTTTAAGCTGAAATCAAACAGCTATAGTATGTGGAATCTGTGTGCATTGTGATGTTTGTGGATTAAAGGCATTAATTTCCTCATTTGCCCTTTACAGCTGGGTCTGTCACCACTGATATTTTATGAAGAATACATTCCACAAAGAGAGCGTTTCCCCACAAACACTCTACCATCCATCAACCTGCCACGTCCTCGACTGTGTACCCTTCACAGAGAGGACACAGGATTCGGCTTCAAGCTGGCTTGCAGCCAGAATGAGTGTAGGGTCTACATTGTCCAGGTTCTCATCTGTTTTCTTGGAAAGTTTTATCTATATACAAGCATTAAAAGATTAGTCATATCACAATCACATCAAATTAGATTTCTCCAATGAATCACTGATCATTTCCAAATGCTGATGGAGATTGACACCTTGCATTTATCTGCTAGGTGGAAGCTGGGCATGCTGGAGAGAGAGCAGGGCTGCGGGAGGGGGATGTGATTGTGGAAGTGAATGGGCAGAATGTGGAGCATGAGAATTTTGAAATGGTGGTGACACTGATCAGGAAAGGAGGCACATCACTCATGCTGCTCGTGGTAGACAAGGATGGGTTTGAGAAACTCAGTACAAGTGGTGTACCGATCACTCCGGATGTGAGCTTGCACAGCACACAGGTGAGAAAATGTACTCATGTCATTTCACCCATAGAGAAGCCCTCAAATATGTATGAGCAATGGAACAGTAACTCAGCAATGTAGGGGGAGCTAGAGTATTCAAAAACAAATAGTAAAAACTTAAACTGGGTCCTGTAATGGCCAGTGCAAAGACTGCAAAACCAAGGTGATGTAGTCTCTTTTTATAGTGCCGTGGAATAAACTCACAAGTGACTGAAAGAAGCCTAACTGGTGCCAAAATACTAGGGCTACACGATTATGGTCAAAATGATAATCACGATTATTTTTATCACGATTATTTTTATCATGATTATTCATTGATTTTAGGGACAACATTTTTATTGCACTTTCATATTTAAATAAACAGACCGCTGCTTTCACCTCCATGTTGTGCTACATTCCTGCTAATGTACAAATCTTTGCATCAAATTAGACTGGTCCATAAAGTGCATCATCTCGTAGAAGCAAAATATAAATACAATTGTACCCAAAATATATGATAAGTAAAAATGAAAATGCCATGAACCAAATGAAAATATGCCATCTAATATAACAATATGCAACCAGATGAAAACAACTCTGGCGTATGCAGAAAAGGCAGTAACAGTGTTTACAAGAGGAGAGACGCAGCCAAATCACCCAATAGAGTGACGCATGTTATTTTGAACCCAGAAGTTAGCATCACACCGGTTCCCTCAACAAAAACCCAATAGGATTTTCCCATAGGCTTTTGGATTATTGCAAAAAAAAAAAAAGCTTTGTGATCAACAAAAGTTTACAATACCAACATGTTTTGTCCATCAACATCATTTTCACAAATGAGAGTGTGACAGGACAGGAGAGGGAGAGAGGGCGGGAGAGGGAGACCGCAAGAGAGTGAGAGGGCGGGAGAGGGAGACAACGAGAGAGTGAGAGGGTGAGAGAGCGAGACGGCGGGGGAGGGAGAAAGTGAGAGAGTGGGAAAGGGAGACCACGAGGGAGTGAGAGGGTAGGACAGCGAGAGAGTGAGAGGGCAGGGGAGGGAGAGAGTGAGAGGGTGGGAAAGGGAGACCATGAGAGAGTGAGAGACAGAAAGACCGTAGAAGGGCGGGAGAGGGAGACCGCGAGAGAGTGAGAGGGTGGGAGAGGGCAGGGATCTACTGTAACAATTTCTTTTAGGATCACAGTCAAAAATTTTGGAGCACGGTTTAAGTTTATTTATTTTTTTTGTTTGTTTGTTTTTTTTAGAGATGGTAACATTAATGTGCCACAATATAATGCATAAGTAGGCATGAGAAAACTTGAGCTCATCAAATATGACAGAATTTAGGAACATAGTGTGAGCCATGACAAATTAATTTACCTTCTGATAAACTAAATGTAATATTTTCAGTTAATTTTACAGACTGTATGCAAAAAACAACCACCATTAACCTGTTCCACCTTGTAAACAAATACAATAAACCTCAATGTTCAGTCTTTGAAGTCTGCTCCTCTTAAAAATATATAAAGCTACACGATTAGCCATTTTCCACTCTCATGGTTCTGGTTGGAGTCAGTTCTCAAACTATTCTGTGTATATTGTGTAGATATCTGAATAATCTCATATAGGATGTGATTGGGTGAGTTAATTTACCCGTTAGATGCAAAGAGCTTTAGTTTAATGGTGTTCATTAGGGATGCACCAATCAGGATTTTTACAGCCGAAACCGATCCAGATACCAGTCTTTTTTTGTTTAAGCTTTAATCAGGAGGTCTATCATAAACAGTTAAATGTAAGCTCTCTGCTCATGGTCACTGTTAGTTGAATTAAAATAACAGCAATGAGAAATACTGTTGGTTAATTGCTAAATAAACAAGCATAATATATTTATTTTTAAATATCTTAAAACAATAAAGAGTCTTAATTAAAAGTAGACTAACACAAGCATGATCCATATTAGAAAAAAGGCTAATAGCCTTCTAAAGAAATAGCGAACTAAGCTTAATGTCAAATTGATATTAAATGCAACCCATAGTAATTAAAAATTATTTCACTTCTAATTTTAATTTTATAAAGTTATTATAATATCCATTTTATGTTAAATGATTTATTTATAACTAAGCACATTTTCTGTCTTTACATTCTATTAGATGTTTGTTTTTGTGTGTTTGTTTATCAGTTGTTCCTTTTAGTCAGGTTCCCCAGTACAATGTTGCCATGTCTGCTGATAATAGTGTTTTTTGGGGGGTTAAATCAAAACATGAATGTGGAATTGACTGTTCTGGTAATATCTGGCAACTGTGAGTTTAAATTAAGTGAATACACTGTCTATTAAAGTTGGTGAAGAGAGTGAAGGAAGAGCGACAGTGTACTGTATGTTTACAGACTGAACAGTTGCTAATCTTGAGTATGATTGGTGAGGAAGTATTTAATAAATAAGTTTTAATTAAACCCCCCTTGTAGCGTTAGCGTTATTATTAATTTACTCCGCCCAACGCTGCTGTGTCTACACGAGCAGGTCACAGTCGCAGGTTCGGGTCATTTTGTGGGATCAATAAAAGATGGCGGTTGGTGATATCGGCAAGTTGAGAGACACAGATGATGTTCAGTGTTACTCTTCATAATAATGGCTTCTCTGCAGTATTTCCACACTTGTTCGGTTGACTGAGGTGATGAAAAGCAGTGTGAAAGTAACTGTTGCTTGGTGTAGATGCATTTTGGACTTCCTGTAGTTTTTATTCCGATTGTATTATACGACTCCGAACAGGTCACTCGTACCAGTGCAAGTAAATATTTATTCACAGTCACACAAAATACTTTTCAGTCACAAATGCGAGTGAAATGGTCGCACTGTAGAGCCCGGAGTTTATCTGCAAAGTTTTTTCCTATTCAGTGTGATGACATTTAATGTCCCCGACAACCTCTGTAGTGCCATTTAGCAACATGTTAGTGTCATGATTTCCCCACACGCAAGCGAAGCTGGCAGCTCGAGCGCTAAAATGCTAACTCGTTTCTGGGTTTTGGCACTACAAAATGACGTTATCCCAGTGCCGCTCTATGGTGACTGGCTGTAAGTATAGGAAGCACTTGATTTGATCTGCAGCGGAGTTTTCTATTAGTGGAGGATGAACTTTAAACGTCAGTAGCACAGTCGATCATGTTCATGTAATCGTGGGCAGTCAAAATTGTAATCGCAATCGATATTCGATTAATTGTACAGCCCTACAAAATACAACAACTAAATGAGTTGAAATAAAAGAAATTACTTACTTTATGAAAGTTGATTATCTGAGGTCGTAATTGAGTAAAACACCAAGATTCTTCACCCGTGGTTTGGTCTAACATATTGTCTCTACGTTTTGAATTTAAGCTATTTAATAAAATTGTAGTAGATTTGGATGGGCCAAAGAGAATGAGATCTGATTTTGTTTCATTTAAGTGAAGAAAAATATTCACCATCCAGGTTTTAATATTCTCATTGCACTCATTGAGGCAACAATAAAAATAGACATGTTTTCCAATAATATTTAATAAAAGGATAGGCCTTAATATACAAGGTGTTCAAAAAGTCAGGAACCAATGGGAACATGTTGAGTGAAATAAAAAATCATGATACAGCAGCTGACAAAAATATTTAGAGTGTAAAAGGTGAACATGTAGAGCATAAGTTATAAATAATAAATACAAACTTAAGTCTCATAGGTTCCTGACTTTTCAGACACTGTAGAGGGACACTACAATTAATGGTAGCAACAAATGAATAGACAAACACAGCACCTTCTTAATTTTCATTGGCTTATTTATACAATTCTTTTCTTGCAGGTTCCAGATTCAACACAAGACAATTTTGTATAAATAGTTGTGAACTGACTCTAATAAATCATAATTCATAAATGTGACTAATGTATATATGATTAAGACTAATTCACTGATATACACACATTACAACATGACATGAATGATTAAAATCATTAAAAATAATACACACTTTATTATGGTTAATATACCAAATTCCATGATGACCATGAGTCAGCTTCTGTGTTAGTTTAAACAGTGTAAATCTCCAGACTCCATTAAAAGGGAATACAAAATATATATGAAATATTTGGTTAAAGCAAATCACTCCCTGTTTAAGTTTTGCTATTATTTCTGCACATCATACTTCATATATGCTTGTATGTATATTATAAATGATACACATATTTAGATTTACATATGTATATAATAAACAAGTGTTTTCATTTGGTTAGTGTCCTTCCTTATTTCATCTTATATATCCTCTGTTTGTTTATTGAGGAATAAAGATTTTCTTTTTAAATGTTGTTAATGGTTAGACATTTTCACCAAAGTTTTCATGTAATATAAAATGTACAAATGGAACATAAAAATACACTTAATTGCTTTCTTTAATGTTTCTACTAACCATGTTTGTTTCTGCTGTCCAGGTCTTAAAGGTTGCCTTCAATTTCTGTAAATGTCCCAAAGTTTATTGTTTTGAATAATAAATTAATAATATATTTAGTCTGAGCAATATTTTGTAAAATGGTAAAAAAAAAAAAATGAATAAAATAAATCATAAAATATATTGCATTAGATCATATTTATGTATCATATTAAAATTTTAATTTAATTGGTACGTCAGATCAAAACTGAGTTTCTCACCTGTAAGAATGTGATCAATTTGTTCAATGACCCTTTCAGCATCCTGCATACTGAAACACATAGGGGGTTTAAATTTGATGACGTTCTCCCATGGTCCATCTACGCTCAAGCATATATGTTTCTCTTTCAGTCTGGGGAAATAGAATGACAGAAAATTGTTTTAGATCAAGGTCAGTCTTGAGTGAACATTAATAATGTTCTTTGTCTCATGTCTTGATATTTCTCACCTCCTAACAAGAAGTGCTGTTTCTTCTGTGGCTGGTGTTAAAACCTCTCTATCTTTAACCAGTTCAAAGCCCACAAAGAGACCTACACCACTGTGGAGGATGTAAGGACATTTTTAAGCAAAACACAATGTTCTGTCAAATAGCATGATAATGTCTTCTGGTTTTAGAGGACACTCAGGTTTGAGAGGATGTATATATTTATTAATAAGCATTAGCTGAGCACAAATTATTACAATGTGATTTGAGCCTTAATATGCATGATACTGTACAGTACAGTAAATATTCACCCCTTGAACTTTTCCACATTTGTAGTGTTACAACCTTGAACTGAAAAGGACTCCATTTGGATTGGGTTCAGGAATCTAAACAAAATAGCCCATAATAATTCAGTTGGGATATGGGTATATACAGGGCCTTCCACTAATATTGGCACCCTTGGTAAATATGAGCAAAGAAGGCTGTGAAAAATTCTTTATTGTTTAACCTTCTGATCTTTTGTTTAAAAAAATTCACAAAAATACTCTGCTCTCATGGATATGGAAAACATTTGCAAACAAAACCGGTTTATATCTTTTTTGAATAAAGGTGTGCAACAATTATTGGTACCACTATGAATTCATATGAGAAAAATATATTTGAAGTATATTCCCACTGATATTTAAAATTTTTTTAGCACACCTCGGTGCCTAGGAACAGGAACTTGTTCAACCGTGACTTTTTCACAGGGGTATAAATATGAGACACATGAATATTTTTTCATATAAATATGAAACACGGGCCAAATTCCCTTAGTCATTCATAACAATGGGTAAGATGAAGGAATATAGCTGTGATGTGTGGCAAAAGGTTGTTGAGCTTCACAAAATGGGAAGTGGCTATAAGAAAATAGCACAAGCACTGAAAATGCCCATTTCCACCATCAGAACAATAATTAAGACGTTCCAGTCAACTGGAAACGTTATGAATCAACCTGGAATTGGATGTGTGTCTATACTGTCTCAATGCACTGTGAAGAGGATGGTTCGAGTGGCCAAAAAATCTCCAAGCTGGAAAATTGCAGAAGTTAGTTGCATCTTGGGGACAGAATGTCTCCAAAATTACAATCCGAAGTCACCTACATCACCACAAATTGTTTGGAAAGGTTTCAAGAAAAAAAGCTTCTACTCTCATACAAACTCAAGCATCTTCAGTTTGCCAGACACTACTGGAAATTCAAATGGGATCGGGTTCTATGGTCAGATGAAACCAAAATAGAGCTTTTTGGCAATAAACACCAGAGGTGGTTTTGGCACACCCAGAGAGGTAGCCATATGGAAAAGTACCTCATGCTCATGGTTAAATATGGTGGTGGCTCTTTAATGTTTTGGGGCTGTTTTTCTGCCAGAGGACCTGGACATTGTGTTAGGATACATGGCATCATGGAATCAATTATGAACAGATATTAAATGAAAACCTGACTGCCTCTGCCAGAAAGCATAAAATGGGCCGTGGTTGGATCTTCCAAAAAGGACAATGATTAAAAACATCAAAATCAACACAAAAAATGGTTTACTGACAACAAAGTCAAGGTCCTGCCATGGCCATCCCAGTCCCCTGACTTGAAACCCATAGAAAACCTGTGGGGTGAACTGAAGAGAGTCCATCAGCATTTGCAGGAACTGGAGAGATTCTGTATGGAGGAACGGTCTCAGATCCCTTGCCAGGTATTCTCCAACCTCATCAGGCATTATAGGAGAAGACTCGGAGCTATTATCTTAGCAAAGGGAGGTAGCACAATTTACTGACTGAAAGGGTGCCGATAATAGTTGCACACCTATATTTAACAAAGATTTTATATATATATATATATATATATATATATATATATGTTTTGGATAAACCTGTTTTGTTTGTTTTAGGAGGGCATTAGTCAGAGAAGCAATAAAGAGGCTAAGGGTAACTCTGGAGTAAGCTGGAGAGTTCCACAGGCCAGACTGGAGAAGCTAGTCACAGGACAAGCATAGCCTGGACACTCCACAAAGATGGGCTATATGGAAGAGTGACGAAAAGAAAAGTATTAGGTGTTTGGAGATGGCCAAAGGACATGTTAGATACCAAACTTGTGGAAAATGTCTGGTATGGAGATATTGGGTGCAAAATGGATGCAGCCAAATACATGACAATCCTAGAAGAAATCCTGTTCAATTGTGCAAGACACTTGAGACTTATGCAAGATGATATATATGTCTTGTAGACAATGATACATAGTGATAGCGTATCTCCAAAAAATCACCTCAGGGATTGCATTATTGGTTATATATACTCACCGCACATCTCCAATAATTGGGTGTGTAGCCTGGAGCTCTCGGAGGAGCTTCATCAAATGATTTCCAACACGAACGGCATTACTTCTCAGGTCCTCTTTCTCAATCACATCTAGTACTGCGAGGCCAATTGCACAGGACACTGGGTTTCCACCAAACTGCATTGAAAATAGAGTCAAATAGATAGATATATAGGTAATATATACCTACAGTGCTGTGAAAAAAGTATTTGCCTGATTTCTTTTGTTTTTGTGTACATCTCATGCTAAATAGTATTAGATCTTCAAACGAAATACAACATAAAACAAAGGCAACCTGAGTAAACAAAATACAGTTTTTATTTATTTATTTTATTGAAGCAAAAAAAAGTTACCAACACCTATCACCCACGTGAAAAACTAATTGCCCACTTAAACTTAATCTTATCTTTTAACGGGAATAACTGCAACCAAACGCTTCCGATACCTGGGTATCAGTCTTTCACAGTGTTGTGGTGGAATTTTGGCCCACTCTTCTTTGCAGAATTGCTTTAGTTCAGCCACACTGGAGGGTATTTGAGCATGAAATTCCACAGCAGCAAAATTGGTTCAAGTCACTTTTAGGCCACTACAAAACTTTAATTTTGTCATTCAGAGATAGACTTACTCTTATGTTTTGGATCATTGTCTTACTGCATAATCCATTTGCACTTGAGTTTCAACCTACGGACTGAAGACCAGACATTCTCCTTGAGATTTTCTGGTAGAGAGTAGAATTAATGTTTCTCTCAATTATTGTAAGATGCCCAGGCCCTGAAGCAGCAAAGCAGCCCCACACTATCACACTTCCACCACCATACTTGACCATAGGTATGATGTTCCTTTCGTGGATTTCTGTGTTTGGATTATGCCAGATGTAACGGAACCCCTGTCTTCCAAACAGTTATTATTTCTGGAATTTAATATAATTTTGGCATAGTGTGTTACTGGGTAAGACCTTTTAACTAACTTCATGCTGTTAAAAAAAGTTCTATTTAAGTGCTGATTTGATTGAACAGGGTTTGCAGTAATCAGACCCGGTTGTGTCTAGTCCAGCTGAACCCCATTATGAATGCAGCTTCATATATTCGGGGAATTATTAACTGTAGGAGCAAATACATTTTTCACACAGTTGGTATTAGATAACTTTGTTGCTTCAATACATAACATTATCATTTAAAAACTGTATTTTGTGTTTACTCAGGTTGCAAAATCTTAGAGTTTGTTTTAATTTCTGAAACAATTTAGTATGAGACGTACACAAAAACAGAAAAATAAATTTCACAGAATTGTATATAATATAAAGTATGGCTCTGGCAACTTGCTTATTGAAAATCCTGCTCAATTTCCAGAGCAATACAATATGAAACAACATAAGAGCATCTCACAGTGTTGAAATATTCAACTCCATTGCCCGTAAAGGCACCAGCTATCTCCTCTGTGGTAACCACACATGCCAAAGGATGCCCGTTGCCCATTGGTTTACCCATAGTCACAATGTCGGGGCAGAAATCTTCGCCTTGGAGTTGAAAAGCCCAGAAGTGGCTTCCCACACGGCCAAAGCCTGTCTGAATTTCATCAGCTACAAAAATGCCTCCTGCAGCATGGATATACCTGTAATAATGCATTTATTTGCCCAGTTACTTCAATCAGCACTTCCCAAGAATTATAATTTACTATATTCCGAGTGGGAATATAGTAGCAGTGTAGAATACACTTCAGAAATAAAATATTCTGAAATTCCTCAATAACAAAAGCAAGCATTAAATATCCTGATATCATATGTCAAATTACTGTCACATGTGTACTGTATGGTCATGTGAAATAAAGATTCATGACATTACAAAACAAAATACAAAACACCTACTGTGCAACTTTTTGAAAGTATCCAGGTGGCAAGATGATATGTCCAGCAACACTGGGTAAGGACTCTACAAAGAAAGATGAAATCTATATGCATTAAGAAAAAAAAAAAAGATTCAAATTTTAATACACACTGCCAGACAAATCTTTGTGCCTTCTTAGAGAAATCTTTAAACACAATACCGCGTACCTTGCGTCCTCTCTTATGTACTTCATCAATAAGATTCCTCACAGTATCTGCATAGGCTTCTGCTGGGTTGGGATGATCTGCACGGTAAAGACCTCTGTAGGTATCAGGGATTGGTGCCTGTATGAATCAAACCAGTTTAAATTGAAGCTAAGAACAATGTAGAAAATTCTGTGTTGTTTGCGTTTCTTACTCACCACATGAACCCACTCTTTTTGGCCTGACAGCTTACGGAACTTGTAAGGACTTATGTCAATAAGACTGGTAAGATGGCCATGATATGCACTTCATAGGAGGAAAATGGCAACACGGACTCAATCACATGAAAAACAAGGGTATCTGTTTAAATATTATATGGTCAAAATGGTTAAAGTTCTTACTGGTCTAGAACTATAACATCCTCGTGTTGGGTAAACTGACGGGCCAGCCGCAAGGCAAGATCATTAGCTTCTGAGCTACAGAAACAGATATTTAAATCTGTTACCATGTTGTGGTTCTCCATATGCTGTACAATGACATGCACTACAATAAAACTACAGTATTTACAACCCCAATTCTGAAAAAGTTGGGACAGTATGGAAAATGCTAATATAAACAAAGGAGTGATTTGTAAATGTACATTGACTTGTATTTAAACAAAAACATATAAAAGACATGGTATTTGATGTTTTACCTAATCAACTGCAAATTTTGTTTTTTGTTTTTTTAAGATAAACGTCTATTTTGAAATTGATGCATGCAACATGTTCCAAAAAAGTTGGGACGGGGCAATTTAGGACTAATGGCAATGTGACAAGTTGAAATAAGAAGGTGCTGTGAAACAGGTGAGGTAATCGTCTAATCATAGCATATAAGGAGCCTCCAAAAAAGGCCTAGTCCTTCAAGAGCAAGGATGGGTCGAGGCTCGCCAATCTGCCAACAGATGTGTCAGCAAGTAATCCAACACTTTGAGAACAACATGCCCCAAAGACAAATCGGTAGGGTTTTGGGCATTACACCTTCTTCTCCAGGCCAAAGAGGAAAAGGACCATACAAGCTGTTATCAGCGTCAGGTCCCAAAGCCAGCGTCTGTCATGGTATGGGGGTGTGTCAGTGCCAATGGCATGGGTAACTTGCATATCTATGAGGGCATCATTAATGCAGAAAGATATGTACACATTTTGGAGCAACATATGCTGCCATCCAGATCAGGACAACGCCAAGCCACATTCTGCTCGGATTACAAGTGCATGGTTGCATAAGCAGAGAGTGCGGGTGCTAGCATGGCCTGCCTGCAGTCCTGACCTGTCTCCGATTGAGAATGTGTGGCGCATTATGAAGCGCAAAATAAGGCAACAAAGGCCCTGTACAGTTGCATAGCTGAAGAAATGCATAATGAACGAATGAGGGAAAATTCCATTTGCTAAACTTAACCAACTGGTGTCTTCAGTCCGAAACACTTAATAAGTGTTATTAAAAAGAAAAGGTGATGTTACACACTGGAAAGCAGTTGACTGTCCCAACTTTTTTGGTATGTGTTGCAGTCATCAGATTTTAAATGAGTGTATATTTCCAAAATAAATTAAATTCAGAAGGTAAAACATCAAATAATGTGTTAATAATGTACTTTCAATATAGTACAGAGTGAACTGAATTTTCAGATGACTCTTTTTGTTGTATTTTTTGCATTTTCCATACTGTCCCAACTTTTTCGGAATTGGGGTTGTAGTTCTCAATTGAACAAAGGCTCTTACCCTGAGTTGACAAAGTAGAAGACACATAGCTTCTTGGGTAGAGTGGCTGCAAGGCGGTTTGCGTACTGGATTATATTATCATGGAGAAACCTAGTGTTTGCATTAAGAACCTCCATTTGAGTTGCTGCAGCCTGAGTGATGCTGGGGTGACAGTGACCCACTGCAAGATGCACATCAAAACATCCAAATCATTTTCTTTTTACATAAATGCATGGGTTCTCAAACTTGTTCAACCCTCTAACCAATAAAATGCATTCCGTGAACCCCCTCAGCATAGGTTTTTATGAACATAATCTAATTATTCAAACATTATGTTCATTTTTTAAGTTTGCACAACAATCTTTTGCCTACTCCTGAACTTTGCACTGATAGTCCAATTATTTATACATGATTGTTACTGAGGACCTTTGGATTAATCCAATTAAGTTCAAGTGACTGGATAAACAGATTGATACCTATAAAGTATTGATAAAGTACATTTACACATACCGTGCTGCACATTGCTAATGCAGTCTAAGTACTGTGTCCCATTCTCATCATATAAATACTGTCCTTGTGCTCTCACTATTTTCACTGGGTCATGAGAGAAAAAGAGTCTGCATGACTGCCTGTAATGACAATGGAAATCATGAGTAGGGTGTTGTTAAGGACAGGTTCATAAATGCAACTGTGATAAAGATAGCTTGTGTTTAGGATCCTGCTGGGTCTAAATCCAAAGTGCAGTTACGCTGAATATAAAAAGTCTATACACCCCTGTTAAAATGACAGGTTTTTGTGAAGTAAAAGAATGACACTAAGATAAGTCATGTCAGATCTTTTCCCAGCTTTAACATGAAATTGCAAAGTACACAAATAAAGTGAAAAACAATCAGAAACTTTTTTTTAGGGAAAAAATAATAAAATTACCAGAACCTAGTTGCATAAGTCTGCATGCCCCTAAACTAATACTTTGTTGAAACATCTTTAGATTTTTATTACACCACTTTTTGTCTCTATCTGGATGAGACATCTTGACTTATATAGCTGCAATCCTTTCCAACTCTTTCTTGTAAAAACATTCTAAATGAATCAAATTGTAAGGGCATCTCCTGTGCACAGACCACTTCAGGTCACCCCACTTTTGGTGAAACCATTCCTTTGTTGATTTGGTTATATGCTTTGAGCCACTGTCATGCTGAAAGGTGAAATTCCTGAAGCTGAAGGTTTTGCACTAAAATTGACTGGTATTTGTAGCTATAAAATCCCCTGTTCTGGCTGAAGAAAAGCAGCCTTAAAGCATGCTGACACCACCTTTTGTAACTTCTTTATTTTTCCCTAAAATGTTTCGGATTTTTACCACTTAATTTTTAGATGTTGTAATTTCACACTGTGGTTGGAAAACGTCCTGAAATTATTTCTCTTGGTTCCATTTTTTACTCCACAAAAACCTTCCATTTTAACAGTTGTGTGTAGACCTTTTTTAATATCTAGTCTTTTAATATAAGACTATTTACACTATCACAATATGCTGCCTATAATTTTCTGCTGAAGGAATTTGCTGATAAAATCACATTCACGAAGAAGACAAGATAGCACAAAATACTTGTGGTATTGTTTCACATATGTAGTTTCTTAAGTATTACAAATGCGTGCTGAGACAGTTGTTCAAGGCAGGACAAACTGTTACACTCTATATTAATCGTGGTAACTACACAACTCCGCAAAAGAGTAACAAAAAGATTTCTTCCAGACATACCCAATCAGCTTTTTGCGCATTTTCAAAGTGTATTCCTTGGGGAAAAGTTCCAACGCCATTACAGCGATTCCACACAAGTTCTCTTCTCCTGCACCGTCAGCAAATGTGGCTTGGGCTGCGTCCGAAATCGCTTATAGTGACAGTCCCTACTGCATTGCCCGTGAAAGAGTACGTACTAATCAGCTTGTGCGTGTTGTATGAATACATCCAGGACAGACTACATTCGCCATATTAACATTACCATGTGACCTTTGACGTCATCATAAACGCTAAAATCTTAAAAGGACCACCAGATTAAAGTAACCGCAGTAACAGCAAAACTGAATTAGTTAACTGAATTAGTAATGTAATGTGGGCGGGGTTAACAGGTAAATTCATTACTGTTATCTTGGCCGGCTGTTAGCTAAGGCATGATGGAGATCACAAAAAAGGTTTTAAACGCTGTGACAACTGTTTTCTTGTAATTGAAAGTATAGGAATGTAAATGGTAAATGGTCTGAACTTATATAGCGCCTTTTAACCTTAGCAGTTCTACACCCATTTACACACAAACGCACACACCAATGACAGCAGAGCTTCTGTACCATGCAAGGTACTTGTCTGCCATCAGGAGCAACTTGGGGTTTAGTGTCTTGCCCAAGGACATTTCGGCATGTGGAGGCATGTGAGCCGGAACTCTGCGGTTGGTGGACAACCAGCTCTACCCCCTGATCCACAGCTGCTTCAATGTGATTGCACAAGCTTGCACAACTTAGGTGGGCTCTAATAAAAGATTTTATGCTAAGTGGGATACTGTTAATCACCTTATTGAAGTCTCTTTTACAAAACGTAGCACCCTTCAGAGTAATATGTTCATTAAATGAGAGAAGTTCCCCTTGATTATTCAAGAGATCAGAGCTTAAAAAAAAAAAAGGACATTTTGCGCCACCCACTCCTTCAAAAAAAAAAAAAAAAAAAAAAAACAGTCTTGTATAGGTAATACAATTGTTTAAATGCAATCTTCCAAGATTCAAGAGCTTGTCTATGAAAATTTGATAGGTAATTTGCAACTTTTATATTTAAAGATAATAAGAATTTAAGGTCACCAAATGTTTAAAATATCAGATTAGGGATCCAAAACCAGGGTAAGTCACTGATAAATTTACTGTGAACACTCTTCCCTCTTTGTTCCTTTGATTAACTTTTCCACCACTGCATGAAACCAGTTTCAACCAGTTTCATCCATCTTCTTGTAGATTTCCCTTATTGAACAATAAAGCAGATCTGTTTGAATATTAAAGCAAGACTTTAGGCTATTTTATCTGTACAAGAGGAAAAGTATCCTAACCCGAATAATAACAATATTAATGAACATACAGCAAGGTAAAAAAAAAAAAATGTAGCCGACTCTTGGCAGACAATATAGCCTATTCTTATAAATACGACTTTAGGCCAATAAAACGAACAAAGTTTTATTATATATGCATGACCACAAATAAATATTTTATAATTGGGCATGAAACAACCATAGTCACTTATGTATCCATTAAAAACGCATTGCTTATAAAGTTAAAAATGAAGAAATTAAGTCAGATCCATTGGCCACAGTGCTGCAAACAAGAACACAAACCAAAACAAATAATCTGCCATTTCACAAAAAATTCAGCACACACACACACACACACACACACACACACACACATATATATATATATATATATATATATATATATATATATACACACATATATATATATATATACACACACACACACACACACATATATATATATATATATACACATATATACACACACACACACACACACACACACACACACACATATGTATATATATATATATATATATATATATATATATATACATATATATATATATATATATATATATATATATATATATATATATAATCAGATATATATATATATATATATATATATATATATATATATATATATAAAATCATCCCAGTCCGCCCTGCGCCTCCCTAATTGGAGAAGATGTCCGTCCCAAGGAACAAGTTTTTTTGTTCCCTAGTCCCTTCATCCCTTCGGAGCTCTCACTCTGGAGGATAAACCCTTCGAAGGGATTAGGGCATAGGGATGAAGACCGCAGGGGTTGCGCAAATGTGGCTTCTTTTCAGTGCAATTTCAGTGACCAGCGAAAGCGAACGACTGATTGGTGACTGCAACACTACTGTCGCACCGTGATGACGTTTTACGCATTTCGTGTTTATTCAGGAAAAGCACTCACCTAACATATTGCAAGCAACATAACATTGCAAACCGCCCAAAACAAGGTATGGCATTTGCTTTGTTTGATACGTTTACGTTATATTATAAGTATATTATAGGTATTTTGACGTTTGTTAGTTCACCTTGTTGAAAGTGAGTGATAAATGTAAGTGTGTTCACTGACGTGCTCGCATCAGGGTGCTATGCTACAGTAGCTAGCACGTAAGTCAGTTAGCTGCTAAGTGTCCCGATAGCTTACTTGACAGCTAAAATCTGTCCTGTCGGTTTTATCTTTTGACGAGGACAAACGTAAAGGCACATAACGTGTCATGTGCTGCTTATTGTAGCAGAAACCCCTATACGATATGAAACAGCAGTTAAAGTCCGCATGAAATCATATCGGTTGCTTTAGAGCATGTTGTACCTGTCTCTATGGACGTCGCTGTAATTGAACTAGAAAGCTTACTTGATGTACTACAACTGTATTGAGGCATGTGTAAATAAATGTTCCCACTCTTCCTCATGCAGGCTGCAGTTCAGCACATGTTGATGGAGTAGATGCTCCACTGAAATGACAGACCAGGGCAACAATAATCAGAACATCTCTCGAAACCCGTTTGCTGCCCTTTTCAGTTCGCTTGCTGATGCAAAGCAGTTTGCATCAGGCCAAAAACTACAGCAGCAAGCTGAGCCACCATGTAAGTTTCTGGGTTACAGTTCTATAATATACAGTCAGCTCAAGAATTATCGACACCCTTGATACAGACGGGTAAAAAAAAAAAAACGTTATGAAAGAACAGGGTCGTTACCTGGAGTGTTAATTAGGGATGGGCGATATGGACTTAAAACTATATCAAGATATTTCCTGGTGTTTATTGTGATAACGATATCAGTGACGATATAAATATGTACCATTCACCATTGTTTTTGGCTACAAGTGACAGCTGCATGCAGTCTTGAGAGCTTCACAAACACTGATCTAAATGTAAAACTGATTTTCTGTAACCGAACCAGTTCCAGATTGTAGATGTAGCTCCTCGTTTAGCGATAAACTCCTCCTCAGCTTCACATCCACCTTCCGCTGTACTTGTTTTTGCTCTGCACATGAGCTGCGAACGGGTTGCAGACCATCACACACAGAAATACCTCATCAACTAGGCTTTATCGTTATTATCGCAGGAAGACGCATTCTTATTCTGGGGAGAATTTCTACAGGTATATTGCAAACAATAAGATATCGCCCATCCCTAGTGTTAATCATCTGGGTCTGAGCCCAGATTCTTCTCCATCAATAAAACCTTTCAAAACATACTTCTAAATAACTGTTTCCATGCTTTTATTTCTTGCATGTGAGGGGTAATTGTGTACAAAATGATCATAAAACTTGCCTCTGGTGTTATCACTGTTTCGACTTGGCTTGCTTTACTTTTCTGAGCTTGCTTTTCTGCTGCAGTTTAGTGTCACCTCAATGTGGGTGCCATCTTCCACTCACCTTCCACTCACCTCAAGGAATTATGTTGTATTATCAAAGCCCTGTACAAATACACGGTCAGGCTGTATTCCAAACGCCTTTCCTGTTCACTGAACATGGACCCTATGAAGGATGTAAAATAACGGTGTTCTAGACCCTTTGTAGTGCTCGATATGACTAAGTTAGATTCAGACACGATAGGAGTGACTTCAATAAACGCCCGTTTGGAAATAGGTAACAAGCGAGATGTAAAAATCTAAGACAGAATCCTTTGTTGTAATTTTATCTGTAATAAGATAAATAATACATAATTTTCAATTAATAGAATATTACCGTATGCAGAGTATGTATTAAATGACACACAACTAACGAGAACCACTCGTTAAGGAGAATTCCCTACTCCCTCAGCATGCGGCTCACATTTAGTCGGCTCGCTTGAAACCTCGACTGAGGTGGTACTAAAAAAAGTACCAGGTACTATCCACAGTGGAAACCCCCCAAAAAGCGAGCAGAGCAGAGTCGAGTCGAGCCGTACCGTGCAGTAGAAAAGCACCATAACACAAGACTAGGTTAGTTTGGTGTTCTGGCCAAGGAGAATCACAGCTAAGCTATGGGTTTAGCTGCTACAGTGCCATGCAAAGTACATTATTTTTCTTATGTTCTGCTCATATCAGGTTCATGCAACTTGGAACTTGTATAGACATTTACACACCTTGTTTTCCTGCTCAGCATGACAGGTGGTAGTGTTTCAGTTTCAACCCCTTTACTGGTTAAAAAAAAATGGGATCATAAAAATTGTATTTCGTTGTTTATTTAGTTCTGCCCTGAATAAGCTATTTCACATAACATATATTTACATATAGTCCACAAGACACAATAATAACTGAATTTACACAAATTAACCAGTTCAAAAGTTTACATACGCTTGATTCTTAATACTGTGTGTTGTTACCTGGATGATCCACGACTGTTCTTATGTTTTGTGATAGTTGTTCATGAGTCCCTTGTTTGTCCTGAGCAGTTAAACTGCTCACATTTTTGGAAAATCAAATAATGTGCAGGATCCGGAGGATTTTTCTGAAGAACAGTGGGCAGTTTGACTGCTCAGGATAAACAAGGGACTCATGAACAACTATCACAAAACATAAAAACAGTCGTGGATCATCCAGGTAACAACACACAGTATTAATAATTGAGCATATGTAAACTTTTGAACTGGTTAATTTGTGTAAATTCTGTCATTATTGTGTCTTGTGAACTATATGTAAATATCTGTTATGTGAAATAGCTTATTCAGGGCAGGACTAAATAAACAATGAAATACAATTTTTATGAACCCACTTATTGTTTTTCTATTATTAACATTTTGCAGATTCTGCTAGGGGTATGTAAATTTACAAGCACAACTATGTCTCTATGTCAGTCTATAAATGCAGAATTATTCTCCTTATGATTTGTGTAATGTTATGTGTGTTGATGGCTCACAGCGGAAGAGTCCGGAGAGAGCCAGTCCGAGTCTGACAACTCGGTGTCGGACAGTATCGGGGACAACGATGACTCAGTGGCCGAGATCAGCCGCTCTTTCCGCTCGCGACAGGAACTCTGTGAGCAGCTCAATGTCAATCACATGATCCAGAGAATATTCCTTATCACCTTGGACAACAGTGAGTGCTATAATTGCTTATCCATGTCCTCATCTCAGTTAATGATATTAGTTCCACCCATGGCCTTTTGTGTTTTAAGGCATTTGCTGACGCTTAAGAAATGAGTCATAGACTGAAAGCAAATTGACTTCATTTCTATTAAGTTCTTTGATGAGATCACTCAAAATGAGTAATGCTGCTTTCTGGAAGTAAGGAAAATGACTTCACCACTTTCTGTTAATCATCTCAGTCTTATCATTTGACTTTTCCAGTTATTTGGCTTGTCCCAACTTTGAGTTTTAATCTTTAGCCAAGTCACTTTCAGTTTCTGCACAGTCTTGTATGAGATAAAAAGTGAAGCGAATGGGGAGTGAGAGACGAAAGTGCGCGAGAGAGACCGAGTGCATCCGAAAGTGTTTGGAGTGTTTGGCGCCTCGTAGTCATGTTCCTCAGCACTACACACCAGCAGATACTTCACTTCTCACTTGTCATTGTTATGGTCTTCAGGTGACCCTAGTCTTAGAAGTGGTAATGGCATCCCCCTGCGCTGTGTCTACCTTGACGAGATGGCAGCTGACCTCGATGGCCAAGACTGGCTCGATATGGACACGATAGAGCAGGTGACGTGCACAACGTGAACAGTGTTGTAGAAAACCGAGCATTTCCACAAATGGACTGTCTTACTTGTGTTTTTGGACAAGAGACTAATATGTGTCCATATTATGACCTCTCAGGCCATTTTCAGCAGGCTTCTCTTACTGGAGCCGGGTAACCACCTGATCTACATGACTTCTTGCAGCGTCGTGAACCTGTCAGCGGATCGTGATGCTGGGGAGAAACTAGCCATACCATACCTTTATGCCTGCTACCAGAGAGCTAAGGAAGAGGTGGGTGAAATTGATCAGATATCAATTCTGATCATTCACAAGTGAAAATGTACAGAACAGTCTACTTTAAAATGTCTCAAGCAGTTGCATATGTCCGTATGAGGTCCCATGTTATACTACAGTGATCCTTAGTGCCATATACTGCAAAAGTCAGCACAACTCGGCACAAATTTTCCTCTGATCTTTCACTATCTATATGATGCCATGAGCTTTCCCATCAGTTTTTCTTTGACAAACTGTCTGCTGTTGTTTTTATTTGTCCCACCAAAATTTGAAGTTACAAAAAAAGCCATTCTTGATGTGGCTGTATTCGTACAATATTTACCATGTGGATTCTGACTGAAGTGAGTAAATGGAAAAATACTATAGCAGAGCAGATAAACGTACACAACAAGTCCAAAAGTATGTGTACGCCTGATCATTAAACCCATATGTGGTTCTTCTCCAAATTGTTGCCACAAAGTTGGAAGCACACAACTGTATAGGATGTCTTTGTATGCTGTAGCATTACAATTTCCCTTCACTGGAGCCAAGGTTCCCAAATATGTTCCAGCATGACAGTGCCTCTGTACACAAAGCGAGGTCTAGGAAGACATGGTTTGCCAAAGTCGATGTGGAAAAACTCAAGTAGACTGCACAGAGCCATGATGAACCAGAAGGCCCACTGCACCCCAGACCTCCCAGTCCAACATCAGTGCTTGGTCTCACTAATGCTTTGGTGGCTGAATGAGTATAAATCTCCACAGCTACGATCCAAAATCTAGTGGAAAGCCTTCCCAGAAGAGGGGTGGTTAGCAAAAGAGGGATTAAATCTGGAAAGTTCATGGACGTAGGGGAAAAAAGCACATACAGTATGAGTGTGGTTGTCGGGCGTCCACAAACTTTTGGCCATATCATGTATGAAAAACTGTCTATAGCTCAGCTAGTGTAGCAGATCCTCTGTTGTGTCTTATCCAAGCACATGGTTTTATGTAAATTGTTTATCTGATCATCAGACCAGAGAATAGCTACAGGGCTAGAGACATTTTCAGGACGATAGGTTTTCACAGATTTCCATACGGTTTTATTTTATTTACCCTCTCTGGTCTGATGAGCAGGGTCTCTTGAGCAAGTCGAAAGGTTTAATGTGAAGCGCCACTACAAGACCAAACTACTTCACATTGATTAGTCTTATTTATAGCCATAATCTAATCATTAATGTTTAAGCGTTAAAGGAAGCACAGTTTAGATATGTTTATATTGAAATATTTGTCTTTAAATGTGTTTCCGATGTTAATTCGTTGTAGTGCTTATCCAGACTTTTGTAAGCAATACATTTTTTGGAAACAGGATCTTTATAGTAGATTTGAATATCCCTGAACTAGAGTTCACACTGATATTAATCTGTCATTTGAAGGGTCTACATCCCAGTGTGATTGTTTTGTTTAAAAAAAATCAATCAAATCTGTTTACAAAAAAATGCTACAGGTCACTAAAGTGCCAGAGAAGCTGCTGTCATACGCTGTGCGCTGTAAGAACCTGACAGTGTCCAATGCTCGCACGGTGTTGCTTACCCCAGAGATCTACGTCAGCCAGAATGTGTATGAACAGCTACTGGACCTGCTGCTGGAGGCGGTTAACAGAGCCCGTATGTTATCACCATTACACAATCACTTGTATGTGTGTGTGTGTGTGTGTGTGTGTGTGTGTATATATATATATATATATATATATATATATATATATATATATATATATATATATATATTACACATAATAAATAGCTGCTTGGTGTTCCTGTTTTTGTTTGTGTTTTGATGTTTGCAGACATTGAGGAGGTGGTGGAATTTTTAGAGGAAGTTATCGCTGGCCTCCTGGCTGACCAGGAAGTGCGCACTTTTGCGGAGGTTATGGTGCCAGTATTTGATATTTTCCAGGGCCGTGTGAAAGACTTAGACCTCTGCCATCTTCTGCTTTATTCCTACTTGGAAATTCTAGTATACTTTAGTAGGCAAAAAGACATTGCAAAGGTTTGAGCTTTGTTTCACTTCATTTAATTATTTAATAATAGAGAAAACAGATGATTTGAACTAACCTCAGAAAATTGTGAGAAATAGTCTAATTAGTCATTTCTGTAGGTTTTGGTGGAACACATTCAGCCCAAAGATCCTAATAATGGACTTCAGTATCAGAAGACTCTTCTAGGCACTATGTTAAATATATCTTGTCTGCTGAAAACCCCAGGGGTGGTGGAAAGCCATGGCTTTTTCCTCAACCCCTCCCGCTCCAGCCCGCAGGAAATGAAGATTCAGGAATCTAATATCCACCAGGTGACAAACTGTTGCTTGTTTTTGAGTGTGTTTCAATATAGAAATCAGGTCCATTTCATATCTGTGGTTTGTCTGTTTCCTGTATTAGTTTATGGGCCAGTTTCACGACAAGTTGCATCAGATCCTGAAGAATCTGCTGCAGCAGTCAACAGAGACTCGTCACCTTCTGCTCTCATGGCTGGGCAACTGTCTGCAGGCCAACATGGGTCGTGTCAAAATCTGGGCCAATCAGATGCCCGAGATCTTCTTCCAGATGTACGCTTCGGATGCATTCTTCCTGAATCTAGGCGCTGCGCTCCTCAAACTCTGCCAGCCATTCTGTCGCCCTCACTCTCCAAAACTCCTAACCTTTAACCCCACGTACTGTGCTCTTAGAGACTTGAGTGAGGAAGAAAGACGCAGTAGGAATGTGCATGCCAGAGGTAGGAGACCTGCCTTCTTTTTCGCACATCACCCATTCATTTTCTTATCACATTTTAAAGGTTAAATCAAATTGTACACTTCCCTCTCCAGGGCTTGACAAAGAGACATGTCTGATTCCTGTTCCGCCTCAGCAAACAGTTGACTTTCCCCAGTCATTCAGCCTTCTTACAGAGAACCTGATCCTCACTCAGCTCACCCTGCACCTGGGCTTCCACAGGTTATTTCTGCTCTCTACGTGTGCACTCTCACCTACAAAAAATATTATTTACAGCTATAGGGACAAATTCAGCGTTGACATCCTAAGTATAAGTTACATCAATGTTTACATGAGGAAAGTTCCACATGTTCAGACTCGGGTTACGTACATGCTTAAGTTGATTTCCTGGGTTTTGATTTCCAGTCAAATTATGCAATTCAGCTGCTGTCAAATGCAACACAACGTAACATAAAAGCAAGACACAATTTAAAAATGAAAATTAGAAGACTAATATGATGATAGACTGAGTAAAGGTGAGGGTGGTAAGCACTGGAGTAAACGTCTATATTGCTGCATGAACAGTCCTAGCTGTAATTATCACATTAGTTATTGGTTTCATTTAACAATGAAGCAATATCACATGCCCAACACTGAGGTTATACTGACGATATTCAGTATAAGCACACAGTTGTGAGTGTAATATTACTTTTATACAACAATTCCACTGTATAAACAAGAAAGTAATAGCGAGTGAGTGACATTGTGGACACCATATGGCCGTTTGTCCTGTTTATTTTCACTCCACTTGAAGAATTGCATCCCAAAGAAGCTCCACTCACTTTATACTTTATAGCATGTCGGCTAGCGGATTAGCTAGCTCACAGTGATTTGCACATTCCCAGTAAAGGTGTTTCTGTTGAAATTGCCATCCCTTCTTCCTTTTCATCGTCATCTGACGAGCTTTCATATTTTAAGTCAAAAGTTTAAAAAACGGATCCTAAAAAGTATCGTTTGCCATGTCCGCTGATGTCATCAACACTACTGAAGTCACGAGCGGAGTGATACACACACACACCCACACACAGTAGTGCAGTTATAGTGAATATAAGCACTCTTGGAATACTGTTCGACCTGTCAAATTTGTGGCCCAGAACTAACTGTTGTATAATATGGCTTACAGCCTTGTTATTTGTCATCGTAATAAGCTGGTCAAGCATTTACCTTCTATGCTTATAGTGCACTTAAAGTTAATTCATAACTATACATAATTTTTGCTCCATAACATAAGCAACATCTCTGATTCAGTCTCCTCTGATGTGCTAAAAAAAAAAAAGCTTAAGCCTGAATACCAACATGTACAACGTCAATATATTTTTTTTCATAGCTTTTTTTGATACTTATGTAAATTTCTTTGCACAGACTGCATGATCAGATGGTGAAAATGAACCAGTCGCTGCATCGGCTGCAGGGCACGTGGCGGGAGGCGCAGCTCAGTGGAGGTCCGATGGCAGAGCAGTTAAGGGAACAATTTGAGCGCCTCATGACCGTTTACCTGTCCACCAAGACTGCTGCCACTCAGCCTGCCATGCTCCAGAACTGCCTCAACCTACAGGCCTCCTGTGCCTCTCTGCTCGTACAACTCAGTTTGGGAAACCCGGGCCCTGAGCACATTCCACTGTCCTTCCCTCTGCCTCCACTACAGAACAGCCTGCTCTGCTATGTGCCAGGTGATACAGCCCATTATTAATAAGTCCTCAAATAGCTGTTCGAGGTGATTAGATATTATTTTTATATGATTTGTTGTATTTCAGCACTCACCAAAGTATATTGGGCACGTGTGGTTTTGCAGAGTTTTTTGCTGAGAACATGGGCGATTTCTTCATATTCCTTCGGCGCTTTGCGGACGAGGTGCTGGAGTCGTCCACAGAAAACCTGGAGCAAGTCCTCAACTTCATCACGGTGTACATGGGAAACGTAGAGAGGTGCAGTAACCGTTTTCTTTTACATTCTCTATGTGTACATTGGTCCTAATGTGTTATGTGCTTGTTATGACACATGTAAACTCTTCAAATGTAACTCTTTTTTTTTTCTGACAGGATGAAAAATCCTCATTTGCGGGCAAAGCTGGCAGAGGTTTTGGAGGCTGTGATGCCACATATGGATACCGTCTCATCTGATGATCCTCAGACCATTATGTTCCAGCGACAGAGGGCGTTCTGCTCCTATTGCCATGCAGCTCATCTAGCTGAGGCTCTCATCACTGTGTTTGTAGACATTGAGTTTACTGGTGTGTAATGGTTGTAATGGTTTACATGTGTTCAGTGTCATATATCTAATGGCTTACCAGTGTTATATATATATATATATATATATATATATATATATAATTTTTTTTTGTGTGTGTGTCTTCAGGTGATCCTCACCAGTTTGAACAGAAGTTTAATTACAGAAGGCCCATGTACCCCATTCTGAAGTACATGTGGGGAGAGGAGAGCTATAGAGAGAGCATTAAGGTGCGTACACACACACAAACAATAGATTAATTTTAGTTTCATGCCACTTAGGGGTAGCAAAATTTAGTACTTCTGATTTGTGATTAACTGTGAGTTGAAAAATCCAAAGTTGAAAAATTAAAATCATGCTATTATTGTGTTATTTTTAGCATTTGGCAGATTTCGCATCTAAAAATCTAGAAGCCATGAAGCCACCCCTCTTCTTGAGGTTTCTAAATCTGCTTATGAATGATGCCATTTTCTTACTAGATGAGGCCATACAGGTATGTGCTTGTAACTATATATTATTTACATATGTAGTGCTGCTCAGATATTGATATGAATATAAGTAAACTACCAGTGAAAAGTTTGGAGAATCTTGACTGAAATGTTTCTCATGATCTTAAAGACCTTTTGATCTGAAGGTGTGTGATTAAATGTTTGAAATCGGTGTTGTACACAGAAATATAATTGTGCCAACATAATTTCTTTCATTAGAAAACTAACATTTTATTTACAAAATAATATTTTTTAAATGGATGACTTGGAGTGAAATATTCTGAAAAGCAGCCAATAAGAGTCCAGCGTAGGTGTGAACTCCTTTAATACTCATACGCATCTTAGGGAAATTCCTCAAGAAATCGATCGAGAAAATGCCAAGAATACATGTCTGGAAATTCTAGGCAAAAATGGGATCTACTTTGAAGATGCTAAAATATTAAATTATTTTGGATTCTTTTTTTATCACAACATAATTCCCATAGTTCCATTTCTGTTACTCCAGAGTTTTGATGACTTTATTATTATTCTAAAATGTGGAAAAATAAAGAATGAGTGTCTAAACTTTTGACCGGTAGTGTATGTGAAATGATTGTGTGATAAATTGAAGATTTATTTGAACCCTGTTCTCTTTTGGGGTTTATCTCTTTAGTATCTGAGTAAGATCAAGCTCCTCCAGATAGAGAGGGACTGTGGTGAGTGGGAGGGTCTGGCCCCTGATGCTCGCCGAGAGAAGGAGTCCAGCCTGCAGATGTTCGGACAGCTGGCTCGCTTCCACAATATCATGTCGAATGAGACGATTGGCACCCTGGCTTTTCTGACATCAGGTAAGATATATGGTATGGTGGTATCGTGTGTCGTTTAGACTCTGAGATGTTCTGATTTTCATATACATGACTTTCTTCTTTATTTGTTTATGCTACTCAGAAATCAAAGGCATCTTTGTTCATCCTTTCCTTGCTGAAAGAATCATCTCCATGCTTAATTATTTTTTGCAACACCTGGTGGGACCCAAGATGGGTGCTCTGAAAGTGAAAGACTTCAGTGAATTTGACTTCAAGCCTCAGCAGCTAGTGTCAGACATCTGTACTATTTACCTAAACCTGGGGTAGGCTCTTTTATGCGTATTTAACATGTGCACATTTCCAGCAACCTCATCAAGGGCTTCAACTAAACTAAAGGTTTCTTCGGCACAGAGAAGAGGAAAACTTCTGTGCCACAGTGCCAAAGGATGGGAGGTCGTATTCCCCCACACTGTTCTGTCAAGCTGTTCGAGTCCTAAAGAAGATCAACAAACCTGGGGATATTATAGTGGCGTTCAGCCTCCTAGCAGATAAAATAAAGGTTTGATACATTATTTATTGGTCATCCAGCCCAGCTGTATTATTATTATTATTATTGTTGTTGTTTTGCTTAATGTCTAAATTCCTTAAGTGTTTGTATTGTAAAGTCTCTGGCAGATCGGCATCAGCAGGAAGAAGAGACCTACTCGGATGCTCCAGATGAATTTTTGGATCCCATCATGTCAACCCTGATGCTTGATCCCGTGCTTCTTCCTTCTTCCAATGTCACAGTTGACCGCTCAACAATAGCACGGCACTTGCTTAGGTGTGTGACACGACATTCTGTTTGCAGCATATGAACGCACATGGTTCTCAGACTGATTTCTTTCTCCATCTCATTTACTTTCCTGTAGTGATCAGACAGACCCTTTCAACCGCAGTCCACTCACCATGGACCAGATCAGACCCAATGAGGAGCTCAAGCAACAGATCATGCAGTGGCTAGCTGAACATAAGCTGGGGGGTGTGCAGATGGGACCCAGTGGCTAGCATGTGTACACACACACACACACACACACACACACACACACACACAAACAAACAAAACCGCCAATATCCTATCCATACACATCTAAGCCATTTATTACAGGAGCAACACAGACAGCTACTGACATGGTGTAATATTCACTGTTAATGTCAGATATATTCAAATAACATACATCTGTTCAAAACTATTATCAGTAGTTATCTTAAGGTCTAACTGTGCAGCAAGCTTTTATATTGCTGCAGTAAATAGGTCATAATACTTGCTATCTTGCTTTCTGCCTTGTAAAGATTTTTTTTCTTGCAGAAATTTATTTTGAGTTGTGTGTACAGACAATATAAAGATCTTTGAAAATAAAAAAAACAAATAGTTACTAGATTTGTCCTCTATCTTTAAGGAAAACAGGTTTAATAAATTGACACATTTTGGTTATGATAATTTGTGTGATGAATCGAAACAGTATTGTCATTTTCAACAGAAGTATAAAATTCTCATAAAATGCCTGTTTTACTGCATTTGATTTACTGCAATGATCAATTTTCATAGTGTGTTTGTTTTATTGTTTGCATAATCCTAATTATACCCAGTAAACTTTAGCTTTTTTTGCAGGACAGAATGAAATTACAATTGAGCAATTGCATCTTTTTCCCCTTGCTGCATTTGCATTGTGCATTTTACTCATTTTTGGATCATTACAAATGAAATGCCTTTTTTTTTTTAAACAATGATGCATCATCATAGTTTCATGTTACATTTTAACGACACTGTACTGATTTGCTATTTGTAAATTGTCATCTCTGCATACTACAGGAGTGTTCATTATGTTTGTAGTGTTACTACAAACATGTTTGACCTTGTCCTCTAAAGAGAACTTTAAAGCTGACACCAAGTACTGTTCATCTTTCTTGTAATGGATAAATCTGAATGTAGTCTGTGATGATGATGATGATTGAGTTTTTATGCCAGCATAGAAAGTGTGCTTAAAATTCCTTATGTTCATCTCTTTGCAGAGTCTTACAAGTTATCTAATCACAAAATTTGCCTTTGTGTTAAAAAATAAACAAAAAGACCGATAATGGTCTTTATAACAATGTTGTTATTTAGTTATGTTTTTATAATAATAGTTGTTTATAGCTTTATTACATTTGTGCTGCATTACAGTTGTTTGACACAAAAGTAAATATGGTTATAAAGGCAGTTTTCTTTTACAATAATATTCTGACTGATAAATCTCTGATAAGTCTCTTCCAATAACATGATATCCTAGTGATAAAGCATTATATCACTAAGTCCCCTCCCCAACAGGTTGTTATTAACATTAATGCTTGCTAATATAATTATACATTTTCACTGAAATGGTCTATGTATTGTAACAGGAACCAGCCAATCATTATTAGTGTATTATTAACATTCAAGGAAAACATGCTGTTATTAGAGAGTAACTGGATTTTGAATGTTTACTAACCATTTCCAAAATGTTTCACCCTACTTAATTATCATTGCGGTCTATTGCCATGATAATGTGTACTTCTAACCACTTCTTAATAGTCTTAATGTGCGGGTTTAAAGTATTTATTTATTTCTTTTCAAACTGTTTTTTTTCATATTTTTTTCTCAAACACTCGCAACTTTTTTAAGAAATGAAGTATTAAAAAGTGGCATCGGGTTGAAAACTTGCCTTTATATTAATGATTATTAATGTCTCCATACGTGAAAGCAGTATTGAATGTTTGTTGTTATTTATTTACAGGTCTTTGGGATAATCACTACAGAACCTGCGTAAGACATCATCGAGCGTTTTCTCATCTGAAGTCGAGGTCCATATTTACAGCCGCCCTGGAACCTGCATACTGAAGACTCGCCGCTTGACGAAAGTGGCAGTTCGTTGAAATCGCTGGTTTGGGGCGACGCCCACTGAGCTCCCTGATCCGAGGGCAGGCAGGCAGAGTGTTAAAATGGCGCACAGCTGTCGGTGGCGGTTCCCTGCTCGGCCCGGAGGGAGCAGCAACTCGGGCACTGGGAGAAAAGCGGGCCGGATCCGGGTCACGGCTTCCATCCGAAATGGCGCAGGAACTCATGCGACCGCGAGCGGACTCGGGCCTGGGTTCGACGCGGCGCTGCAAGTGTCCACTGCGATAGGCAACAACCTGCAGAAATTTCGGGATGTTTTGGGCGAGTCGAGCGGCTCCAGCAGCGCGGAGGTAAGCGGCACCTTCCATCCGCTACCCAGTTAGTGCGTCCTCTTTGGGCTTCCCTTGGAGTAGAGCTCGCTAGAACAAGTTTAAAGCTGTCAGTTCCCTTCACTGCTGCACACTCAGCCTTAACAGTTATTTTGCTGCGCAGCAGACACATGCCTCCCATCCATGTGCTGTTTTCCTCTCTAACTGACCTAGCTAGCTCGCTAATCGCCTGATTGCTAACTTAGTCACAGCTTGACAGCGTATCAAACAGTAAACAAAATAAATCCGTCTTTCATTTTGTCTGTTGGCGAATGCACTTCATGTGCAGGTGCATTTAATGGCGGTTTGTGTAGCTATTAACGTACACCGAGGGGAACTGGCCCGTGGAGCACATCCTCAATGTTTTGACAGAATAGACTTTGAGATCTAGCCATAGTTAGTTATTTGCTAGTTGAATGTCCAGCGTTGCTAGCTATGTTTGCTAAGTTTTAATACAAACCAGTTGGTGAATTAAACGTGTGTAACGGCTTAAAGCGCGTAACGGACTTTATATACAACTCTAAATGTAACGCTACGTGACAAAGATAACTAACGAGCTAGCAAGAGGGCGAGTAGGCTAACAAACACCCTGTCACACAAACACCCTGTCACACAAACACCCTGCCACAGTCAAACCAGCACTGCTTATCAAATATCAACCGGACACGAAATCTCACAGAAGACTTGGAAATTTTATCTAGCTATATTCTGTGTTTAGGGTTTTTGTTTGTTTTGTTTTTTTCATATTCGCTAAGTGGTTAGTTTAGTACTGTGGGCTCAGTTTAACGAACTCTGAGTGACTGAGCTTGGGTTAACATACAGAAATTACAGACAAACCTAACCCAGCAGTGGAGGGTTTATGATATTAATAAACGATATGTGTATTTTTATTGTGAATAAATAAACCACGCTGTGAATGATTTATATTTGTATGCGTCCCTGTCAGCTTCTTCTCTGAAACCTGGAAGTGTTTATGGTTTATTCCATTTATTTCACTTCAGCACTGAGCTGAACTGAGATGGAGAGAGAGTAACAGAGAGAGAGAGAGAGGTTATTTCTGGACATCACTTGCCCTCTTTCTCTGAGCAAACATGTAGTTAGTTATTAGCAAAGTAACTAGCTAGTTATTAAGGGCTCATCCGGGGCCCTGAACATAGCAGCGCGAGGATGCTAACTAGCTACACAGCTGCCATTATTTTTCTACTGGTTTCTCAGTTAGCAGGTTGGTAGCAAGTACAAACACACCCGAATTCATTGGAGTCGTTTACTCATACATTTAAACACCGCTTCCACTGCATAACAAGATTTGTTTGTATTTTGCTTCAAATCTTTCTCTTAAAAAAAATAATAAAAACCTGTTTATGCTAACGTTAGCCTGTTAGCTCGTGCTGATGATGCGCAGGAAAATGGGAGGTGGACATGTTTTTTTTTTCTCCCCGTAGCACATATTGCGTAGTAACAATATGAATTCGGAAAGATATGAAATCGGCAGTTATATCGGCGGGGATGTGGGAAGTGGAGCTGTGCCGACTTATGAGGCGCTTAAGATGAACTATTCGAGTAATAATGCAGTGGGAAACGCAGTTATGTGAGCAGCGGAAGGCTCAGTAGCAGCGTGCCTCTGCTTGGTGCGTGTGGGGGGTGTGTACTGTTAGGAAGCAGCTCCATCTTCCTCCGCGGTGCTGAGGGGCAGTGCACACTGTACATCACTCAAAACGGCTGAGGGGTAGTGCACTCTGTACATCACTCAGAGCGGCTGAGGGGCAGTGCACACTGTACATCACTCAGAGCGGCTGAGGGGTAGTTCACACAGTACATCACTCAGAGCGGCTGAGGGGCATCACACACTGTACATCACTCAGAGAGGCTGAGGGGCATCGCACACTGTGCATCACTCAGAGCGGCTGAGGGGCATCGCACACTGTGCATCACTCAGAGCGGTTGAGGGGCATCGCACACTGTACATCACTCAGAGCAGCTGAGGGGCCGTGCACACTGTACATCACTCAGAGCAGCTGAGGGGCAGTGCACACTGTACATCACTCAGAGCGGCTGAGGGGCAGTGCATGCTGTACATCACTCAGAAACAAGTAGCATCAGTCTGCTTCTCTCTCTGTACTTTTTATACCCAAATGGCTCCAAATGTTTTCTTTTTAATACAGGGGTTTGCTTAAAGCATCCCGAGCTTGTTGTCTAAAACAGGCAGGAATAATAAATTAGCAGTAAAACACCTGGGTGCATGCAGTTACAAGAAAATAAATCAGTGATGCACGGTGAACTTGAAGCAGAGTTACTTCTCCAACCCACAGTTTATAATAACAATGTGACGTTTATTCCTCTTAAACCACAGCAGCTTGATACTGTTTACTGTTTAAAAATTATTAATGAGTGACACATTCTGTGTGTGTGTGTTTTTTTTTAAACCATTTACAGATACATACATCATGGCTGCTAACAGACGTATCCTCACCATCCTCTCTCTCTTCTCTCTCTCTCTCACACACGCACTCTCTCTCTTCTCTCTCACACACACACTTTCTCTTTTCTTTCTCTCTCTCACACACTCTCTTCTCTCTCACACACACACTCTTTCACACTCTCTCACACACACACTCTCTTCTCTCACTCACACACTCACTCTCAAACACTCTCTCTCACACACTCTCTCTCTCACACACAATCTATCTCTCTCATGCACACTCTCACACTCTTTTTCACTCACACTCTTTCTCATTTCTCTCTTTCTCTTTTCTCCCACTCGCTCTCTCTCTCTCTCTTTCTTGCTCTTACTTTCTTTCTGACACACTCTCTCTCACACAGTCACACTCTCTCTCACTCTCTTACACTCTTTTTCTCTCACACACTCACTCTCACGTTCACTCTCTCTCCTCTCTCTCTCTCCTCTCTCACTCTCTCTCTCACTCTCCTCTCTTTCTTTCACTCCCACTCTCTCTTTATTGCTCTCTTACTCTTTCTCTCTCTCACATGCGCTCATCTCTCTCTCACTCTCACTTTCTCTCACTCCCACTCTCTCACACACTCTCATGTAAAATAACTGCGTTTTAGACCCTACATAGTGCTCGATATGACTGTTAGGTTCAGACGCGACAGGAGTGACTTCGATAAATGCCTGTTTGGAAATCGGTAACAAGCGAGATGTAAAAATCTAAGACAGAATCCTTTGTTGTAATTTTATCTGTAATGAGATAAATGATGCATAATTTTAAATTAATAGAATATTACCGTACACAGAGTATGTATTAAATGACACATTTATTCAGGCACAATAAAGAACCACTCGTTAAGGAGAATCCCTACTCCCTCAGTGCGCGGCTCACGATTTAGTATCGGCTCGCTTGGAACCTCGAGTGAGGTGGTACTAAAAAAAGTACCAGGTACTGTCCACGGTAGAAACCCCCCAAAAAGCGAGTCGAGCCGTACCGTGCGGTGGAAAAGCACCATTAGTAAATGATAATGTATTAGAAGCTCTGTTGTCCAAGCTTTTATTATAGAACATTAATCAACAATTTCTGACCAGTCAGATTCACAAATTCAACAGTGCTGTGGTGCAAATATAGATGAATAAATTGTTTTATGGATTTTCGTCTTTTTGTTGATGCTAAAAAAGCTGCTAAGATACCTAGGAACATCTCTAATGATGATGCCAGGATTTGTGCCTGTGTATGGCCAGAAATAGAAAATGGCAGGATGAATTGTTTTTACATGAACACACTCCTGTGTGCTCCTGCACTATCATTATCTTACTTGGCATGCCTTTAGCCTACTGGCTAACTTGCAGTAAACTAGCATTGTTACAGGTAAACATAAGTGAGAATATAGTGTCTGGGGCTTGATTTCTGTCAGATTAGTAGCTAATATAATGACGTAATGGAATAATGTATGGCAAGTGAGTTTTTAGTTTGGCATATTAATACAGACTTGAGTTAATGAATGTGTATATGATCATGCTTGTGCCCTCAACAAACATAGCTTATGCTATGTAGCGTTCTGTCCGGGCATTGCACATAAAAGATGATATTTCACTTTGTGCTAGTAGGAGAGTTGATGACTGCTTTGTGTTGGACTTTATTTGGCCTGGTTTTGTCAGTATTTCCACACCACAACGTGTTTCTTGTTTCTGAATAGATTCTCAGCTGATGTGTGTGGTGTGGCAGGTGGTGGGAATCAGAACAAGCAGCACGTCATCATATGAGACACATTGACACGGTCGATTTTCAAAAGGCTCCGAATTAGTTCACAAGTTACAGTACAATGTTGACATTCCTTAGTATGCTGCCAGACATAGAAGTTGTGTTTATGCTCCATGCTGAGTATAGTTTCAGTGTAGGAGCCTTTCTTAGTAATTTGCCGAAAATCTGAGGAAAATGTTGACATTCCAGACATTTTTGTTTAATTTCCAGTCATTCTTTGCATTGTTCGCTTAAAAGTTGTGCTAGCTATTTATATTGTCTATCCTTAGCTAGCATGTGCGCAACATCAATAATTACCCAGTTGCCTAGCAACAGTGTCTTCAGGATTTTAACCAAGTGAATAGCGAACATGTCTTATGTTTCAAAACATAAATTCCCAAGTTTCATATAAGCGCACCATAGTGCTCCCTGAATTATTGTTGTTGTTGTTGTTGTTATTATTATTATTTTAAACAGAAGTACTGAGGAAATTCTTGTTGTAAATAGAAAACAACTCTCTGGAAACCAGCAGACTACTTTTTATCCTGCTTTTCTGCAGCTTTGCAATTTGGGATCCCCAAGCATCTCCATCTGCTCCAGCCCGACCCTGAAACTGCACATGAGTAAAATAAGAATAGGAGATCCCAATGGAACTTGCAGCTTATGGAAGTTTGCTTCCACAGTGTTGTGGTTTCATTCAGAGGGGGATGTTGCGCCTGGCCAGGATTGTTCAGGATCATCACGGCCTGCTGAGCGCACACAGCAGCTTGAGGCCAGCATAAACAGAAGGACGCAAAGTCCCAAATTCAAATTCTGTTTCCTGTGTGTGCTGGATCTTATTGGGAAAACAGTTGAATATTTCATAAACAGAAGAGTGACACTACGCCTAAACTCCCCCCCAAAAATGTGATCTTACTTCTCTTGGATGGCTGCTTCTTTTTTAAAATGGTTAAATTACAAAAGTCACCAATTTCTGTGATGGGCTTTAACGGGTCTTGATGGGAAAATCCTACAAAAGAGAATTTATTGTATATTGTAGAGTCAAGCTTTTCAGTCATCCATGTCAGTTCAAATGCCTCGTTGTGTTAAGTCAATATGACTTGACAGATAGTAACAAGTTTATAACATAGGTCCAGTCACATACTCTACTATAAGGCAGTAGTTTCTTGTGAGCACAAAACTAGCTTTAAAATGTGACTTTTATTTTATTCTACTATTTTTTTTTTTTATTATTATTTATTTATTTTTAAAAAAGAGCCCACATTTGGCTTGCCTCTTAGTATCCAGACCAAGCATGGCTTCCCAAAGTAGAATGTAGATCACTATCACGGCCTTGTACAAAAGTCGATTGAATAGATACAACAAATGAATGCTTTGCTCCACTGGTTTCAAACGGATGGCGTAGCTTTATGCAGAAGGAAAAGGTCCAGCAGGTGTTTGGCCTATTTATGTGGAGAGGATCTATCCCCCCTCCCCCCCCCGGCCGACAGCGTGTGGATCATAGCAGGAAGCTTTGTGTCTGCTTTTATTCCAGCCTTTAAGAAACGCAAGTGGCTGAAAGAGCACAGGCGTGGATATCAAAGGGTGAAGAGCAAGCCCTCCTCCTCCCCCAGGGAGGTTGGGTGGGGGTCAGCCATTTGACTGTGTAGCGCACTTGTCTTTAAATTTTATGTCCCACATTACACCTAGCATGTGGCATGGCTTTGGAAAAAGTGTGTTTGTCTGTGTGTTTTAAATCTCGTCTCTAGCTTAAGGCCACATCTTTCCAGTTATTTGGGTGTTAGGTGCTGGAACACGTGGCTTGTGCAGACTGTGGTAAAGGGGCAATGAGAAGCAGAATGCATGCATTTCAGTTGCATAATGCAAAGGGAATTTTCTCCAGGTGCTTTTGCAGTCTTTTGAAAGTATAAGATGACAAATTAAAGTCGTCAGGAATTCCCCTTCTTTATAGTTTTAGGTTGGGGGTGGTGAAAGTTACTTACTCTCTGTTGTGCTCTTTCCTTTAGCAGTTTTATCTTCCTAGCAGTAATTTGTCTCGTTATTAAACCTTATAGTGCTCGTGCTTCCTAATTATCTATTATGTTTATTTACATTAGTAGTAAGATGTATAAATTAGAATCTTGGGGGGCCCGCTGTTTGATTTCTTTGTCAAGGTTTTATGAGGAGAATCTGATCCAAATGCATTTGCCAAAACTCTGAATCCTTTGGGAAAATAGTTGCCATTTATCTGTAGGTTCTATATATTCTGTCAGATATCCAGTTAAAACTCAGTTATGTAATTTGCTATAGGCTTGTGCAGTGATTATAGGGGTTTTTGTACATTTAGTATCATTGGTCACACACAGTAGTATAATTATGCCCTATTTTCAGGAGTACAGCTTCCGTGTGCTTCCCATTTTATGCCTTGTTCTTGAGTTAACTGCCATGTTGAACTTTCCTGGGTTTGTGACCATCTGCTCAGGACGGGATACGTCACGACCCTGCGTAAACAAATAGCCTGCTTGTTAACCTTTTGTTACCTAAAGCTGACAGATGGCCCAAAATTTACATGTATGAATAGGGAGCATCTTGCTCAATTTAAGCATGTTTAGAGTAGAACTGTCAGGTTGGGGTTGCATTAGATGCGTTAGATTTTCATAACATAAAAGTTAATGGAGAATTGGGGGGGGGAGTTCTTTGATGAATCTCAATTCTAGTTTGTACAGTTTTGCATCAGTGCACAAAATAATAATTCGACCTTTACAAAATCTTATGTATAATTGGCTTTAGTCAAAGCACAGAGAAGCTCATGCAGTTGTACAGTCATGTGAAAAAATAAGTACATAAGTACACCCCATGGACGTTTTCTTTTTTTATTTTTATTTTTTTGGACAAGCAGACATTTGATCCTCTTTGAAACAGTGCTTATTAATAAAGGTGAAACAATCTATCAAATGACACATAAAATTGATATTTTGTAGTAATTTTTTACAATTGAAATGAACGAAAAACAGCTCAGTCACATGGAAAAAGTACACTTTCAAATCTATAACATTAGAATCCGGTGTTTAAGATTGGGTGCCAGTGACTAGAAGCTGCTTAGGGAGTGCAGGTGGAAGCTGTCTTATTTTATACCCCTCTCATATCTAGTGTCTGGTGTTCCTTTTGTTATTTAGGTGTGTAATGTCGTCATGCCAAGATCCAAAGAGTTCTGTAAGGCCTTCAGAAAAAGGTTGTGGATGATTGAGTCTGATTTAAAAAGACCTCAAAATTATTTGAAATACATCATTCCACTGTAGTGAAAATAATCACAAGTGGTCCAGATTTCAAATTCAGCCCAAGAGCAGACTGTCTGATGCAAAAATAAGTCTCCAAGAACCCCAGATTTTCATCACAGAATCTGCTAATACAACTTTTGTTTGTGTCAAAGTGCATGCTTCTACAATCAGAAAGAGGTTGCTCACATTTGACCTGCATGGGAGGTGTGCCAGGAAAAAGCCTTTAACAATCAGCATATATGCAAAGACCAGGCCTTTTGGAAAAATGTGCTTCGGACAGATGAATCAAAGAGTTGTTTGGCCACAGTAACAGCAGACATGTTTGGCGCAGCCCAAAGAGGAGAAGCACCTCATACCAACTATGAAGCACGGTGGTGGAAATGTTATGGTTTGGGGTTGCTTCGCTGCCTCAGGGACTGGACAGTTTGCATACATTGATTCAACTATGAATTCTGCATCATATCAAAGAGTGCTTGAAGATAATATGAGGCCACCTGTCTGAAACCGAAACCCTAACCCTAAGTTGAACCGAAAGTGGACTTTTCAACAGGATAGGATGATTCTAAGCACACTAGCAAATCCACCAAAGAATGGCTCAAAAAGAAGAAATGGAGGGTTATGGAATGGCCTAGCCAAAGCCTGGATTTGAATCCCAGTGAAATGTTGTGAGGGGATTTGAAACGGGCAGTACATGCAAGAAAACCCTCAAACATCTTACAACTGAGAATATTGCATAGAAGAGTGGTCAAAAATTCCAGCAAGCCGATGTCAGAGACCGGTGGACAATTATGCAAAACGCCTACAAGAAGTTATTTCTGCTAAAGGAGGAAATACTAGCTTCTGAAGACAAGGGTGTACTTACTTTTCCCACAGAAGAATATCACATCTATTGCTGTTTCTGTTGAATAAATGATTTAAAAAGCTATTTTCCTTGTGGTTTTGTTCAAGTACATCAACTTCATTAATATGCACTGTTTCAAAGCTGCTAAAATGTTTGCTTGTCTAAATATGTAAAAAAAAAAAGCCAACAATTTCCATGGGGTGTACTTATTTTTTCACATGACTGTGTATATATAGCAAAATGTTGTTTTGAACTTATTTACTTAGAATAATGGTTATTTTTCTTGATTCAAAGGATTGTGGAGTAATACACATACTAGCGTCACCTATTTTTTAATTTTAAAACTTTTGAAACATATTTCTGTTGAATTAGGCTAGATCAGTAGGGCTGTAATAAACAATTATTTTATAATTTGTCAAGTACTTTTTTGGGGGGCTAATTGATTAATCTAACAATTATTCTGTTACAATTAAAATTGGTCATTGAAATCAAAATTAACTATTGACTAAAGAAACTTGAAATTTGCAGATTCAAATGGATTGTGGTTAGTGTTGCAACTAGTCACCAGAATCGCTAAAATTTTATTATAAATAGTTGGCAATGATGTTTCATTGTTTATTGGACCATGTGAAGCTGGCACTGGCATTTGATGGAAATTTCATTGGAAATGGCAGTGCAAGTTTCAGAGAAAACAATCTAATACTGCAGGTCTCACACTTTTTCCTCCAAACATAATAGTTAAATTTTTATGTCATCAAATCAGAGTATAGTTCTCAAACAAGGATGATCTTTGTCCCCATGTGCACTTAAAAACTGTTGTCTGGCTTATTTATGGCAGTTTTGGAGCAGTGGCTTCTTCCTTGCTGAGTCGATATAGGATTCGTTTTACTGTGGATGTAGATATTTGTCCAGCTGTTTCCTTCAGCCCCTTCACAAGGTCCTTTGCTGCTGTTCTTCAATTTGATTGATTTAGCATTTTTCGCACCAAGCTATGTTCATCTCTAGGAGACAGAATGACCTGAGTGGTATGATGACTGCGTGGTCCCATGGTGTTTATGCTCGTGTACTGTTGTTTGTACAGATGAACGCAGTACCTTCAGGCATTTGGAAATTGCTTCCAAGGATAAAACTGATTTGGGGAGGTCTTTTTTTTTTAGGTCTTGGCTGAGTTTTTTTGATTTTCCCCATCATGTCAAGCAAATACTTCCTTCCATCATGTGAAGGAAGGTCTTAAAACACATCCACAGGTACACCTCCAATTGACTCCAAATAGCCTGTCAGAAGCTAATTGCCTAAAGGCTTGACATAATTTACTGGAAAGTTCCAAGCTGCTTTAAGGCACAGTTAACTTGGTCTATGTAAACTTCTGATCTGTAGTGTGATGGTGTGGGGATGCTTTGATTGTTTAGGGCCTGGATGACTTGCTTTAATTGATGAGGCCATGAATTCTGTTCTGTGTGAGAAAATTCTGAAGGAGAATGTCTGGGCATCAGCCTGCGATGCACAGTTGGGATGGGCAGCATGACAATGATCTGAAGCCCAAGAGCAAGTCCACCTCTGAATGGCTCAAAAGAAACAAAGTTAAGGCTTTGGAGTGGCCTAGTCATAGCCTTGACTTTGAGAACCCTGAACCCCATTGAGATGCTGTGGCAGGACCTGAAACAGGCTGTTCGTGCTCTCCAGTGCGGCTGAATTAAAGCAATTCTGCAAAGAAGACTGGGCCAGAATTACCCCACAGCAATGTGAACGACTGATCTCCAGTTACTGGTAGCATTTGGTTGCAGTTATTACCGCAGCGGTTTAAGAACCAGCTTTTAATACTGCATTTGATCTACCTTGAAAGTGGAAAGTCTTGAAACTTGGAATTACACAAATTTCCACCTCAAACTATAAAGTGGAGGGGAAAAAACATGGAAGTCTTTGTCTTTTGTTAGCATCAAGCTAGCTTGACCTTCTCAAAACAGTGATCTGTATAGTCAGTCTTATAGATTTAATGCAGATAGGTCTGTGTTGATTTGATCTAAAGCAGATAATTGTCTATAGAGCATAACTCGTTCATGCTAATGTTGAGAGCAGGCATGTTGATTTGAAGTCATTTGCTGAGCTTGGGGTTTGAGAAGACAAGTAGAAATCTGAGTTGAAGGGGTGTTTTCTTTGGTTATTCCTATACAGAGTTACAAGTTTTAGTTGAATGCAGCATTCAACAAGTTTAGAAGGGAAGTTACGTTTTCGCGAGTGATCTAGGAGTTGCCAAATCAATTTCTTAAAGTCAATAAATTAGTTAATCTTTCAAAAACTCTTGTTTTTCCTCGACTTATATAGCATTTTGTATGAGGATCTGAAACCATTTAAACAAATATGCAAAAATCAAGGAAATCCAGAGGGGATATATACATATGGCTCTATGCAAATATACAGTGTTATATAAAGTATTTGCCTAATTTGTTCTGTTTTTGTGTACGTCTCAAACTAAAGCGTTTTAGATCTTTAAATGAAATGCAACATAAAGGCAACCTGAGTAAACACACAATCGCAAAGATTTTTTTTCTATTTTTTTTTGGTTAATTCATGTGCATGCTGGTAGGTGGGTGGGCGGGGCAGGAAAGAGGAAGAAAAGAATAGCAAAATCATTGTTTAGAGTTCATGCTGACCCATTTGCTAGAGTGTCCCTTCCCTTACACTTGGAGCAGGTGTCTGCATGTTAGCCATGCTGGGTGACACTTTGTGTCCAATATCTCCAAGCTGGTTGTCCGTTTCAGCACGTGGGCACAGATTCAGCAGCTCAGCCTGCAGTGAAGAGTCAGGAAGTTGGCGTGTGCGGGCGGTGTTGTTTAGATTAGCTTCTCATGTACGTTCAAAGCTTCTTTATCTCAGCAGCTGTGGCTGCTGTTCGAATCGGTGATGTGCGCATCATCCTTCCTCCTCCTTCTCCTCTCACTGAGTGTTGTTTACATCTTGCAATGTGTGACATGTACTGGGTGTCCTGAGAGAGAGAGTGAGAAAGTGTGCCCGCAAGGCAGAGTTGCAGTGTCATTTAGAGCTGCTCATGCTGTCACCGTGACTCAGAGTTGCAGTACTACACTGCAATCCTTCTTTAAATGCAATAACTCTACCAACACATTTCAGTTAGGAGGTAAGCAGGATAATAGTTTATGAATGCTAACCCATTTGTAATTAATTATGTAATCAATTTTGCACTCAGATTGTTGTGGTTGAAGAGTGCATTTGGCCATTTCATTATATCTGCCTCCCCCCACCCCCCCATTAGTATTCATGTTCCTAACATTATTTCTGAGGCATGACAGTTACATAACAGTTTATTACATATTAACACCACCTACTGGGCTACTATGCTCATACTATGAGCTTTTTCAATCCTATTCATGATCAAGGGTAAAAACTAGGGAAGCACCGAAATGAAACTTCTTGGCCGAAGCCGAAACCAAATATAATGAAAAACTTGGCCGAAGGCCGGATACCGAACACGTTTTTTTCGCGTTTTTTTCCATTTATTGTACCATTTTTTCACCACTGCATGAATTAAATAGTCAAAATGTGTTTTTTACTATTTTGTCTTACTTTTCAAAGAAAAAAATCAATTACAAAAACTTCAATTTCAAAATATTTATTTAACACTGAACATTTTTTTTTCATTCCAGCAGGCATAGGCTACCAACAAGGCACAATATAACTTTAAATAAATGAGTAAAATAAAAATATTTTTGATGTGGTCATCTTTGAGCCCCCCTTGAATAGCCTATGTTAGGCCTATAACTGACTGCTGAAAGAATTTAACACTCTGTAGCCTACAACAAAAAAGTGCATTAAAAAGTACATGGACAAGAGTGCAAAAAATGGTTCTATTCGGTGATATACAGCTGATTATATTCGGGATATATACCACTCGCTTCCCTGTACACCTCGCGGAGTATTATAGTAGATACAGTATAGTTAGATACGTTGTTAATGTTATGTTCCCTTAAATAAATACGTCTTTACCTGCTTCTGTACTCTCCTCCCTTACGTCTCGCGACGTGACGGAATACTCCAGAACAGAAACAAAACAAACGCAAGTGTCCACAGTAAACAATGTCACGGTTGTCAACATCCAAAGAGCATGCGCTCGTGCACGTAGCTCGTGCATGCGCACGCCCCCTCATCATTCTGAGCGCGCTGCCGGAAGTGGAGGCGTGAAATTCGTGCATCTCACTCTGGTCGCTAGGCTATTTGGTGCGTCATCAAACACGTCATTGTTCGGTCAAATTTATTTGTCCTTTTCACTTATAATTTCAGTTGCCGAACATTTGGTGCATCCCTAGTAAAAACTATGCTCTCAAAAACATCTGTATACATGTGGATGGGGCCTCAGGTGCATTTGTTAATACTACAGTAATTATACTTGTGCTCCAGTTGCATCACAAGCATCTACTACTATTATAAATGATCGATATTTGCAGGGCCACAGCTATCCAAGATACTCAAATAAAAAGATAAAAAGGCCATCATTTTTAATTAATGTTCATATGCGGTGGGATTTTTCCCCAACTGCTGGTCTGTTTACCTCTCCTGGTGTGGCTCATTTAGGCAGGTGAGGACACATCAGTCTCGCTCAGGTGCTGGCTATCATTTAAAAATGTTCAGTGCCAATACCAAAAAAAGACTTTTTTTCTCAGCAAGGCACACATTATTGTATCTACTACTGATATAACCTACAGCTAGCCCAAAGCTTTAACAGTTTAAAAGAGCTATAACCCTTTAACAATAAATCTGGTTATTGGGCTGTGACCTTCTTCTGAACTGACATCCTTGACTTTTCTGCTGTGGTGAAAGCTGTGGTTTCCCAATGGATGACCACATTAGTTGGGGGGAAAACCGGCCCCAACACTGAAAACAATTGTTTTTCAGAATCTCCGGCCACAACAGAGCAGTGTTGTTCTTCATTCAGTCAAAAACTCTGCAACTGATTGACCATGTTTAATCAGGTTTGGTGTATTACCTGATTTTCCCAACAACGATGTTAAGGCATTTCTTGCACTTGTCCTCATCTACAAGTACAGCCAGACGGTGTCCTCTGTGACATACTTTATGTGGCCAAATGTATGTGAACACCGTATTATTGAACTAGTATTTAATCCCATTCCAAAACCATGGGCATTAATAGATAAGAGGTTGTGCACTGATGTTGGGTGAGGAGGCTTTGTCTGAAGTTGGCATTCCAGTTCATATCCAAGTTGTTCCCTTGGGTTGAGGTCAGAGCTTTGTGCAGGCCAATTTAGGTCTTCCACTCCAACCTTGGCAAACCACGTCTTCACGGATCTCATTTTGTGTACAGGGCATTGTCGTGCTGGAACAGGTTTGGGCCCTTTAGTTCCAGTGAATGGAAATTGTAATGCTACGGCATTCAGAGACATCCTATACAACTCTGTGCTTCCAACTTTGTGGCAACAGTTTTGGGAAGAACCACATATGGGTGTAATGGTCAGGCATCCACAAACTTCTCATAAGATGTATTTACATGTTCTCTCTTTGCTCTCCTTACCTCAAGGAGCCAGCCAGACTCAGAAGTTGGTTGCCTAGTTTCTCAGCTTTTGCTTTTTTTTTTTGCTAAGTTTTTTAATCATCTTTGATTATTTAAAAAGTATTGAAAAGAGGCATAGTTTTTTACCTACACCTTCCAGTACTCTGTAGTACCAAATAGTTCCCATTACTAACAGTCTAATTACAAACTAATTACAAACAGTCCAAGACTGCCTGAAAGATTTGCACAGCTCTCCCTAGACTGATTTGAATACATTGAGAGCCTGATTTGACCCTGATTTAACCCAGCATTGTGAATGGGGGTTGTATATTATGGTTTGCGGGTAGTAAGATGCAAGGTGCAAATTGAGCCAAAGAATATGGTGGCGGTGGTGATGATGATGATGGATACAGTTAGTGAAATTTCTGCTTGCCAAAGGTTTGTTTACATTTTCTACTGCCATATTTCTAACCCAGAAACTGCTGATGCTTGTGGTATTCTCAGCCTTTCCCAGACACTATACCTCAGCTTTATTTTGTTTTGTTTATGTGTAGTAAACCTCCAGCCCCGTTTACACCTAATATTAACATGTGTCTCAATTGATAAGATTACTAGTGGTCAGCCAACCACTGATAAGTGATTTGCATTTCTTGTCTAGAGACTTTTAGCAGATTTGGTGTCACTGGAGCAGAAAAGGCTCCAGCACTATCAGTGTTAAGCTGTTGGACGCCATTTCTTTATTAAACATTTAGGAGGTGAATGAAAGCTTTACATGTAGGTTACAATCAATGACACAGTGCAGCTTTTATGTAGCTTTAGCTCACATGCGCTGTAAACATCAATCAAACGAAGTAACTGTTGTACACGTTTGCCATTTTGGTTTAATAAAAACAGTGAACAAAATAATGGAATGCAATTTGATGAAATTTTCTCATATTTTGCTCATTTATTTACAACCTACCGAGAAACGTACATACACATGTACTTGAGTGGAACAGGCACAGTGAGTCGAAAAATAAAGGGAATTATGACCTACCTAAAATGTTGTGACAGAATTAGATCAGAAGAACTATATATGGCTTTTGTAATAAGTGTTCCTCCTAGGCTCCCTTGAGGTGAGTGAGAGGTTGGCTGCAAAATAGTATGTAGGCCTGTAGCACTGTAAGATGCACTCACCTTGTTTGTACAGCTTACCCTGTAGGATAAGTGTGGACCTACTGTAGACCAACCTGTCTCTTGTAGCAGGCATCCGGAATACTACAAGCACGTTAACACAGCAGTTGATATTTTTAAATGTGTATGTCAAGCTGCATATTGAGCAATATTAAAATGGATGTAGTTGTTTTTTTATCACTTGATGCGTTAGACACTGTGTGTGTGATATATAATGTATTTCTTACAAAAGCACCCATTTAATTATAAGAGCACAGCATTTTCCTGTGTACGTGGTTAAAATACACAGCATAGAATAAAATTAGAATAACAAGCAAGTAAGCATATGTTTAAGTATTATTTTTAAAAAAAAATCCTCCACTGTGCATTTACATAAACGGGGTGGACAAATGAGAAATCCTGTGTGCTGTCCAGTCGCATGTTTTTGTTGCCTGGAAACCAGTGACGTTATACGACATCTTTGAGCTTCATTCCTATGTATATTGCTCAGATTTCCACATCCTTTTTGTGGTTCTGAAAATGTTGCCTGTCGTCTGTGCAAGCTAATGAATCTTGACTAGTACAAATTTTTCCTACTGATGACCTGATCCTGTCTTCAGTTGCTGTGTGCACTGCAGCATGTGGTGGGATTCAGGAAAAATATCACATGCCAAAGCAAAGTGCGTCATGCTACACACACGTGTGTATGTATGTTTGCATGTATATATGTATATATGTATGTATGTATGTATGTGTATATATATATATATATATATATATGCATGAACCAGTGGCCAGTGTTTAAACATTCATGTTGTCGATGAGTAGGATTTGTTTTTTTTATTTGTGTTATTTGAAAAAGTCTTTGCATTTTCAGCATCTTACTGAACCTACTTGTTCTTCATGAATTTATGTAAAACAAAATTGTTAGCCCTATTCATCCTGGTTGCTAAGCTATGGATTTATCAACCGCTGTATGAACCAGCGAGGGTGAAAATGGTCACTTACAGCTTAATTAATTAATTTAATCTCTCTCTCTCTCTCTCTCTCTCTCTCTCTCTCTCTCTCTCTCTCTCTCAGTTAGTTTTTGTTTTTTTGGAGGTTCCCCAATACATAAAAAAAAATCCCTGATGGCTTCCTATTAACTATGTATACTCACTACATAACATATTAACATGTTATAACAATGGTACTGTAGAACTTGATTGCGATTCAGCCACAGAAACTGGGTGACTTCAGTAAGTACACCTTGGAATTTTATTTACTTGCATGTATATTACATTTGTCAACCTGTTTTTTTTTTTAAATAAACTTTCAGGATTTTCAGAACTTTTGAGATTCTTTAGCATACCAACTTTTACACACTGAACTATTTCATGAAGCCATGAAGGGTTTTTACATTGCTGTTAAATAGGTTTCAGATTGAATAATGCACAGTGCAGCTCTTTTCTGCGACCTCGGGCTGAATGTAACTAAAAAAAATCAACAAATGACAACTTTGCGGTGATCATCTTAAAATTCAAATTGATAATATTATATGTATTTTATATTACATGTTGAATTCAGCTGATTGCATGTCCATGTTTATTTTCATAGGAAGATGCATTTGAAGGTTTTGATATGGTCATTGAAAATGGAAGCGTACATAGTCCTGGATGGACCTCAACAGGTGAAGTGTCTTGAACATGTTTTGCCATTTAACATAATTAACATTTTAGCCATCATTTAGTACAGCCATATTTAATACACTTTTATTTATTTCTTGATGCAAAGTTTTTTTTTCAATGTTTTGAAAAAGGATAATTGAGTGAATTTAATCAAAGGATAAAAGTGCAAGTTGATATGTGTTAGTTTGTGATCTTCTTCATAGCTTGTAATAATCATATAATTTGCCACAAAGGCCTTCAACTCCAGTAAGAAATGTATTTCAGTTTCTAAATGTTATACTTTGTTTGTTAGCTAAAATGTCACATGAGAAGAAGCCAAGAGGCCGCCCCCCAAGATCTTCGACTGTGCAGAAATTGGCTACACGTGTTGAACCTCATCCTCTGTCTGCCGTCACAACTCCAGTCACAGATAAGGTAAAGCGGCCACCAGGTAGACCCCCTGGCTCTGGGGAAAAAAGAAGAGGCCGTCCTCCTGCTTCTGGTAACCAGAAAACCTGGCTGCAAAGTGGCCAAGCGTTACCTAGTGACAGCAGGGATGCTGGACTGGAGCACAACAGTAGTCCAGCACTTCGCAAGGACATTGTGGAAGATAACAAGGAGAGACAGGCTGCAAAGAGAACTCCCCTTGGATCTGTGCAGCAGCAAGAATCTGAGGACAAGTTAACAAAAGTGGGCCGTGATTCAAAGGTGACCAAACTGAAGCGGATGCGGGATGTCAAAGTGAAGCCCCTTAAGTCTGGACTTTTAAAGGGTGTTCCAATTCCCTTTGTGCCAAGACGGAGGCGTGGCAGACCTCCTTCTGCTGAGCGCCTCAAAGCTGAGATTGCTGCTGCTTCATTGGCCCTGGAGTTGTCCCCCTCTGAGTCTGGCACTGCCAAACATAAGACCTTCAGTGTTCGCCTAGAAGAGGATATGGATCCCCACTCTACACAGCATCTCAAGCTCAGGGCCTCTCATTCTGCTGATGAACGCACTACCCCAGATTCCCCAGGTTCCGAATCCGTCGTCAATCCAACCACACCTTCTAAACTCGGAAGTCGTTTAGGTTTACGGCAGAGTCCTCGCCATATCAAGCCTGTGCGCACGGTCCCACCTTCCAAACGCACTGATGCCACTATTGCAAAGCAGTTACTGCAGCGAGCTAAGAAAGGGGCACGCAAAAAGAAACTGGAGGCAGTGGGTACTCAGGGAGCGGCAGCTATTGAATCTGGTATTAGGAGGAGAACAAGAACACAGCTCAAAAACATTCGGCAGTTCATAATGCCTGTGGTGAGTACAGTGTCCTTGCGGATTATTAAGACCCCTAAGCGCTTCATTGAAGATGAGTTTGGTGCCCCTCCCCCACACATGAAAATTGCACGCTTGGACTCTACTGTGCCACCTCCAGTCACCCATCCCTCAACAACATCCTCCACGCTTGTTTCCACGGCTCCAAGTACAACTGGAACCGTGGCCATTGCTGGGGCAGGACCGCCTGTTGATACCTTCCCTCCTCCTCCGCCCCCTGCCCCCACTGCTGCGGTTGCAACAGGAAGTCTCCTCAGTAACAATAGCTGCAACAGCAATGGACGATTCAGTAGTAGTGCAGCATCTTGTGGCTCCAGTGCAGTGTCGCAACATTCCTTCCAACTCTCCTCAGGAGAGTCTTCACGCTCCAGCAGCCCAAGTCTGGATGACTCCTCTTGTGACTCGCAGATTTCAGATGGCACCCAGGTGCTCTCAGAGGAGCCTGACCATTCCCCTTCCTCTCAGGGAGAGAGGGAGGCCAGTCTGCACCATTCCCCACATCCACTGTCCCCCCCTTCTGAACCTGAGACAGAGCACATGGAGTTAATAGAGCCAAACAGGCGAGGACGCAGAGGTCAAGGCCTTAGGAGAGGTAATTTTGTGTCACGTGGTCGGGGCAATCTGATCAGCAATAGGAAACGGGCCATCATCAGCCCTGCCACAGGTGTAATGATGTCCTCTTCTCAGGCAGGGTCCCAGCAGGCCTCTTCTACTGCTTCTTCATCGTCTTCACCACCACCACCACCTCCTCTTCTTACTCCACCTCAGCCTCCTCAGTCAGCTTCATCCAGTGTATCTGCCATTAGTGAACATCACCCCCACTCCCCATGGATTATGCCTCATCCCATTGCCCCTTTCTTGCCTACTCCTCCGATAATCCCTGGTTCTCATGACAAACGCCGTGCCATACTGAGAGAGCCCACATTTCGCTGGACATCATTGACACGCATAGAGCAGCAATACTTTTCTTCTGCCAAGTATGCAAAAGAGGGCCTTATTCGCAAGCCTATATTTGATAACTTCCGCCCTCCACCACTCACAGCTGAAGATGTGGGACTGATGCCTCCTGGGCCTGGAGGAGGGGGAGTGGCACCAGGAGGGTTCCCTGCACCAGGTGGTTCATCTGGGGCAGGTACTAGGCTGTTTTCACCTCTACATCATCATCACCAGCATCCCTCATCTCGTTTTGAGCCTCCACTCCATAAACGCAGCCCATTGCTCCGTGCACCTCGCTTTACTCCCAGTGCTGCCCACTCCCGCATTTTTGAGTCAGTCACTCTGCCATCTTCCTCGGGTAGCAGCCCTAGCTCTCATTCCCCTCTCCAGGTCACACCACCATCAAACAGGCTGCCACGACGCAGGAAGAGGAGAACATTTGGGCATTCCCGCATACAATCCAGATCACCCTCGCACTCCATGACCACCAGGAGCAGCCAGTCAGGAGCCCAGGCTGGAAAGAGCTCTGCTGAACTCTCTGCACTAACTAGCTCTGTTCCTACGAGTGTGACTGGCAATTCCAGCCCCTTACCTGGGATTGCAGTCAGTCCAGTTGCTCCAAGTGCCTTACCTCAAGCCCCTTTCAATACATTCTCATCAAGTTCTCTTGGTTCCATTAGTCATAGACCCTCTGATGTTCGTAGAGTGGATGTGGGCCTTGGTGGTTGTGGAAGTTCTGCCTCTTCCTCATCACAGCTTTTCCCTCGTTTTGCTTCCAGTCCCCAAGGTTCAAGCGGGGGCACTGGAAAAATAGGGAGAGAGAGGAGTGTCTCAACATCACGAGATAGCCTTCCCAAGGAGAAAGATAGAGAGGCAGATCGAAGTAGAGACCGTGGAAAGGAAAATAAAAAAGACGCAAAAAAAGATTGGGAAAGAAGAGGGAAGAGCCTTGCTTCGGATGGCGCTACTAATTCCACTGCAAGCCTTTTTGCTGTGGATGGCAAGGATGTTGAGGAAACGTTCAGCCAGAAGAAGACTCCTGGGCAAAAGAAATCTGTTTCTGTTGACTCTGATGCAGAGATCCCATCAGTTGAGACAAATGTAATCCAACCAGCAAGGGCGTTGTTATCTAAAGGCCGTGTGTCCAAAAAAGGCAGATTGCCAGAAAAAGGTATGGAAGCTGATGAAATAGAGAAGAACAAAGAGAGATCTAGCGCACCTGTCCCACCCATTCATTCCAGAAAACTCCCCTCTACACCATCCCTAGGTTCCGTGCTCGCCCTTGCTGAAAAACAGCCAGCCACAGACAGGCGTGTGGCAGGCCTCCTGAAAAAGGCTAAAGCTCAGCTCTTTAATATAGAAAAGAGCAAATCCTTGAAACCAGTGGATCAGCCTAAAGTGCAGGTTGGTGTTTATGAATGGTGTTCATCTTATTTTCAAATGTGCCTGCTTGCCTTATTTTGGAACACATTAACTCTGCCTACACACTGACACCAACTAGCTACAAAATATTAAAATCTAAGATATTTGGCATTAGCTAGCTATTGACAGAAATGGTGGTCATGTTTTTTACTGCGATCATGTCTTGTAAAAAATTTTTCTTAACCAGAAACATTGCGTTGTTTTTAACCTGCTTACTAGTAAAATTTTGTTCTGTGATTTATTTTTTCAGTTAATGTTGTCGTGTCATATTGTCTCCAAAATAAATCCAAACTAGTAGGCAGCTACTCTCACTGTCCACTTTGTTAGGAAGACCTGACACTTGCTCATTCATTCAGTTATCCAATCAACAGGAACACTATGGTAACTCAAATAACCACACTTTAGAATTAAGCTAAGCAGAAAAGCACATCAGAATGCATAAGATGCTGAACTTTGACGTTCTCCAAAGACAATATCAGGTTCCATTCATGTCATCCAAGAACAGGAATCTGAGGTTACAGTGGGCACAGGCTCACCAAAACTGGGCAGTTGAAGATTAGAAAAAGATCATATGACATTTTACAATAAACAGCACCAATGAGAAAGTGTACAGGTATTCCTAATAAACCAGCTGGTGGGAGTATATGAATTTCTCACAGTCCTGAAATAAACCTGGGGGAAGAACCAGAGTAGACTTAGGGGGACAGTTTAGTTGCAGTTGGGTGACGCTGGTTAGGTATGGGAAATTTTGGCTGGTGTATGTGTGATCTGCCACTTCCCTCTAACTACCCTTTCCCACAACCCAGGCCCCAACCTTTGTAACCAAACAAAAAAAAAAAGACTAGACTAAACATTAAAAACCCACCAAATGTCTGAAGTACTTGTAACAGAACAAATGCTACTAGTGTTTATTACCCTGCATGGATAAATTGATGTTTTTGAAATATGGCAACCCTGTAATTGATCTGGCCATTTCACAAATAATGACAACTAAATTAGCTTCCCTCCCCTTTAAAGCAATAATTGTTTACTCGGGTATTGTCTTAATTAAATAAACAATTTTTCCCATAATAGGGGCTTTGCTACATTCAAGAATGAGGTGTTTTTGAAAGCAGGTTTAACACCACACACATTCAGCACAGCAGCCCCAAAAACAGTGTTCTATTCAGTTAGCACTAAATTAAGTTGGTAAAAATGTTTGCTTGCATAGGGTCAAGAAAGTGATTCTTCTGAAGCATCAGTTCGTGGTCCACGGATCAAGCATGTGTGCCGTCGTGCCGCAGTAGCATTGGGTCGCAATCGTGCTGTATTCCCAGATGATATGCCCACCCTTAGTGCCTTGCCATGGGAGGAGAGAGAAAAGATCCTGTCTTCCATGGGGAATGATGGTGAGCATTTTCTAGCAGTATCACTGTCTTTTAAGACATTTGTGTTAATATATTTTAATATATTTACATTTAAGTAATTCTGATTCTCTTGCAGATAAATCTTCAGTGGCAGGTTCAGAAGAGGCAGAGCCTTCTTCCCCTCCCATAAAACCAGTAACAAGACACAAAACTGTCCAGGAAGCCACCCCCAGAAAGGGTCGGCGCTCAAGGCGTTGTGGGCAGTGTTCTGGTTGTCAAGTCCCAGAGGACTGTGGGCATTGCGCCAACTGTCTGGATAAGCCTAAGTTTGGGGGACGCAACATTAAAAAACAATGCTGCAAGTAAGTATGGGCTTGAAATCTGAAGAAAAAAGAAAAAAAAATGTATTTTATGTCATTTCTTGACAGTTTTGCAAATTTTAGACTGAAATCGAAAAGTATTTATTGCACAATATAAATATCAGTATCACAAATAATGTTTCTTTTCTGACATTTTGTGGCTATCAGTATTAAACGCAGCTGATTAGATTTTATAATTTTGTATGAAATCCTTAAAGATGTACAGTGTTGAGTTGTTTTTAGCTAATTTATTTTTGTAGACATTAAATAAAAGCATTATTGGACTTATCAGTATGCAGTATTGCAGGGTTTTATTTTTTTTAAATGACCTTTTTATTTGACCTTGCATGGCTTGAGTGCTTCAGATGTATTTAAAACAGAAGTGTATCTGTTCATTCTCACAGGGAACGGAAGTGCCAGAACTTGCAGTGGATGCCATCAAAAATGTTTCTTCAAAAGCAAGCAAAAGGTCAGTGTACCACTCCCTCTTCAAGACTGCAGAGTTCAAGGAACATTGCCATTATTTTGCCAATTGCATATTACTTTCTCTTTTTTTAGGTAAAAAAGATAAGAAGAAAAACAAAGTGCCAGAAAAAAAGGAATCCCATCACTCTGTCAAATCTCAGAGTCCAGAAGTAAGTCTCAAACCAACCCCAGCTCCTTCAAAGGATGACCCTCCAGTGAAGAAAAGTGACACTCCACCCCCAATACAGGAAGAGGACAAACAAAAACAGCCACCTTCCCCCCCACCACCCATCTCTTCTTCCCCAAACAGTGATCCCCCTTTACTTCCCAGCCCAGAGGACCCAAGACCACCCTTTATTCCGAGTTCTGCCTATAAGAAGGACCGAAAGCTTTCCAGCCCTTTATCCAGGTCCCCACACACCACTGCATCTAGCCAACCACCAGAACCATCTCAAGAGATCATGCAGCCACAAACCCAGACTCCAGCAAAAAAGGAAGGGCCCACAAAGTCACCATCTAATGAACCCAAAAAGAAGCCCCAGCAGCATGCTCAGCCTTCATCTGTTGCATCCTATGGTAGGAACTATTAGTGATAAACCTCATCATTCTCTTCATGCTTTTTGTGTGTTGTATTTGAATACACATAGATCTTATTTTGTTTTCAGCTTCAGAAGCAAAGCAAATAAAAAAGCAGGCTGTTCATTGTGGTACTCCTCCAAAGTCAAAACCAAAGGAGAAGGTGAGAGCTTCTTGCCAAGTCATTTTTATTTTGTTGTTTTTGTTTGTTTTTCATTTTATACACCACTTGGCTCAGACTTTGACCACCCACCTGAATTGTTGTTTACAGGAGAAACAGATGGTCACCAAACCACCTGACCGCAGTACTTTAAACTTCCTGAGCACTCCCTCGATTGGGGGCACTGCCAAGCAGAAAGCACCCTCCGACGGAGTGCATCGAATTAGAGTGGATTTCAAGGAGGACTTTGACATTGAGAAGGTGTGGGAAATGGGTGGGCTCAGCATTCTCACCTCTGTGCCAATCACCCCACAAGTAGTCTGCTTTCTCTGTGCCAGCAGTGGCAACGTGGAGGTAAGGTCGTCTCGGTCAGAATGTAGCGCTGTATTTGCCTTGGTTTAGATGATGGGTGAAGAAATACACCTCCCTTTTGCAAGATTAGGTTACAGCCTAGGTCTGCAAACCCTGTCCTCTCTTTTTAGATCCTGAATTATACAACAATGTTCTCTTACTGTTTGTGTGGCCTTTCCACAGTTTGTGTTCTGCCAGGTGTGCTGTGAGCCTTTCCATATCTTTTGCTTGGGGGAGACCGAACGTCCCCTAAATGAGGAGTGGGAAAACTGGTGCTGCCGCCGGTGTCGCTTCTGTCATGTCTGTGGCCGCCAGCACCAGAAGACTAAAGTAAGGGTTTTTTCATGCATTGGTATTAAACTCGGAATTGCAAAGGAATTTTGCCACATCTAATGTTTGAATTATTATGATACCGGTTTAGGCAGGCTTGCAAAACCAAGTTAAAGGTAGAACTCCATAAGAAGTTTGCAAGTATTCTGCCGCTGTTGCTATAGTTCAGGGTGTCCCAGAAGTCTCCATGGATAGGGGAAATTGACACTTTTTTTAACAAAATGTAAACTTTATTTACAAAACATCCTCTACACGATTGCCATTTGTTTGCAAACACACGAGTCACTTTTCCACTGCACTGTACAGCTCGATTCGGCTCGCCTTACTTTTCTGAACTTGCATTTCCACTGCAGTTTAGTGTCGCCTCAACATGTGTGCCATCTTCCACTCGCCTTGACCCAGGAATAATGTTGTATTGTCAAAGCCCTGTACAAATACTGTATTTCAAACGCCTTTCCTGTTCACTGAACACGGACCCTATTAAGGATGTAAAATAACTGCTTTCTAGACCCTGTATAGTGCTCGATATCCCTACTCCCTCGGTGAGCGGATCACATTTAGTATCGGCTCGGCTCGCTCTGAACCTCGACGAGGTGGTACTAAAAAAGGTACCAGGTACTGTCCACAGTGGAAACCCCACAAAAAGCAAGCAGAGTCAAGTCGAGCCTAGCCATACTTTGCGGTGGGAAAGCACCAATGGAGTCGTCTCTCCCATTCACGACGAACACATGTTAATTCATATGGTGTTCTGCATGTCCATCACAACCTTGCGACAGCTTCCCGTTACAGACATGAAAATGATTTTGGTATTTTTTTTCTTTTGTCAAAGGCGTTCTTAAAGCCCATCTGCAAAAAATAGAAATAATATAAACTAAGTATTTTGGAAGATATTCTTGCTTAAATTTTTTTTTAAAAAAAGCATTACCGTAATTTTCAGACTATTGAGCGCACCTGAATATAAGCCGCACCCACTAACTTTAAAAAGAAAAAAAAAAATTTGCACATATATAGGCCACACTTGTCTATAAGCCGCAGGTGTCCACGTTGTAACATGAAATATTTACACAGAAAGATTTTTTTAACTTTTAATTAAATACGTAAATGTAAATGCTTTTTTCCGAACAGTGCCTGTAACACGGCTGGTTAAAAAAATAAAAAATACAGTTGCCTAACAGGAAAAGTCATTGATCGCTATCTTCATCTTCCTCCTGTGCACTAAAACCACTAAAGTCGTCTTCTTCAGTGTCGGAATTGAACAGCCTCAGAATTACCGGTACTTCGTCACACACTTCCTCAGTCTCTCTTTTGTTGTCGCTCTCAATGTCACTTACGTCTCGAGGCAAATTTGCCCTTGAGCTTGTGCTGTCCTCTTCATCACGCAGCAGTCCAGCCTTTTCGAAACCCGTTGGTGATAGTACATTTTTAACACTGCTCCACGCTGTTAGGATCCAATATTTATGATGTCGTCTGGTCCGATGGAATTCTTGGCTATCCTTGTTTGAGTGAATTTGCGGAAGTTTTTAACTTTTTCCTCGTAGTCGGGAGGGAGTTGCTGACACAGAGTCGTCCGTGCCCTGATGGACAGGCCTTTTCGTCTCATAAATCTGAGACACCACGATGGTCCAGCTCTAAAATCTTCAATCTTCTTTTCATTGGCGATTGTTTTGGCTTTCAGTCGGATCTGCACAATGGAAACACCTCGGCTGTCTGCTCTGTGTGTTCACCCAATCTTCAAGAACGTTTTCAAGTTCGGGCCATCTGCTTTTCTTACCTCTGAAAGCTTCTGTCGTCTTTTTGCATTGAGTCAGTTCTTCACGCTGCCGTCTCCAATGTCTCACCATCGATTCATTGATGCCAAGCTTACGTGCAGCAGCTCTGTTTCCTTCTTCGACAGCCAGATCGATCGTCTTTAACTTGAAAGCTGCATCATATGCATTTCTCCATGTGTTTTCCATGATGAGGGTGTGTGCATGAAGCGCAAAATGACTGATCTGAAGAATTTAGTGTGAGTGCGTTTGATTTAATTCGAACAGTTTCATTGGTCCACTGTGACCTGTTTGGTCATTTCATTGGTCCGATGTGATGAGGCTAAATGTTTTGGCGGCATGAAGCTCGTTAGCCCGTAAAAATCCATAAATTAGCCGCATCATTGTTTAAGCCGCAGTGTTCAAAGCGTGTGAAAAAAGTAGCGGCTTATAGTCCGGAAATTACGGTAATTTCCTCTGTGTATGGAGACTTTTGGAACACCTCGGAGATCTATCCTAGCTTGTCTAGGGAGTTGTGTGTCCGTGAGCAGAGGTTTTGAATTCAAATTCTGCCCATGCCACAGTATTTTTGTGAGCCGCTGAAGGACCATACATTAAGGCTGCACATTTTTTGATAATGTACGATCTCTTGTGTAAATTCACTAAAGACAATACGCTTCACAGGGTCATAAAGTATGGAAAGCACTCCAGTTTTTCAAAGCTGATGTTAGTGTTTTATTGTTGCACAGTGACATGCAAACAAAAACAAGTTATCTTTTATTTTGGGAGTTGGTATGCAATTGTTTTTTAAACTGTACAGTTGTAAACGCACAAGCTATAAACTGTAACCTGGGGTAGCAACCAAACCTGAAACCTAAATCAAAGTACTTATTTACCACAACACTACTTTCAGCTGTTTTATATATTAACCTGAATTAGCTCTGAATCCGAGCCTTTATGTCTCTTTCCTTTCACGCAGGAGCTGCTGGAGTGTGACAAGTGCCGAAACAGCTTTCACCCTGAGTGCCTGGGACCCAACCATCCTACAAGACCCACCAAGAAAAGAATCTGGGTATTACATACACTTTTTTTTTCTAGCTATTTATTCTGTTTAATATATGTAACTAATATTCTGAACGTTTGCAGTTATTAACTGAGCTTAATATCCTCCACAGGTTTGTACCAAGTGTGTTTGCTGTAAAAGTTGTGGGGCCACCAAACCAGGAAAGACTTGGGATGCCCAGTGGTCACATGACTTCTCCTTGTGTCATGACTGTGCCAAACATTTTGCAAAAGGTGGGTGTTAATCACTCTGACAGATGTTTTGTTTATCTACAAATACACATTAGCCACACCTTATATGTAATGTTTGTCTGTAGGAAACTTCTGCCCTCTCTGTAATAAGTGCTATGACGATGATCATGAGACTAAGATGATGCAGTGTGGAAAGTGTGATCACTGGGTTCATGCCAAATGTGAGAATCTTACTGGTGAGTGGACTGTTTGTTCTTCTGCGCAGCCTGTCTAGTGTTTTGAAAGTAGAAAAAAATGTAATTCTTGTGTGTTCTCTGATTTACCATAGTGTTTTTTTTGTTTGTTTTTTTTTTGTGCTGACTCTTGGCTTTGTCTTTGAATGGAAAAAAAAAAAACATTTACTGTTTTTATTTTAGACGAGATGTACGAGTTATTGTCCAGACTGCCTAAAAACTTGGCCTACACCTGTGTTAATTGTACTGAGCACCACCCACCCAAGTGGCGCACTGCCTTAGAGAAGGATATTCAGAGCAGCATGCGCCAAGTTCTCACTGCACTTCTCAACTCCCGCACTTCCACTCACCTGCTCCATTACAGACAAGTAACTATTCCAAGCTAATTATATCAACCTGCACTACCGGTCAAAAGTTTAGACACACTCATTCTTTATTATTTTTTATATTTTTCCACATTTTAGAAGAATAATAAAGTCATCAAAACTCTAGAGTAACACAAATGGAACTATGGGAATTACATTGTGATAAAAATCCAAAATAATTTAATCATTAGCATCTTCAAAGTAGACACCCTTTTTGCCTAGAATTTCCAGAAATGTATTCTTGGCATTTTCTCAACCGATTTCTTGAGGAATTTCCCTGAGATGCTTTTTAAATCATTAAATTAAATAAATAACTTTATTAAATTATACAGTATTAAAGGAGTTCCCACCTACGCTGGACTCATATTGGCTGCTTTTCTGAATATTTTGCTTCAAGTCATCTGTTTAAAAAAATATTTTTTGTAAATAAAATGTTAGTTTTCTAATGAAAGAAATGAATATGTCCGCACAATTATATTTTTGTCTACAACACCGATTCCAAACATTTAATCATCCACCTTCAGATCAAAAGATTTTTAAGATCATGAGAAACATTTCAGTCAAGTGTCTCTAAACTTTTGACCGGTAGTGTATATGTAGTATGTTGTTGTTGTTGTTGTTGTTGTTGTTGTTGTTTTTTGTTCTGTCGTTCTTTGCTGATTTATGTCCTGTTCTGTCATAGGCGGTGATGAAGCCACCCGAGTTGAACCCAGAAACCGAAGAGAGCCTCCCCTCTCGACGTTCCCCTGAAGGGCCTGACCCTCCTCTTCTTACAGAGGTTTCCCTGCCCAGTGATTCACCCCTAGATTTCGAGACTGTGGAAAAGAAAATGAATTCAGGGCACTACAGATCCGTGGTAAGGGATTTGAAAAGTTTTGGGTTGTTAATCCACTTAAATATTTGTGCAATTACATAGTTCTACCCAGATTTGCAAGAGCTTGTTAATATGTGCAGAGGTTGGATGCTGTTTGTTTTTGGGTTTTTTTCCCCCCCGAGAATTGAATATTGCTGTTTTGTTACTATCTCCTTTTTAAGGTGGACTTTAGTGATGATATTGTGAGAATCGTCCAGACAGCCATTAATTTCGAGGGAGGTCAGCCAGAAAGCAGAAAGGCCAACAGCATGGTGAAGTCCTTCTTTATTCGGGTAAGGCCTGAGCAAGAGTAGGCACGATGTTTACAGTGGATTGTGCTTCAGGCTTGGAGCACTGCTGTTTATAACACTAACACTGTTATGCTCCTTACAGCAAATGGAACGGGTTTTTCCTTGGTTCAAGGTGAAGGAATCAAAATTCTGGGAGGCACACAAAGTCTCTTACAAGTGAGTTGTTGTTGTTCCCCCCTCCCCCCCCGTTTCCCCCTTTTTTCCCTTCTTATCCAGGGGGATTTTACTTGTGGTATATCTGGTATATTATCTGTCTGTTTATTTTGCTTCAAGTGCATTTATTAACTATTACACAACTTTTTTCTAATTAGAAAGAATGCTGAGATGTATCTGCACCTTTAATGTAGTGGATGGGACCAGATGTTTTAGTGGTGCAATAGCAATGATATAATGTGAAGCTGTAACAGCTTGTCAGTGGGGGTATCTGTCTCTTTGCTCTCCTTCAGAGCACAAATATTACCTGTCCATGGGGAATGCATGGTTTAGTTCCATTGTTGGAGACCAGCCTCAAGTGTCGTATTTCACATAGGTGCAATTTGACAAGTCTTGTGGTTGCCCTGTGGTTTGACTGTGGTAGACTTTGTCTGTTAATCTGAATTATTCATGGGTCTGTGAAGCATTGTGTTGTATATTTTAAAATCCCTTTTCTGTAATACAGTATATACAGTACATCGACTCCTTATTACGATGTGGTTTTTCATATCTTTAACAGTTCCCAGCACAAGAGAAGCATTTACTCTCATGAGCCATTCAGTAGTGAAACCATCAGTGAATATTTGATTAAATCAGCTTTATATATTTGCACTGTCTGTGTCTGAACATTTATTGAATAGAGTGATGCTAAGTAATGTTGTTGTATTTTCTTTTTTCTGCTGCAGTAGTGGTTTACTTCCTAATGCTGTACTACCTCCTTCTCTGGATCACAATTATGCCCAGTGGCAGGAGAGGGAAGAGATGGCATGTGCTGAGCACCATCTCTCTATGAAAATAATTCCTGCTCCTTGTTCTAAAGCTCCTGGAGAACCCGACTTCCCAATTGTACCTCCACCTCCACCTCCACAGCATGCACATGGTGAGGAACAAAAGGATACACCACACCCACCCAATTTCAGCCTACTTCTTTTTTCCAGTCTGAAATATGTAATTTGACATGTTATATCTTTCTCACAACCTTTATTTCATCTCTCTCCACCACCAAACTTACTCAGACCTTACTCAGGAGGACAGCCTCGAACTTCCCCCTCCCTCTGGTATTGGTGACAATAGACAATGTGTACTTTGTCTGAACTACGGTGATGAGAAGACAAATGTAAGTCAGCACACAGTGTTTAAACAAATATAAATCAACTATCAAGTGATTTCAAGAGCCTTGTTAATGGCTACTTGCTGCATTTATGCATTATGCATAAAAAGTGTTGGGGTTGATTTTATACTTCTGCTTGTGCGGCTCTGCGAGCACATCAGGATGGCTTGCGTGGACGCTCACACAGGGTGAAGTATTCATACTTGCAAGTAACATGAGCATGTTCTCTAGGAAAAGCTGCTGCATAAACCACACTGGAATTTAACAGAGAAGAAAAGCCGAAAAACAACGCAAGTTCCATGTTTTACAGTCGGAATAATACACAGAAGATAGCACAGACATATTTTTGTTTTGAAATGTGCTGGGAGAATCCTAATTAATTAGAAATTAAGCGAATTCTCCCTAAAAGCATTTCTGAAAAATTTTAACCCAGCCGTTTTGAGCAGTATGAACAGCTTTTATAGAGAAGTGCGTGAATGTAACTAGTGTTTAAATCCACAGTTTTTTCTGTCATGGAATGACATGGAATCATGGAATGACTGCTTTAGTTTTTATTTTTATCGAGTTGTTGAGCTCAAAGACATGCATGGTAGGTTTATTGGCATGTCCAAAGTGTCCGTAGAGTATGAATGGGTGTGTGAATGTGTATGTGAGCGTGCCCTGCGATGGATTGGCACCCTGTCCAGGGTGTACCCTGCCTTGTGCCCGATGCTTCCTGGGATAGGCTTCAGGTTTCCCCGTGACCCTGAAGAGGATAAGTGGTATAGAAGATGGATGGATGGAGTTGTTGAGGTTTCTCTCACCTAAACTCTATTTTGGGAGTCCTTTCGAACAAAGAGGACGTAAACGGGCCCAGTCCTACTGAAAGTTTTGCACTTTTATATAACGTATTTATATTAACACATAGTAGTTTTCCTTAAATAAATCCATTATACAATAATATGATCATGTCGCCATGTGTGAAGCAAAAATTTAACCCATTTATACTCGATGTTCAGTGCAAGAGTTTTATCTTGGTGGAGAAATATTATTAAAGACCCTGGTCTGAGAAATTTATCGAGCAAATCTGTTTAAAGTGAGATTTTTTTTTTTACAGAGCATCTTTCATCCGTGTCTGTCGTGAGCATATTTTTTTTTTTTTTTTTTTTTTTTTTTAAGCCTACACTTTCAGAAAGCAGTTTCTGTGCACAAGCCTGTCAATAGCAGACAGAATGTTATTTAGCATTTTACTGTTTGCAGTACAGCTGTACTGTAATCAAACCGTATTACTTGAATTGAAACAATATTAATCAGAATTTGATTGAACCTGTCAAAGTGTCACAAATGACGCTAAAATGCAAACGTGCATTAATGCAGAAGTATAAATTGGTCTAAACGTTTATACCTTTTACAGAATCTTCTAACATACCACCACTCTGAATGGTTGCTACATGAGCATGCATAACTCAGGATTTTGAAAATATTTTATATTTGTTTGAGAAATACGGTATGTCATTTGTGTGAAGTGCTTCATTGAGTTTTCGTTTCTAATAGGAATGCGGAAGGCTGCTTTACATTGGCCAAAATGAGTGGGCTCATGTGAACTGTGCATTGTGGTCAGCAGAGGTATTTGAAGATGATGACGGCTCTCTTAAAAATGTCCATATGGCAGTAAGCCGTGGCAGACAGCTGGTAAGGCAATGTTAACCCTGTGCTTTGTATAATGTCTGCTCAGTAGAGTTACAAGTTGTTTAAGTGCTTTAATACCATTTACCTTGAAGTACTGAATGGTTTTCTGCTGTATCTTTTTTTCTTTTTTTGTAGCGCTGTGAGAACTGTAAAAAGCTAGGAGCCACTGTAGGCTGCTGTCTTACTTCCTGCTCGAGTAACTACCACTTCATGTGTGCTCGTCAGTGCCACTGTATCTTTCTGGAAGACAAAAAGGTGTATTGCCAGCGGCACAGAGACTTAATCAAAGGCGAGGTAATAAAATCACTTCTTTATCAGTATTTACATTTATTTTTTATATCTCTGCAGCTGATATAATACGTATCGACGATATCTGAATTGTTGTTTAGGTTCTGCCAGACACAGGATTTGAAGTGACGCGGAGGATTCTGGTGGACTTTGAGGGGATCAGTTTAAGAAGAAAGTTTCTCCATGGCCTTGAACCAGATAATGTCCACATGATGATAGGTATTTACAGAATCTGGTTTATTTTTTGTAACATTTTCACAAATTTTATCCAAATAAATGTGTGTATAAATTATGCTATGGTGAACTTTGCCATCTTTATTTTGAATGTAGGTTCCATGACTATTGATTGTCTCGGGATGCTAACAGAGCTCTCAGATTGTGAGAGAAAACTCTTTCCTATTGGATATCAGTAAGTAGCTCATTAGATCATAGGTCATGTTTTTGTGTGCTAATTAAAAAGTGTGTAACATGTAATTCACATCCTCTATTTTAAGATGCTCAAGGGTCTACTGGAGTACGTTGGATGCCCGCAAACGATGTGTCTACACCTGTAGAATTCTGGCATGCCGCCCTCTTGTGGCAGACAGCATCAATAACAGCATAGTCACACAAGAGAACAATTGTACTATTGCCCACAGCCCACCTCCAGTCTCAGGTATGACCTGAAAGTATTATTTAACTGTGGAATTAAGTTGCAGTTTGGTAGTTGATTTTTTTTTTTTTTTTGGTAACTGAGTTTTCCTCTTCTTTCAGAAGAGGTGGACCTGTCACCATTTCCTGATTCAGTTTCTGTTGACCATAACATTCCAAAACCAAGGGTTTACTTTAGAAACAGACACCCCAGTTACCCGCCCTGCCATCGTTCTTCTTCCTCTAGACATCTGGCCTCTCCAGGTACCCGGGTTTAGCCTAAGTACTATTATTCATCCTTTGGAATATGGCTTTTATTACATAAAAGCCATTTTTACACTTTATTTTTGGTTGTTTTCATCCAGGGGCGGCTGTCAGTTCAGCTCATGAAATTGTTACTGTTGGTGACCCTCTGCTGAGCTCCACTCTACCTAGTGTTGGATCTCGTCGCCATAGCACTTCCTCCCTCTCACATCAGCAGCCAAGACACAGAATTTCCTCTGGTCTACAAGGAAGTAGCTCATCCAACCAGATCCAAACAATCTCTCAGTCACCTGCCTCAACCTCCCACAACCATGGAGGTGGAGATTCTGTAAAAGGGAAAGTGTCTAGTGATGAGAAACCTCAATGTCGTGAGACAACCACTGTAAAAAGCATAGCCCAGTACAGACCCACTTATGGTGTTTCAGAAAGATTGAGTGGTAGAGATGCTGGCAAAAAGCCACACGAAGGAGAGCGTCTTAAATCTGCTCCATCAACAGTCCTGGCATCACCTCCACTTGGAACTGCAATTTTGACCGGTTATCAAAGGGCCAGTGACAGCATGAGGATAGAAAAGGGGAAACAGGTGACAAAGGACACTGATCTACCAGCAGGAGCCACTCTTTTGACTTGTAATCCGCTCACTACTGATTCAAAAGATAATGGTGTTCCAGGGAAAGAAGCAACCATTACTGCGGTGCCAGAATCTAAAGATATTCGAAAGACTGGCTCTCTTCAGGCATTGCATCCCAAAACTGGGGGTAGGAAATCCCATGACTGTGTTTCAGGACCATCTCCAGCTGCAGCTCTTAAGCCTCTCTGGTCACCTGGAGTAATTACTGGAGAGGAGGACATAAAACGAGAAACTCGGGCAAGCCCCTCTGTGGTAGCTAGTCATGTGACCTCTAGCACTAAAGAGAAGCCCTCCAAAGTTAAATTTACAGAGGGCAAGGATGTTTCAAAAGAAAGGAAAGAGGTACCTCAAAACAGTAAGGCACAAATTCTCAATAGTAACTCTAGCAGCTCTAAAAGCAGCAATATCAAAACCCAGGCCCAAGTGTCGACCTCACGAAATAACAACAATAAAGGCACAGCAGTCATCAGTAACAAAACCTCAGGTTCTGTGGAAATTACGAAATCACATAATCCGAGAGGTGAAAGGCAATTAAAGTCTAGGGAAAGGTTTAGTACGGAGAAAAAACACAGTTCGGCAGTGGAAGCAGTTCAGTCAGTGCCAGGCTCAGAACGGAGTTTAGGCCCCCCACATGCTCACCCTAAATCTCGAGAAGAATCTATACCAGTTGAGAAGCATTGCACAGAGAGACTGTCTCTAGTATCTCAAAACATGGATCCTAATGGGACCAAAGCTGTCAGCACATGCTCCATCACAAACGCATCCACTTTCAGATCCCCTGGCAGCCATGCTTCACAGAGGAAGTCTTCCCATACAATGCTATTTTCTCCTTTTGCAAGCTCTGAAAGCTTGGAGTCTGATAGCCACACACCTCCAGAAGAGCAGAATGTGGACCAGCACTGTGCTGAGGATGATGGTGATGGGGCAGATCATCATTTAGAAGATGAAAGCTCTCCAGAGAAACACCAAGAGGAGGACAGTGATGGTTCCACAAAACGACGATACCCTAGGCGAAGTGCTAGGGCTCGCTCCAACATGTTCTTTGGACTTACCCCCTTCTATGGTGTTCGTTCCTACGGCGAGGAAGATATTCCCTTCTACAGCAGCGGTGATGTACGTATAAGAAAGCGCTCAGGTGGCAGCAAGCGATCAGCTGAAGGACAAGTAGACGGTGCTGATGATATGAGCACGTCCTCTTCTGCGGACAGTGGCGAGGATGAGGAGGGTTTTGGTCCAAACAAGGATTCATACTATTATAATTTCACACGAACCATCATAAATCCCAGCTCTAGTTTTCACTCTGTTGAGGGTATAGATCAGTGTTTGGGAAGAAGATCACAGATCCACATGTTCATGAGGGATGGAGCAACGGAAACTGATGATGAAAGTGATGAAATAACAGCAGCGACCAAAAGTATAGAATGTCAACAAATTGGTCAACTGGATGGAGTGGATGATGATTCTGAAAGTGATGCCAGTGTAAACACCAGCAGCACAACCACTGCTACAACATCCTCTACACATAAAAACTCCACCAAAAAGAGGGGTCGAGAGAGCCGAGCTGAGAAATTGAATGCTGACTCGGGGAAAGAGGCTGAAAACAATACTGGTGATGGTAGCACCCATAGCCGTGATGTTCGTAAAAATCAGAAGGAGAACTGTCTGCAGTTAGGAAGCGTGAAATCCCAGGGACAGGATCCTCTTGAAAACCAGCTATCACTTAGTGCAGATCTTCTTAAGTCTGATTCGGACAATAACAACAGTGATGATTGTAACATCTTGCCTTCTGACATTATGGAGTTTGTGCTGAACACGCCATCAATGCAAAGCTTGGGACAACAGCCAGAGGCCAACTCCACTGAACCATTTTCTTTGGATGAGGGCTATGGAGTTGATGTAAACCGAAGGAAGACTATACTCTTTGAAGATTTTACCCAGCCACTGGCCAGCAACGAACCTGTAGAGAGTGGAGTGAGCACCTCAATTCCAGTAGAAGAACCCTATGGCCTCCCACTGGAGCTGCCATCTGACCTCTCTGTGCTCACGACTCGTAGTCCATCTGTAAGTAACCAGAATCATGGTTCACTAATTTCTGAGAGTTCTGAGCGTAGTATGCTGGCCCTGGCTGCAGAGGAATCAGGAGTCGATAAGGGTGGGGACAAACAGAGAGCGGGAAGTGCTGTATCTAGTGAGAGCCCACGAGATGATGATGATTCACAAGCAACTGAAGGCGACATGACACCTGATCATTTCATTTCTACTCGCATCGATGGAGATCACATTTCAAGTCATGGATTAAACCAAGTAGCAGATGCAGGGACTCCAGATCTAACCAGAACATCTGGCACACCAGGCTTGCCAAGTTCACCTACGGTGGCATCGCAGGGTCAGAAGTTTATTCCTTCTGCCACAGTCAGTACAGGTCACGCTCAGATTGTGAGCCCTGCAGTTCAGTCCACTCATTCTCCTTTGAAAGCTGGTCAAGAGCAATTATTACTTTTCAATCCACATGTGAGGCCACTTTATGTACTTCAAACTCTCCCCAATGGTGTAACTCAAAAGTTACAGATTGCACCATCTGTCAGTGCAACCGGTGTCATGAATAGCAGTGCACCTGTATTGGCAGGCCTCAGTGCTGGAATTTCCCCCTCTCAGTCCATTTTCCCTGCTGTTACAAAAGCTTTAGTTCCTGTGCCTCATCATCCACAGCTTCATGCCTTCACTAGCACCACTCAGACAGGTTTCCCGTCAATTATTCCTAGTACTACATCTGGCCTTTTTATTGGTGTTCCTTCTCATGATGCCCAAATTATTGCATCAGAAGCTGGACATAGACATGATCTGGCTCCCAGTGTTGCTATGGTATCCAGTGCATCATCCATTACCCCGACCCCTACCGTGCTTGCCACCGGACATGGCAAAAAGCGGCCAATTTCACGTCTACAGCCTCGTAAAAACAAGAAGCTAGCCCGATCCAGGAGCCAACCCACGCTAGCACCATCAGAAGTTGGGCCTAACATGACACTTATTAACCTGTCCTCTTCACAAATTGCTACTGGAATCCCTGCTCAACCAGGATTAGTTGAACTTGGCACAATAACAGCTGCCACATCTCACCGCAAAATGCCCAACATCATAAAACGGTCGAAATCTGGAGTAGTGTACTTTGAGCCTGCTCTCCTTCCACAACCGATGCCAATCTCAGCTGCTGCTCAGGCTGGTATCATTGGGCATGATTCCTCAGCCCACTTATTGCCATGCACGGTGGCAGGGCTTAACCCTAATCAGTCATTGTTGAATGTGGTATCAATGCCTCCTGCAGCACCTGGGAATCTATTGGGAGCAAATTCAGTGTCTTTAAGTTCTCCAGGGCTCATTAGCTCTGAGATCACTGGCCCCATAAGTAACCTAGTCTTTAAAGCCAGTCCACATAACCTGGGCCTTCCAGAGCAGCAAATGGTTCTTCAGTCTGGAGCCCCCATGGTCTCACAAATTACCAGTCCTGCCCAGACTTCCATTCCTAGTAGCATCTGTCTTCTTCCACCAAATCAGATCAGCATGTCACCCAGCCAGTACCAAGACAAAGAAGGCAATCTTCAGAATCCTGTTACCAAACTTGTAGTGGATAAGACTATTGATCCCAGTGCAAACACCTCTGGCCAAGTGGCTCTTGTGCCCAGTCACATCACGCAAGACCCGAATAAGGGTCATGTGGTTGGAGTTCCTACCCAGAGCTCTCAAACCTCACCTGTCTCACAAGCCACAACCCAACAGCAAGCACTGAAGTCACCCACTTCCAAAGCTTCCACAGGCATTGGGAAGGTAAAGCAAAAAGCAAAGAGGACTCTACCAAGTGTAGCCAATACTGGTGGAAAGAAGCACAAAGGTGGGCCAGAGGCATTGGCAGAATCGCAGGTTGTTCCTGTCTCTACAAATCAGTCTTCTTTACAAAGGTAATCACCCACAATTTTGCAGCCTTGTCTTGCCAAGTATGCCTTCTCAAAAGTCATCTAAGTAAAATGTGATATTTTGTTTATCAATAGGGGTAAAGAGCATATGGCACTCGAGCTGACAAATATGGCAAAGCCTACTGAAAAGGGTTCAAGAAAGAGGTACACAAATTGAAGATAATGAATTTGAAATAAACCTGTAATTTCAAATGTATTACTTCTGGACTAAACAAGATCTCTCTTGCTTGCAGTAACTCTAGAAGGTGTGTACCACCTCTTAATCAGAAGGCAGTAGAATCCCATGATGAAAATCTCAGGACTGCTAGTGGGTATATCTTTAATTATAGAAGACATACCTGTGCTAAAGTGTTTATACAAATTATTTAAACAAATCATCTACAAAATAAAATAAAGTAGTTGTTTTCTCTTTTTAATATGTGTGGTGTATAACATTCTGTGCAATTACAGGTCTTTCTGGTGAGAATGCTGACCAAGCACCTACTGCTATGCTAGTAGCCACTTCTGATCAGAAGGACAGTGGACAAAATTCCACCTCAGACTACAAGCCCAAAAAAGGCCTTCTGTTTGAAATCTGCAGTGATGATGGCTTTAAGGTCTGCTGCGAGAGTATTGAAGGTAAGTTTGATTTGTGTTATTGCAGTTGTCTATACATACATTCGGGTCTCATGCTTATATTTGATGTAGGGCAAGTTTTATAGTTTAGGACAAACTTAAGGGTATTAGTTAATAACAAACTTTTTCCTGCTCATGATTTATTTATTTTTTATTCTAAAATATCACAGTAAAAGTAATCGGCCAGAGCTGATGGTTTAGAAAAAGACACTGAAACGAGCATTTCCATCATTTCAGGTTTAAGAGGAGTATAGGTGGGTATGATATTACAAGCTGTGCAGTCAAGAACTGCAGGTAGTTGGTGGATTTGTAGGAGATACTTTACATTAGGTGTGGTTCACAGTAAACAATACACAGCAGTCTGATGGCTCATACACATGGTCGACATTCCCAGTCCAAAAAAAAGCTGTTCAATCACTTTCAAATTATCATCACCGTATGTATCATCGTTATTTATAATGTGTTTTTTTTGGCCCCAAATCTTCCTCTTCCCTCATGAGAGATTAACCAGTTTTTCAGACATCTCAAATGTGGAGATTGACTCATAACATAATAGCAGGGTTAAGTAATAATGAGTCGGTTAATAATTTGAGAGTTCAAAACCAGAGTTGGGTTGCTAATGTAACACATTACATTTTAAATGTATGTAATTTGATTGGTTACTTATGCCAGTGAAATTCAGTTACTTGCATTACAAATTTATTGTTAAGAAAACTAAATACATTTTTAAAAATAAATCACATTTTGCTCCAAAGATTTTTTTCTTTATCCCCGAATAATTCTCCACTCAGAGCGGTTTGTCACTACATAACTGAACGTCAGTAAAAGAAGATGGCGGTGGTGTAATTTTGTATCTTCTGTGAATGGAGGCGAGAACAATCAGGTTTTACAGGAAAATACATGGAAACACTCGTGTCTTATTGGCTGACGGGTCTCGATTCTGCCAAACGCTTGCTCACAGTCAGTGTGAGGGGGAAAAAATGAAAAATTACTGAAAGAACTGAGTTTCATTTTGTAGTGTATTTTTGTAGGTTTGACAGGTTGTGAAAGTAAAGTAATCAGTAATCTGATTACTTTTTACATGCAGTTATCAGTAATGTAATCTGATTACAATTTTAAAGTAGTAATTAGTATTAGTAATCTGTAGTGGATAACTTTTTTTTTTTTTTTTTTTTTAATTATTTACCCAACACTGTTCAAAACACCTGTGCAAATCATTTCATAATCATGTCACTCATCTGCCTTTTTATTGGGGAGAAAAAGACTGCTCTTTTGGCATAATTTTGAGAAATATCTCATTCTAGGGTGCTCCATTGTTAAATTGCGGAGCTCCTACAAAAAAAAAGTTTTGCAATTGTAGTAAGATTGTAATATTGTCGTAGTGTAATCTTGTAGGTGCAATAATATCATTATCTATCACACACCTGTTAATGAAACAGCTTATTGACAAGAGAGTTTATTAATGCTGGTTTAATATTGCTTTTTAATTGAATTTTATATTTGCTTTCTTGCTTACAGAGGCCTGGAAATCTCTGACAGATAAAGTCCAGGAGGCACGCTCTAACGCCAAGCTCAAAGAGCTATCTTTTGATGGTAGTCATATGCATGCCACATGATTGTTCTACACAATGTTAAAATCAGTGTTTTATGTATATAATAATTGCCTGTTACCTAATGATTTTTTTTCCCCTTTCTGCTTTGCTTCATGGTTTTTTCAGGAGTGAATGGACTACGCATGCTGGGTGTTGTCCACGGTGCTGTAGTTTTTCTTTTGGAGCAGCTGTACGGTGCCAGGTACTGCAGAAATTACAGGTTCCGCTTCCACAAGCCAGAGGACGTGGATGAGCCTCCGCTTAACCCTCATGGATCTGCTCGTGCTGAGGTCCGCCACAGGTACGGATCACTGCCTTTATGGCTTAACCTCGTGTTGGGCTTGTACAATGAGTCATATTTGAGACCACTGAAGGTCACGGTCACACAAACTTATTAGGCACTGCTCACAGCATTTTTCACTCCTAAGCTTCACACTTTCTTTATGGTGTATAAGTAGTTAACATGTTTATTGAGTGCAAATATTACATCCTTACTACAATTCTTGTGGATGGGGGGGGGCAAAAAAAAACAATTACCTGTTTGTTTTTTTCATTATTAGTATCTAGTATACTATTGTGGTACCAGAAGGACAATTTGATAGGTTAGTAACCAAGTTATGCTGGAGTCCAGATTGCTAGAACTGAAACAAATGTGCAAAGATTGCTAATATGATTATCTCTAGGACAATGAATTGATGAAAGATACCTCAAAATATTCACAATAAAATACACTAATGGATCATTTGAGAACTGTCTGTTAAGACTAATAGAGGAATAGACAAATTTTTCTCATTTGAATATTATCTTGCTGGCCTCAAACTGCTCTTGTGCTATGTTCTGTTGTAGCTAGAAGCATATAATGTGATTTGGTTTGGTCACTGTGAAATTCCCTCACGTTTGTTTGTTTGTTTGTTTATTTATTTAAAATGTATTTTTTGGAGGGATGCTTAAGGGAAAGTGGTTATTCATTTGTTAAAATTACAAAAAGCTCATTACAAAAAGAAGTATCCTTTGTCTTACCTTGTTTTTGTAATTTTTTTGGTTGCATCAAGCAAATAGAAGAGAAAAAAAAAAGAATGGAAAATTTGTGTTTTTCCATAGATTTGAAGCAGGAATGGTATTGGCAGTTGTTAGAAAGGAGGTGGAGGTAATATTCACATAAAGAAGTCCAATTTGAATGACTTCATTAGTCATTCAACAGACAGACAGCGGAAAGAGGGAGAAAAGAGTGTGAAAATGTATGGCCTTTCCTGGCCAAATGGTACTCTGATTTTGGGATAAAGAATGATTTTGTTGTGAAACAGCACATTGTATAACAAAACTCTGAAAAACAACTCTAGCACTATGAAGAAGTATAATATACATTTTAAAGCCCAATCTACATAATTAATTATGCAGTGAATATCATGCATAATTCTTCTGTAAATGTTGCACTTACAACAATAAAAGAGAGTCTTTTAGAACAATATATTACACCTGTTGATGGAGGCTGGTAATTTGCTGATTTGTGATGCTGTTGATTTCTTTCTGACTCATGTTGATCCTTTCTGATTCTTCCTGAAGGAGGTCTGTGTTGGACATGTTTAACTTCTTGGCTTCCAAATATCGGCAACCACCTGAGTACAACCCTCACGAGGAGGATGAAGAAGAGCAGTTCAAATCTGCTCGGTCGGTCTTTACGTCCACTTTACTTTCATTTCTCAGTTTTTGCCTATTCTGCGGTCAATAATATTCCTTTTGTTGGTCTCGCAGACGGGGAACCAGCACAGACGTGCCTCTGGCAGCGAGGTTCAGACACTTGAAAAAAACATCCAGAGACTCCGTAGGCGTGTACAGGTACAAAATTCTGTTGAAATCCTACCTTTTGTTGGCTCTGCAACCAAAATAAAGAGTAAAGTGTTAAAGTAAAGAGTAAAATGCTATCCATGTTACTGTCGGCAGGTCAGCCATACACGGTCGTGGTCTGTTCTGTAAGAAAAACATCGATGCTGGTGAGATGGTGATCGAGTATTCGGGCAACGTCATTCGCTCTGTCCTAACTGACAAACGAGAAAAGTACTATGATGCCAAGGTAAACACTTTGCATTCTTACATACTAGCATGTGCACGGTATAGTGTCATCTATGGCATGTCTTATGTACAGTATCTCACAAAAGTGAGTACACCCCTCACATTTTTGTAAATATTTGATTATATCTTTTCATGTGACAACACTGAAGAAATGACACTTTGCTACAATGTAAAGTAGTGAGTGTACAGCTTGTGTAACAGTGTAAATTTGCTGTCCCCTCAAAATAACTCAACACACAGCCATTAATGTCTAAACCAGTGGCAACAAAAGTGAGTACACCCCTAAGTGAAAATGTCCAAATTGGGCCCAAAGTGTCAATATTTTGTGTGGCCACCATTATTTTCCAGCACTGCCTTAACCCTCTTGGGCATGGAGTTCACCAGAGCATCACAGGTTGCCACTGGAGTCCTCTTCCACTTCTCCATGACGACATCACGGAGCTGGTGGATGTTAGAGACCTTGTGCTCCTCCACCTTCCGTTTGAGGATGCCCCACAGATGCTCAATAGGTTTTAGTCCATCGCCTTCACCCTCAGCTTCTTTAGCAAGGTGGTGGTCATCTTGGAGGTGTGTTTGGGGTCGTTATCATGCTGGAATACTGCCCTGCAGCCCAGTCTCTGAAGAGAGGGGATCATGCTCTGCTTCAGTATGTCACAGTACATGTTGGTATTCATGGTTCCCTCAATGAACTGTAGCTCCCCAGTGCCGGCAGCACTCATGCAGCCCCAGACCATGACACTCCCACCACCATGCTTGACTGTAGGCAAGACACACTTGTCTTTAAACTCCTCACCTGGTTGCCGCCACACACGCTTGACACCATCTGAACCAAATAAGTTTATCTTGGTCTCATCAGACCACAGGACATGGTTCCAGTAATCCATGTCCTTTGTCTGCTTGTCTTCAGCAAACTGTTTGCGGGCTTTCTTGTGCATCATCTTTAGAAGAGGCTTCTTTCTGGGACGACAGCCATGCAGACCAGTTTGATGCAGTATGCGGATTATGGTCTGAGCACTGACAGGCTGACCCCCCCACCCCTTCAACCTCTGCAGCAATGCTGGCAGCACTCATACGTCTATTTCCTAAAGACAACCTCTGGATATGACGCTGAGCACGTGCACTCAACTTCTTTGGTCGACCATGTCAAGGCCTGTTCTGAGTGGAACCTGTCCTGTTAAACCGCTGTATGGTCTTGGCCACCGTGCTGAAGCTCAGTGTCAAGGTCTTGGCAATCTTCTTATAGCCTAGGCCATTTTTATGTAGAGCAACAATTCTTTTTTTCAGATCCTCAGAGAGTTCTTTGCCATGAGGTGCCACGTTGAACTTCCAGTGACCAGTATGAGGGAGTGTGAGAGCGATGACACCAAATTTAACACACCTGCTCCCCATTCACACCTGAGACCTTGTAACACTAACAAGTTACATGACACTGGGGAGGGAAAATGGCTAATTGGGCCCAATTTGGACATTTTCACTTAGGGGTGTACTCACTTTTGTTGCCAGTGGTTTAGACATTAATGTCTGTGTGTTGAGTTATTTTGAGGGGACAGCAAATTTACACTGTTACACAAGCTGTACACTCACTACTTTACATTGTAGCAAAGTATCATTTCTTCAGTGTTGTCACATGAAAAGATATAATCAAATATTTACAAAAATGTGAGGGGTGTACTCACTTTTGTGAGATACTGTATTCACTATGGGTGTAATGATACAGCGTTTCATGTTATTCTCTTACAAACGAGCCTTTTGAGTTGATCCATCAGCATTTCACACAATACATCCAACAGACTGCATGATTTTGTAGACTGTATCTCATAAAATACTGCTTTATTAAATGATTAAGATGAAACAAGCCCACACTCCTTCCTCTTTGCCTCAAATCAGGAGGGGCAACAGGGGTTTAAAAACAAAAAAAAACATGCCCCTCCTAAGCATGCTGCTTTTCACACGCGATATAATATAATGGCATACTAAGTGGTGTTGATATCTTTGTGTCTGTGCTGATCAGAGGTCGACCGATAGTGGATTTTACCGATACCGGTAACTGATAATTAAGTTGGGCAGTACCTGCTGATAACCAATTAATCAACTGATATAGTTTTTTTTAGATTAATACTGAATGAAAACAACACTCCGAGTAAAATATTGCTGAACTTTTATTACAAAAATAAACAGTACTGACAAAGTAAATAAGAGATGCATCCAAACTGAACCAAAATAAGTTGCACTCCAAATGACCAATAAAAATAGAGATATCCAAAATGAATATTTTTTTTTTAAATGCTTTGTTAGTTTTTATTCTGCCTCTAGAGGCCGCTTTCGTATATTGACAGCGGACCCTTCTCAGCCGCTCCCGCAGCGGACACAACCAGGAAAAACTATCGGTGTGGATTTTTGCCGGTAACTGATAGTTCCAGCAATCTGTTATTGTGCCGATTAATCAGCAAAACTGATCGATCGGTCGACCTCTAGTGCTGGTATTACGTAGACTAGAACTCATGCGTGCTTTGCTACTTTAAGATGGCATTTGCTAGATGATTCCACCCGTGTTAAAGGAATCGGCGTGCCATTTGGGAAGGTTACAGCTCTGTATCAGGGTTGCCGGTTTTAGCAAAGTTTCCAGCCCAACTGCATCCATAAACCACCCCAAAAATTTGGCTGTTGGAAAAAGACAGGGAGACACATATTTTTGTTCTTTTTCTCAGGCGAAACAGTCACACTTTTTTTTTTTTCTTTCTTTCTTCCCCCAATTTGATCACCTGCCAATTCCTACCCCCTCAGCCAGCTCTCTCCTGGCATATGACAACCATCAACTGGAGAGAGTGAAAATCTAACATATACTTCCTGTGAGACACAGGAAGCCAGCCAAACACATCTTTTTGTACTGGTCATGTTGCGTCACAGGCAGAGTCACACACTCTGAGGGAAACGCTATCTGCCCTGTTCTGTATTCATGAGCTCGCAGACACTCGTGATTGGCTAGTGTTGCTTTGATTGACAGGGGAGAGCTAGCATACCACCATATCGTATCGAACCCCTGATAACAGCGTGGCGCCGTAGTGGATCTAACTGGGATTATATGTCACAAGTCTGCTGAAAATAATCCCAGGACACTTCTCGTAAAAGAGTATGGGTATAACCCCGGTGTCCTGGCGAAATTCCCCCATTGACCTTTTTCTATCATGACCCCCTAGTAATCCCCATCTCTGAATTGGCTACATAACTCTCTCTTCTCCACTAATAGCTGGTGTGTGGTGGGCATTCTGATGCTCTATGGCTGCCGTCACTTCATTAGGGTGGATGCTACACACTAGTGGTGGTTGAGGAGATCCCCCCATACTATATAAAGCACTGTATAAATGTAACTGTAACAAAATAACCTAAAATATTGAAGTCTAAACAATCTCAAATTAACCACAACACATCCTGGATTTCAGTGTCAGTATGTAACAGTACAAAATATTGAAAAGTTCACAGGGTGTAGATACTTAATCAAGGTGCTGTACTAATAGTATGAAATCTTGACTTGAATGACAATGTGGTTCTTAAACTTTTATTTTATTTCCCAGGGAATTGGCTGCTACATGTTTCGCATCGATGACTATGAGGTGGTTGATGCCACCATGCACGGCAACTCGGCTCGTTTCATCAACCACTCCTGTGAGCCCAACTGCTACTCCCGTGTGGTCAATATCGACGGGCAAAAGCACATAGTCATTTTTGCATTGCGGAAAATCTACAGGGGCGAAGAGCTCACGTACGACTACAAGTTTCCCATTGAGGAACCAGGCAATAAGCTGCCTTGCAACTGTGGGGCCAAAAAGTGTCGCAAGTTCCTTAATTAACACTTCTCCCTTTCTTACTTTTAATTGAACCCTGTCCTTCCAAACGAAACTGTGTTTTGTCAATGTGTGTATTTTGAATAATATGGTTATTTATTGAAACAGGCTCAGGTTTTCAGAGGGATTATGGCACTGTGCCTCAAGTTGATTCAGGAAAGGTTTCAAGAGCAATGTTCTAATGAATAAAAGGAGAAAAGGACTTCTTCACTGGAGTTCTCCCTATGAATCCCTAAACAGGCCAGTTAAATATAAGCAGTCTGTTTGTTAGCAAAGTCTCCTTCTTTCGGCTGCTCCCGTTAGGGGTCGCCACAGCGGGTCATCCGTCTCCGTTATGGAAATCCGGCTTATGATGCACATATTTGATTTAGTGTGGGATGTTTTACGCCGGCTGTCCATCCTGACGGAACCCTTCCATTTTATCTGGACTTGGACCGGCACTGAGAGTACACTAGCTTGTACAACCCCAGTGGCTGAGTTTGGTGCCCAGTGTGGGGCTCAAACCCAAGACCCTGAGATTAAGAGTCTCATGATCTACCGGGCTTCTGCTTGTTATCAAATGGTGTGCCCTATTTATCCCAAAACCTTCATTACAAATTCCAAATGTGTAATATTGAGTCTCATCTGCCCATGCCTCTGGAATGTGAGGAGAAAAAAAAAAGTATGATGGAATTGCCACATTGTTTCATTTGACACCAAAGTGCAATTTTTCTAAGGGAACGGTACACTGTCTTTTTAGATAGAAGAATTGTGAGGGGTCCATTATTTAGTTTAATTTTGTTTTTCTTCGATTTTTTTTATTTTTTTATTTTTAAACTTACCATCAAATCTCCCTTTCTGAATGTACATCAGAGCCTTCTCCTTCTGGTGATGTGGTCTATGGATGGACCGATGGATAGAGAACGCTAGAGGGAGCTCTTTGTTCCCTGTGATGGACACATGCAGGTTTTTATGGGAGCAGGGGTAAAGGAAAAAAAAACCCAGAGTGTACCTGAACTGTTTAAGAAGTAATAACCCCTGGAGGCATCATTGGAGGCTGGATGTGCTGAGATCCTGGTGGACTGACAGCCAAGGGACTAAAGAAATTTAATGGGTGGGTGGGATTGCTTAATTTTACTTAATCAATTTTTATAGTAACTTGGACTGATGTTTGTAATGAGGACATTTAGTATGTGCATGTTTTAACGCCTGTAGCTGGTAGTATTTACTCAACAAAAAAAAAACTCAACAGCATCCAAATGTTTTCTCAAGATGGATGAATCATTTAAAAATTTTGCTTTTATTTCTTTTGTTGTAGATAGATAAATGTCATTATTTCCTTTCATATGTAAATAATATGTATATTTTTCTATATAAAAAAACAGAAAAGCACTCACTAGTGAATAGCACTTATTGATATTTATATTTTTAATAAAATATTGTATTTATTTTACCAACATTTTGTAGTAGATAGTGGTTTACAACACTAATGCTTGTCATTATTTTTTTATAGTGTACATTTTTTAATCCGTTTGGCTTTTTTCTTCCTTATTCTCTTTTTTTCTATTCCAAAGACCGAAAGCCGTAGTTGTCCCCATAGTGTGCAGTCCACCAGTAGCTCTCATTGCCGATCCAAGTTAGTCAAAAACATTTTAGATGAAAGTGTACAATTAGCGTAGGCTGTAAAGCATTTAGTTATAAGTGCTCATCTGTTGTAATAGCATGTCTCCTCCAATGGCAGCCTTATCATCACACACAAATACCAACCTTCCCTTAAAGTCCCCAACGGTTTTATGGGGAGAAAAACGATGAATAGTAAAAAAAAATAATAATAAAATGCTTGAAATCATTTTACATTTAAGCGACTGCAAAGTTTACTCCATCTATTTTATTATTGTAAAAAAATATATATATATATATATATATATATATATATATATATATATATATACAGTGAGGGAAAAAAGTATTTGATCCCCTGCTGATTTTGTATGTTTACCCACTGACAAAGAAATGATCAGTCTATAACTTTAATGGTAGATTTATTTGAACAGTGAGAGACAGAATAACAACAAAAAAATCCAGAAAAACGCACATCAAAAATGTTATAAATTGATTTGCATTTTAATGAGGGAAATAAGTATTTGACCCCTCTGCAAAACATGACTTAGTACTTGGTTTAAAAACCCTTGTTGGCAATCACAGAGGTCAGACGTTTCTTGTAGTTGGCCACCAGGTTTGCACACATCTCAGGAGGGATTTTGTCCCACTCCTCTTTGCAGATCTTCTCCAAATCATTAAGGTTTCGAGGCTGACGTTTGGCAACTCGAACCTTCAGCTCTCTCCACAGATTTTCTATGGGATTAAGGTCTGAAGACTGCCTAGGTCACTCCAGGACCTTAATGTGCTTCTTCTTGAGCCACTCTTTTGTTGCCTTGGCCATGTGTTTTGGGTCATTGTCATGCTGGAATACCCATCCACGACCCATTTTCAATGCCCTGTCTGAGGGAAGGAGGTTTTCACCCAAGATTTGACGGTACATGGCCCCGTCCATCGTCCCTTTGATGCGGTGAAGTTGTCCTGTCCCCTTAGCAGAAAAAAACCCCCAAAGCATAATGTTTCCACCTCCATGTTTGACGGTGGGGATGGTGTTCCAGGGGTCATAGGCAGCATTCCTCCTCCTCCAAACACGGCGAGTTGAGTTGATGCCAAAGAGCTCCATTTTGGTCTCATCTGACCTCAACGCTTTCACCCAGTTGTCCTCAGAATCATTCAGATGTTCATTGGCAAACTTCAGATGGTCATGTATATGTGTTTTCTTGAGCAGCGGACCTTGTGCGCGCTGCAGGATTTCAGTCCTTCACGGCGTAGTGTGTTACCAATTGTTTTCTTGGTGACTATGGTCCCAGCTGCCTTGAGATCATTGACAAGATCCCCCCGTGTAGTTCTGGGCTGATTCCTCACTGTTCTCATGATCAATGCAACTCCACGAGGTGAGATCTTGCATGGAGCCCCAGGCCGAGGGAGATTGACAGTTCTTTTGTGCTTCTTCCATTTGCGAATAATCGCACCAACTGTTGTCCCCTTCTCACCAAGCTGCTTTGCAATGGTCTTGTAGCCCATTCCAGACTTGTGTAGGTCTACAGTCTTGTCCCTGACATCCTTGGAGAGCTCTTTGGTCTTGGCCATGGTGGAGAGTTTGGAATATGACTGATTGATTGCTTCTGTGGACAGGTGTCTTTTATACAGGTAACAAACTGATATTAGGAGCACTCCCTTTAAGAGTGTGCTCCTAATCTCAGCTCGTTACCTGTATAAAAGACACCTGGGAGCCAGAAATCTTTCTGATTGAGAGGGGGTCAAATACTTTTTTCCCTCATTAAAATGCAAATTAATTTATAAAATTTTTGACATGCGTTTTTCTGGATTTTTTTGTTGTTATTCTGTCTCTCACTGTTCAAATACAACTACCATTAAAATTATAGACTGATCATTTCTTTGTCAGTGGGCAAACGTACAAAATCAGCAGGGGATCAAATACTTTTTTCCCTCACTGTATATATATATATATATAAAATAATATTTTCATAGATACGAGTATACCCGAAGGAATCTGCCACGGAGGCTAGCCCATGAAAACTTTCTTGTAAAGCACTATATTTGGAGGAATGGAGGAAAACTCATTCTCCCTGTTTTGTGCACTGAACATCAGTCTTCTTCCCAGCTTGACACATGTTGCCTTGGCACTGAGGCTCTAGCTAGCCATTTAAAGCACACAAATGTGCTCTTTTTGTATGTTTTGTTCCTTTTTCTCAATTGTTTTAGCCCTCTGTGTCACCCTTTAGGGCAACATCATCTTCACAATGAATTGATTTTGTGATGGACTTCCCATGGATGTCTGTCCTGTAGTTGTTGTTTTGTTTTTTAAATAGCAGCGGTGTGGTGCCTTCTTTTACAGTTGTTTTTTCCATCTGTTAATTCGTGAATGAATCCAATCACACATCATGGCTGATGTGAGACCTGTTAAGAGACCGACGTACAGTATTGAGGAGCATTCTCTCTTTAGGGTGGAGACATATCTCGGGAGAAAACTGCAAGACTTGTAACGCATGCCCTTCTTGATCCAAGGTCTTAATAATTGTGAAAATATTACACTTTGTTGAGCAAAACAATTTCTTGTGGATGCAAACTGATTTATGCGCACACTGTTGTGTTCTTGACAGTCAGAACGGAGTTGTACAAAAGGGATAATGTGAGATCGAGCTTATCGATGTTGCAGAAAGCTTGTGGGATGTGTACATACCTCCAGACAAAGCTCACTCCATTGCTGTGGTGTGCACCTCTGGCTCTTGTTTTCGGAATGAGCCACTAAAAGGCCAGTTTCTGTGTAGCATTGTCTTATTGCCTCATGTGAACTCATATCTTTTAAGGCAGTTGCGGATTCCTCAAGCCTTATTTCCAGATTCATAACAACATGGTGAAATATATTAATTCTGCTTTATACAGTTCTTAATTGGCTGCTTTTTTCAGATTTACGTTTTCTGGATTTGTGGGTTTGATGGTGTTGCCGCAGATTCTTGCTGGGAGTTTCTTGCCACGCTCCTTGCAATGTGGGTCTTGTCATCGATTCAGGTATTCGAGTTCCTCTAAGTCCGGCTCTCTGGATGCGGCACAGGGCCGGGCTGAACTCTGCAGCTAGGCCTTCGTTGAATGTATTATTTGAATTTTACGATTGATCTTTTATCATAGTAACTTTTTTTAAATGATTGTTCCAATGTGAAAGGCAGGGACGTTACAGAAGAGCTTTATGTTTCATTTTAGTTGGTGAGGATTGTACAGCAACGGTGATCTTTGTACAGAACTTGCATCTGTCGATCTGATTATGATTTTACTAATCCTAAGGGCTTTGTTGATGACTATTTCCTCCATAAATCTAGTTTCATTGCAACTTTAGATGCTCCACAAACAAGTGAATTATGGTGTTCAGTCAGTGTTTTGAGAAGCTACCAGGTTTCTGGACTTTATTCTTCCACTCCACACCACACCAGTGGTACCACACCTTCTCCTGTACTTAGTATATATATGTATACATATTCTTACACACATAATGAATATATTCTACCTAAACCTATGTATGGATAGTAAATTGTACTTCAATATTCACAATATCTACACAGTATATGGAATGGACAGACAAATGTAGTTACAGTAGCAAACAACAGTTTCATAATGGTTAATAGCAATGTTCAGTGTAATCTATAATGACTTTGTGTTACAGATACAGTTTAGATTAATGTGCAGCATTTTAAATATTGACATTATGTATTGTTTTTCTGTGCCTGTGTATGCTCTGTGACTGGAGCATTGCAGTTATGATCTTAGGACTTGTTTCCTCCTTATTTTGGGGAGTGGAGGAGTAGGATGAAAGATGATATTTATACGATGAAACAAAGTAAATGTAAGATGTGGTTGTAACGTTTTTGAAGTTAGCCATTTGTTGCAATGCTGTAGTTTTGATTTTACTCTTTGTACATTTTCACATACTTTGTGGTTGTCAAGAAAACAACAAACGAAAACCCGATCTTTCACCTGACCATGTTTCCCATACCTCTTTCTCCTGTCTGAAATTCAGTTCAATATTTTATGTCGTGTTTTGTAATAAGTAAAGGTAATGAGTGTTTTATTTATTTGTGCAACTTGGAAACATCTGTATATGCAGTGAAAGGGTCCTGTAATGTCCCCAAAGTAAGATGAACGTGCACATCATGTGGTAGGGCCCTACAGTGCTGTCATCATTTATTAAAGATCGGCTTTGTTTTGTGCTCAAAAATTGACCTTGGGGAGAAAGAGAGCCTTTTCAGGCACTTTTTTTTGAACACGCTTTATTCTCTTTAGCTGTCATAGTGTTCTGTGTTTTTAATGCTTTTTATTTTATTTAGTTCTCCCGTTGCCCAAACAGTGTTCTCGGTGTTCACAGAAATGAAGGAAATTGACAAACCACAAATTACTTAAGAACGAATGTATGAGGAAAAAATGTACATAACTGTAAAAAGCAAAATTTCTAATCATGTTTATTTTCTATGCACTTTTTTTTATTTAAGTGATAGTTTAAATAATAAACATGTCTTGTTTACTCAACATGACTTCATTATTTGATGTACTTTTAATACAGGTTTTTGTAGTACTGTTATCGTGTCTAGTTTGGTCCCTCAAGGATTTTGCGATTAAAGCAAATTAAAGAAATTGAAGGAAAATCAACAAATGCCACAATATTCAGAGGAGCTTGCGATTTTTCAAAATTTTTCCAAATTTCAAAATTCGATTCATGTGCGTCGAACATGAGTACAGCTAAAAGGTCTCGTTTACCAACAAACATCACTGCGAAGGACGGTGCAAAACAATTTTGTGCAACTGAAATTTCACCAATTCAAATACTTTTCTGCAAAAAAAAAGCACAAAAACTTTGCAAGTCACATCGCAAATTTTGACAAAAGCTGAAGTAAAATCAAGCTTTTTTTTTTTTGGCTGTAAGAATCACACACAAAAACCTGCCAATCCATCACACTACACACTCACACACCCATTCATACACTACGGACACTTTGGACCTGCCAATCAGCCTACCATGCATGTCTTTGGACTGGGGGAGGAAACTGGAGTACCCGGAGGAAACCCCCACAACACGGGGAGAACATTGCAACTCCGCACACACAGGGCCACGGTGGTAATCGAACCCCCAACCTTGGAGATTTTTACTTGAAGGAGTAAAAACCCCATACTGTTTTACTCCTTCATACATTTTACTTTCATTTTGTCCTTCGAAGCACTTGTTAATCTCCTTAGAGTTTCCGTAAAATTAGCCCAAAAAGGCCTATCCTATTCCCAAAGTAAAATTAAAGCTGTTCTTGAACCATTTGGTGTACATGCATGGTTTTGGTCTCTTTTGAAAGGTGATACTCTGAAGAATCACTATAAGTGCTACTGGTATCAAATAATAGATGTTTGTACACACTGAAACAGAAGGTGGGGTGGGGGGCGGGTTTGCCTGATTTTTTTTTTTTTTTGGGCACATACAGATGCCTACAGCTGGGAGTTATTAGCTGGAAAACACAGTTGGATCACAGCATGAAGCCTTTCCTGGTCCATGTTCAAATTTGATAACAATACAGAAACCTACCAATTAGCAAAACCTTCTGTAAAAAAACTTTTTTACCGAAACCTTACCAAGGGCTCTTGGTAACCATGTACACATAACTAGGATAAAAAGGTTGCTACTCTTGAGTTTTCTTATAATTATCATATCACATATCCAGCAATTTACAAAATGTATTTTCATATGTATATTCATAATTGAAACCTTTGTGTACTATTATGTGCATTTGTGCCATTGTTTACAGAGCTTTACACAGGGACTTTTAAAATTGCAAGATATCATTATTTTCAGCGGTTCAGTGGCTATTCGATAGGCAGTTCAGTGACACAACCTGGAGCATTTGGCTCGCGCCATTCACGTAGGAAAGGGAGCTTCTATTCAGCACAGACTCTCATTGGATTTTGAAGGCTATAGACAGGACATGGAAGCTCCTATTGGTTCAAATGAGGTGTCATTCTTTTGAAATCTACCGATTAGGCATGTTCACTCTCACGCTGAGGAGATAAAGACAAGAACGTTGTCTTCTGAGATAATTTGGAATGACTCACCAGCAATTTGTGTAGATTCACTGATGTAAAATGTGTTTTGGACTAAATATTTTGTACATAATTGGATTGTTTGGACTTTTGGCAGTGTAACAAGACTGTTTTTGTCGGGATGTTATGGATCAGTGGACTGCTATGAAGCTTCAAGAGTGACTTACATAAAAAATTCATTAAAAAAAGTATGCATACCAGTTTTTTAAGTATGCATACTTAAAAACAAGTTTGCAAAATAAATATACTCGCAAAATCCAGTCTGTTTTTTTTCCACAACATTTGATCTGTCTGTAAGTCTCAGGGTTAAAAGCAATATTTAGGTTCATTGGTCAAACATTAGATGTTTATATGTCAGTTGGAGCATCAGAGTCATGCTGAAACAATTCATTCAATCATCTACATATTTGTCCTGGTCTGAGTCACAGTAATCTCACAAGTCAGACTTTTAGATAAACCATTAAGTGGCATGTTTTCAAGAGGTGGGAGAAAACTGGAGAACCTGTAGGAAACAGGTCCAGGAGGAACTGTGAAACTCTGCAAAAGTGACCACACTTCAGCTTTGAACCTATAATGCTTGGAACATTAACGTATAACACTACCCATTACGCCAACTCACCACTGCAGCCAGAACAAGCTAAAGTTTAACTAGCTTACCATAAGGATTAGTTAACTAAGCAACTTTTACCTAATTTACTGATACATAGAAGTCTTTAAGCAAATAAATGTGAAAGTACACCAGTAAAAATATGTACAAATATGAAACAATAAGTATGCAAAATATGTATACTTTTTTAAAAGTTGTACACAATTTTAAGTATGGACACAAAGTTTATAAGCATATGTAAAAATTAGTATGCATACTTGTTTTTTAAGTATGCATACTTAAAATTCTAGTGTGCATACTTGTTTTTTAAGTATGCATACTTGTTTTTTAAGTATGTATACTTAAAATTCTAGTATGCATATTTCTTTTTTAAGTATGCACACTTAAAAAATAAGTATGCATACTAGAATTTTAAGTATGCATGCCAAAATTTAAATATACATACTTAAAAATTAGTTTGCAAAATAAACTTTTAGAGGTGGGAGAAAACTGGAGAACTTGTATAAAATCCACACAAGCACAGGAGGAATCATGAAACACTACAGATGTGAACACAGCTAAGCATTGAACCTACAACCCTTGGAACATACAGTAATATCACTACCCATCATGCCAACTTACCACCACAGTCATTTGTCAAACCTTAGGTTTTTACTATTCCTTATATATCAGTTTGCGCATCTGAATCGTGCTGAAACACTTAATTCATCCAATTTATTCATCCTGGTCAGAGTTACACGACCCAGCTAAAGTTTAACTAGGTTACCCTATGGATTAATTAACTAAGCAACGTTTACCTAATTTACTGATACACAGAATCTTTAAGCAAAGAAATGTGGAAGTATAAATACTAAACAATAAGTATGCAAAATGTGTATTTTTTTTAAAAAAGTTGTACACAAATTAAGTATGGACACAAAGTTTATAAGCATACATAAAAAAAAAAGTATGCATACCAGAATTTTAAGTATGCATACTTGTTTTTTAAGTATTCATACTTGTTTTTTAAGTATTCATACTTATTTTTTAAGTATGCATACTTAAAAAATAAGTATGCATGCCAAAATTTAAAAAGACATACTGAAAACAAGTTTGCAAAATAACTATACTCACAAAATCCAGTGTGTTTTTATTCCACAACATTTGATCTATGTCTGTAAGTCTCAGGGTTAAAAGTAATATTTAGGACATGGGGAAGCTCCACTTATTTCATGGCTGCCAAGAACGTGGGGTCACAAAACTGTTAACTGCATGTTTTAATAAATGCATTTCTTCACACTGATATCATGGAAATGTGATTAAAACTATTTCATTGCACATGTTTCTGTTCCAAGGGTTACATCCAAAAACTAGATATCGGTTAGGTTCATTGGTCAAACCTTAAATGTTTACTATTCCTTATATGTCAGTTTGAGCATCAGAGTCATGCTGAAACAATTCATTCAATCATCTACATATTTATCCTGGTCCCACAAGTCAGACTTTTAGATAAACCATTAAGTGGCATGTTTTTAAAAGGTGGGAGAAAACTGGAGAACCTGTAGGAAACCCACACAGGCCCAGGAGGAACCATGAAACTCTGCAAAAGTGACCACACTTCAGCTTTGGACCTACAATGCTTGGAACAGGAATTCATGGCACTACCCTTCATCAGTCTTTAAGCAAAGAAATGTGAAATTACAAATCAGTACAAATCAGTACAAATACGAAACAATAAGTATGCAAAATATGTATACTTTTTTAAAAGTTGTACACAATTTTAAGTATGGACACAAAGTTTATAAGCATACGTAAAAATAAGTATGCATACTAGAATTTTAAGTATGCATGCCAAAATTTAAACATACATACTTAAAAATGAGTTTGCAAAATAAAATTTTAAAGGTGTGAGAAAACTGGAGAAATTGTAGGAAATCCACACAAGCACAGGAGGAACCATAAAACCCTACAGATGTGACCACAATTCAGCATTGAACCTACAACCCTTGGAACATGAAGTAATAATTACCCATTATGCCAACTTAACATTGCAGTCATTCATCAAATCTTAGGTTTGACAAATGTATATGAACAATGTGTATAAACAAAGAGGAGTGATTTGTAAATGTGCATTGACTATTTAAACAAAAAAATGTATAAAGACATGGTATTTGATGTTTTACCTAATCAACTGCATTTTTTTTTTTTTTTTTTTTTTTAAGGTAAACATTTATTTTGAAATTGATGAATGCAACATGTTCCAAAAAAAGTTGGGACGGGGCAATTTAGGACTAATAGCGATGTGACAAGTTGAAATAAGAAGGTGATGTGACCCAGGTGAGGCAATCATTTAATCATAGTATATAAGGAGCCTCCTAAAAACACCTAGTCCTTCAAGAGCAAGGATGAGTCGAGGCTCGCCAATCTGCCAACAGATGCATCAACAAATAATCCAACACTTCTAGAACAACATTCTCCAAAGACAAATAATTGGCCATTTCACCTTCTTTTCCAGGACATGGAGGAAAAGGACCATCCAAGCTGTTATCAGCGTCAGGTCCAAAAGCCAGCTTCTGTCATGGTATGGGGGCATGTCAGTGCCCATGAGATGGGTAACTCTTTGACTTTGAACACAAACTTTACTTTTATTTTAGCATTTTTGCTAGTCTCGAAACATCGAAGGTGCTTGGGCTCTTTTGAACTCAGAATAAACCGGCAAATGATCTATCCTGAAATGACATTGATCAACAAAACAAGGCCCAGTTTATTTTTAGAATACATTATAATCGCTCCAAAATAGGTGATGACAACTCACATACCCGCATCACGAGCTACACTTTCTATGCTTACCTATTTAGCTTTTCGTGTAGCAGCCCCTGAAGTATGTGTTTGTTTTGGCTCCATCATAAGTCACTGATTTAAAGTCAGTCAGCTGCAGAAAAATAGCATTTTTGCATTTTGTTCATTGTACCTTATCTCTTCATACATTCAGAGGATGGGGCCCACTTTGAAATGGTAATATTAATTGGTTCCACTACAGGTGAGTGACAATTCGTCTATATCCAATGGACAAAGAGCCTAGTTTTTTGCTGCCCGTCTTGATTAATTGACTAGCGTATAGTGATGTGACGGTTATGGAGGCCCCGCCACCAGGCCAGAGGCCCTAGGCAATTGCCTACTCTGTCTATAGGTAGCGCTGGCCCTGGGTGCCAGTGATTAGAACCTGCTTAGGGTGTGCAGGTGGAACCTGTATTAGTTATTCCGCTCTCATATCTAGTGTCTGGTGTTCCCTTTATTATTGAGGTGTGTGGTGTCATCATGCCAAGATCTAAAGAGCCTTCAGATGAAAGGTTGTGGATGCCTATAGTCTGGCAAGGGATTTAAAAATATCTCCAAATAATTTGAAATACATCATTCCACTGTAAGGAAAATAATCTACAAATGGCGCAGATTTCAAACGACTGCCAATTTGTCAAGGTCTGGCCTTCCCAGAAAATTCATCCCAAAAGCAGACCGTCTGATGCAAAAAGAAGGCTCCAAGAACCCCAAAATTTCATCACAGGATCTTCTAATAAGTCTCGTAACTGTTGGTGTCAAAGTACATGCTTCTACAATCAGAAAGAGATTGCACAAATTTGACCTGCATGGGAGGCGTGCCAGGAAAAAGCCTTTGTAAGACTACAGTTTGCCAATGAGCAGATAGGCAAAGAGCAGGCCTTTTGTAATAATGTGCTCTGGACAGATGAATAAAACATAGAGCTGTTGAGCCACAGTAACAGCAGACATGTCTGGCACAGACCAAAGACAACTTTTCAGGAGACGCCCCTCCTACCAACTGTGAAGCACGGTGGTGGAAATGTTATGGTTTGGGGTTGCTTCACTGCCTCAGGGACTGAACAGCTTGCATTCATTGATTCAACTATGACTTCTGCATCATATCAAAGAGTGCTTGAAGATAAAGTGAGGCCATCTGTCCGAAAGTTGAAGTTGAACCAAAAGTGGACCTTTCAACAGGATAATGATCCTAAGCACACTAGCAAATCCACTAAGGAATGGCTTAAGGAAAGAAGAAATGGAGGGTTATGGAATGGCCTAGTCATGATTTGAGTCCCAGTCAAATGTTGTGGTGGGATTTGAAATGGGCAGTACATACAAGAAAACCGTCAAACATCTTGCAAGCGAAAGAATTTTGCATGGAACAGTGGTCAAAAATTCCAGAAAGCCTAGAGGACAATTATGCAAAACGCCTACAAGAAGTTGATTGTGCTAAAGGGGGCAATACAAGCTTCTGATGCCAAGGGTGTACTTACTTTTTCCTCAGAAGAATTTCACATCTATACATGAAATTTCTGCTGAATAAATGATTGAAAAAGCCAGTTTACTTGTGGTTTTATATCAAAGTGACAAACCCATGTCCTTCTTTACAGAAATGCCAGCAAAGATCTTTAGAAAGTAATAACTGTGAGCCAGACATTAAAGACATGGAAATATTGTTTTGGCAGTTTAATGCAGCAGTAACAGAGACAGATCTTTTATAGTAAACAAGCAGGTTTAAATATTTCCCTGATTGATGAGAAACGGGGAAATAATTTGGTTCAAATTACTTCTGTTGCATATGTCTCCTCGTTTTAGACTGAGCAGTTGGTTTGTCCTAGTGATCACAGTACACTGATCTTCTCTGCTTTCATTCTTTAGTAATTAATCATACAGTTTGAGCCATTCAGACTCCAGTCCACATGCACTCCAGCTCACAGAGTTTATAGGTCATTGTTCTTGTCTCTCCCATTCCTTCAGACGTTTCCAAACATTTTATCTCTCTCTCTCTCTCTCTCTCTCTCTCTCTCTCTCTCTCTCTCTCTCTCTCTCTCTCTCTCTCTCTCTCTCTCTCTCTCTCTCTCTCTCTCTCTCTCTCTCTCTCTCTCTCTCTCTCCTTGTCTCCTACCCTCCCTCTTTCTCTAATTGGCTTGCATTCCTATTTCCTCTCTCAAGCGTCAGAGTACTCAATTTTTCCCAGGCTCCCCAGTCTGGGACACAAAAGTCTCTCTCTACTGTTTTTGTTTCACTCTGCTCAGAAACTGTCACTTCTGTGAACTTCTGAAGAATTAATGGTAAGTTAGTTCTTATTTGTATTGTTGTATTTGCAGGCATTTGACAGTGGCAGATGTGTTTATGACCTACCTAAAACCTTTTTTAAGAATGGGCCATTTTTTTAGGCACTCATGCTTTATGAACTAAAGACCATGGGTCATGCAGACGTAAGTCTGACTTATTCATGTCATTAGTAATTTGATGGGATAAACTACACTTGCTATTTGAAATCAATATCAGTATATCTTTTTATTCTGTCAGGTTTTGAGACAGTGATGTTTCTGTATCCTCGACAAAGATCACTATAAAATAAAATAAAAAAGAACTGAGCAGTGCTCCACAATATTTCATAATCTTTACTCTGTTGCACCAGGAAAGTTAATCCAGTGCAGATATACTAATTGACCAATGGTCTTGTGCACTGACATGCTATAGGCTTGATATGAATTTGGTTCTGTGTGGTTCTTGCTCGTGGCACTGCTGTGCTATAATGGTGTTTGTGCAGCAATTCCCAAGCACTATTCCTATTGTGTTTTGACAAGAACACACACAAATACTGTGCCTTGAGATAGCAATAACTTTTATTGGAACCAAACAATCAGAAACAAAAGTGTTGCATGTCTGTTTTTCTTAAAACATAATTTTTTGTGCTTGTATGGTCTTGTCTGCTTTCTAAGGCATGCTTTGATGGTCTCTGTTTTGTTAATATGAGTCAGCACTTTCCGTAGTTTTACTTAAACCAGCTGTTTGAAAAGCAGAAGTCATGCAGAAACCCCCCTGATTTACAGTCGGGGTGAAGTCTCAGAAGTGTGCAGCCTGGGGAAGTATAATAAAACTCCATCAATCATTGAATCCTTTGTTCTTTCGCTGACGATGCATTTTCAGTGCCTGATTGTGGAGTGATTTCAGGGACTGTGTGCACTTCACTGCTTGCTAGAGACATCAGCGTGCTTCTTCATTCCTCCTCCCTTATGTGAGGGAGGATTTGAAAATACACAGGGTTGTTATTGTTTCATTTTTTGTGTGCTTTTACACTTTAAGCCAAGCTCATACTTCAAGCATTATGGAGCATCATCAAATTTCCCCTGGCGTGCTTTTTCGAATAAGTTGGAAATAATAATTTGCTACCCAAGTGCTGTGCTTTTCAGATCATCAATGAACGACTTCCAAGTCTCTTTTAACTAAATACGAATATTGGGCAAAGGCAGTCTTTCTCATGCTCATTTTGTGTATCTCTATTGACAGACTCAAAGAAATGACACCTCTCCAGTCCTGGGCGCTCTCCCTCCTTCTTGTTTTGCTGACACACTATTCAAATCCGCTTGAGGATAACAAGATTCACAGTCTGTGTATGGGCAGCCCAGGTACCCCGGGTTCTCCAGGGTTGCATGGCAGGCCAGGACAACCGGGTAGAGATGGCAGAGATGGGCGGGATGCACCACTGGGGGAGAAAGGGCAAAGGGGAGATCGTGGAGAGCCTGGTATGTGTATATTTGCTTAATGAAGGCCAAAACAATCAATAATAAATAAATACATACATACATACATACATACATAAGTAAATAATAATAATAATAATAATAATAATAATAATAGTGGCCTGTAATGACCTGGTGTCTTGTCCCAGGATGAATGAATGATAATAATAATAGTTGTATGTTATAGCACATATTGTAAATAATAACAATAATGATTCATAATTAATCGGAAAGTAATATCAGATTGAATTGATACATAATTTCATTATGAATAAAAGACATTTATGAATAATTATTAAACATTACTTTTACATTTATTGATTTGGCTGCTGCACATATATCCCAAAGCTTATTACTGAAACAGGATACAACGGAGTAGTCAGGGTTAAAAGTCCTTGCTCAAAGGCCCAACAGTGGCATGGTACCCTCTAGCACCTTTAACTGGTCAGGAAGTGTTCCAAGTAAAATCCCTTTAGAAAGTTAGAACCATGAACAATAATAAATAAATAAAAACCAAGAGGAACCATTTTTTCTGTAGTTAATACTGAAGTAAGACGATGAGGTGTTTTGTGACAGGAGGGGTGATGAATTGTATGATTCCAATAGCCTAATGCTGGCTCACTTTATCTGGAACACATACAATCATGGAATTGGCCCAAAATTGAAAGGCCGTAATCACCAGATGCTGTTTGAGCCATTCTTGATTTCGATACAAAATACCATTAAAGCTCTTTACCATTGAGACAAGATACACTTACCATTGCCACAACTGGCCCTTAGGTGCCTACAATAATATTTGGCCTGGATTTTTTCTTCTATCTGGAATTAAAGTGAGCTAAAGAATTCAAGACATCTCTCGCTGTGTTAATATCTCACAGGTGAACCAGGCATGAGGGGCCTGACCGGGGACAGAGGTGATCCAGGAGAGAAAGGCGAGAAGGGAACCCCAGGAGAGTGTGCTGTAGCTCCTAAGTCAGCATTCAGTGCCAAGTTGTCTGAATCCCAAACCATGCCATTAGCAGCAGGGGATGCAGTGCGCTTTGACAAAATCATCTTGAATGAGCAGGGCGATTACAACACAGAGACTGGACGCTTCACATGCAGGGTGCCAGGTGTTTACTATTTTGCCGTCCATGCCACCGTGTACCGCTCCAGCCTACAGTTTGACCTGATGAAGAATGGACATGCCATGGGCTCCTATTTCCAGATGTTTGGCAACTGGTCCAAGCCAGCCTCATTGTCCGGAGGCACTCTGCTGCACCTGATTCCCGGTGATCAGGTCTGGGTGCAGATGGCTCTGGGCGAGTATACAGGCTTTTACTCTAGCCCGAAGACAGACAGCACCTTCATTGGCTTCCTGGTGTACTCTGATTGGAAAAACTCTGCTGTGTTTGCTTAAATATAAGGTACATACTACTTTTGACTTTTACCCAAAAATGCCTATACTCAAAGCACTACAAAGATTTTTTTTTTTTAACATTTGTATTTATTCTTTGGAAGCAGATAAGTGCTGGAAGATTTATTTTCCATGATGTGATACAAACTACAGTAGTATCTTGAAGGTTGTGAGGGAATCTGAAAAGTAAAACAGATGTACACACTTGCTAACAAAAAGGAACCACTTTCGCAGTTTTATTCTTGTGCATTGTATTGCAACAGTTATAAACAAAGGCCAGTGATGATCACTGTTTGATTTTATTTTTTTATTTTTTTTATTTTAACTATTCGCTCAGCCTCAGTGGACATTATGTAATTGTCCCTAAATAAAGTGTTACGACCAGTAGCTTTTGCATATAATATTTCTGTCAGTGAAAGCATAAAATTGCACAACTATATAAACTGATGCAAAAATATCATTAGTTTGGTTTTAATATAGATTCATTTATTCTGCTACCAATTATAAAAGCAATATCAGAGCACCTTTGAATTATTACTTCAATAAAGTTAATCTGTGAGATTGAATGCATTCTCTTTAATTTAGTTTTAGTTTTATAAATTGCTTGTTGAACTATATAGTCATTTAAAGGAACCGAGTGCCTCTTTAAAGCGAGCCGCATGTTGCTTTGGTTGTAAGCCCAGACTGGGAATGGAGACACATTCATGCATAGTCACAGATGTTCCTCGGTTTAATGACTTCGCCATAGGCCATTATTAAAACCCATTTACAGGCAAGGCTGTAACATTACTGCTTTACACTCCATAACCTGTATGCCCATCGTCCAACCCCACAAAGCCACACACACACACACACACACACACACCATCCCCTTCCTTCTCTGTTTGAACTGCTGGCATGGGCAAGTATGGAACTTTTTTTTTTAAATACTTTTTTTTCTAGAGAGATGCAAGAAATGACGAGTTCATTTCCATGAGGTCAAGGCCCATGAATGCTCTAACCCCTGGAGATTATGGCTCATCAATTATAGCAGACATTACATGTTTAAACAGTCTGACAATGTCTGACATCACACTCTTAACTCCCATATACTCATCATGAATAATTCTTGGATCTGTCCGACGTTGATTCTCAGTCATGACGCTGTGGGTGAGCTCACTGCTAGAGAATCAGATTAATGAGGGTATGAGGTTACGGTATGTCTCAGTTTTGTATAAAAATATTTTCTTATGAAAATGTTATTGTTAATATTACTTGCATTAAAGATCTGTACTTGTGTTTAACTGTAAATTCATTCAGTTGTGAAACCCCACTAAGATTCCTGCATCATTTTATCACTTAAACATTGTCCTGGCCTTGGGGATGGTGAGAGAAGAATAAAAAGCCCGTGTTCCAATATTTTTGATATCTTCACTGACTAGGACACACTAGATATCACAGCACAAGGCAGAGGTGAGTACATTATAACAGCAGATTTTTACATAAGTTTTTGACAGAGAGAAATATTTGAGTTGTTTATACAGTTGCCTCCAAAACGATTGGAACAGCAAGGTCAATCCATATGTTTGTGCTATACACCAAAGATATTTGGGTTTGAGATCAAAAGATGAATATGAGACAAGACTTTAGGATTTCAGATTTTATTTCCTGGTATTTACATCTAAATGTGTTAAATGAAATAAAACAGGGGTGTCCAAACTTTTTTTAGTGAGGGTAAAATACAGAAAAATAAACAAAGGGCCGGGCCACACACTAGAGGTGAAATATTGACACATGAATACGAACAAACAGTTTAGGGTTTAAAATTTAAAATGAATAAAGAACTGTTTATTATTAAAGTAAAAAGTGTGGCATGAATTAAATACAATGTCAGTCGTGTGTGTTTGCAAAGAGTCAGGTTAATAACTGGAACTGCACTGCCCGTGCACTGGAACGAACAGGCCTGTAGGTGGCACAGGGGGTCGTAACAGTGTGTCTATTTCTAACTCACCTATAATGTGAAGAACATTGCACTCAGTGGGAGCAGTGATGCTGTCCTTTGGATTGAAGGATGGCTGAAATGTCAGGAGAAAGTTTGGTGGTTGAGACACGAAGGACTTCACAGAGATGGCTATCAGCCATTCTGGTTCTCAATCTGCTTTTGTTCTGATTTAACAGAGAAAATGCTTGTTCACAGATGTATGTTGAGCCGAACAGGCTCATTATTCTTTTTGCGTGGCATCTCATCAGAGGAAACTTGGCACTATCCAAACTCTGATAGAAGTCAAAGAGGGAGAGAAGCTGATGTTGACTCTTCAGAGAATCATCGCATTGCATTTCAATCAGTTCTAATTGCAGACTCTCTTCCACTTCTTCTGCATCCAGCAGGAAGGGGGTCGAGAACAGCTTGATTTGTTTTTCAATGACAGAAAAATCTTGGAAACGCTGGTTGAATTCTGTCACGAGAGATGCAATCACAGACACATATTTCTCCTTTTTAGCAGAAAGGTCGGCCTTTGGAAAAGCAGACTTGATTTCAGACAGCAGGGAAGTGTGCAGCATTAAAGCTTCGTAGTTGCGTCTCAAACAGGCGGAGCTTTACACAGAAGGCTTTCATGTGCGCATACAGGTGTGGCACCAGCTGTTCTTTGATTGTAGGTTCTTGTTCAGTGTATTCAGATGATGAGTACGATCAACTAAAAATGCCAGGTCGGCTAGCCACAGAGGGTCACTCAGTTCATGAAGAGGTCGGCCCTTTTCTTTCATAAACTGATCGATTTCTGATCTCATCGAATAAAACCGCTGCAGCACATAGCCGCGGCTCAGCCAGCGCACCTCAGAGTGGTAGAGTACATCCCCGTATTCAGCATCCACTTCAGAAAGGAAAGCTTGAAATTCTCTGTGGTACAGTCCTCTAGCTCGAATTATGTTGACAGTTTTTACAACAGTGTTCATCACATCGCCCAGCTGGACAGTCTTGGCACACAGTGCTTCTTGGTGGATTATACAGTGCATCCTAAAAGCCTCACCTCCGCTCTCTTTTACCTTGGCGCACACATTCGATGCCATTCCTTTACGATCGCCCGTCATGGCCGGAGCTCCATCCGTTGTTACTCCACAGAGCTTGTCCCATTTAAGCCCCATCTTTTCAACTGCCTCTGACACAGCTTCAAAAATATCTCTACCCGTCGTTGTGCCTTTTAGGCTTATCATATCAAGCAGCTCCTCAGTACAGCAAAAATTATCATCTACTCCCCGCAAAAAAATCAACAGCTGCGCAGTGTCTGTAGCATCTGTGCTCTCATCGCATGCTATCGAGTAAAAATCAAAAGCACAAGCTTTGTCTCTCAGCTGAAGTTTCAAGTTAGCTGACAAGTCCTCGATTCTTCGCACCACTGTATTTCTGGATAAGCTCACGTTGTTGAAATCCTGCACTTTCTCCGGGCACATTATTTCTGTGACTTTGATGAGGCACTGCTTTATGAAACCACCGTCTGAGAACGGTTTGCCGTGCTGGGCAAGAAGTTTAGCGACTTCATAGCTTGCTGTTGTGGCGTTTTCCTGTATTTTGTTAGCACGAAAAAATAACTGTTGTTGAGCTTGCAGGCTAGCTGCCATTTGCTTGACTTTCTGTGTTCGTTCGGCACCGGTGTACGATGTGTAGCTCTGATGTTTGGTTTCATAGTGCCGACGGACATTATAGTCTTTCATCACAGCAACATCTTCATTGCAAATCAAACAGACACACTTTCCATTGATTTCTTTGAAAAAATATTCATTTTCCCACCGTGTTTGAAATCTTCTACACTCACTTGCTATTTTTCGTTTGGTGGGTGTGCCATTTATGGTGACTCGCGGTAAAAGTTTTTCTTTGCTTCATTTTGTTTAGTAGCGGTAACGGTTGAGAAGCACCGTTTCCGTGGCGGGCTCCATCTAGTGTTGAAACTGAGAGGTGCAACAGACTCGAGCTCAAGCTTCTTGTGTGGGCCATATTCAATTATATTTTCAGAAGTTGCCGCGGGCCAATAAAAACTGGACCGCGGGCCGCAGTTGGCCCGCGGGCCGTAGTTTGGACACCCCTGAAATAGAACATAGCACATTTTGTATCAGACCACCCAATTTGTATGCGAGCAAAAATATTGGAACATGTAACTGCTGTTTCTTGATACCCATGTGTGTCTTGTTAGATTGATTGTTTAAACCATAAATAGCTCTGAACATCTACTCTTGGTTTTAGCCTTCAGTTTCACCAGTGAAGACAACATTTGCTGTTAAAAAGGATAATCCAACGTGAAGATCAGAGAGCTATCTATGGGAGAAAAGCAAGCCATTTTGCTGAGAAAAGAGGGGAAAATCAATCAGAGGCACTGCACAAACATTGGGCATATCCAGTACAATTTGGAATGTCTGGAAAAAGAAAGAAGCCACTGGTGTACTGAACAACAGACACCGAATGGGTCGGCCAAGGAAAGCAACAGCTGATGTCAGAAACATTATTAGAGCTGTGAAAAAATCCCCAAAACAACAGTCAGTGACACCATCAACAACCTCCACAGGGCAGGGGTGAAGGTATCACAATCCACCGTTTGAAGAGTAGAAATATAGAGGCCATACCACAATATGCAAACCTCTCATCAACATTAAGAATCTGAAAGCCTGATTGGAATTCGCAAAGAAATAAAGAGATGAGCCACAAAAATTCTGGAACCAAGATTAACTTCTACCAAAGTGATGAAAAGGTGTGTGGAGAAAGGATTTGCTCATGATCCAAAACATACAAGTGCATCTGTGAAACATGGTGTGTTAGTGTCATGGCTTGGACTTGCATGGCTGCTTGGGGAACATGCCCACTAATCTTTATTGATGATGTAACTCATGATGGTAGCAGCTACGTTTTGAGGAACAATTTGTTTGCCAATTTACAGAGAAATGCAGCCAAATTAATCAGGAGGAACTTTATCATGCAGCAAGACAATGATCCAAAACACACTGCCAACTCAACAAAGGACTTTATCAGGGGTTTAGACTGGCCAAGTTAACCACCAGACTTTAACCCAATTGAGCAGCATTTCATCTTCTGAAGAGGAGACTGAAGGGAGAAACCCAGGCCATGCAAACCCAAGCCATGCAAACCCAAGCCATGCCACTTTTTCAGGACATTCCAAATTGTTGTATTGGCTATGCCCAATGTTTGTGCAATGCCTCTGATTGATCAGCTTCAAAATAGACAGCTCTCTGATCTTCATGTTGGCTTATCCTTTTTAACAGTAAATTGGGTTGTCTGATACAAAATGTGCAATTTTCTATGACATTTAACACATTTACATATAAATACCAGGAAATAAAAGCTGAAATCCTAAACTCTCTTCTCATATTCATATTTTGATCTCAAACTCACGTCTTCAGTCTACAGCAAAAACAAACGAATTGGAATTGCCTTCCTGATAGTTTCAGAGGGGAACATAGGTGACATCTCTAAAAATCTCATATTTTCATTTGAAAAAGATCTTTAAAAAAATTCTGACCACACCTAACACTTAGAAAGTAGTAAATGCATTTATAACCTCTGGACTATTGCAAGTTTGTATTGACTACCAAATCCTTATAACGGCAATAAAGCTCTAAACAGTTTACGTCTTGCTGATATTTTTTTTATGCATTATACCCTACACTCCTTGGTCTGTTCCTGTCATTAAACAGTATGGGATGCCCTGTCTGAGTGGTTTCATGGCAACTAACAGAATCTGTTTAATTAGGGTACATGCGATCCCTCTGTAGAAACAGATCGTGGAAATATTCACAATATAAAATGGTCATAACAGCCACTCCTATATTATACTGTCCCTGTATATGTGTCAGGTTTTTTTTTCACTATCCTGACATGCTGCACTAAGTGTATGTGTTCATCAATAAAAACTAACCAATTTCCTCATCAAGCTGCCTCTGCTAAACAAACTAGGGTTGTGTCTCAAAAAATTTACCATTCTAGACTGTTAAAGTACAAACACTATAACCCACATTCCTATTACAGTTAGTATTTGAATTTTAAAAACTCTGGCGTAGCCTTCAAATCGACCAAAAGGTCCGTCTTGTGTACCAGTTTTGTGGATTTTCTAGATTAGTAAATACTTTTGAATTTAAGGACAGAGTTTTCTATTTGAAATGCAGCCCATTGATAACAATCATGACGACAGTGTAAAGTTTTCAGAGAGACAAAGCTCTTTAGAGTGTTGAACATCGCTTTGTACAGTTCAACTTGGAAATCTAAACAGGGATGTTTGGCTCTGATGTGCCAACTATAGTGGATGTCGCATTTAATCCTTCATATGTACATAAGATACACAGATGAGTGCGTGAACAATGCCACATGCATTGACACATGTTCTGTATGCACAGTCAAGCATAAACCAGTCTCCTCTGCTTCACAACGGGGCCACAACACACCACTCCCACATGGATTACTTTCCTAGAACAACACAACACTTCCCAGTAGACTGGTAATACAGTGCTATGAATATTCCTTTGGTTTTTAGTCACTTATTCTACTAACAACAGTCCCTCCAGGATTTTACAACTGCAGAAATGAATGCAAAATCAAGAAAACTCTGCATTATTTGGAGGAACTTACAATTTTTCAAATTTACAGATTTTCCACAGATTTGAGCCAAGACGCGCCATGTGACGTCATCACAACACGCATTCAGCCAAAGCCATCTTCAATTCATGTGTACCGAACATGAGTACAGCTAAAAAGTCTAATTTACCAACAAACTTCACAGCGAAAGACAGTGCAAAACAATTCTGTTCAACTGCAATTTCGCCAATTCAAGTCGTTTCCTGCAAGAAAAAAAAACCTCCACAAATGGCATCAGAAATTTTTTTAAAAAGCCGCAGCAAAATCAAGCATTTTTAGCCACAACAATCACAAAAAATCTTCACGTTTCAGTATTCCTAAATTATAAATCTAGAATAAAAAAATAAAAGTAGGGTGGTCAAAGCTTGGAGGTTGTAGAAAATTCATAATGCCCATATATTTACGGTTGTTTGCCCAAAGAGATTGTGAACCCCTGGCATAAGTGGCAGCAGGGCAGAAGCACAACGATCTTGGTGCTAACCTGCAGATGATGCAATTCTTTCTCTCCATTTAGGAGCTAACAGAGAAACATGACCCTTACGTTTGAAATTTTTCTCCTATTAAATGCTATTGTAAATGTCCCCCTGTGACGTCAGCGTAACAAACATCCGCTAACTTCTCACGAGAATAATGAAAATACACTACTAACCAACAAAGTTGCAACAGAATCACTAAGCATATCAGAAATATTTTAATATAATGTGTTTCAGGGTAATGCGTTTAATGTAATGTCTTTAAGGCTCTCAATTATAAAAAGCTTCCCCACCACTGCTGACATCCGGCCGTAAATACACCATAAATAGTTCAAAACATTGCACGCAGAAAAACCCTATGAAAGAATACACACACTCAGCAATATCAGCAGATCAGTAGTTTCATTTTGCCAGCTATTTTTTTTTTTATTTAGTCTTTATTCCTGTGTCAAATGTCCTTGATACTTTTTATCATATTTAGTCAACCTTACCCTGTTTTTTTTAGTCAGGTTTTAGTTGACTAAAAGTCTGGGCAAAGAAAGCCATAAGTATTTTAGTCTAGTTTTAGTCAGTGAAAACTGTAGACATTTTTAGTGACAAGATTATTATTGATTAACATTTCAGTCAATATAGTCTAGTCTAGCCAAAACAGATGTTAGCTTGAAAGCTAGTCCCCCCCACTGTGCTTGCTTAGTCCTGATATGTCGCGTGCTGCACAGGAAAGGAAACTACCGCTCGTGCCATCCAATGGACAGGATATTTGGATTGTAATTTAGAAAAAAAAAAAAAAATCTATAATATTTTGTCTCCTCTTTTTTGTTGACAAAAATAAAGAGATAATTTGGTAAAGTCTTTTTTCATCAGCAATGTTGCATGTTAATATAGTCACACTTTAACGACGTCTTTTCTCGGTCATGGAAAAAAGGTCGTCAATGAACATTTTTCGTCACAGTTTTCATGTTTCAGTTTACACCACAGATCAGTAAGTGGCGTCCATTTAGACTCTTTCTGATCAATCGCTCACACAAACTTGGCTGCTACATTGTACTGTTCAGACGACTTTTTTAAGAGCAACATTTAAAGTATTAATCAGTTTGAACACCACGTAACTTGTCACTTTATTAAGCATCTTACTAGTTAAAGTCTTCTTCTGTGCTGGCCCCAGTCTCCATCACAGTCAATTGCACACACATCTAATGAAGAAAAGAAAACTGCATACACTAACCTGAACTGGATAAAAAAAAAAAAATGACAGACCACAGTTTAACCTTCCGTATTTGGTTAATGTCTGGTTGGTTACTCTGCCCACAACAACAGAATGCAGTGAATCACACTCAACAATGATAGCAATAATGGCGTAATACTGTAAGCATGTGTAAACACAGAACATTGGTGTTAAAGCTTGGGATATGTCCCTGATTATATTCTGTTTCAGATTTAAATAGTAAATATGCAGACTGTATTTATTGTATAACTGACGAAAAATTTTTTATCTGGTTCAGGATTGATTTGGTCAAGACTCATTTGCTTAAGTCTTTCATCAGGAATGTGTTTCTTAACACTTTAATATGATCTCGTCTAATAAAATAACACGACAGCCTTAGCATTTCTGATGTCGGAATTTCATAATCGCACAAATCAACAGCATTTATCCAAGGACACAAATTTACACTAAAATCAAGACATCAATGTCTAAAGTGGATTAATGAGACAGCTCGGATATCAACTATTTTTAACACGAGACCTGAAAAAAAAAGATGGCTTCCAGGAATAGTAGAACCTGTTCCGCAAAAAGCACTCGGAGCAAATCGATAAACCAGTTCAACAAATGGAATCAGTCAGGCAATAACAAGCCATTCACATTATAAGGCTAGAGTACTGCATCACAAAATATGTGCCTAATAACAGCTCATGTTTAGGCCACTGGATAGTGCATACATTGTTTTGGATTGCAATAAAATGATATAATCTTTGCAGTTCTAACTCCCAAGTAAAACTTACAATCATGTATTCAACAATCCAGTATAAAACTTTAGTGTGCATCAATACAAAATCTAAATTGTGGGAAGAAGAAGAAGAAGAAAAAAAAACATACAAAAGAGCTGTGTCATAGTTGCAAGCCTCAACATGTGTACGTGTATAAAAGGGAACATTCATGTGTATTTACAATCGAAAGTAGCAAAAGTTTCCGCACAGTGGAATGGACAACGAAATTACGCACAGCTTTACTGACTAACGCAGCTCACGATGGGGAAAATAGCCGTGCTTTGTTAACCTGAGATTCATCGACGTGTTAATTAAAAAAAAAGTTTTTCAGAGATATACGTCCATGGTCTGGAGGATCATGTGGCGACACAGTGGGCAGTTGTGTTGGTAGATGGGTTGGCGCAGCAAGATGTTGGTACAGTCTCTGCATAAGCACAAGTGGCGGCAGGGCAGAAGCACAACAGTCTTGGTGCTGTCCTGGCAGATGACGCACTTCTTTCTCTCCTCCTGCTCCTGAAGGAGTGTGAGCAGCTTCTCAGAAGGGGGGGCTTTGCAGCTCTCCTCAGACGCCATTTTCCGCAGCGGTCTGTGAGAGCTGCAACTAGCGTGCGTCTGGTCTGAAGGGTCAGGAGCTGGCGGCAGTGCCTGGGGCTCGTCTACAGCATCGTCGCCCCTCATTTCCGCTCTTTCAGGCACGTCGTTAGGCTCTTGCTCTGTGTTGACTTGCTGAACCGTCCCGTCTCCTGTTCTTAGAGTCCCCCTTCCTGCAAACGTCATCCAAAGACCAAGCCGACTGTGCACCCAGACTATGCCCTGCCACAAGTGTCTTTCCAGCAAGTACAACCGCTGTCGTGTTCTCTGGAGCCGCTGCAGAGTGGGCGCTGTGTTAACATAGTCGATTATTCGCCGGACTCCTCTCTGACACAAAGCGGGATTCAGGTAGATGGTGGCACTTATGATTATGGCTACTGTCAGCAGCAGCCCATAAGAGTTCAGCAAGAAGACACTGATCAAAAGGTGGCCTAGAGAGCTCAGAAGCTCCACGGCAAGTCTGCATGGCGTCCAGAGTAGAAGCGAGGTGCCCACCAAGGAGCTGTAGAAGAAGGTAAGGACAGTCAAGGCCAGCTCAAGAGCTTTCTGTAAAGGGCTGGATATAGCTTCGACCATGCTGAGCAGCACAGCATACAGGTTCTGAGTTCCTATGAGTAGGAGATTGACAATGGTGTTGATAAAGTAAAGCAAAAGGCTAAACATAATGCTGAAGCACTCGCATATCTGCCGCAGAAAGCCTTGTCCTGAGAGCAGGCCACGATGCAGAAGCTCTTTGGTGCGCAGTAGTAAATGCGTAGAAAGGTAGCCCATCATTTTACAGCTTTCGAGCAATCCACTGAGAAGCTGCATCCAGCCTCCTATCACATTGTGGGTCACAACAGTCATGCCGTCCATCATGGTGATCATGTAGAACAGAGAGAGATCCACACACTCCAATAGGGCACTATTGAGCAGCATGGGTAAACTGCTGATCAGGTGCATGAGCGCTGCAAACAACCGGACTAGTGAGTTGACAATCATGAAATTTATGTCCAAAAGCAGGCATATGAGGTCAATGCACTTTCCAAGAGCACTGAAGACAAAGTGAAGCAAACCCATAGTAGGATCTCTTCAATGATAACTGCAGTCAGTTCACTTCACTCGAGTAAAATCACTTGGAAGTCATCCTTGAACATTTCTGCTCCACGTTTTAATCTCCACTGTATGAACATATTGATCAGAAGTGTGGCAGTTTGCACGAAGCCAATGGTCAGATACAAATCCAGAGTAACTAGCAACAGCAAACTTCCAGACTGGGTTATCTCTGGAACTTAAACCCAACGTGTTATATAAAATATCTCCGGACAATATAATCCAAGCAAACCAGGCTTACACCGATAACTACTGACTAATCAGGTGCCGGTAATGATTTAAAATTGAAAACAAGCTGCTTTACACGACACATACATGCGCGGAACAGCAGCCGGATGTTTACATTTGAACAGACATACATTGCTCACACGTTAGCCAGCGTGAAGGCTCCTTACTGCTGCCTTGTTTCCAGTGCACTCTACAGTAAGCAAGAAACGCCTTTCCTTTTTTTTTTATTTAATCAAACCAAGCCTCGGAACGACAATATACTTTGTAGATTGATCCAGACTGTTTCGTTTTCACTTAGCCATTAGCTGCCTGCTATTACAAACCGCCATGTTGTTTTTGGAGCGTTAACAAGCACCAAGTCTGCGCTAATAGTGCGCAAAGTCTAACGTAAATATTGCGCAGAACTGTGGGTGATGCGTATCTGACGTCACACGAGCCGAGAGCTATGTTTGGTTAACCCTCCTATTATGTTATGGGTCAGTCTGACCCATTTCCACATTGGTGATGTTTGAAAAACTGGTTCATCTCTCCTTTTCTCTTTGAATTTTTTTTTGACTTTCCTCATTTAAAGTCATGAACTTATATGTAAATATTTCTTCTTATGGCTTGTCTCGGGCAAACCATAATAAAGGTTTACTGTTTTAAGCTGTTCTTTGCTGTTTTTGTGTGTATTTAAACTGTGGAAGTCATTTTGACCCATAACATAATGGATGTAACTTTTTTAATTTTTTACATGAATTTTTTTTAACCTATTAACATAATAGGAGGGTTAATATTGAGCTTAAAATTAGGAGTGTATTTGTTGTTGTTATGATCACAAAGACAATCATAAAACAGTCAGAAACAGTAATGTAAAATAAAATGCACTATATATTAAATAATAGCCTTGTGCCCGATGCTCCCTGGGATAGGCTCCAGGTTTCCCCGTGACCCTGAAAAGGATAAAGCGGTGTAGAAGATGGATGGATGGATATTAAATAAGAGGCCTACACATGCATTTGGGTGAAAATTGCAGTCATTTGAAAATTAATGGTGTACATAGATTTTTTTTTTTCATGCTGGTCAAAGTGACAATGAAATTAGGGAAATTGTATAAATATTATAAACGCATTGTCGTTGTGTAATAAACTAATCTTGCCTTTATAATATACGCCACTAGAGGGCATATCATCCCCTTACAAACATTGATGTAAAGCAGCAAATCTCCTGCAAAAGCAAAAGTGCTTTCAAATGTGTGATCTCTACTCAAAATAAACATCTCTCTCGCGCTCTCTCTCTTATCACACACACACACACACACCTCTCTCTCTCTCTCTTATCACACACACACGCACACACGCTTACTTTGTAAGGAGGTGGTTAAAGTGTTATGTTTGTGACGACAAGCTAAATGTCTCACTGTGGGGAAATGTTGGCCACAAGCACCTTATCTAAATCTAAACGTTTTCATTCCACTTAAACAGGAGCCACACCTAATTCCACACGTTAAATTAACTGAGCTTGGTCTTCAAATAAATATTTTTGAAGCTCCTTCTTGGGTGGGATGAAAACCTGCAGCCAAACTGACCTTATCTGGATAAGATTACGGATAAAACGATGGCTGTTTCATATTCAGAATACAGAATTCATATCATTTTTGACATACCATTCTATAGATGTAATTTTATAGATTTTAATTGTTGAATATATTATGCAAATAAATAAATAAAGGATTGCCTTTTAAAGTATGGAATATTCCTACAACTTTTAAAGCTAACCAATGCTTAAATCTGCAAAAATACCCCGCCCCCCCCCCCCCCACCCCCACCCCCAGGGTATAAACCTTACAGAAATTATATAATAGAATGTTTGTTTGTTTTTGTCTTTTTAAGTAAAAGAATACAATACTCATAGAAAAGTGTTTTGGGGAAGACAATTACTTTGTTAATTAGGCTAATCTTCAGAGGCAAAGAAAATGTTATCTGTGTGCGGGTTTTTCTAAATCTATTATAGTCAATCCCTACAATACAAATCCCCAGGTTTTCACAGGACATAACAGACCTCTGAAATTATGTATTAAAGGGCTCTTTAAAGAACATGGAAAACATTTTCTATGGCATCACACTAGAGAAGCTTTTCTGGCACCTTAATTTTTAAGGGCACGTGGGAGATGAGTAAGAGATGAGTAAGAGGTGGTGGTAACATCATGTTGTGGGGCTGATGTTCACCAGCAGGGACTGGGAAACTGGTCAGAGCTGAGGGCAAAGTGGATGGAGCCAAATACAGGGCAATCCTAGAAGAAAACCTGTTCAAGTCAGCAAGAGACTTGAAAATTGCTGTTCACCAGTGGTCTCCATCCAATCTGACAGAGCTTGAACAATTTTGCCAAAAAAATATCAGGATCCTGGGAGGTGTGAATATAACAAATGTCTTCTTTTCTGCTTAAAATACTCATTTTCCCCGATTGAGCTAAATCATGAATTCTTTCAATGTTATCTGCATACACCTTCCTTATGTATTATGTACAAGTTAAGTAAGGTTTTTATTTGCCGGTAATGATACAGGCCGTTTCATGATAAACACATTATTTGTGTTTAACGTGGTTAAGATGGGAAATGCACAAATGTTTTGTTTAGATTAAAGTTCATTGATACAATGTGTTATGATGAAGAACAGGTTTCAGGTGAATATTGGGTTGGTCAGTCCATTCACTGGAATATCTGTAAATGGGTATGATTGTTATACTGCGTTGTGATAAAGACCATGTTTTTGTTGCAGAGCATGATTTTGCTTCTCTTTGACATTATTCCAGGGGTAGCCTTTGTTTTGGAAATATGAAAGGAGTGGTTAGCTGTGATCAAGTGATTACACTAGGTGAAGACTATGCACTTCATGTCTAATCATTGGATGCATGCAAATAGTCCTGCTTTTTTCACTCTTGACTAGGGACAGTTTTAGCCTTTTATTTATCTGTTTGACTGTAGTTACAAAATTGCAATTAAACATTTGTGTATTGGTTAGCATGTTTATGCATGTATAATGGTTAGCATGTTTGCCTCCCACAACCAGGTTGGGGGTTCGCATCCTGCCAATGACTTGTGTGTGTGGACTTTGCATGTTCTCCCTGTGCTTTGGGGGTTTCCTCCAGGTACTCCACTTTCCTTCCGCCGTTCCAAATACATGGCTGTAGGCTGATTGGCATCTCTAAATTGTCTGTAGTGTGTGTGTGTGTGTGTGCAGTTGTGCCTCCCATGGATCGGCAGCCCAGGGTTTTCCCCTGGGATAGGCTCCAGGCTCGTGACCCTATGCATGATAAATGGCACAAAAAATGGATAGATGGAATCTGTATACCCAAAGTGACAAAAGGTCAAAGTACATTTACATTTATGTACATTTACTCAGAGCGACTTATAGAAGTGCTTTGAAGTCTCTATCAATAAATACATCCTGATACTGGTTCACTAGGTCATGGACTAAGAATACCATCAGTATAAAAACTATGTTGGGGAGGAAATATAGTAGGGAAAGCACACAGACAATACATTTTTTATTTATTTACTTATTTATTTAAATTAAATTGCTAATTTGTGTACTTCAGGAAGAGACAGATCTTTAGACGTTGTTTGAAGACTGCCAGTGACTCAGCTGTTCAGACATCTAGGGAAAGTTCATTCCACCACCAGTGTCAGAACAGAGAAGAGTCTTGATGCATGCCTTCCATGTACCCTGAGAGATGGTGGCACCAGTAGAGCAGTGCTGAAGTATCAGAGAGATTGTGGTGCAGTGCAGGGTGTGATAAGTGCTTTGAGGAAAAGGGGGTGCTGGTCTGTTTTTGGGCTTTGTAGTGTTTTAATCTGATGCAGTCAGCTACAGGAAGCGTAGCAATGAGGTGGTGTGGGAGAACTTAGGAAGGTTGAAAACAAGTCGTGCAGCTGCATTCCGGATCTGTTGCAGAGGTTGAATGGTGTTCAGAGGCAGACTTGCCAGGAGTGAGTTGCAGTAGTCCAGTCTCATAATGACAAGGGACTGAATGAACACCTAAGTGGCCTGTGTGAATAATGGGTGTGTTCACAAGATTTCTGGACGGTTCAAAATAACTGCTTACAGTTTTATGGGGTCTGAAACCATGTTTAAATGCAAACAGTCCTGACACATTTCTTCTTCTTCTTCCTCTTCTTCTTCTTCTTCTTAATTAATTAATTAATTAATTAATAGATTTTTACATATTATTGTAGCTTAGTTAGTCCTTAAAATAACACTATGAAATAGTCTGAAATCAGAGTGACTCAAGCTGATGAAATTTGCACAAATATCAAGTCATGTCACAACCACCCGAGTTTCTTAATTTACTCCTCCGATTCCAGTGTGTTAATACACCTTTATGTCACAATTAAAAATGTTTTGCTCCTTCAAACCTTAGCCCTATTGTGTAAATTATATAGCAAAAATCTAATTAAGTCCATTTCAGTTCTGGGTTGTAACAATACAAAAGCTCTCAGAGGATTGATTATTTGTGCAAGACATGGTCCAAAATATGACTTTCACAATGAAATATTCTTCGTACATAAATAGTTAAACAGAGGCACCTTTTAGAAATTGGTATTATGCAAAAAATGTGTGTTTTGCATGTGTATCACCTATATAACCTTATAAGTAGCACTCAAATCTGTAATTATTACCCCAGTAATTAGGTTCTACCTGTATGTGACTTATACAGTATAGTTTTGCTGAAAATATCATCGTATCCTTTGCACATATTCTTTAACTTGACCTACTGTAGCTCAGCTGTTGTACTGTATATGTAAGATGATGAACTACTTGTTGCAAGTCAACTTGTTTAGTCATTGGTCTGCTGTAGATTGTGAGATTTCCTAGATCCTTGCTTTAAATGAGCTATGTTGTCTTTGTCAATGTGCCAAAAACAACAAGAGAAGGACTAATATTGACCAGAATCTAGAAGCAAAGGGAAGTGTTTAGGGTAAATAAGTTGTGTAGAAGCTTCTGTGGGAAAACACAAACTGTCAACAGACAAAAATGCTGGTGTGCAGTCTGGTGTCAGCTCTGGCTTTGACCTCAAATACCACATAAACCCATGCACTCCAGCCAAGAGCAACTCTTGTGAACATGGAAAAGCCTGATACGGAGAGAGTCAAACTAAAGAAAATATTGATATGTTGAAACTTGGATTCCCGTGGGCCGATATTTTGGTCTGTGAAAATTTGCCTTCCCAAGGATATTTCTTTTATCTTGGTACTCAGTAGTAAACTGGTGCCATACGCGGAGGAAATGTCACTTCTTGATGATCTGAAAGTTGTTCAAATGACCAATTGCATTTGTTTTGCAACAGTGTTGTAAAATGAGGCCTCAAACATTTGAAAGCCTTGAGGTAAGATCCTTTCATAGTTATGTGTGACTTTATAAAATCTCCATGGAAACAGTCTAAAGATTTGGGTGTTGGTGCAAGTTCCCAGTTCCCAGTGCCCAGTTGACTTGTTCTTGTAAGGATTTCTTGTGTAAATGGGAACTTAAATGTCTTGCCCTTGTGCCCCTGAGCCCCCTCACCCTGGGATACACACTCACAGCCAACCCTCTTGTGCTTTACACACAATAGCCTCTTCTCATTCACACAGATGACTCCAACATGCCTTGGGTTCAGAATGGAAAGAATGACTTACTTCCTATTTCCTTCCTAAGCTGTCCATAGAACATGAGGAAGGGTCTTTCCACCAGTCAAAAAAAAAGGCGAGATAAGAAACATGCACAGTTCCAGACATCAGACTCTCTTACAAGAAAGATACATTTAGCAAAGAAAGCCGCACATTTATCAGGAGATCATCATGAGGGATGGTTAAAATGTATGTTAAGAATTGATCTTGAGTGAATGCCACACTTCAGTTCTAAAATAAATGATTAATGCAAGGAACATGGGAGGACCAATTTTTTTTTTTGCTGCTATAGTCTAGTCAAATTGTGATGTCATGATTGTAGTTCAACTACTGCTACCTTACCTGCTGCTATCTTACCTGAGTTTTGCTAACAAAAAAATTTAGAACCACAACACTATCACTTAATTCAAAGTCTTACACACACTAGAAAAAAAATTACACAATCACTCACAAGTTACAGTCCATTCTTCAAAAACAAAGATATACAGTGTCTAAACTGCCATGAAGACCCAATAAAATAGCGTGTCAAAAATCCCAAAAAATCTAATTAAAATAAGAAGTCCAATTAGGAAAGCAATACAATTTGGATTTGAATAAACACTGTGGTTGAATTAACAAAAAAGTCCCATTAAACTCAGCACATTTGAGTCACCTTGAATCACATGTGGTAACGAGAGAGAGAGAGAGAGAGAGAGAGAAATCCTCACCTGTGTAAACACAATTCACTATAATTATCCCAGTCTTCCTTATTGTCTCAATTACGCAGTCACATACTGGTTTTGGGGGGGGGGGGGCTGGAACAAACAATGGAACAAGTAAGACCATAGAAGGAAAGAGACAGAGGAAGACACAGAGGACGGACGGCTCATGGGATGAGAAAGACAAAGAAATGAAATAAGCGCTATTCTTGCTGATTGTGTAATCATCCATGGCATGAATCTGAGGGAGGCAATGAATAGCACATTTGAGTCTATGTCTGGAAGACAGACATTTTTTCCTGTAGGACTGAGGGAACATCATGGGAGCGACAAACCAGTTGTTTACCCAAGAACAAGAGGCTAGTGGTCTTTTCCATAGGCCATAACATACAAATGGGAAAGTTACATATGTAAGCATGGCTCATCAACTGATTAGAAGACTGCCAGGGTGGTTTCCATCAGGTACAGGAGGAGTTTTCCAATTTGTTTTCCCACTTCCTTGCTAAGTACCAATAGCACTTTTACAACACAAAGGTGGTTGTAATTCCTAAACAGTTAACGCAATATTTTTGTTAAACCCCTTGAATTAAAGCTGAAAGTCTGCACTTCAATCTCATCTTGGTTGCTTCATTTCATTTCACTTCATCCACTGTGGTGGTGTGCAGAGGCAAAATGATGAAAATTGTGTCACTGTCCACATACTTTTGGACCTGACTGTATCTCTACAAATAATTTCTCAATCTATGGACACATCTATAGCCTGTGTGAATGTGGGCTTTTTCCACTGCTCTGCCTTCACAACATTAGTGTCAAGCTAAGAACATCAATCAGTCTCAATTAAATACACAAAGCACTCTCAGATAAGAATTTTCCAGTCAGTTTGCTCTGATATGAAATATTAAATAATCTTGTCTTTCTTTTACAACCTAAACCATTATGGCTCTTCTGTTTCCTTATATTGTGAAAGAATGAGCAGGACATGGCTCTGCATAGTAATTTATCTCTTTTAGTCTCTATTCTCATGTCTACTGTTTGTGAACATCTTGAAGCTGGAGAAGAAACAGCAAATCAACAAAACTATAAAGCCATGGTAAATGTTAGCATAGTCATGAACAATGTATATCTTTTTTAGATTCTCATCTTCATATGTTCCTAGTAATCTACAGCACACAGCTCCCTTTTTCCAGGTGCGCAAACAATGTGCTCTTAGACTGTCATCAGCACATTATGACAGACGCAGCTGATCTCTAGTGACCCACCTGTTCTGCAGTGTGTTATCTAATGGATCTTTAGTCCCCATGGGCAATTTGATTGTACATCCTAATAGTACAGCAAGATCTAAACAATATGACATCGATACAATATAACACTCATTTTTCTCTCCCCTGAGAAATATGCCTGCCCTGTACCGTCGGCTTAGTATATAATAGAATATATAATACGAGCTGTGACATTTTAAGGTGTGACTTTATTTAATTGTGCTCAGACAGATTTAAACAATAGTAGCCAACTGATTGCAAATAAAGACATATTTGTTAAATGACTGATACAAATAATTAATACAATATTTTATTTGAGATATTCTTTGATATAGTGTTTGGTTCAACTAACATTGTGGACACCTGACTATCACACCTGTATGTGCTTGTTGAACATCCCATTATAGATATAGCCTCCCTTTGCTGTTATTCTGGGAAGGTGTTCCACTAGATTTTGGAGCGTGGCTGTGGGGATTTGTGCTCATTCAGCCACAAGAGCATTAGTGAGGCCGGGCACTGATGTTGGGTGAGGAGGCCTGGTCTGTTCCAGTTCATCCCAAAAGGTGTTCAGTGGGGTTGAGACCAGCACAAGGCACAAGCACTTGTTATACGCAGTGCATTATTTTTGTATGACAGCACGGTCTGGAGTATGTTATTCCTCTTATACCACAGCAATTTGCCAAAGATTAGAATATTTTAAGGGTTTATAGTTAGATTTAATGTTGTGAGATTGTTCAAGAGACAAGTTAGTACTTTATAGCTGGGATAAACTGCTGTTCCCTCATCAGCCTCACTCTCTCTGTCTGTCTGTCTGTCTCTCTCTCTCTCCCTCTCTCTCTCTCTCTCTCACACACACACACACACACACACACACATACAAAGAGCAGCCTGTCATTTTACCAAGAATATGGAGAAAAAAGGAAAATGTAACCAAGTCTGAGAGAACTTTCGACCGAGACTTCTAACATAAATGTTAAATAAATGTCTCCTAACAAAAAGCTTCACCACAACGACAATCATAATAATTACTTTCTTAAACAACAACCCTTTGTGAATATGTTTATGTTCATTATTAATCTTAGATTATTTGGAATGGCTGCCATAGAAGTCTCTGCGTATGAGCTGTTACTATAGAAACAATATTAGAATGAACGCATTAATATAAACCTATCGTTTATGTTACAGCCAGGACTACATGTGCTGTTATTCAAAAATAATGCACACTTTCTGACCAATCAGATTCGAGCATTCAGCAGCGCTGCGGTATAAAGGGGCAGTCACGGTACACTGTTTGTTCCATTCTCTTCGGCTTAGTCCGAAATGGCATACTACCCTAGTACACAGTAGGCGAAAAGCAATACGCCTGAGGGGTAGTATATCTGAATTGTCAGTAGGTGAGAAATTCCCGGATGGTGTACTGCTTCCACCGAGATTTTGCAGTATGCAACTGATGGAAACTACGCGAGTCAAAAATCCCATAATGTAACAATACTCGTGTAGACGAGCTCAGAAATAACATAGCGGAAGAGCGTGTCAGCTCTTTTTAAGTATTAAACCTTGGTTAAACACGACTTATTTAACAATACCCGAATAAATTGTTAACTTGTTGAAGGTTTAAACAAGAAAACAGTTGTCATAGCATTTGAAACCTTTTTTGTGATCTCCATCATGCCCAAGCTAACAGTAATGAATTTACCTCAGTCTGTTAACCCCGCCCACATTACATTGCTAATTCAGTTAACTTTCCTGATGTGTGTTTCGCCGTTACTGCGGTTGCTTTAATCTGGTGGTCCCTTTAAGATTTTAGTGTTTATGATGAAGTCGAAGGTCACATGACAATGTGGGATTGTATTCATACTACACACACATACCGATTAGTACGCACTGTTTCGGATTTCGGCTCAGCCTTTTGCCCGGACCAATATGGAGGTGACGTTGACCTACGATCCAGCAGCCAATGCTGGATCCAATGCTATGTATATCTATGAACACAACAGCCATGAGTCGCAGTGGAGTGAGGTCAACTAGAGGTCCACTAGAGGAGGAGCTGTATGGACCAATGGTGACATTAAAGCTGCCTTGATTTACATGAAACTTGAACTGCAACATTTGGAAAACCAAGCGGAGAATGTGGAAACAAGTGCGAAGGGAAAAACAACATAAGTGTTCAAAAAAAGAAAACGAGCAGAAAATGTCAGAGAGGACAAAAAACAGTAATATAACCAGGGAAAACATGATTTTGTGTGCGATTCAGAAAACTTTTAATTCTTGTTTCAGTTTTGTGCAATAGTTAAATTTTTGATTCAAGCTGATTATTTTTTGACCACATTGTTTGCTATTCTGATAACTTTGCATTTATTTGTCAGTTTTGTACAATATATTTTTACATGTGTTTTAAAATGTTTTTGATGATTCAATGATTCACGTTTATTATTTTTTGATCTGTGATCGCAGTACTTTTGACGGAAAATTAATCCCATACTTAACCCTCTTTAAAGTGCACCTATTATGGTTTTTCAGATATTACCTTTCATGTAGTGTGTTATAGAGCTGTTTGTGAATGTAAAAAATTCTGCAAAGTTTAAAAAATCAAAGCACACGACAAACGGAGTTATTAACTCCCAAAAGAAGGAACTGATTCTGAACAGCTGAAACGAGTCGTTATTAATTCCAGACTTTTCTTCCTGCACTAACTTACGTAGGTTTGTAACAAAAAAAGCCCCGCCTCTGTTCTTCATAGGCTGCTCCCTAACAGACAGAGTTGAAAGTCGTTATGGCAGTGGGCGTTTCCTTTTTGAAACACGCTAACAGTGGTAGACCAATCACAACAGACTGGGACATCTGACCAATCAAAGCAGAGTATGCTCTCTGAAAGGACGAGTTTAGAATGAATCCTTTAGAACGAATCATATAATGAGTCGTTTGTGACACTGGGGGGGGGGGGGAAAGGTAATGCTGCAATTTAAATTATGAGCATGTTAAAGTGTTTTTTGATCTTGGATGCATGTAAATCTATTGTATGAGACATTTAAAACAAAATTAGGCACGTTTCAAAACCATACTAGGTGCACGTTAATGAAAAAGTCAGACCCCATGGTGTTCCAGACAGAAATGCTATGACAACCAACCCCCACTCTCCCCTACTGAGTTTACACATGTCTTACACAGACAGTGAACACCAGCGTCCTCTCACACTCTCTCCTTCCCTGCACCACATCTCCCCCCAGCACGCGCGCCAATTCTGCCGTTGACGCTCGCGCCTGGCAAATCTCGCGGTGTTCTCGCGGTAAGTCGTAGAGCGCCTGTCTTTCTCCGCGTCTCCTATGTGCTCTCACACTCACACTGATAAAGCGAGAAGTTTCGCTGTCAGTTCAGCAGCAGGACCTGTGGGGGTAAATGGCTCAGCGGAAGGTCGCCCTCGCACTTACAGGACTTTACGTCCTCATTTGGCAAGGTGAGTGAGGAATGATCCTTATTTACACTTTATTCACGCGCGCTTCACAGTCTGTAGGTTTTATTATTATTATTATTATCATTATTATTATTATTATTATTATTATTATTATTATTTAATCATGAAAAGTTTCTAAATGCACTGATGTGAAAATGTATGGAGTGCATTAGAAAGTGATGGTTCTGGGTGTCTCTGTGGAGTCTATCTGATTTGGTGACATGTACAATTACATGCAATTACCATGAAGCATCAAATTAAGCGAGTAATACGCCATAATTTGTCTCGTTATCAAAACATGGGATGGTTTTCATGTATGTTCAGACTCAGTTTCGATATAACTGCCATTTCACATGTAGTGGTTATAGTTGATTGCAAGCTACTATGAAACAAATAAATATATTATGGAATAAATAGAAAAGTCAAACAAACAAACAAACAAAAAAACTCCATAAGCAAATGTGAATTTGGTTAAAGGAGGACATGTACTCATTCGGGGGGGTGGTTAGCATGTTTGCCTCACACACACCTCTGGGGTTGGGGGTTTGAATCCTGCCTCTGCCCTGTGTGCATGGAGTTTGCATGTTCTTCCTGTGATTTGGGAGTTTCCTCCAGGTTCTCCGGTTTTCTTCTCCAGTCCAAGGATGTGCGTTGTAAGCTGAGTGGCATTTCCAAATTGTCCGTGTTGTGTGAATGTGCGTGTGATTGTGCCCTGGGATGTGTTGGCACCCCATTCAGAGTGTCCCCTGGGATAGGTTCCAAGCCCCCCATGACCCTGTGTAGGATAAACGGTATGGAAAATGGATGGATGTACTAATCCTTGTGGCAAGTGTAAAATATTTAGATTTTTTTTTTCAACATGACACACACATGATCTAACTGGAATGGGATATAGTAGGGATGGGTAATATATATTTTTACACAGGATAGGTAATATATATTTTATATGGGATGGGTAATATATATATTTAAACATTTAATTTAACATGATTCGCATATTAGAAACCCTGGCTTATACACAACATTTCCTCAGTGTAATATATGAAAGTGTCCAGCACTGGCAATTCTTATAGCTTTATTGGCAAAGAAGCTCATGTTTGTTGTCAGGACCAGAATTAGGTTTTGTCCGGCTGTGTGTATAGAGAGCTATGAAAATAGTAACATATTGAAGTGGCATACACTTTAGAGACCACAAGCTAGTGGTTAAATTGAGACACTCACGAGAGCACCTTGCTTACTTTTGCACAAAGCACTGAACTGGATCATAGCATTACCTAAAAGCATTTCAAAACCTCATCTAAAGACATGTACAAATTAATAACTCTAAGTTATTAAACTCACATGCACATATGCACCATCTATATCAGGTAGGTGCTTTGGTGATGGGAAAGGATATTGAGTGACATCAGTTCCCTTTGGCCCCTGTGTCTTTGTTTCTAACTTCCTTACTTGTAATCCCCAAACACATGGGTCTCTTAGTGTTTTTTTTTTTGTACTCTAAGTGCTTCTTCTCATTGTATTTACCTCCTGTTTGCTCACATTCCACTTTTTTCCCTGATATCAGCTATCCAATTATCAGCTATCCAATTCCTGTTGAATTAAGTTGAATTCCTAAAGCAAAGGCTGGATTACAGTTAAACCCAACTAAACATGAAGGGTGCTACAAAGAGTCAAACAGCTGATAAATCTATCTTTAAATCAGACTACAGTGGGGTCCAAAAGTCGGACAGCACTAGGGACAATGCTTCTATTTTGCATTCTTTTCTAATTTAATACAACAATTTTCATTACACATGATATCCTTCATAACAACTTGAGTAAAAAGTAGAATCTTTTAAATATTTAAATGAATTTCTTGAGTTTCTTAGCACTCGAGCTGGCAAGGATTCCACAAGTTTGTCCAAAAACATATAATCCATTTTAGATCAAATCCATCGGAGTGACCTTGGAACACGTTTCATTAGAATAGATTAGACATGAGGAAAATCTGACCTTTTTGTACAAAGCAGTTAAAATGGTCAGTATCAATTTGCTTACATTTAAATAGGGACCTAGAAATAGTGCAGAATCTTTAATATTAAATATTCAAGATATTGAACATTTACTTTCTTTCTTTTAAATATTTCAAAATGTTAAAATTCAGATTTTTCTAAATTTGGTCTTAGACATTTCTGGACCTCACTGTATACATGAACTATAAGTAACCACAAATGATACCATCTTGAGGCAAAACAAAAGCTTTGTTCTTCTGTATTTACCTTCCTTATGGTACACCATTGGATTAGATTAGAATACTCGATAGTCTTGTATGCGATGTACTCTACATCTTTGGCCAACATGTCCCAACACAATGGGACATGTTGCTGTAGAAATCTATAATGTGGATTTTATCCTCTGTGTGTTTAGCATGCTATTTACAACACCAGCTGACAATCAGACTCATCCCAAGTATGCCACATGCTTAGCTCTGAACCTCTCCGAACTGTTGGTACTCATTCGTCTAAACTAATAACTGTGACAGAGGTTGGACCTTTACTGTCTGCTTGTTGCTATCTGTGTTACTTATAATAGAAAGCAGATTTCAGAGCTACTGTACCTCAGAGCCTGATTGCTTGGTTTGGTTGGCTGACTGTTGCGGTGAATATATTATTATACCATAGATATAGAATGGATTATTTTTTAGGAATTAAAGGTTTTTTTTGTCTAATGACCATTCAATTTCACTTCAGTGACACAAGTGTCACAAAGCTGCTTCACAGAAATCTGCATATAGATTTATATTTAGATCCCTAATGAGCAAACCACATGGGAGAGTAGTGAGGAAAAACTCCCTGAGAAGAAACCTTGTGAGGAACCAGACGATATGAGAAACATCGGTGCTTCTGTCTTATCACAGAGATAATAAACTTCTACTTCAAAGGCAGCTTCAAAAAGTCACAGTGCACAAAAAGTCTGTGAATGGCCTTGCTTTTAAGTGTATCCCATTAGAAAGATGTCTTCCTTCCCTGACTCATCAACGTTGTAATGCAAAAGAATTCCAGCCATATTTGTGATAAAGAGCAAATGTGAGCTCATTGACACCATCTAATTATGAGTTAAAGGCCACTCTCATAATCTGGCACTGCAGAGCATCACAAAGCACTCTTACAAAAGGACTGTGGAGCAACAGTAAAGTGCTTTCTGTGCAATCTTACAATTTAGTGATCATGGTAGAACATCACTGGAATCCGAGGTTCTTATACAGTGTAAAGTGTCTGGAATGTCAATTAATTTTAGACGGCTTGTTGTAATAGATCAGTGGTGCAGAAAATTGGAATAAAGTGGTTACTGAAGATAAAAAAATAATTAATTTCCCATTCTTTTGTGAAAGACTGGCATCCCTTCCAGGACTTATTCACGCAGAGTATTGAATATGAACAAACAAATGAATAGACAGTGTTTCTGTTCTTTTGACTGAAGCTCATTATGGAAACAAACCAAATGTTACTGCAGGAAGAGACAATTCTGCAGTCATTTTCTATATCCTCAGCCTCAACGCATATTTAAGGTGACTGAGAATATCCATAGGATGCCTTTTAATTCACAGTGTGTGTTCTTTCTAAGAGATTCTCAGTGGCTGAGCTCTGAATGAGCCTGAATGATGGATGGCCGCTGACCTCCCATTACAGTGTACAGAGTAAACCGTTTCTTTCTTTTTCGTCCATGGATCTTGTCTCTTATCGCACAACCTCTTGCTGTTCACTTCCCTAAGTGCAATATTTCTTTTATCTGTATGGAGCTCCAATCTCATAACATATCCATATGAAAGGAGAAAGCATTTCATATCATCCTTCTAGGGTTATTGTATAAATATGTCTGGATAATTGATTGTTGTTAATGTTAGTGTGACAGTATCCAGACCTTAACATGAGCAGGAAAAGCTTAAGTTATTTTACTAGAGAACAGCTACAACTGTTAACTAGAACTTTGTTACTGGATGGTTTTGTCAAAATGTTCACACATCCCAAGGATACACATTGTAACCCAAACTCCAACCCACAGATAAACATTTATAGAGGTGTCCAAAAAACAGTACAAAGTAAGATGTGAAAGAAAATTGTGTTATATAGGAATTTCCAGATTTCAAGAGTTTCCCGGGAGTGATCTTAATTACAATATAAATATCACTTCCAGCTCTTGTGTAGATGTAGATATTTATTTTTTAACCACAGTAACTGGAGTGATGTAGGAGGGCCGTCTCTTTGCTGTTATAAGTTATCACTGTGAACATGGAGACAAATCCAAATTCCAGCAACAGAAACATAAAGCTCTGTTAAACGTAAAGATTGCTGGCTGATATCGTTAAACAGTATCAGGAACTGTACTACACAGTACGTTTACATGGACAACAAGAATCCAATATCAACCTAAGAAACTAGTGTGTAAACAACGATTATTGATGACCTTAATCCGGCTAAAGTCATACTCGAAGTAAACACAAATCGAATTAAGATGTGTGGAGTACTCCTGTTTTAGTCCCATTATCGAAGTGTATTACAGACATGTACACACCTTAATCACATTATTAACATCATGTGGGAGTTTTCACCACATTTTGCGACAGGACACGATCACACACGGCAGTGCTCAACCGTTTGACACTAAACAAGAGAGCACGGCTGTGTCCGAAACCACGTACTTACCTGCTATATAGTAGGAGAAATACATGTATGTCCATGCATCGGACACAGCCCACGGCTTCAAGCAGTTGTCTATTAGCACGTATAGCATGACAAATAATTAACCGCACTTGAAGCTTCCGTAAAATTAAAAATGAAACACATATAAACCGTATATGGTTCCATAACGAAGACGAACTGTGTGTTGATACGTGAAATTCTAGAGGGAACGTTGGACGGCGTGGCGTGGGTACGTAATGACTATGTTCTATAACATGTAAAACGAGAACATGAAAGGAATCTTCTAAAAGCAACTCATGTAAACACCTTAATCAGAATATTGTCTTATTCAGAATCCATCCATCCATCCATCTTCTATACCGCTTTATCCTTTTCAGGATCACAGGGAAACCTGGAGCCTATCCCAGGGAGCATCAGGCACAAGGGTACACCCTTGACAGGGTGCCAATCCATCACAGGGCACACAATCACACACAATGGACACTTTGGACATGCCAATCAGCCTACCATGCATGTCTTTGGACATTTGGAGGAAACCGGAGTACCCAGAGGGTACCCCCGCAGCACGGGGAGAACATGCAAACTCCACACACACAGGGCCACGTTGCGACTCAAACCCCCAACCCTGGAGGTGTGAGGCGAACGTGCTAACCACTAAGCCACCATGCACCCTCTTATTCAGAACAAGATCAATAATTAGATTATTGCTGTCCATGTAAATGTAGTCGCTGTGTAGGGCTGTAAAAGTCAGAGCCAGATGCTAGAACATTTTCAGTAACAAACTCTTTAAAAAAAATCTTGGCGAAGCTGATGGAGTTCCCAGTCAAATTACTGGTGTCCCTTCAGAACATCTCAAATCTAGTCCAGTTATAGTAAAGCTCTTCCATTCTCATAGACCATATTTTCTCCTTTGGTGAACTCCTGAGACGACATCATAAATGACCTTGAGAGTGTACGTTCTCTCTCCATCATCATCTCCATCATTTCTTGTTGAGACTAACAAGCAGCTGTTCACACCTGGCACCCAATTTTGCACTGAAGATCAAGTTTCAGAAAAGAAGCATAGCCACTGCTGTCCATCGTTATTGCAGCTTACTGCAGTCTGTACAGAATTTTTTTGCGATTGTTGCGGTCAAAAATTCTGGATTTTGTTGCGGCGTTTTTCAAAAGTTGAGTTTTTTGTGCTTTTTTGCAGAAAACTACTTGAATTGGCGAATTTTCAGTTGCACGAAATTATTTCTGTCTTTCGTAGTGACGTTTGTTGGTAAACGAGACCTTTTAGTGAATCGAAGAGGGCTTTGGCTAAATGTGCATTGTGAAGACATCACATGACACATTTTTTTTTGCAAGCTCTTCCGAATATTGCAGAGTCTTCTTGATTTTGCGGTAATTTCTGCTATTGCAAAATCCTGTAGGGGCTGTCACTGTGATCCATTTACAACAATGCAGATTTCCTTTAACCAACATCTCTCTACTCCTGCCTGTTGGGCATGTAAGATTTGCAACACTTCCTCCATGTACTTTAAGTCATTTGCATTCTAGGTCTCTACATTTCTTTTAGTGTGGTCACCGGATGAATTTTTGAGGAACAGTCAAAATAAAAATGCTAGTTAGAATTTGTTGGTCAGTCATAAAGAAATGTTGCTGCCTTCCAACAGATGTAGATTTAACTGGCAATTTGAAGAGGTAATTTATTCTGTATGTACAGAAAGAACACTGACCCACAAAACTTTACTTACAGAAGAGGCTCTGTGTGAGGAGCCGTGCAGCAGTCAGCTGGGAAATTCCTCTATGTTTGTGTTAACCAGGGCTGTACAACCAGCTAAATGTGATTTAGTTTTCATAGAACTTCTCTCCTGTGTCAAGATCGCTAAGGTGAATTAAATCTAGACATTTCACACTGAGCACTTGTACAGTACTGTGCAAAAGTTTTAGGCACATGCAAAGAAATGCTGTAGAGCAAAGATGCCTTCAAAATAATGAAATTAAATGTTTCTACATTAAGAAAAAACACAGTAAAGAGCGATAAACTGTAGTAAATTAAACAAAGTCAATATTTTGTGTGACAGAAAATTAAAATAAAAATACTAGTCTCAGGTAGAATTAGTGCAGTTTTATAAGGAAATTAGCTGCAAGTTTTATTGAGCATCTTGCAGAACCTGCCATGATTCTTCTTTGGATTTGGAGACTTTGACTGTCGTACTCGCTTCTTATCTTTGCAGCAAAACCCAGCAGCCTTCATTATTTTTTCTGTATTATGTATATGTATGTATGTATGTATGTGTATATATATATATATATATATATATATATATATATATATATATATATATATATATATATATATATATATATATATATATATATATATATAAAACTTCAGGACCAAGTTTGTCTTCTACATATGTAACTTCTTTACAGTTGATACAGAGGTGCACTGTAGTGGCGTGGAGGAGTAGTTTGGCCTGGTTACATCTTATAAAAGCAGCACCACATGCTCACTGTATCTCATTCTAAAATTAAATATAATAACGCTGTATATTATATTAATTTTATAGGGGGGCACAGTGGCTTAGTAGTTAGCATGTTTGCCTCGCACCTCCAGGGTTGGGGTTCAATTCCTGCCTCCGCCCTGCGTGCATAGAGTTTGAGATGTTAGAGTGGTGCATGTTTGGGGGTTTCCTCTCCGAGTCCAAAGGCATGCACTGTAGGCTGATTAGCATCTCAGTTGTCCATAGTTGGTGAATGGGTGTGTGTGTTTGCGATTGTGCCCTGCGATGGGCTGGCACCCCATCCAGGGTGTCCCCTGCCTTGTGCCCTTGGCCCAGTCTCCCCATGACCCTGTGTAGGATACGCGGTACAGAAATGGATGGATATTCATTTTATACTATTCCATGCTGATGTGATGCAGTATAGCTAGTGTGTCTGATATAGAGTGCAATTTTTTATCAACTCATTACCGATTCCTTTTGTCTGGGCTGTTTTCCATTGATGTTGCTACTATTTCTCAAAACAATTCCTGGATGTTTCATCCTCTGACCATTTTCATCAGTGGTGTTTTCAAGGTGTAGGCTGAAAGCGGCTGTGTGAGCTTTACTCTGCTATCGTCTCCAGTAGACAGCGGTTACGTCAAATGGCTATTCTGTAACATGTGTGGTCCTACAGCACTGATGCCTACTGGAATTGCCATGTTTAACTGTGGGAGAGGCTTCACTGATGCGGTTATTTTCAAGTGCTCAGTGGGAGAAAACTGCTGATTAGGCAATAATGATGGCACAAGATAACGTAATAGAAATGCGCTCTCTCTCTCTCTCTCTCAGGTAGTATTCAGACAATATTTTGCATGACTCGCTTTTGTTTTCAGTAGGCTTTGTGCAGTCCAGCCCAATCACATTATTTCCCTTTTATTTAATAGCGTAAATGCAAAACAAAGAGACTAAATTGTATGAATGAACAAATTTTTAAATGAATAAACCTGTTGTTATTGTAAGGTATGTATAGACACCTGAGCAAAAAAAAAAAGAAAAAGGTCATGCCCAAAATGGCAAAATATTTAGCTTTTAATGGTCTTAGCAACAAATTCAGTTCAATTCAGTTTTATTTGTATAGCGCTTTTAACAGTGGACATTGTCCCAAAGCAGCTTTACAGAAATATATAAATCCAGGATATAGATTTTAAATGTATGAATTTTGTTCCTAATGAGCAAGCCAGAGGCGACGGTGACAAGGAAAAACTCCCTGAGACGATATGAGGAAGAAACCTTTAGAGGAACCAGACTCAAAAGGGAACCCATCCTCATCCGGGTAACAACAGATAGTGTGATTATAAAGAAGTAAATCCCTTCTATAACTGTGGTCAAATTGTGCAGTTGTGTAACCGGGAATATTCATTACAGTTTTTACATGAAGTCTGTTTTGTTGAACTTCTCCACTGTTCATTGATGGAGACTTGAGTGCAAAACTGTTTGTGACAATTGTAGTCCTGGCCATCATAGCATAACTGTTCATATGAATTGAGGTCTAAAGTCATCTTTATGGTTTTTAAGTTGTACCATCCTCAGCAATCTCAGTGATCGTTAGGCTGCGCCATGTGGGGCCATCCTCAGCAGAAGCATGTGACTTCCAATTTATGAGAACTCCAACCAGAAGTAGGGCATCAGGATGGACCAGGCAGGTCCAGAGAGCAGAAGGGGTCAGGATCACTGGTATCTCAGGTGTATGTGTATGTGTAGCTCGACAGAAACAGCGAAGGAGAGAGACAGAGAGAGAGAAAGAGAAGGAGAGATTATTAACTATGCTTATTGCCCCGTAATTAAGAACATTGTTAAGGACAATGTACTTTGTGTGAGTGCAAGCAGGGACTCCAGCAAGACTAGCTATGACAGCATAACTAAAAGGGAGAGCCAGAGGGTAACACAGAAATGAGGGTGCCCTGGAACATAAGGCGGTCAGCCACCCCACTATCAACAAACTTGGAACAAATCATTGGTCAGGAACTTAGCAAGTATTAAACACGTATATAAAGTAGCTTAGTATGGGATAGGTTTTCCCTTTGATTTCTTTAAATGTTTAATCCTTGTGAGTAAACTTGAGGATAGCTTTTTTCTTTTTCTTTTTTTCTTCAACCATTTTAAATGGATGAATGTTCAATCAAACATTTTAATCATTAGCGTGATTTTATCTTTGCGTACAAGAAGATTGTACAGTGTATGTGATTTCCCGTTTTTAGCTTTTCACCAAACAGTTCACTGCCGCAAAATTAAACGAGCAAATGGTGGCACAAGAGGTCTAAAAAGTGCATTTGTTTACTTCTTGCTAATTTTCTGACCAATGATTTGTTGTTAAGACAATTAAAAGCTTAATATTATGCTATTTTGGGATTGGCCCATTTTGTTCTGCCCAAGAATGTACACCCTGAAATTACACCAGTCCATCTCAGGGAACCGTACACACACTCATTTTCACATGGCAGTTTAGTGACAATCCACCTACTGGCATGTTTTTGGGTGGTTGAAAGAAACTGGAGAACCCGGAATAATCCCATGCAGACACGGAGAGGACATGTGAAACTCAAAACAGACAGTAACTCCAGCTCAGGATTGACCCTGACCCTGTAGATGTGAGGCGGCAGCACTACGTTTTACATGGGATGTGAGATTTGAGATGGACTTGTGAGAATATAAATCAGCAGAAATATTTACTATGGTATATCGAACCATGCAATTACAGTAACTGGATAAGGTGAATCTCTCAGAGCTGTAGTTTAGTGCGAAGTTCAGATTATAACGCTGAAAAGTCATTTTAGCTAATGACAGTGAACTATGCTTGTATTCGCTGTATCTTGAGTGGATGCCTTCTCAGTTGTTTGGCATGCATTTGACTTAGCCGTGCTACCAACGGAATTAATGCTCCTTAGATGTAGCTCCCTTGAGAAAACTAAAGATGAAAGCTTGGAGTGAAAGTGAAGTTTGACATGTTCGAAGAGATTGTCCTCAGCAGCTGGAGAGTGGACATTACTGTCTGAAACCTAACACACACTGATGATTAGATGGTCAGTTATGTGTGGTCTTTTGTGTCTGTGGACAGAAAATTACTACTGATTTCACATTCTACTGTACTGAGCAAAAGAAATGCAATTCATGGGAAAGAATGCATGGAATGCATATCCGAACGTGAACAAATATTTCCTTGTTTCTTATAATCTTTTACTTTATATTGCACTATTTTAAACAATTTCTTTGTTTCAGGTAGGAAGAGACTCTTCAAATGTTCAGTGTTTAGTGTGATTAGAAATCTCCACTGCTGTCGCAGTAAAAGTCTAAAATCATAGCAACGCATAATAAGACATGTTTTTCCTGAAGTGCCAAATGAGAAAACAAAGAATTCATTTATAAACAATATGCTTTCACATCACATGGGAGTGAGCTCATGACCGCAGTTAGAAAAACAACCCATTTTAGGACTTTTTTTTTTTAATGCAATAAAAAAATGTTCTGTTTACCTGATCAAAAATCAATGTGTGGACTTAATGCCCTGGCTTGGACATTAAAGTATGTGAAAACACTTTCATCTGCTTTCTTTTTGTGTACAAGGTTTACAGTAAGTACATGGAATAATTTTATTAGATTATGAGGAAGCTGAGTCATGACCCATTATAATGTGAGGATTTCAGCTTATTTATTTATTTATTATCTCAGGCTAAAGCTTCAATTCAGAATAATATCACTCCTTGCTCTGGCTGGCACTCGTACACTTTAAATGAAAATCAAATGACTTGTGGATGTGGAGCAAATAGTTTGATTTGTAAAGTGAAAAACATTTTGAAGTGCTAGTTCAGTCAATTAAGACACAAATTCAAATTATATAACTTTATTAATTAAACTTCATTAACTTAATTTTTCCACTCATCCCTCTGATTGAGTCTTTAAAGAGGCCTACACCAACAGACAGTGTTTCTCTACCAAAGAGAGTTAGAGTTAGTAAGAAAGTAGAGTGTATGAGGGTACGCAGTAACAAACAAGCATTACCATGTACCTTTCTCTATAGCTTTCTTTTATCCATCAAGATCCACTTGTAGAGGTGTACAGAGGGCATCTTAAAGTAAATGTTGAATGTGGATGGGTGCTGTGTGTCCCATCAACCTCTGTCCCTGTCTGATATAATTCATGATCTGAGAAAATGTCACCTATACAATGTCTCTTTCTCCAGTCTAGACAGTGTGTCTAATCTGCACAGACTGACACCTCCGGTCTCACAATTATATGTGGTCACTTTTGGGGTTAGTGGCTTGTGTCAGGACTGGAATTATGAGGCTTCTGTAGCTTGCAGGCATGGAGTAATTTCCATAATGGTCATCTTATCATGGTTGACACACTGAGTAGAGATGCCAGACATTTTGCCCCTTCTGGTTGTTTAACACTGGGTCTCTGTCCCTCCTACTGTGTCTATGTCATAATTTTAGCTCTTCCCCAGCACTTTATACATCATTTAATCCCACCGAATGTGTCTGACAAGTGTTACACCTACATTTACTAACATCTCCTCACTTTACTATGTTCCAAAATCTCAGTCATGTTAGTTCTATTGACTTCCATTGATTTCTATTGACAGTTGAATTGAATATATATCTTTATATCCTCATGAATTTTGGAAATTCTATTGAGTCTGCTTTTTCTTTTGTGTATCAGATGGCAGGGTAACACATAGTAACACTTTAAATAATTTACAGTACAGCACCTGGTGTCTGTTCTTTATCTAGTCCTTTAGAGAAAAGAAAACTTCACTCTCGCCCAAACACAATGGCTTCAATGTAAACGTTCTCGGCTGCTGGGAGGAAGCAACGTCACATTATGACATTCTGGGACTTTCCAGTCATGGTGAATCCTTTTGTGTCACCAAGAAAATAAGTAATGCTTAATACAGTCCCCTCTGAAACTATTGGAATGGCAAGGCCAAGGCCAATTCAGTTGTTTGTGCTATACACCAAAGATATTTGGGTTTGAGATCAAAAGATGAATATGAGAGGAGAGTTTAGGATTTCAGCTATTATTTCCTGGTATTTACATCTACAACTGTTAAACAACATAAAGCATCAAACCTTTGTATCAGACCACCCAATTTTCAGGCAAGCGAAAATAATGGAAAATATGTTCCACATATGTGACTGACAGGTGTTTCTTGTTACCCAGGTGTGTCCTGATAGGTTGACTGTTTAAACAATAAATAGCTCTGAACACCTACTCTTGGTTTTAGCCTTCAGTTTCACTAGTGAAGACTGCATTTGTTGTTAAAAAGGATATGCTGATGAACCCAAATCTCAAACCCAAATGTCTTCAGTCATCTGGCAAAAACAAATGCATTGGCCTTGGCCTTGCCATTGCAATAGTTTCAGAGGGGACTGTAGTAAAAAAAACTTGGGCACAGATTCAATATCCCATTCTTTTAGCAGCTGAAAAAGTGGTCTTTGGGAAACGGATGTTGATTGTACTGAAAGGGGGGATTACTTAGCCTTCCATCAGAAGTAGTAGAGACTTCTCTCCAATCGTTACGTTCTGCTTAATAATTGATGCTTCCTGAAACACCAGTCTCTGCTGATTCCAGATGTATTAGTAGCCTTTTAAGCCAGCATGGTCTACAGAGCCTCTTTCGTGAATAGCCTCATTGCTCCAGAGCATTCTTGTTTACCCACATACGATGGAACTGACCAGTCTGAACCAGAGAGCACAAAGGAATGTAAAGACGTCTTAAATATTCACTTTTAATAAGGAATTCAGATATCATCTCTATTGTGAGTAACAATCCAAACTGATTTTGGACTGACTCCCACAGGAACTAGCTGACACCATTCTGTTGAGAGTAACTTGGCAAACCCTCACAGAGACGCCACTTCATAACCAGTGTTAAAGGATGTGTCACAAATAGTTTTCCCTGACTAATAATATACTGTATTTCTTTGTGTATACTGGGGAAGTGGTCCAACAGGTAATAATGGCACACTTACTAAGTAACAATAGAACATGCTTGATAGTACACTGAAATAAATATAATCAAATGCAAACAAAATAGAGAATGCTTTTTATAGCACAGGAAGCATTCTCTCATTACACAATTTCTCAGTGTCTGTTTACCAAATAGGGTTAATTAGTTTAATTTGGTATCTGGCTTCTGTTGCTTATCTGTTAGACATGTAAAGTCCTGCCTAGCCTTCATGAGCACTCTCGTAGTAAATATATTACAACAGGGCGGAAAAAAAAACATGAGATGGATGTTTAGAAAAACAAAAGAAAATAAGATATTGCTTGTTGTTTCTTGTTTTGCAATGTTGACTTTTAAATAGGTTGATGTATCCAGAGGTGTTAGCTGGGAGTTGACAGTCTCAACAAAGTGAAGATGGATTTTCTGATTAATTTCTTGGCTGTGTATGCTTGCCTGTATTTTGGTCTTTCAAGCTTAGTCAGGCACTTTATCCTGGCTACTGGCTACCTACTGGCATGTTTTTGGGAGGTGGGAGGAAATGCAGACACAGGGAGAACACAGACAGTAACCTGTGCTCAGGATCGAACTGGGGAGCCTGGAATCTTTAAAAACGGATGCTGTGTTTTTCCTCTATATTTTGTGTTTAGTTAGCTAAATAGCTATAGTTAGGCTAGGCAACTAGTCTGCTAAGGGTGTCTGTATGTAACGGCAGGTTCCAGAGCTCAGTGTTATCTGACAATTGAAGTGCCTACCCACTTTTGACGTTTGTACTGTATTTTGTTCTTCTCCTGCTTTGTGTTTTGTTTTTTGTGCTCAATGCTTTTCAATAGCTAATGTTAGCAGCCTAGTTTGCTACGGTCACCTGTTTATTCTGAGCCTTAAAACATTGAATTGTTACAACAGATACAGTGCTCTAAATGCTCATACTAACCATTATGTTCTGAGCATGATGACTATGATCACAGTAGCAAATATGTGTGTAATTAGAGTCCTGAATGTTTGAAATATTTGAATACTGCTTTATGTATATTGACTTGCCCCTCTTGGCATGTGAGAGGGCTGCACAGCACACACTTGAGTCATGGCTTATTAAATTCTTTTATGAGGTGCTTGAAATAACTGCCAACATGGTCTCCATGGTGTTACTTAAAATAATTAAATTGAATGTGCATGACCTCTCTGTCTATTTCTAGTTACATCAGATTCAGTTAATTGGCTTAATTAAAGAGATTCAGCACATTTATTTAAAACGGTTAATCTTCAAATCTACTTTACATGGCCGCATTGTTGTAGATTGGGAAGGCATTCACAAAATACCTTTGAATACCTGTCTGATTTTTCAGTCACACCCAATGTGGACACACCAAAATGGTAATCTCCATCAAAAACGGCATCTGAGTCCATTGTGATGTATCTTTTAATCCAGCTAGAATTTTTCTTTACACAAACCATGATCTCCTCTTTTGGTCACTCTACAAACATGCCATTTTATCTTTCATCGAAGCATTCCATTGATGAGACGAAAATATTTTGAACTTTCAGAAATGGCTGAGGGTTTGTTTTTTTTAAATAGAGGATTCCAATGCCTTTAAAAGCCCTTGAACTCAACACTGTGCCACAAGCAAAAGAACAGTTCCTTTGGCATGCTTGAAGGTATGAAGTGCAGCGCACTGTATCATGCCAGTGTTCGCTACACCAAAAAAGGAGTGAGCTGCTCACTTGTGCTTCATCATTTTGTCTGCAGCAATTACTTCCAGAAGGACTGGCTATCTATAGAGCCAAGACCCTCTATTCCATTGAGAGATTTTCATCACATACCCCATTCTTCTTGGAGCAAGTTATTTGACAGTATATGAAACAGCGCAGTACACATTCTGGCCGATTGGTTTGTTCCCATACTCCACTTCTGCAGTTATTTTTACTTTTCCTGCGTTGACAAGGGTTCAGTGCAGGGACTTTTTTTTTTTAACGTGGGAAAACATTGTGGAAGGGAAGTAGAGGAGCATGGGACGAGCCACAAGTGGGAAGTCCTCAGAGACCAGTGCTAAGTGCACTTAAGATATAGTACATTAGCTATGGCAATGAAGACCCTATACAGTGTTCAGCAAGCTGTACATGAGAAACTGACCACATTCCACATGAAGTCAAAAGTCATTTACAGCAAAAGTCATTTACAGCTAGGAGGTTGTAAACGAAATACCAAGACAACTTGCGTTCGTTGATTTGCAAATAGGGAGAAAATGGGTTGAATATGATGACAATGAAAAATCCCAAACAAAAATGATGCATATATCTTTTTTTTTTAAAAGCATATATTATATTCAAGCATCTATATTTCTCTGAAATGTCTTACTGAATTCCATTATTATTATTCCTTTATTTGCATGCTTCTCTCAGTTACGTGATGGGTTAAACTGCTGTGGCTGACCCACTAATGGTCTCCATGTGTTAGGTCATACTGTAGGTCAGTGATGCTGTTTCCTTCTTTTGTCATGTTGGAGTGTGTGAGAGATCAGCAGCTGCTTGCATTAGTATTTTTCTTACTGATCATAAAATATTGTTACAATTCTGACCTTTGTTCTGCTTCCAAGGGGAAGCTATTAGTGCAGTGTTAAAATTCAGCCTCAACAATCCTCTAGAAATAAAAAATGTAATGTCCATGTAATTCATTTGGCCTGGGCACACTGCTATTATAACTTTTTTCTGCCATAATTCAACTCGGAAAAAAGTACAATTACAGTAAACCCCCAGATGGAATGTTAATTACTTTAGGATCTGCTTCCTGTCAAAGTTTCTTCCTTATACGGCCTCAGGAAGTTTTTCCTCACAGTGGTGCTCATTAGACATATTGTAGCATGATCTATTGTTAAAAGCATTTTACAAATGAATAAATGAATTGAATTATAGTCAAAACAGTGCTTTTCCAGGTAAACTGTCTCTGTGCTGTTAAAGTGGTTACAGTTCAGTTCAATTCAATTTATTTATATAGCTCTTTTAACAACTGACATTATCACAAAGCTGCTTTACAGAAATCCGGACATAGATTTTGATTTGTCACTAATGAGCAAACCAGAGGTGACTGGGGCAAGGAAAAAGTCCCATAAGGAAGAAACCTCAAGAGGAACAAGACGCAAAAGGGAACCCATCCTCTTCTGATTGACACTACATAGTGCAATTATAAGTCATTGCTCATCCACAGCTGTATACTGCAGAGTCACGCAGTGTTATGTGTGTGATGTTATGTGTATGGGCATCAGGGTCATTTTTCATCTCTTTAGATTTTTTTTACTTTAAGTCTATAATACCACAGTAAGGTGTGGTATTATTGTTCAGTGGTTATAAGATATAAGACTACAAGATAAATAAAAAAGAAGTAAATTTGTTTGCATTACTGAATCCTTTCCCATTCATTAATGAACTAGCTTTTTCACCCACCAGGTAAATGGTATTCATGTCCTGGCTTGTCATATCCTAAATGAATAGCCCAAAATTTATAGTTCAATTCAATTAAATTTTATTTGTATAGCACTTTTAACAGTGCACATTGTCACAAAGCAGCTTTACAGAAATATATAAATTCAGGATATAAGTTTTAAATTTGTCCCTAATGAGCACACCAGAGGCGACGGTGGCAAGGAAAAACTCCCTGAGGTGGTATGAGGAAGAAACCTGGAGAGGAACCAGACTCAAAAAGAAACTTTTCCTCATCTGGGATGCAACTTCAAAACATATAGCTTTTTATGCTTATTAAAAACATTTTTACGGCATTTAAATGTAAACTGAACAAAAACGTTTTGTGGACACCTCTGATAGAAGACTTTCGTGTTTTAATTGTGTAGACATGCATGTGTTCATTTTTCAGATTCTGAATATGTGATGGTAACATAACTTTAGTGTTAATGGGAGATAAGATCACAGTGGATCTGGAATCTATCCCAGGAACTCTGGGTTTGAGGCAGGAATATAGACATCGCATAAGATTTCAGTACATTGCAGGGTAGCATGCAAACACATTTATACCTAGAGGCAATTTAGAATTGCCAAAGAGGTGTGAGGAAACTGGAAAACACTTAAGGAATTCATATGAGCATGGAGAGAACAAACGAAACTCCCAACGGTAAGCTGAGCTCAGGATCAAAGGTGGCAACACTACTCACTGCACCATGTACTGCAATGTAAAATATGAGCTGTGGTGAAATTAAAAACTGTGATTCTTGGAAAGTTATGTACAGTAATTATGCACAGAATTGTGCACAGGGGATTCATTTCTATCATAGATAATCTGTGATGTCATTCAGATAAACACAGCTGGTTACATAATATACCACAGTATTGAAGGACTTCACATACCTCATAACCTTTCCATGTGAATGTCACTCACACCTGATACAGTTTATTCTTAGACCTGTAATGTCAGATATGACACAGTTGCCCATGATATCACCACCAAATAAATCTGCTCCATGGGGGCTGTGGATATTTCTTATACCACAGCGCTGCTGAATTCTCGAATCCGACTCATGACACAGTGTTGATTAATTTTCTATTCCAGCACTACTTTGAGTTCTAGCTGAAATTAAAATGTACATTACACTGTACTAATATTTATTATTTGTATTTATATTTATACACTTGCTTTATGGACTAATGGACTTGACATTATCGTTACTATAGTAACAGATAATTCACAGGATTTGGATGGTGGATATGCCACATAATGTAAGTCTAATAATAATTGAATGAAAAATCATATTATTTAAAAAATTACAACGTATAATTGTTGATATGGTGTAGCATGGAGATTATTATATATATATTTTTTGCAACAGAGGTTCCTTTAAGTTTGCTACTACGGGAAACTTGGCAAGTGATAACACACACACACACACACACACACGTTTCTTGGTTTAAATAGTGCCAGTGAAAAGCACACATGTGCATGTCCACACACACATACATATATATATTTTCCAAAATGCAAATGTTTGTGTGTGACTACAGCTACAATCCTTTTTTAGTCAAACTCTTCGTGGAGCAGCAGCAGGAATAAAGTGTTTATGCTCATAGTTACAGATATGACACACTAACTGTAGGTCTCCCATTTCAGAAGGCTGTTTGGCAGTGGAATAAGCATACTGTTGATTTCTGGAACCAGAGAAACGGCAAAAATATTTGTGTGATTATTAGCAGGAGCCTGTTGTTCTTCATTTTGTTATAAAACTAAATGTATCACAGGAAGTTGGAGCTTTAGAGCTGGGGTTGTGGTCTTCATCCAAGGCCTGTTCTCAGTTCCACAGGAATACTGACATACTTCGGTATCGTTTTAGACGTTTTAGAAAAGATGTGTCAGGTTTTAAGAAAGAAAAGCATGAAGTTTGGATCTATTAACAGCAGGTTTAGCATCCAATACCAAAGCAGTGTGTTGTTTTGTAAGGATATGCAACATTGAGGACTCGTTGTGAGGAGAGATGCATTGTTATCAATTTTTCAGACTGTGTAGGAGCACATATTTTTTTGTACTCGTTCATACTGATACTGATACCGTACCTATAGGTACGGTATCAGTATTAAATAGGGACTTCACCGATCATTTTAATTAGCTGTTTTTATGTTTCTTGGTTTAAATAGTGCCAGTGAAAAGCACACATGTGCATGTCCACACACACATACACTACTTTTTTGCTTTGCTTTGAATGACATTGTTTATTTCTATATACAGCCATATGGCTGTTTGTGTTGACTGTTCACACATAGTGTCATTTGGTATCAGATGTTGGTATCAGAGCATTTCTCATGAGTATGAGTAAATGAGTAAATAAGCATGGTATTGTCCAATAGCAGTATACTGTACGATCTATGCCTGCCTAGTTTGCGAGGGGATTTATGTAGATTTGAGTCGAACTCATGGAGCTTTACTAAGACTGTATATTTGTTTTATGTTGAGGGTTGCATCTCTAGAAAGCAGTAGTCCTAGTATTCTTTTCAGTTGGGCTGGCTCCACGGCACACATGGGGCCCATGAAAGGATTCATGCCAGCTCCTAGCCCAAAGTTCTGAATGAGCACATCACAGTGTTGATGGTGGCCATATAGGGCTTGGGTAAGTGGGATTCAGGGAATGTTTGATCATGTTGCATGGATAAGACATTGGAGCGTTCAGTCTGGATTCAGAGGTGTCTCAGAGCACTGGTGTTTGTTTGGATTACCTCTAAGCAGTAGCAGCTCATCAGAAAGTGACGACTGCCTAAACCTTTAAAGTATAGACACAGGAGGAGCTGCTTTAGCAATATACAGAGATTCATGTTGGACAGTGACTATCCAAGCCAAAATGTATTTCCCAATTATTCTTCCAGCAGCAGCCATATCACACATATGAGACCCATATGAGTGAGTGTGCTATCTGTCATGTCTGTCTGAGTACTTTTACATTCCTTTTGATATGTAGCTAGAATTTTGATTACACACATTATATAGTGGTTCACAGAGGATATTTTGATTTTGTATTTGTACTTGGAGCTCATTTCTCTAATTATCGAAACAATTTGTTGTTTCGATAATTAGTCAGTCAATTAGTCAGTCTGAGTGAACTGTAACTCTTTTGTCCTTCGGATTTAAGTGTCTGCTTTTCCGTGGGAATCCCAGATGCTTCATCTTTGGCAGATTTCAAATACAATCTGTATTTTTGAGATTTTATCATGATGGATTACAGCACCCATAAGCCATTGCACGCACCATATCATATGACCAGAGCACCTGAATCACATTGTTGTTTGACTATCAAGGGTATTTAAGTCACGTACTGTTTAACACCTTTTGTCTGTCTTTAGTGGTTGTCACTATTTACTTGCATCATGTTCATGTTGTTGTCTAGCCTCGTTATATCTCATTCATGTTTCCTTTTGCTTCACTGTAAATATTTTAAAATAATAACACTGTAAAATAATAATTTTTCTGCACTTGAATCCCTCTCTACTACACATTCCTGAGAGATTTGTACTTTAGATTTCTGATTTGTTTTTAAAGTTTTGTTTTTTTAATCATGTAATTAAAAAAAAAAAAAAGAACATCACAGAAAAAAAGAATTTGATCTAATGTCATGTTTATATGCTGTAATTCAAATTTATGTAGGAAAATCATATTCAAATACTTTTGTCAGCGTCCACAAGTGCCATAATAAAGTGTTTAGTTCTTAAAAAAGAAAAAAAAAAAATTATATGACAAGGACACACACATGTAGCACCTACCTTCCTGTCCCTCCAAGGTTGCTTATTTGATGCACTCAATCATAGTTTATAGTATTTCATAAAATATTATAAATATTACAGTTGGTTTATGATTATGCAGAAGCCATTATAAGTCAGTCCCTCCAGGATTTCGCAGAAATTAAAGCAAAATCAAACAAACTCCGCTATATTCGGAGGAGCCTGCAATTTTTCAAAATTACCACAGATTTTCCGCGTCATATGACGTCATCACAACGAGCATTCAGGCAAAGCACTCTTCAATTCACATGTATCTAACATGAGTACAGCTAAAAAGTCTCATTTACCAACAAATATCATAGCGAAATATCGTGCAAAACAATTTTGTGCAGTTGCAATTTCGCGGATTGAAGTAGTTTAATGCAAACCCCCCCCCCCCCCCCCCAAAAAAAAACTCTTGGATTTTGAAAAAAGCCGCAACAAAATCAAGCATTTTTGGCCGCAACAATCCCCAAAAAACCCCTCAGTGACATCCTGTATGGACTGGTGTTGTTATAAACGTTGTGCAGCACAGAACATGGCATTATAATGAATTGTGACACATTATAGTGTTACATTCTTTGTGTTACAAGGAATCCATACCAATTTGCAAAGAAATTATAAGTGCAGTTATAATGATTTATGAATGTGGGCTTCATAGAAAGTGTTACCAAATCAACTGTGTACTTATATTGTAGATATCATGTGATAAACTCTATTCCAGTTCTGTTTTTTTCTCTCTCTGTGCATCACGTGAGGCTCCATGAATGAATGCATTTTTCAGTCCCCAGCTGTTGCCAATTACGTTACTCTGGCCTCTCTTCTCCTGTCAGTACAGACAGAATAAGAGGGTCACTCATTTGCTGCAGTCCAAAAAAAACTACGAGTCTATTCTCAGCAGAGGCAACATTGGGGTAAATCTTTCAAAGGAAAAAGGTCTGACATGAGGGTTACTGCAAAGTTATAGTGGAATGAAGCATGAAAAGATGCTTTATGCATGTTTTAGTGTATTTTACATGCAAGGCCTCAGACACGGTTAAAATACATCTTGAAAGTTTATTTTAATCATAAAAATTTTAATCATAGACAGGACTCTCAAGCATCTTCATCGCTGTACATTGTGGTAACATTTCGTCAGAGCTTTTAGTGGATGCATCATCAGTGAAAACATCAAAGAAAATTGATTGGTGTTGAAAATGCCCGTGTAATGCACAACCTTGTGTATAGGGATGTTCCAGGTTCTGTTGTTACTCTTCACTGAAGGCAGAGCAGGTCTGATGGACACACCAGAGCAAGCCAGTCCTGAGCTAATGTCACTAATGCACAGGAAATGCTTTTGTTGGGGAAAACTAATTAAATTTCTTTAATGGGAGACCATTCTTCATGCTCAGTTTCCATCTCACTTCAGCGCCGGCTGAAGGGAAGGATGGCTCCATTTTCATTGTTGACTGTAGGCTTATGCACATAAAAACAGCACTCATGCACATTATAACAACATCAGAAGTAAATATACTACAACGGCTATAATTTCTAATCTCTGCTTGATACATTCTTTAATGTCCAGTGGTTTTTTATATATTTTTTTTCATCTCAAATAATAGGATCTACAGTCTAAATCTTCAGAGCTATATCTTCAGATGTACTTATAGGAGGGGAAAAAGCAGCAAATTTCCAGGCAGCGACATGAACAGTGGGTCACTATACTGTGGTGTAAATCAAGCCTTTATTCTTGCTGAGGAGTGGCACACTCGAATGGTGGACATTACATACACATGTGTGGGCTCAATAGATTCCACTCATAGCATTTCTCCTAATCTGCTACTTATCACTTTTTTTTGCTGCACTCCAACCATATCAAGAATTTTGTTTTGGGAATGTTGTATGTGGACGGCTAAAACAGTGCACATGTGCTTTGGATACATGAATTTGATGTTTTCATTCCGTCTCTGATTAGTAATGAACAATTAAATTCCATTGTACATCATCTGACATGCAGTTCAGTAGTCTATTTAAAGCTTGTCTTGTGGTTGACTGAATGTGTGTGTGTGTGTGTGTGTGTGTGTGCGCGCGCGTGCGCGCGCAGTCTGGGCCATGTTTGAGGTCAGCATGGAGGACAGGATAGAGGTGTTCATGGGCGATGTGGCAGAGATCCCCTGCATATACAACATTAGCGGATCTGCCAGTTCACCGACAGTACAGTGGTTTGTAGTAAGTCAAATATTTAGATATGTTTTAATTGCTTTTCTCTGGTATATTTTCTGGAACAAGTTCTGATATAAATAAAGTTTCTCTTTCATACTGGCACCTAATGCATTCCTATATATATGTATGTATATATATATATATATATATATATATATATATATATATATATATATTTTAACCTCTTTTAGAGATCAGCAAGTGACAAGACCGTGCGGATCTACTACAAAAACGACAGCCGGGTGATTGAGGATCTGGGCACAGGTTTCTCAGGGCGGATCAACGTATCTCACTCTCAGGAAGGCATGATGGGAAATTCTATTCTGACCATCAATGCTGTACGAATCACTGATGCGCAAGACTTCATCTGCCAAGTGAAGATGGATGGAGGCAGTGAGGAGAGACACACTCAACTTAAAGTGTTCAGTAAGATAAATCCATCTTGCAGGAGTGGCACCACTTGATTAAGAGTAGCACTGGCAAATTTTTATACCAAATCCAACACAGTGAACGTTATTTAAGGAGTGACACAAGACAGAAAATAATGTGCCCTGGGGGTGTGATGCGGCATGATGCGAGGCGGAGTAAGTCCCCCAGAAGTGCATGATTTTCATATAACCACGTGGTCTGTCGGGGGTATGTTATTCCACGTACACCACAGCGATTTGCCAACGATTACAGTGTTGAATTTATTAATGTATGACACATCGCATATTTGAATGGGTTATAGTTAGATCTAATGTTGTGAAATGTCCAAGAGACAAATGAGTTCCTGTTCACTTGCATTATAGTTATTATAAACAGTCATTGCCTCACCAGCCTCTCTCTCACTCACTCTCATGCTCTCAAAAAGCCTGTTACAGGGACTTTCCTATGTTGAAAAACTTTGTAAAGCACTGCGTTCCAAAGCACTTACACCAGACACTACTTCCATAACAGTTAAATAAAAGTCTCCTAACAATTTTACTTTGTTAAACATGTTTTTTTAAATCCATTTATTATTAGTCTTACATTATATGTAGCATCTGCTGTCCCAATAACGCATTATAATTATGTAGCACATTATATAACATTAACCTATCATGCCTCCAAAATGGTGCAACAGAAAAGCATTCACACTGTCGTCCCAAGATCTCGAGTTCAAATCCCAACAATGCCACAGCCATCTGTGACTGGGAGACCTATAGAGCAAAATTGCCTGTTCTCTCTGGGTGGCATATGCAACAACACATCAGACTCATGTTGAGATAACAGGACAAGGACATAATGGTATAATTTGACAACACAGACTAAATGACAAATAATTAATGTGCGCTCATATCTTACCTCAGAGGTTACTTTCCCTGACACAGCTAATATAGCTACCTGGCTCTCGCTCACACAAACCATACTCACTTTGGAAGACACAATCCATGTGATGAACGTAAAATCAGAATCAAAATTAGGGTTAGAATGAACTCACATTATTCAACAAGTAATGTGATGTTTTCCTGGACTACATCTGGACGAGAAGTATCTCCATCCATAGTCACTATGGAATTAACCGGCAATACTGATAGCAGCAGCCATGCTGTCCTGTTCTACATAGTGTACAGGGCAGGGTCTTTCCTTTTATTGAGACTGATCACACTTCCATACACCAGAACCATTAAATAAAAATAGTTGCCTCAGTGAGTATAGGTGCTGCCTCACAACTCCAAGGTGCCGAGCTCGGGTTACTGTTTGCGTGGCGTGTCACATGTAATCATTGTGTCCCCATTTAAGTTTACAAAATGGGATGGATATATTTGTGCATGTATGTAATGTATGTATAGATGTTTGTATGTATGTATTTATTTATTATATGCAATAGTTTGGTAATTGCCCTATACCCACTATCTGGAGTAGACATAAAATATAACTTTGATTTCACTGTACCAGTAATTATGAGGAAATGTTAATAATAATGTCACTATCCTTTGTCCTTTAGATACTCCATCTCTCCCTTCCATTGAAAAAGAATCTTATGCCTCAGTCACAGAGTCTCTGAATAAGGTAATAGAGATCAGTGTTATCAGTGTTCACATAACACATACAGTGTTATGACCTGAACTGAAGTGTGCTACATTTTGATAACACAACAACAGGTCAGGGCTGATAGATGATTGCAACTCTATTGTGTCATTTAATTTTACTTCTACTTCAAATATACGATGTAAAGTGGAATGGCATTTCTACAAATAAAGATGATTTAAAGGTCTTGTCCACTCTAAACATATTTTTTATATTATTTTTGGTCTCCCAACTATCCCAAAATAGCATTTACAACCTTAATTGCATACAGTGTGTATGTAGAACAAGATACTACTACTAATAATAATAATCATCATAATAATAACTCTATTGTGTACCTTAAACAGCAAGATGACATAATGGTGAAGCTATTGTGATAATGAACTAGTTATAAGTAAATAATATTCAAGCTATACATTTATATTAATGTGCTCATATGTTATCCTTTTAATAGCAGCATCTCATTCACAGGGACTTGTATAGTGGATGCTGCACAATAATCGAAGGAGGATAACAATGGATAAACAAACTTCTTATTATTTAAGAAAACCATATATATATATATATATATATATATATATATATATATATTCCTAGGTGTTGTAGCACTACTTTGTAAGAGTCGGTCAGTTTTCACAGTGGGAAATGTGTTCTGGACAGTCTTTGTCCACTCGTTGTGTGAGACATTAGTTAACATGCAAAACATTACTCCAAACCCCTGCAATATAATTTTGCATTTCAGATTGCATCCTGTGAGGTCAGTAGTGGATACCCTGCCCCCAATATCATATGGTACAAAGACAGAGCTCCGTTACACCCCTCAAATGATGGTAAGTACGGGATCACACAGCATTACAATGTCATAGACATCATGTACAGTATATTTTCATTCTATAATGTGTTTTCTCTCTGCCTCTGCTTTAGTCAAAGTACAGAACAGGCTGACTATGAATTCCAATGGCTTGTTCTCAGTACACAGTGACCTGTACCTCACAGTAGTAAAGGAAGACCAGGATGCATATTTCTACTGCGAAGTCACCTACTTTGTTCCTGGGGCCGAGAAAATGGTAGAGTCTAACCGGATCAACATCACAATCCACTGTAAGCCATTTCTCAGTGATTTCTCAGAATAATGATGGCTTAATGATAACATGACAAGCAAGCGCTGCATTATGCTGTATACTAGGTACATTTAATGAATTATTCTTACTTGAATTTGTAGTTCTATTTGAGCAGTAGTTTGGCTGTGTAGCATGTTTGTGTAGAACTTCTAACACACATTTACCACTGAACAGAAATATCTATAGTCATTTTCACACATAATGTAAATTCTCCCAAATAAAATCAGATTACAGGATGGCTTATTCACTACACAGCGATTGCATAAATATAGTGGAAAATTCAATTAAATTCAATTCAGTTTTATTGTATAGTGCTTTTAACAATGGACATTGTTCCAAAGCAGCTTTACAGTAATATATAAATTCAGGATATAGATTTTTAAATGTATGAATTTATCCTTAATGACCAAGCCAGAGGTGACGTGGCAGGGAAAAACTCCCTGAGACAATAAGAGGAATAAACCTTGAGAGGAACCATTAACATCTACGAACTGAAAGCGATAAGTCAAATAAGACCTGAGCCAGGAGAGGGCCGTTCCCTTTATGCCAACAACGTTTTCTAGTCTACCAAGGAGAATAGTTCAATGGTATCAAAAGCTGCACTAAGGTCAAGCAACACAAGCAAGCAGAGACAACCCTGATCAGAGGCCAGTAGTAGGTCATTTACTACTTTAACCAGCGCTGTCTCTGTGCTATGAAAATGCTCACCAGTCCCTCGGCTTCCTGCTAGTGCTTGAAAAAGCTGTTTGTATGTTGAGTTAATTTAATCTTATTGCCATTATATGCAAAAGTACAGTTCAAGAAAAGCTTGCCCTTACTTCTCACTTATACTAGAAAGGCCACAACTTTCACAATTTTATTACTGGTTAATGTCATCATCATAGATCCATCGTCAGTAGTTACAGTGTTCCTGGAATCCCCTGACCGGCTCGTTAAAGAAGGTGACAACGTAGAAATAAGATGTCAAGGAGATGGGAACCCTCAGCCAATCAAATCCTTCATGCACAACAATGTAAGAAGTGTCTTTTAATCAGTGCTGTAATTTCTACCAAACCATACTACAGATTTATAGCAGTAAGTCAAGGCAGTTGGACTTGTGTTATAATCTAAAGTCTAAAGATGTTTAGACTTTATTAGTTCTGTTGAAATTAATCATAACCTTAAATTGTAATTAACTTGGCACTCTGGCCTAAGGATATGGATTAGTGTGAAGCTGGGGTACATATGTTCGAATGTCAAATAGATTATGAACAGATACAGTTGAGTGCATATGTTTTTATAGCTTTTGGGCAAAGACAGAAATGTGGTTCATAGCAATAAGAAATGTTGTGTCTTCAGAGGTTTCATAGATGTTCCTTCATTTATAATGAATAGCAAAAAATAGTAGTGTTAAGATATCAAGATATTCTTGAATATTTTCAATATTGTGAATTTCCTTATCTGAACATTTATTACACAGGTAGAGGTTGACCTGCTATGGTATTACTGCCTGTTGCACCTCCTCCGTTGCCCCTAGGATTACTGCTCTTCCTTCAGCCTTGCCACCATGCCTAACACAATCAAAACCATACAGGCCTCCCCAGTGACTAAGGCTGTAGCAAGCCCCACTGGCACTGTTAATGCATGCTCAGTGCCACTGATTTCATATGGCATAGGTAAGCTGCAGGGTCATCAGCTGGGTACGACCACTCAACAACGTTTCGCTCCTTTAACCCCGAAGCGTCTCCTGGTGGAAGTGCATTGGCAGGGATTTCAGGGCCTGAATATGATAAATAAACAGAAATATTTTCTGATAACCTCTGATCAGCTTTTGGATCCTTAGAACAGTAATATTTACCTTCGCTTCTCTCAGCACATGTGCCGCAGCTCATGTTACAACAGATACACTGTCTTATTCAAATCAGTCTGGAGACTGAGAAGGCAAAAGTTTGATTTTTTTTTTAATAACTTTTTTAAGTATTTTTGTTGATTTTCCCTTATAATTTGGATATTTGTTTGTTGAAAGATACAACTGAAATTGGAATACTTCTTGGAATTATAATTTGGAAAAGTATTTTCCCCCTCCCCCACTTAAAAACATGGGCTGGAGGGTGGGGTCTCGGGGTGCAATCTTATGCACTCAACTGTAGGTAGACACTTTGAAATGACCCTGATGACTGAAAACCAGACAGTCAGTACTGCTGCACTGTAAAAATGACCAGAGCGCCAAAAGAAGAGCTCCACAGGTCATTCAAGTTGGTAATAGCTTTAACAAATTTCTTCTTTTCGCTACAGGAACAAATTGATTCAGATGCGGGCAGGCTGGTCCTGAGTAATGTGACTCGACTAAATAGTGGTGTATATGAATGCAGCTGTCTGGATGCAACAACTTATGAAAACATCATAGGCAACATGACCCTTATGGTGCACTGTGAGTAAAAATGAACGTCCTGGCTACTGCAGCTTGTTTACTAAGCTAAATGAGTCCATTATTCTCATGGTGTTTTTGTTCTTGCAGATTTGGATACTGTTGTGATCACACCTGAGAATCCAGATAGCCTGGATCAAGGACGGGATCTGTCTCTAAACTGCAATGCCCTTTCCTCTCTGGCAACACATACAGTCTGGTACAAGGTAGACTTGTCGGAGATTGCACATATTTTGGTGTATGCAGTTAACTGATAAGGAAATGTTGGGTTTACTTGCAAATGAGCACCTATGATGACTGGATCTATAATGTAATCCACAAAAAATGAAAGAGATGAAAAGGTGTGATTCTATACCCGTAAAAGTCTGAGAGTTAGGTATGCTACACAAGCAAACAAACAGGAACACTTGAATATATTTACTTATACCACATCGCTGTTGAATGCGCAGATCTAACTGGTTGACTAATTTTCTATAACAGTAGCTCTGACAGTAGTTTCGCCAAAAACGCTCGATATCGTTTCTATAGTAACAACTCATTCTCAGTGATTTGTATGGTGAGTGATGCACAATAATCTAAAGCAAATAATAACAACTGATGAAACGTTGTGTTTTTTATTAACAGGCAGCTCAAACACACAGTTATCATTGTAGTTTCACTATACTGTATAGTGTTCATAAATCTGTCTCCAACTTTTCCCTTTATCTCAAGGGATTACAGTGAGTGTTTTTGACATAATATACTGTATACACAAGGGGACGCGTTCAGTTTTTTTTAAATACGCCTTTGAAACCAGTATGAAATTGAGTTACTAAGCCAAAATGTCAAAAGTATGTACAAAGATAAAACACATAGCTTTATAACTTTCCACTATTGACATTATGAACATACAAATAACATAATAAGCATAAAATAATGTTAACATAAAAATAAAGTTTTTCTCAAGTATTTCAATGTGTAGTATTAACATTATGTATACACCCCTTGTCCTAAGGGTTCATCACAAACTAAAATATAAATATCTGGGGTTTCCTTCTTCACAGTGCAGAAAGGCTGCATTTTAATCAGTGGACACCACTCGTTTTCTCTGCTGGGTCATTTTTGACCCTTAAGCAACACAATTAACAAAGAAAGACATTTATATAACATGTCAGTGTAAGAGGTCTCAGGGCACTGACACCTAACGCATTGTAATAGTCAGCACGTTTTCCTCCACGGGAAAGACTTTTCAGTCACGTGACCTCCTGTGATTTTTGTCTTGATGCTTGTGACAGAAAAAATGATTCCATATATTATCTTTGAGAAAAATGAGAGGATGGTGAGGATTACTGCTACTATAATATAAGTGATAACAGGAAATAACTTGTTTTGTGGACTTTAAACAACATTAAACTATGAAACTATAGTATAGTATAGTAACTATAAAATGATTTAAAATTGTAATCATTGGCAAATTGCTGTGGCCTAAGAAGAGTAAAACACTTCAGCACATTCTGTTATAGGAAAATAATCCACTTTTGGGTTAGCACTTTGCATCAGGCCACATCATACCACCCTGCCATGGATTATTTTCCTATAACTGCACACTCTGTCATGTTTTATTCCTTACCTTATGTCATAGTAATGGCTCTGACCTATGTATCAGCTGCAGTGGCTATAGGAAATGAGCTAAAATGAAATGTTTGCTTAAGTACATTATTTGAAGTAAGGTAAAAACAGCTACAAAAGCTACAAAATATATTTTAAACAGCTTTATTTATTCTTAAGTACAGACAAGAACTAGGGTTAGGGTTTGGAGATATAACAAATTACTGCAATTTCTAAGGGTCTGGTTTATAGGCGTATACCTGTGCTGTGTGTGAATGTGTCTAGGACAATGTGCTGCTGGATGAAGGCCATGTGCTGACGTTACGCAACGCCTCCTTTGCCACAGCAGGGACATATGTTTGTGAAGTAACGACACCTGAGCTTCCTGAGTTAAAAAGGCGCAACACTGTGCATGTCCGTGTAAGAGGTAGGTTTTTACTAAACGTCTACCTCACACGAGACTTTATCTGACTGGTTCATTTTCATAAATGTCCTGGGTCAGTGTAACCTATAATAGCTAAGTAGTAAACATCTAACCTCTCTTTAGGAAAGCCAGTGATCACAGAGGGGGTGGCCGTGATTCCTCTGGATACTGAAGAGGCCATCAATGTGAGCTGCCGTGCCACAGGACATCCAACTCCCAACATCCACTGGAGTCTCTCTGATGAACAGGTACTGAACACCAAAAAAAAATAGTCCCATAAAATTAATCACATAAGTTGGCATTAGGCATGTTAAGTTACACAGTAAAATGAGTCGTAACTAGAAAACTTTCACATGGTGAAATTGGCATTTCTACTGTATAAGTTCTGAAAGTAGACCCGATGGCTTAGAGGTTAGCACACTTGCCTCGCACCTGTTCAAATCCTGCTTCCACCCTGGGTATGTAGAGCTTGCATGTTCTCCCCATGCTTCAGGAGTTTTCCCTGGGTACCCGGTTTCCTGTTTTCTCCCCCAGTCCAAAGACATGTGTTGTAGGCTGATTGACTTTTCCGTAGTGTGTGAATGTGTGTGATTGTGCCCTGCGATGGGTTGGCACCCCGTCCAGGTGTCCCACTCCTTGTGCCTCGAGTTCCCTGCGGGGCATCATGTAAAACACATTTGTCCTTTTACTTCTTATGTATTTGTTCTTTTAAGCTTGTGTCCAAAGTTTCAGTTGCTTTTCATGAATGTACTTTCCTGCATATCAAAAATCTGACAAGCAAGTTTTGGCTGGTCTCATGATGCCAACCTAAAGTTTGTGATGATTGAACAAAAGTCGTAAATGATGGAGTGAAGAAATCGCCCAAAGAATCAGAGGAAATTGGAATCTCGTTTCTAGTACGTTGCATTGTGGAGTTATTCTCGCAAATGTATGTCCAAATTTGCCCTGTTGGTGGCAGTAGAGTGCTTGAGGGGTGTAATATAAAATAGCTGCGTAGATAGCTGAAACTGTCCTTCATCACCGTGCCAAATTTCATAACACAACAACGAAGCATTCAGTGGGTTAGAGTAGTGAAAGTATAATGATATGGTGAAAGTATAATAATAATAATAATATTAAGTAAAAGAAGAAGAAAAAGAAGAAAACATAATTACAGTAAGGTGTCTATTTACCTTTAGTGCTTGGCCCCTAATAATAATAATAATAATAATAATAAAGTTACCCCTGATAGTTAAACATTTTTACCAAGAATCTTCACTGATAGTGAAACTCTTAAGGGTTTCTCCAGAGACACAAACTGATCAAAGGTTTTCCCCCTTATGTGTGTGCTCGGGATACAAACTTGCCATTTTGAACTTTGTGTTGTCTGTAGGCTCAGCTGGGAAGATGGGACACCAGGACAGAGAACAGTGTCCTCAGCATTATTTCCATCAGCACCACTTCTGACATCACAGCTTCTTGTACGGCCGCCAATGACCTGGGCACAGCCGAAACCTCTCGCCACATTCATGCCAGTGAGTTTCTGCTGCCGGGCTTTAACATACTAACCAGAGTCTATTACATGTTTAATCTACTCACACGCAGCCTTACATGCGCATGCCGCCTTCATCAGGGAAGAGGTTTTTTTTTTTTTTTTAAGAGTTCACTTTGTTTCTAGTTCAAATGAACCAAACAGCCACAACAACAACACCACCAACAACAATACCAACAGCAACCACCACAGCGACCACCACCACCACAACAACAACGCCAACAACAAGCAATACAACTGGTACGATGGGTAAGTGTGTGATAGAATATCGGGAAAGATTGTAAGAGAATAAGAGATTTCACCAGCTAAGAAAATTAAGAATGAAGAAGAGTAGAAGAAGAGTTATTATTTGGAGCACAGATTTATAAAACACACACACACACACACAAAAAAAACAAACAACATTTTAATGAATTGCAGCAGAAAATTTTGTACTTTATTTGGTATACAAGCTGCCATAGAATACTGCTTGTTTATTTAAAATATTAAAATGAATTTTGTCTATCAGTTATACAGCATTTATGCAATGGCCTTTTGTCTCAACACATTTTTCATTCAATTTTTTCATACTATAAAGGAAACTTGATACAGTATTTGACGGATGTTTCATGCTTGTTGAGGCTTTTTGATAGAGTGTTTGCACACACATTGATTTCAGAGTAACAAGTGCTCTCAGGCAGTCTCCTGACTCCCAACAGCTTCTTGTTCAGCTTGGCAGAAATCTTGTGCAAATCAGGGAACAGCAGCTCTGCATGCGTGAAAATAAGTCACTGCAGGAAGTCGTTAGATCGTATTGCCCCTCCCTCTTGTTTAGTTTCGGCTCTGTTAAACATGAACTGATTGTGTGCGTGTGCTTGTGCTCTGTGTCAAACCCTAACATTAACCCTTGTCCTCTCAGTGGCAGGAACAGCCAACCCGAAAAAAATCAAAAAAGGTTTGTCTAATTTCTCTAATTTTAATAAGCCAACAGGCGAACATTAGCATGCCTCATCACTGTTCAATGCCTGTGCATGCTGTACCCGGAGCACTCCTCTTTCACCCCGAAGACGCGAAATATTCACATATCAAAGACACTAAATGCATACAAGTTGTATTTGTTACACTTACATGCATGCACTGAAAATATTTCCATCCAGTCACCAGCTGAACGAATGGTTTCTTTACCAGAATCACACTCTTCTGCTCCATGTGTTCACTTCTGCTTCATTCTGTGGTCTGAGACAGAGCTTAATGAGCATGTACACATGAATAGTTTGCCCTGCCACAGACCACAGATGGCCTTCACCATCTACACAATCCCATGCATCACTTAAGTTCTGTATCTGTGCAATCAACTAAGTTTTCAGCCACTGAAGTGAAGAAAAAATCCAACTAAAACCAAACTGCAGTATTTTTTATGATGTTCCGAATCCAAATCAGGTGATGTTCTTGCTACTACACTATATACACTATATATCCACTATACCTTGTTATACCACAGCGTTGTTGAATTCTCCGATCTGAAGGTGTGGAATCATTTTCTAGAACAGCACGACTCAGACAGTAGTGCCGGCTGTAACTGTATTCAAACCACAGGTTTATTATTAATGTGCTTGTTCTAATATGTTATCATTTCTAAAATAACAGTTCATTTGCAAGTGGACATTCGACATAATCTAAGCCTCATGATAAAGATAATTCTAGAAAAACAATGATGTGGTGAAGCTTTCTGTATGGAGAAGCTTATTAAACATTTATGGAAGGTTTTTCTAGAAAATACTACCCTTTATGTTTTATTCTGTACTTAGTAAGTGATGGCTTGAATCAGGAGTGTTCGAGCTGGGACATCAGACTGTGCTGGATTCTGGTCTTCCTGGAGCAGATAAAGTTCTGTCTGTTAGCTTCTTTGGTGTGAACGTTTCTTTTACAGTGTAAAATGTTACAGGGTGCTTGTAAATGTTGCTTGCACTTTCTTGTTTGTACCACCAGGGGGCAATGGATTCATCATTGCAATCATCATCATTTTCATCTTACTGCTGGCCATCCTGGGCAGTGTGCTGTACTTCATGTACAAGAAGGGCAAGCTCCCGTGTGGGCGCTCAGGGAAGCAAGATCTGTAGGTTTTCTTTTCCTATAAACAAGCTTCTTCATTTGTTAGACCAAAAAGTGCATAGAAATACACACTCTAATCCATAATGTTATCTCATAAGGCCTAAATGAGATATTGTATTTGAATGCAGCATGAGGATCTATCGCAGCACTTACCTTTCACTGTGTCTCTTGCAGCACTAAGGAAAAGGCCAGTAGTGATGACATCGTTGTGGAGATGAAGGGTAGCAAATCTGAGGAGGCAGTGCTTCTACAGAGAGTCAATGGTGATAAAAAGACTTCCATCGACCAGGTTGTTAGTCTAAAATGTTTAAATACACATTCTTTGCTTTTACAGCATCTTCTGCGTATTCAACCCCTTTCCAACAGTGCCTATATGATTTTGAGATAAATCTTTTCACACTGAGGATGACTGAGGGACTCGTACACAACTATTGCAAAAGGTTCAAACATGCACTGATGTTCAAGAAGGCAACACCATACATTAAGAGCCAGGGGGGTGTAAATTTTTGAACAGGATGATTGGTGTAAATTATTAATTTGTTTAAAGATCTTATTCTTTCATTTAGTACTGCCCTTCAGATGATAAATAAGATATTTACATATCTCCCAGAAGACAGAAGAATAACAATTTACTAGGGCTGCAACTAACAATTATGTTCACAATCGATTAATCAGCTGATTATTTTTTCGATTTAATCATAAGGGGGGCAAACTTTCAGTACCATTTTGCCGTTTATTAAAAATAAAATCCACAAACTGAGTGTTACAAATAAACACTTATATAAACCTTATATAAAAAATAATTTTCACTGCACCTTGTTGGTTTCTGTTACTTACTGCCTTTAGACGTATTATTTACTTGTTTACTTTTATTGTACCGTTTTAATTAGACATCACAAATCTTACTTGCACTCCTGCTGTTTATCACCACGTCTACACTGCAAGGTGAGGAGCAATGCGGCCTTGTTACTAATAGATAACTTCCATTATAACAAACTACAGAATTTACACCACAAGCACGCAAATTCAACATATAATGACAATAAACTGGAATTAAACTAAATCTTTTAAGCACCAGTTTCCCCAACCCCTTGAACAGTGGAGCATTTTGGATATAAACATATTTTTGCTCATGCATCACTGTCATGCGTCCATGCTACACAAGCTCCGCTTTGTAAAGTTTACAGGTTACATTAGTTGCACCAGGTGTGCCTGAGCTGGAACACATGAAATACCTGAACTGGCTAGGGGCAGAAAATGTATGAAATACCTTGACAGGGCAGAAAAAGGAAGCTATCAAAGGCTGCAACCAGATTTCCGAGAAGGCAGGTTGTGAAAAACCCTTGAGTGACTGCAAAAGACCTGCAGCAAGACTTGATGGCAACAGGCACTGAGGTTTCAGTGAACACAGTAAAGCACGTACTAAAAACGCAGAAAGTTTCCATGCCAGAACTCCAAGACGTACACCACTACTGACCCAAAAGCACAAGAAAAGTCGCCTTAAAATCATATAAATAAGCCACATAAGTTTTGGGATTCTGTTCTGTGGAGCAGTGAAACAAAATTGGAACTTTTCGGCATGGTGGATTAGCGGTATGTCTGGAGGAAGAAGAATGTCTGGAGTAAGAACACTCTGTCCACAGTCAAGCATGGTGGTGGCTCGGTGATGCTCTGGGGCTGCTTTACATCCCCTGGCACTGGAAACCTGCATCGTGTGGAAGGCGAGATGGATTCATTGAAGTATCAGGAAATCCTAGGAGAAAATCCTAGGAGTCATGCCATCTGTGAGGAAGCTGAAGCTTGGGCGTCATTGGACCTTCCAACAGGACAACGATCCCAAGCATACCTCAAATTCCACCAAGGCTTGGTTGCAGAAGTCGTCCTGGAAGATCCTACAGGGCCATCACAGTCACCTGACTTAAACCCTAAAGAAAATCTCTGGTGGGATTTGAAGAAGGTGGTTGCACCACGCAAACCCAAGGATATTTCTGAACCAGGAATACTGCCAGAAGCTATGCATCTTGTTTGCAGCAGGTCATAACAGAAAAAGGGTGCTCTACTAAGTACTAAAGATGCTTGCCATGAAGGTTGAATAATTTTGATTGCAATTGAACATCAGTGGTCGCATTATGTGCATTTGATGTCATGCGCCATCGACAGGGAAACGGCTTACACGTCCAGTTAGTAAAAAACACACTAATGTTCCAATTGAGATGACTGTACCTTTCTAAAATTCATACACTACACAGTAGAGTGCATACTGCATAGTGTAAGTGTATAGTATGTCATTTGCGACAGAATTTTAACATTTACCCTCTGATGCGTGTTTTCCGAACAGAAGTAACGTAATGAGTAAGAGGCCATTCACATGTCAATACATTACATTACAGCATTTGGCAGATGCCTTTATCCAGAGCGACTTACAATTATCTCATTTATACAACTGAGCAGTTGAGGATTAAGGGCCTCGCTCAAGGGCCCAACAGTGGCAGCGACATTCCAATCAGAAGTCCAACGTCTTAACCACTGAGCTATGTCGTGCCTAAAAATGTGGTCGTGCCGCTTTCAGCTTCTTTCTGAAGTGCTTCTGTATATCCCGTGGTGTCTACGGTTGCTAAGCAACCATGACCTGCGCTCTCCATGACAATGAGGAAGTTTTAGGACAGGATGGATTTACAGCACCGCAAATCTCTTGCAATAGGTTTGCTACCAGATTTATTTATGGAGAAGGGGAAAAAAATGCCGTGTTTAGGTGCATGAACGTCACCCATTCACTACGGACACAGCAATCAGCCTACCATGCACGTCTTTGGACTGGGGGAGGAAACCGGAGTACCCGGAGGAAACACCCACAGCATGGGGAGAACATGCAAACTCCACACACACACGGACAGTGGTGGGAATCAAACCCCCAACCCTGGAGGTGTGAGGCGAACACGCTAACCATTAACCCACCGTGTGCAGACCAACTAATCGATATTGAGATTTGCTGACAACGATTTTCATAATCGAATATCATCGATTAGTTGTCGCATCTCTAAAATTTACACCAATCATTCATATGTAAACTTATGAACTCAGCTGTACGTTTAACACGATGGAATGTCCATTATCAGTTTTATCGTTCTTCAAGCACACAATTCATGTTATTCTGTAAACAATCATACACTTATTGTCCTGTCTTGAAGATAATGAGCTAGAAAATGCAGCTTGTCTTTCACTAATAAACCCCCAAATCCTCAGCTCGGAAGACTTTCCCACGGTAGAGAGAAGCAGAAGCAGACTGAGATAGCGTCCTGTCTATAGATGTTAAATAAACATTACAGAAAGTTGAACCACAGTCACGATTAGATGATGTTCTTTATTGAATAACACCTTTTTAATCTGTTTATTGTTTGGCTAAATTGATGTTAATGTTGACCATCCAGGTGAATTCGCTGCTGCTGCTGTAGAAATGAATACGTATTAGCATTACCATAAAGCAGTGACTTGCCTTACAGCTGGCATTATAGCGCAATAAAGGTACCGAAATGTACTTTTTCATGTTGCTGGGGTGGTACCATCACAATACATCAGTTGTACAAGTTTATTTTTGTAATAAAGTTCAGTTTGAGTGTTATGTTTTGATTCAGGATCAGTTATCGACAGGTTCTGCCCAAATTAGTTGTCAGGATCAGTAAAATCTACTAATCGGTCGACCTCACCACCAAATGTTCCAGTACTTTCTGAGTAGAAGCCTGTTCACATGATTAAATTCAAACTGTTTTCTGATGTGATTTATAATGTTCTACTTTGAACCCGTCCACAGTGAGGCAAGGGATAAGCAGAGAGGATGGGCCGCTGGCAGTCTCCATGTTACTACACTCTCTCAGCTCCCTCAGGATGAGTCCCAGAACTTCCTCCTTACAGGACTGGCATGTTTAATCCTTCCCTGTGAGCTGGAACACAATCCTGCATCAGGTCCACTGACTCATTTCTGCCTGTACAACGTTCAAATTTGGTTTTCAGGGGTTTTTTTTTTTTCTCTTCTTTTCACCCCAAACAGGCCTCTCTGCGCATTAGGAACAATCTGCACTGTACGTTCTACATCATGTATATATGAAATAATGTACATATGTCGTTATTTAAAATAATTTCGACAAAACCTGAAGTGTTCTTTGTGACCTGAATGAAGTCCTTCTTGTGCTCGACTAAGATTCGGGCAAAAGACCTCGGCCGAAGGGTGCTCCGTTAAGTGTCCAAGTGCTCGTCGTTGTTTTGTCCGTTTAAATCGCTCTCACTGCTGCCTCACTGTAGTCTGTGCACTGAAACTCAGAGCTGCATCTCACTACTGTGCCGTTCCAACACTGTAAACGCTTCACCTGCTGCCTCCGACAATACTTCATCACTTAGAAAAAAAAAAGAATCTGATCTATCAAAATTATTATTATTTTTTTATCTAGTCTTTTTAAAATATGTACAATGTTTATGCTGAAAGAAAAACTTTCACACTGAAATCTGTATATGCTATACACATTAATCTGACCCACTGAGAGGAAAGGTACTCTCACCGTCCACTTTATTAAGAACACCTGCTCAGTCATGCGGTTCTCTAATCAGCCAATCATGTGGCAGCAACACAATGCATACAATCATGCAGATACAGGTCAAGAGCTTCAGTTAATGTTCACACTAAACATCAAAATAAGGAAAATCTCTGTGCCTTTAATCGTGGCATGGTTGTTGCTACCAGAAGGGCTGGTTTGAGTATTTCAGAAACTGCTGATCTGGGAATTTCTCACACACATGTCTCTGGAGTTTACACAGAATGGTACGAAAAACAAAAACCATTGAATGAGTGACAGTTCTGTGGGTGGAAATGCCTTGTTGATAATAAAGGTCAGAGGAAAATGGCCAGATTTGTTTGAGCTGCCAGGAATGATATAGAAAGTCATGTAAGCTCTCTTCACAACTGTGGTGAGCAGAAAAGTATCTCAGCATGCACAAAACATCTAACCTTGAGGTGGATGGGCTACAACAGCAGACGAACACATTGGGTTCCCCTTCTGTCAGCCAAGAACAAGAATCTGAGTGTATCATGGGCTCAGGCTCACCCAAAAGAGAGTCTTCGACTGTCAAGTTTCAGCAAGTCAGAACATCAGCAGTTTCTGAAATACTCAAACCAGCCCACCTGGCAGCAGCAACCATTCTGATGTTTGATGTGAACATTAACTGAAGCTCTTGACCCGTGTCTGCAAGATTGTATACATTGTGCATGATTAACTGATTGCATAACTGCATAAAATGTACGGGTGTTCCTATTAAAGTCGATTGAGTGTATATGAATTCAGTGTTTAATTAATGTGCTGAGGCCCTTATAATTTCTTTCTGACAATCATATGTTGTTTGTATATTGCATTATGTAAAAAATGATGAATTAGAATCTGCTCCAGGTCTGCAGTGCATTTAAGAATCGCAAGTTTGACCAACAAACACAGGTTGGTCATTATTACTCATTATTTTTTTTAATATCTTTTCTTTTTATTTTAGTTTAAAAAAAAAAAAAAAACCTAAGCAAAAAGGCATGACTATGATCATTCAAGCACACCGTTCACACTTTTTTTCTCTACCAAAGCAAGAACATAACCGAAGGCACAATTATTACAAATACCAGTTTTTGTTTTTTTTTTTTAAACGTAAGCTAGTCAGCTCCATGTGCAAAAACTAGCACTGAGTGTCGCATCTCGTTTTTGTGTACGTCACAGGTTCATTCATGCCTTATTTCTGTAAAGATATTTGATCTCCCTCCCCCTACTCCCCTTAAAGCTTGATTAAACACACTGTCCTTTCCATTAAAAACTGTTTCCTTTCCATTCATTGATCATTTAAATAAAGCCTGGGTGACAAGCTCTCTAGTGAAATCTCTAGTATAAATAAAAGAAGAAAGGGATTATAATTCAAAACATAAGATCAACTCCTGTATTCTTTCAAAATGGCTTTAATAATACAGAAATTCAAAATTTATGAAGGTTTTCTGAAGGAGGGATTTCTGGGTTGGAGTACATCAACATTAATAAATATCATTAGTCTTAGCAGCAATGCTCGATTTTTAACGATAGTTTAGTTCAAACTATTACAGAACATTACTGTCTCTAAATGTGTATCTTTGTTGGCCCAACACTGACTGTGTATGTATGTATGTATGCATGTATGTACGTACATATTAAAATGTCTGTACTTAATACAATATATCCAAACGTATTTGGCTTTGACATGAAGAAAAACAAACAAACAAAAAAACCTTAAATGAACCAATTTGTGCAACCAGGCTACACTAGCGAGTGGCTAAGAGACCATGTTGCTATTCGAACCTAATCTAAAGGAGTGTTAACCTCTAAAAAGATCCACATTTCTGAAACTCACACACTCGCAGACGCTGAGGATCATGGCACTCAAGGAGACGGCAGTTTGGATCAGGAATATGACGATCACTAAGGCGAAGCAAATCTCACCATGAGCTTTGCTCTCTCTCATCCAGGGCTGAGAGGCTGGAACGCTCGATTCTTATTAAGGCGACTACTGACGGCGGCGAGGAACATTCACGTTCTTAAATAACGTAAATAAATGACACGCACACACGGACGTACAGCACAATTACCTTGTAACACTGACTTTAACAATCCGAATTCAACAGTTCACCTGAAGCTTTGTTTGTCTGGATATAGCAGTTATTATGGGAGAACATGGTTACTTCTACAGCACCAGGTGGATGTCTGTACCAGCCTCTGTACCATAACAGTACCTAAAATTAGAGACTGAGGACATTAGCTTTGTTTCTATTTGTTTAATTAGACAGTATATTACTGTGCATACGTCCAAAGTGATATGAGAATGAAAAGAAAAAAAGAAAAATCCTGAAACACTTGAGGGAGTCATTGCAAAATGAGGAAAGAGCTCCCTCACGTGGTCTAAAGTAGACGTTCCAGTCAACAGCTATTCGGCATGATGTCACGGCAAAAGCTTCAGAAGCATGTAGCAACAAGGGGCTGTGTGAAAATACAATGGATCACTTACACCAGGACACGTTCACTCATTCACAAGGCCTTACTCCGGGCAGCAGACAACATTTCAGACATTTTCTAGACATATGGCACTGCTCACAGTATTATTCACATCAGTGTAAAAAAAAAACAAAAAAAAAAAAACAAAACAAAAAAAAACAAAAAACAAAAACAACAACAAAAAAAAAGGAGTAAAATAAAATTAAATTCTGACATGTACAGGAATGCAAAATGAAATAGCTGTTTCCATATATTCTATACATAAGTAACTTTATACGCATGATTTTAAAGTGACAGTATCGGAGCACAAATTGGTATACGGTGTGAAATCTTGCAAGACACAGACACGCGCACACACATACACACACATTCACTTGATATACAATATTGACAAGAAATACAGTAATCAGAATTTAAAAAAATCAAAATAGCTCTGATCTGAAAACAAAGCTTCACTACTTCACATGGTGCAAACAAAAATACTGAACTATGAAATCATCACCTGCTTGCCATGTCAGAATAAAAACCAGCTGGAGCGTTTTTCATTTCTGATTAACAAAGTTGTACCTACAAGCTTCATATTGTGGAAGTACCTGCTATGCCAGTGCAATATCTCAGACGGGGGGATGGGGGTGGGAACATTAATTTCCTCCAGGGCTTCATAAGCTACCAATGTATCCATTTCATCGTGTGTAACACAGTCCGAGTCCGATTTCTGAGCGCATCCGTGGAGATCTGAGGAAAGCCGACGTCACTAATAAACGTGTCGAATTAGTCAAAGACTTCAAAGTAGTCATTCAGTGCTTCTGCCCTGAATAAGAGAAGATGGAGACATCATTTCATTTCCCGTTCAATACTGATAAGAGTTTCTTTGTGGATGTACAGTATTCCTGAGAAAAAAAAAAGAAAAAAAGAGAGGGAGACTGCAACATGAAACCATTCCATAACGCTGCTGTACAGCCCGATCCGTGTTAGAGGGCCAAGCCGACACGTGAAACCTCTAAACTGCTAATCAGACAAGTCAAAGGTTTTCTGCAACAACGTGCTTGTTCACATACTTTTACTCGTTTGCGTACGTGCTCCAGTGATGGCGCTGACGGAAGTTTCTGGAACACCCTAAACACCAAAACAAAAACGTGACCGCAAAATGAAAAACGAAAAGAAAGATGGACGCCAGCCTGGGCCCAGAGCTGCACAAGCTGCTCGCAGTTTCAAGTATGCTACATAATCAAATTCAACCGAACAGATACTGTCACTTTAAAACAGGTTAAACACAATATTCACAAATATACATTTAAGGCTTAATTGTTTAGCACTAACAAGAGTAGCAGCAGTAAAGCACTTCTGAATTAATAATCACCATAAAAAAACAACAACAGTAATATAATAATAATAATAATAATAATTTCACTTAGATGAACAGTTTCAGACAAAATCTCAGCGAAATTGGAGCGATTTCAGTCCTGATTTAGCACAGAAACTGTATAAGCAAACACTTCCTTCGAACAAAACGCATGCATCACTTTGTGTCCACCTCCCCACTAATCTGTTAGAGCACACGTATAAAAGCCTATCATTCGCCATCAGGGTAATGACACACACACATAACGAAGGCTACAACACGAATAACGAGCCCTCGCCTGCTTCGGGACTCGGAGAAAGGCGTCAGATTTCCGCCTGGAGCTCGATTTTCCACTCTTTTGGAGCAGGATTTACAAACTGTTGCCATGTCGTATGCAACGGGATTCATACATGAGGCTACGATATCCAATTCTGCGGTATAAACAAATCAGTTACAGTAATGCTACACAGCAGCAGAGGCAATGCAAGAGACTGATGATGGTTAAAGCCAATTTCAACTGGCAGCGTCCGGTGACATCACACGACCGTACTACTCCACACACTCACTCACTCACTCACACACACACACACACACACACAAACAGAAAGTGACTTAACATAACCAGTACATGACGTTAGATCAGATTTCAGAAAATCAGGTTGTAGTACGGGGACTGTCACTCATGCCCTGCCACTTAAAAAAATGACACAGACACACACACACACACACACACACACACCTCAAGAAAGTACCAGAACACCACAAAAGGCAATTTTCGACACCAGCAAACATTCAGCTGCAATTTTCCACATGTGACAGAACAGCAGTGCTGATGAGTCCCTCCCTTTCCCCAGCCATCACACTCTCACACTCACTCACTCACTCACTCACTCACTCACTCACTCACTCACTCACTCACTCACTCACTCACTCACTCACTCACTCACACACTCACTCACACACTCACTCACACACTCACTCACACACTCACTCACACACTCACTCACACGTTCTCTCTGGACCTGCCCTCAAACCTATCCACCCTTAAATGTGTATATATTAACTATATGGACTCATAAATTAAATTATTATATAAAAACACACAATATTTTTTGTCCTTGCTTGAGTTTGACTAAAAGCCTCAGTGGATGTGCAATGCCAATGAGGCTGACTTCAAGAACGGTGATCCTGCTGGCTAACAGCATGCAGGAGCCGGATAAGGCCTGTGCCTCACGCATGAATGACCTACACTCGTGGGAGGACGGCCCTGGAGCAAAGAGAGGGAGAGATAGGACTCGCTGTGGATCAGGAAGGGCTGCTATGTGAGGATGTGTGCCGTGGACGGGACGGACACGAACTCGCGCAGGATATTCTTGGCCATCTCAATGTTGTTCTGCGCGATCATCAGAGCTTTCTGGATGTCCTGGTGGGAGTAGCCCTGGCTCATGAGCAGCTCGATCTCACTGCTGATCTGCGGGTTGCTGGACGCGGCTGCGGGGGGAACAGGGCTCGGCCTGCGGTCCGAGTTGATGCGACGTGGGAGGGGTTTCGGAGGCCGTTCAGGAGCTTCTGCAGAGTCGAAGACTGAAAGAAAGAGGACATGAATGTGTGTGTGTATATATATATATATATATATATATATATATATATATATATATATATATATATATATACACATACACACACATATATACATATACACACACACACACACACACACACACACACACACACTTATACCATGGTCTGTCTGAATACTCAATTCTGATTGGCTGGAAGGCGTGTGTTCAAACTGTTGAATGCACAGGTACTTCCAGTCAGTTTAATCACGGTTCTAAGTTAACGCACTGCCTATAAACAATTTTCACCATAGTAAAATACAGTTACAGAGTGAGAAAGCTACTGTAAACGTTTCTTAATTACTTTACTTAGATAAATGGATGATTTTTGCATGTCATTTTACTTGTATGGTGAATAAGGCAATTTTGATAAATGGGCCGAGGCACAAGATAAATTTGACGAACTGGAGAAGATAATGTTAAATGTGGAACGTAACGAAAAATGGCACAAGTACTTCACACACATTTACATTTATGGTATTTGGTGGATGCCCTTATCCAGAGCGACGTACATTTCTCTCATTCATACATCTGAGCAATTGAGGGTTAAGGGCCTTGCTCAATGGCCCAACAATGGCAGCTTGACAGTGCTGGGGTTTGAACTCATGACCATCTAAGCAGTAAACCAACAGCTTAACCACTGAGCTACCACTGCCCTACTTTGCTTTGTTAAAAACAGCTACCTCATAAATCCATTAATTATTACTCTTTGATTGTGTGGAGTGCCTGCCATTCAAGTTCCTGTGAATGAGCTGTTACTATACGGAAAAATCAATAACATTAGAATGAACAAATTAATATTAACCTGTTATTCATGTTACAGCTGGAACTACTGCCCGAACCGTGCTGTTATACAAAAATAATGCACACCTTCTGACAAATGAGATTCGAGAATTCAACTCTGCTGTGGAATATGTAAGCAGAATCACACACTCCAGACTGCACGGTTATACAAATTAATTCACTTCACCACCCTGGCATGGATTATCTTCATAGAACTGCAGTCTGTTGTGTTTTATTCCTTACTTCGCACATGACAATGCATTTTCATATCAAAAGGCAGGATCTCATTCCCTATAGTTCCTTTTAAATGATCCATACCCAGTTTAAATGGACCCAAAAGGGAAACCAAATTACCTTTGTGGACATTTAACCAGCTAATGAACTATCAGATCATGCTGTTTAAACCACAACTTCTTTAGAAATCCTAATTTATAATGCTGAATTATGTTATTCATAATGGATATTTTACATTCTGTGGATGAAATCAGAACAAAAAGCAGAACTGAAGTGAAATACCAGAAGTGAAAAAAACAAAAAACAAACAGAAGGATTTTGTGGCAGAACCATTGAAACCAACTCATGCTTCATGCCAAAGACCTACTTTAAGTGGGTTCATTTAAGTGGTAGGAAAATATATACACCAGCCAATCATGTGGTAGCAGTGCAATACAAAAATATCATGCAGATACAGGTCAAGAACTTCCGGTAATATTCACATCAAACATCAGCAAGAGGGAAAAACATGATCTCAGTGACTTTGACCAAGGCATTGCTGTTGCTGCTGAAACTAGACAGTTGAAGATTGGAAAAAAACAATCACCAGGTCTGTCTCCAATCTTTAACTACCTAGTTTTGGTGGGTCTGTACCCACTGTAGCCTCATATTCCACTTCATGTCTGACAGGACAGGAACCTGATGTGGTCTTCTGCTGTTGTAGCCCATCTACGTCAAAGCTCGGCATGTTATACATTCTGAAATACTTTTCTGCTTGCCACCATTGGACAGAGTGGTCATTTGAGTTACTGTAGAATTCCTGTAAGCTTGAACCAGTCTGGCTCTCCTCTGATCTCGTTTCCACCCACGTAACCTCCACTCACTGGGTATTTTCCCCCCCAGACCATTCTGTTTACAGACTGCTGTGTGTGAAAACCAGCAGTTTCTGAAATCAGCCTATCTAGCACCAACACCCATTCCACAGTCTCCGAGATGACATATTCCCACCATTCTAATGTTTGATTTGAACATTCACTGAAGCTCTTGAGCTGAATTGGCATGATTTTATGCATTGCACTGCTGTCACATGATTATCTGACTGGATAAGTGCATGAACTTATCTGCAGCCATGTGTAGACAGCAAGCCTCAACTTCTTTATCCATAAAGCAAATCAAACTGACTGGGAGCACTTCAAGACATAAATCAAGTGCAAAATGAAGCATAAGCAAACAACCACTAGAGATGGTCCAAGATCGTTGTGGGTTGTTTTATAGAGGTCCGAGTTCATTTTAGTTGACATATGCACTAGGGCTAGGTATTGCGACCAATTTGGCGATTCGATTCAATTCTTATTTATATGGTTTCGATTTGATTCAATATCGATTAGTTATCAATATTATATTTCAAATGTTAGTTTTGCAGACATGGATTTATTATTTTTTTTAAATATAAATGCCGGTAACTGAAATCCTCCTATTTAGCTATATTACTGAAATACACATTTACATTAACAAGAAGGCCCACAGAACTATGTTTAATTACTTTTTACCTTGTGTAACAAACATTGTAACAAGAAATCATAAATATGTGTATCAATGCACACAAGGTAAGCGCAAACTGCACATTGCTGTAAAAGAAATAAAAACACTGTAAATGTGCAACAGTGAAATTCATTAACAACTTGAAACATGTTTAATAAATAAAATTTTAAACATTCTGTAATTAATAATACTGCAGCTGCCTACATGTGCAAGAGGCGAACTATGATTAGAGCAATCGCCAACAAATCTCATTTCAAGCAGTGTAAGAACGCCAGTTTGTTGTGTCTGCTGGTGACTAGCAACCAACTTCCTGTTTACACTTGTATGTGCATGCCCAGTGTGCATAAATGGTCATGGGATATGCGTATTTGGTTGTGTAGTGTGGACGGAGATCGTTTCCGAAACACAGCAGAAAACGCTGTTTTAAAATGTAAACGCACTAGTGTAAACAGGGCCTTAAAAAAAGCTATCATTTTGTTATATTGAAGATCGATTAAAATATGAGAACCTATATTTTTTTACCCAGCCCCAATATGCACAAAAAGTGGCAAGTCATTAGTCATCTAAGACCAACATGGAATGCTAAAATCAACCCAAGTGTGAAATTTTTATTTGGGCTGACCACAACTGGACAGTGAAAAGAATGAAGAGGTTAACTGGATTTTACCCACCCTACAGCACGAGATAAACTGAGTAGATAACCATTTAAGATCAGCTTAACATTGCGCCACATTTGGCAGGATGAATCGGCCCAATTATCCTCTAAAGCAGTGTTCACCAAGCCTATTCTTCAACATCTACCATCCTGCAGGTTTCATCTCCAATCAAAATCTAACACACCTGTTTTAGTTGATCAAGAACGTTTTATGGTAATGATTAGGTGGTCAGGTGGGCACAATTATGGTTGGAGCTAAAGTCTTCAGGAAGGCAGGTCTCCAGGAACAGTGTTGGTGACCACTGCTCTAGTGTGACCCAGGCATTAGAGGCTTCAGAGGCCAGATTTCTCTTGCGTATGTCTGAGTGTGTCACTAATGATTTTTAATAAGTGGTACATTAATAAGTACATCCACTGAGGTCTAATGTCAGAGTTTTCCAACTTTATTACAGTATGGGTGTGAGTACAGGTGTGGGTGGTTTTCAGTTTCGTATGGACAGGAGTGGACAGGCAGATATGAAGCTTGTGGGACATTAAAACCCCTTAAGCCCCAACACTCGCGTTCATTCCGCCGGCGGAATGGAAAATGACTTATCGGACATTTTCAATTAGTTTAAACAAATGAATTATTTTATCGCCGCAGTTCTGGTACAAGATTAGTCAGGACACTGGTGGCTGTGTGTACAGTTTCATGACTGTGTGCTTAACTGCTGGTGAGCAGGGGGATGGGAAAGGGGTGGAGTTTGAGCTCCCTGCTGGGCAAACAATTCACACCTCTCCATGAAAACATTGAGACAGAGATAAATCGGAGAGCACGACTAAAGCTTTTTTGATAGTAAAACACCGTATACAACTGCCACAATAAAATTATAAAATTTAAACCAAAGATCGGACTTGTATAAACGTACACTCCCTTACATTACCTACATAGACGAAAATCCAGTTCACTCGCGGTTTTATAAATCATGCACATTTCCATCGGTATAAAGTCCATCAGCTTTATTGAAGAAAACAAACGCAAAGTTCCATATTTAGTCACAAATGTCCTCTTCAAAATGCATCAAGTGTTTTGATATCCCACCCCTCTGGAATTTAGTAATTAGCCATAAACTGAACTGAGACACATTCTAAAAAAGCTAATCTGCTTTGGCTATGCTGAACACCCCGCCTCCTAAATTTTAATCGGGCAGTCTCACTTGATTGACACCTACATGGACGAATTGTAGATACTTCTAGCTTTCAAACAAGCCCAAACTCGACATGATTGACCACTCAGAGGCTGAGAAAATCAAAAGCGTAATCAGCACAACCAAACTTTTACACGTGCATCCGTTGGTCTTGAGTTGTGGGTCAGCGGGTACAGGCCAATCAGCAAAGCGCTACAGGGCCGTGCAGAGAAACTATCAGTAAATGGCAGCTCCGCTCTAGCGGTCTTCCTGCAAAACTTTATACAGCAGGTTTTTGCATGTTTGCCAGTTTTTTTCTGATCACTAGTTTTCTACTGGTTTTCGCTCAGCGTGCGATTTATCGGCGTCTTATGGCGGCAGCGTGCTCCCGAAAAAGCCTGAATGCGTCACAGCTTCTGGAGCAGTTATTTCAGAATGGCACTTTTTTTTGGAGGAAGACTATGTGGATTGAGTTGAGGGGCTCTATCTACACCCCAGAGAAGTCAGAGGAGAGGGGTCACTCGTGTGTCTATCATTTGGGCCATTCGGAGAGCAAGTGCTCTTTCACCTGGGGCTCTGGCAGTATTTTTAATAAACATTATATTTTAAGTATGTTTCAGACTTTTTTTGTGTGTGTGAAATTACACATTGTGTAACAGAGTTCATGCTACTGCCATTTGGAGACGTTTGGCGCCATTTGGAGGGGTTATTTTGTGCCTTTAAAAAAAAAGTTTGCTATTTCTAGAAGTCTTCCATTTTTAAAGGTTTTGTGCCATTTTTATAAGCTTTGTGCCATTTAGAGAGGTTTTATATCATTTGGAGAGGTTTTGTGCCATTTTTGAGTGTTTTGTTATTTTATTTTATTTTATTTATTTTTACCTGTGTTTGGATAACCTTACACACAATTTTATTGGTTAGAGATAACTTCCTCATATTTTGCATGTTCATGGACAAATACTTGGGGCATCTTTGAGACCAGAAATGGGGTTGATATCAACATTTGCTGTGAAGATATAACATTTGTGTTAAAAGTAAATAATTTTTTTAATAATTAAAAAAAAAAATCTGAATACATTTCCCCAGGTAGGCTAGGTAAAAGAAGAAATACTTGAAATAACTGCTAATTCTTAAAGTCTTAAGTGTCCACTTTCATATGAGCTATTACCCACTACTGTGGTGTGTGAGATCACAAAACAAATCAATGCTGAACACAGGTACCCCCAAAACAGACAAAAATGCCATTTTTTGGCTACCGGTAAAAGAGGTTAACGCAGGAGTATATCAGGTGCTCCTGTTTACAGTGATAATCCTTAGTAAATGCTTTATCTATGTTAGCATCGCCACAGTTTAAATGACTAAATGATAAACAGTTCATATTCAATATACATATTGCAAGCAGGTAGAAACAAAAACATCTGTTGGAGTGGGTGAAAATGATCAGAACTCCTTCAGGAGTGTGCACGAGTGTAATTGAAGCCCCCACTAACCCACTATTGGTGGTTGGGAACCTCTACTCCATCAACAAACTGAACTGTACAAATGTCACAAAACATTTATTCAAATAACATTTAATAAAGTTTGAATTTCTGAGAAAAAAACAAACAAAAAAACCCCCCAAAAACAAAACAAGCATCAAAGTCATGCAATAAATGCGTGAAGTAATGATCTGTCAAGCAAGTACTTACGGACTGACGTTCCTGGTTCGCTGTCCACAGACAGGCGGCTGAATGCAGCGGATGTGCCGCTCACATCTGAGAGTGTACGTCGTGCTATTGGCAGAGGCGGTTTGGGAATGTCATAGCCATTCTCCTCCTCCTCCTCCTCCTCCTCCTCACACTCTGTCTCTTGCGGCCCGTTACTGATCCCCGACTGAGGCAACTCGGAGTAGTCTGGACACAGGGGGACCAAAGTGACACAAACCTACCTCACTGCACAAATGACAGACATGGATGGCCAAGATGATTGGACAAATAGAGGTTATAAATGTAGGGCTGCTCATCTACGCACATATAACGTATTTATTCATTCTTATTAAGTCATTAGCCTCTGGATTCGTTTTGGTATTTTGCTATACATTCAGGTTTCCTCTTGTTTAACACTCCACTATAAATATGAACGTTTTTGTTAAGAATATAAGCTGCTAACAGCTAAAAAATTTAAAGTGCCTTTAGAAATTTACAGTTAAGGTCATAAGTTTACATACGACTTGCAGAATCTGCAAAATGTTAATTAAAAAACAAACAAGAGGGATCATAAAAATTGTATTTTGTTGTTTATTTAGTTCTGCCCTGAATAAGCTATTTCACATAACAGATGTTTACATGTAGTCCATAAGACACAATAATGACTGAATTTACACAAATGAACCAGTTCAAAAGTTTACATATATTTGATTCTTAATGCTGTGTGCGCTACCTGGATGGTCAGTGACACTTTTTTTTGTTTTGTGATACTTGCTCATGAGTTCTTTTGTTTATCCTGAGCAGTTCAACTGCCCACTGTTCTTCAGAAAACTACTCCAGGTCGTGCAACATTCTTAGTTTCTCCAGCATCATCTGTATATTTTACCCCTTTCCAACAGCAGCTATATGATGTCGAGATCCATCTTTTCACACTGAGGACAACTGAGGGACTCAGTTGCTCAAGAAAGCAACACGATACATTAAGGGCCAGGGGGGTGAAAACTTTTGAACAGGATGATTGTTATGATTTTGTCTTCTGGGAAACATGTAAATATCTTATGTAGCTTCTGAAGGGCAGTATTAAATGAGGGGGAAAAAAAAGACCTTTAAACAAAATAATTTACACCGATCATCCTTTTCAAAAGTTTACACCCCCTGGCTCTATGTATCATGTTGCCTTTTTAAAATGATCCCTCTTATTTAAATTTTTTTTTAATTTTCCAGATTCTGCAAGGCATATGAAAACTTATGACCTCAACTCTACATATAATGACTTAAGACCATATTGAAATGTAGACATGGAAAAACATTATTTCAACGGTCAATAAACTCCAAATAACACCAAACAACTCATATCATAACTACTGATATAAAAATGTATGTTTAACTTCTCGTTTCTAAAGAAAGTGTCTTAAGGAGACATAACAGTTCTTCATTTGAGTCACTCCCTGGTTCAGATAACACTTTTCCTTCGTCGTCACTTTCATTAAAGATTATTGTCAGCACTTCCTCTATGTTCAGGCTGTGTCCCAAATCACATACAACAGTCACCAGTATCAGTGCCTAGTTGGTATTGTACTGAACGGTTTAAGATGCAGCTGTAGTTTTTCATAATATAGGACATTCGAGACGATGTGTCTAGTGGTTTGAATTTAGATTTTTGAATACTGTTTTTAAATGTTACTCAAAAATGACAAACACCCAGTAAAAATGTAAAGGATGCTTTTTTTTCCCTTTCAGAAATATGTTACATTAAACATTAATTAATCCTTCATTTTGGACATGTTTTCCACTTTTAATCAAAAACAGCTCGTTAAAAAATGTGTCCTTTTATCACTGATCATAACTGAGATGATTGATAGAATGAGTCTATATTTAAAAATACTTTAGCAGATTTGACTTGCTTCCCTATATATTACTCATACCTGAATCACTGGCTTGATAAGGTAGAGTGGTGCTAAGGGCCTGGGCCTGAATATTGTACATGGCTTCATACATCTGTGGGCCTTCGAGGTCCAGATCACTGTGCAAGCCCCTGGACAATCAAAGAGATTGAAGTTCATTAAAAATATAAATAAAAAATCTTTTTATTTTTCAACATTTACTGTGAGTGTTGATGCTTGTAAACTAATTTACCTTGAGTTAGGAGTGTTAGGGTGGTGAGGCCTGGGCACTGCCTCCCCTAGTGAAGGAGTCATGGTGGTCAGTACAGGCAGAGAGCTGGGAGTCATGTAGTCAGAATCCTCATCATTATTCTCACAGCCATCCTCCCCACAGATCTGCTTCACTGCAGGAAGGGGTCTGGACAATGCAAACAAAGAAAAGTACTCAGACATGCAAACAATACATGCAAAAAGAGAGCCACACACAATATACACAGCATATACCTGACTGCAAGAGAATAAATGGCATTTGCCGATGCAGAGGGCTTCACTTTCGGGTTGTCATACTCAGGTCCGCCAGAGGCTGTTGCACCAAAACACTGCAGCAGTGAGGCAATAACACAAACCCATGTTAGAAATGGCACACGTGAGAATTCATATTATAGAAAAGTATAGTATCCAAAAGCAAAGTGTAGGGAAACATCATTATTTAACAACAAATGCACTGTGTATTCACTGTTCTGTATACTTATTGTCCCACATTGTTTCTGTAGTCTTGTGTGTTGTACTACTGTATTATGTGTTGCAGCATGGTACTGGAGAAGATACATTTTGTTCCCATTTATATAAGCTATATAGAGGAATGACAAAAACGCACTTGCTTTGACATGAACAAATTATAAATTTAGAAGCTAGCCCACCAGTATGCTACCCAGTCCCCGGTTATGGTTGCATGGAAACTTATATGACTGGTCAAAAATGTAGCACATCATCCTGCAAAAGTCTAACATTTTGGCTATAAGCCATGGTGTTTGGTCTGTGTGCCCAGGCTACTCATCTGTCCACCCTTGACACAACACTACTGTTTGGTACAAAGTGTACAAAAGTGCCCACCAGCTGGTGCTCGAGACCGGCAGAGTTGCTGTTCCGCTGACCATCAAGAGCCGAGGGCAGGGCAAGCGGAAGGGAGTGCCGGTTAGAGAGCTCTCGAGACCCACGGGTCTCTCCTCCTACAGCAGCAATCTGAGAGGGAGCTTTGGGGACTGGGCGTAAGTTCCAGTCAGCCATACTACGATTGGGTGGGGTAGGAGGTGGTTTATCACGAGGTGGTTCTCCAGGCGTGCAGGGCAGTGGCCGTCTCAGGATTCTACTATCAGCTCCGGCAGAATGAGGCCGCTCGGGAGGAGGAGGTGGAGGCAGGTCTCGCAGAGCTGGAGGCAGAGGCAACGGCTTGTCTTTGTGATGTGTGGAAGCCTGACAATAGGAAGATATAATTAGAGGTCTTATAATTTTCTTCTAGCCATGTGACGATAAATTGGTCGTTTACTGTATACAACACTGCGGTTTCACAAGGCAGTGTTAATGAATTTACCTTAGATGTGGCACCGGGGCTGGAGGCCCCTGGAGGGTTAGGCGGTCTGTGCGGTATGAGGTCTAGACGTGGGGGTACTGGGGGCAAAGACGTTTGGGGTGGCATTGACATCGGGGATGGAGGCCTCTCTACCTGTAAAATGCAAAAAGCAAAGCCAAACCTTTACTAATTTATCATCATTTCAGGATTTCTACTTTATGTGGAATGTGACACCACATGCAGTGTTCATTTCATCAAATTAGTGACAAAAGCCAGTTGCAGATGGATTTTTGAATTTTATCAATGATGGGATAATGGATGGCAACCAACAGAAAAGATTTTAATTATCTGAGAACTGACAAAAATATAACACTCGAAATACATTGTAAGGCCTTAAATATTAACTATTTAGTATTAAACACTAAAACCCCTTTAAAAAGTTGGTACCTATTTTCTGTGTATGTACTGTAAACACTGTGCTGGAACTGTTTATGACCAGTGATGGCCCTCTGCACTCCATCAGTTGCCAGATTGCTCCAAAAGATCTTTTCTGTTGACTGGACCATGAGCAGCACAAACTAAAGCACTTCAGTTCATTTTCTGATCACACAAGATGCTGACAAAAGCCATGTTTCATATGTTCCTGTGTTTCACGGACAGTTTGTGAAGGCAGAACGCGACTTTGCCAAGGGCCAAATTGTGATGGTTAGATGACTGGGTCAGAGCATCTCCAAAACAGCAGGTCTTGTCGGGTCTTAGGAAGGACAACCGTTTAACCGGAGACAGCGTCATGGGCGCCCAAGGGTCACCGATGCACATGGGGAGAGAAGGCTAGTCCGTTTGGTCCAATACCACAGAAGTGCTACTGTAGCACAAATTGCTGAAAAGGTTCATGCTGGCTATGATAGAAAGGTGTCAGAACACACAGTGCATCACAGCTTGCTATGTCTGGGGCTGCGTAGCCATAGACCGGTCAGAGTGCCCATGCTCATGCCCATGAACCCCTGTCCACCACCGAAAGTGCCTACAATGTGCACATGAGCACCAGAACTGGATCAATGGAAGAAGGTGGCTTGATCTGATGATCACATTTTCTTTTATATCATGTGGATGGTTGGGTGCATGCGAGTTGCTTACCTGGGGAAGAGATGGCACCAGGATTCACTACGGGAAGAAGGCAAGCTGGCAGAGGAAGTGTGATGCTCTGGGCAACGTTCTGCTGGGAAACCTTGGGTCCTTGCATTCATGTGGATGTTACTTTGACATGTACCACCTACCTAAACATTGCTGCAGACCAAGCACACCCCTTCATGTCAACAGTAATCCCTATTGGCAGTGGCCTCTTTCAGCACGATAACGCGTCCTGCCGTACTACAAAAACGGTTCAGGAATGGTTTGCGGAACATGACAGTTCAACGCCTCCAAATTCCCCAGATCTCAATTCGATCGAGCATCTGTGGGATGTGCTGGACAAACAAGTCCGATCCATGGAGGCCCCACCTCGCAACTTACAGGACTTACAGGATCTGCTGCTAAAGTGTTTGTGCCAGATACCACAGCACACCTTCAAATGTCTTGTGGAGTCCAAGCCTGGACGGGTCAGAGCTGTTTTGGCAGCACAAGGGGGACCTACACAATATTAGGCATGCATATTTAAATTATGTTGTGGCTGATCGGTGTATGTTACCATGTGCAACAGCATTGGTTTAAGGAATAATTATTGCCTTTGGACCTTTAATATTCAAATCATCACCTAATGTAAAGTCTGGAAAAATAACACTGCACGAAATAAAGATGTATGCAAAGTTATACAAATGTATTTTCCATTATTTCTCTCTCCCACCCACTTCATGCAAAGCAGATGCACTGAACAGATGCACTGATAGAACAGAAACAATCAGATCTCCGTCTCACCAACAAGAGGCCACAGCACCTAAGGTGCATGAAAATCAGTTAGGAATCATTGTCACTGATGTAAAAGTAAAAGGGTTTAAGAAAGACGCACTTTAGTACAAGCCAGTTTGCTCATCATGAGATGGGGGTCTTCCAGTCGGTCATCATCGTCATCATCATAGCTCGGCGAAGGTGCCCCCTCTGCTCCGAACATGCCCCTGCAGCCCCCGTAGGAACCTCCACTGTTGTCCTTGGGGTCGAAGGGGTCAACCACAATGGGCTCGGTGCCCTTGATTTCGCAGCGGCAGAAAGGGCATCCTTGGCCCTCTGATTCCTGTGGCACAGAATAAGAGACTCAGATAATCAATAAAAGATTAAACGTGGTAACTTGTACTAACCAGGAAGTTCTGCTGCGGTCATTTTTACCTGCCATGCGGTCAGGCAAGACGTGCACATGAGGTGGCCGCAAGGCTCGATCTTCACATCCTTGTCATTCTCGGCGCAGATCTTGCACAGCTGGAAAGTCGAGCCCATTTCGCAGTACAGCTCATATTGCTCCTGTTGAACAGAAGAAAGGAAGGAGTGCGTCAAAGCTTTGAAATATGAAGTAAAAGAACAAACCGTGTGTAGAGTATGAGACTAACCTGTGTGACTTTGATATGGTCTTGCGGTGAGGGCTCGCACAGCCCTGTGAGGTCCGGGTTCTGAGTACGGCCATCGGGGAACAGATAACTAAAACACAGATGTGCGGTCATAAGTCACTGAGGTATTTCAAGCACAGAGATCGGTGACTCAATATACCTCAAATGACGAAAAATACTTTAAACAATAGTTACAAAATAATGCACTGTAATGAGTGACAAACATCTGAGATCAACTAACTGTTACAGCAGTTATGTAGCTAACAAAAAACATTATCATGCAACATAAAATCTCAGCCTCCACTGCTGAGACACTGCTTCCAATGTAGGGATGTTTACGGTCAAGCTAATAATGACATCCGAACAAAATGAACAGCAATGATGCCCATACTGTATGCATAGTAGGAAGCCAAGCATCTAGCCTAACACAATAGTAACGGGTAATAATGACGGATATAAACACACTTACAATCCTTCCCGGAAGCCGTCGATGAGAGCCTGGAAGAGAGGCTTATTGTGGGGAATGGTTTGCAGGATATTGCCATCGGCAGTCACGTAGCCGATGGCCCACTGGCCCAGACGTGTGCAGCTCAGCCTGAAAATGTAGCTACAGGGCAGAGCAGAGTAGACATGTCTCGATATTAAAGTTTGATACAATGATGATAACCTTTGAAATTTGTGGCCAAAAAAAAAAAAAAAACCTTGGGCAATTTTCATTTGTCCCAGAGCATACTGAGGAGGCGGGGTCAAGAACTGGATGTGAAGGGTGGCAAGAGCAACAGAGAATGAGCCGGTAACAAATGTGTGTCAACACCTGTGTGTGATCCATGCGAGACTATTTATGTCCACTTCCTCTCCCAGTAGGCACCAAACACCAAAAAGGGAGAGAGAGAGAGAGAGAGAGAGAGAGAGAGAGGGCGGAGATTCAGAGCTCGAGCAGCCTGGTCAGTGAACAGAACACCAAGAGCATTGTGTGTGCCTTTTTTGTTTAAGCTGGATCAGTGATTTAAAGTGTAAGAAAATGTGCTATAGGGAAATAAATTGAAACTAAAACAGAAAAATTGTTCTCTTTAAAGCGCTCTGTTATGTCTCCTGTGTCCTCATTCCCTCAGATAACAGACCAGGATTATCACAGCTACTTTTATTGCTTACAGGTCCTTTTGTTGATAACGGAATATAGCATAAATTGGGTAACACCCCGGTGAAACTAATCTTTATCCAGTCATCCTTCCACTAGCTATTAGTGTGACAAGGCTTACTCAACCGGATGAGGATGATACAATCATGTGAAAAAATAAGTACATCCCATGAAAATGGTTGGCTTTTTTGACATATTTGGACAAGCAAACATTTGATCATCTTTGAAACTGTGCGCATTAATTAATGAAGTTGATGTACTTGAACAAAACCACAAGGAAAAATGTATTTTTAAATCATTTATTCAACAGAAATATCAATACATGTGATATTGTTCTGTGGAAAAAGTAAGTACACCCTTGGCCTCAGAAGTCATATTGCCTCATTTAGCAGAAATAACTTCTTGTACGTGTTTTTGCATAATTATCCGCCAGGCTTGCTGGAATGTTTGACCACTCTTCCATGCAATATTCTTTCAGTTGTAAGATGTTTGAGGGTTTTCTTGCATGTACTGCCCATTTCAACCCCCCCCCCCCCCACAACATTTCACTGGGTTTCAAATCCAGGCTTTGACTAGGCCATTCCATAACCCTACATTTCATCTTTTTGAGCCATTCCTTGGTGGATTTGTTAGTGTGCTTAGGCTCATTATCTTGTTGAAAGGTCCGCTTTCAGTTCAATTTCAACTTTTGGACAGATGGCCTCACATTATCTTCAAGCACTCTTTGATATGATGCAGAATTCATAGTTGAATCAATGATTGCAAGCTGTCTAGTCCCTGAGGCAGTGAGGCAACCCCTAACCATAACATTTCCACCACCGTGCTTCACATTTGGTATGAGGTGCGTCTCCAGAAAAGTTGTCTTTGGGCTGCGCCAAACATGTCTGCTGTTATGGTGGCCAAATTTGATCTTTGATTCATCTGTCCCGAGCACATTATTCCAAAAGGCCTGGTCTTTGTGTATATGCTCATCAGCAAACTGTAGTCTTGCTCTAATGTTCTTTTTAAGAGGGGTATAAAGAAGACAGGTTCCACCTGAACTTTCTAAGCAGGTTCTAATCACTGGCACCCAATCTTGAACACCTGATTCTAATTTTATGGATTGGAAGGTGTGATAAATATAGGGGTGTACTTACTTTTACCATGTGACTGATTGGTTTATTGTTCATTTAAATTGTGAAAATTATGACAGAATGTAAATGTTTTGTGTCATTTGATAGGATGTATAAACCTTATTAATAGGCACTGTTTCAAAGAGGATCAAATGTTTGCTTGTCTAAAAAAAAAAAAAAAAAATACCCCCAACAATTTCCAGGTGGTGTACTTGTTTTTTCACATGACTGTACATAAGTAAGAGTAACAAATACAATATCAGCGTCTGCAATTTTCTCTTAACGATGCAGATGTTTCAAATTGGATACTTCTTAAAATGACTGCATGCACCTACACGGACATGTACAGTACTCATTAATGAATATGCAACAAATCAGGGTGACATCATACGAGTCTTACAATACATCTACTGATCTCGGGTACCACGCTGTTCTGTGATCCGCTGGGAGCCCGAGGTCTTCTGACTGAACGTGAACTGTCTCTGTGTGGCACTGTTGTGTGTGAAAATGGTTACTAATGATTATCTAAGCCTGCTTGTGTAATGAATAAATGGTCATTTGGATGGGACCGTGGTTGCGTGCGAACATACAGGGGACATCTTCTCCAAAAGGACAATGCGTGGATGACCTATTGTTGCGCACAGGCCTTGTGTAGGAGAGAAGCCGAAAAAGGCTTGAGAGTTATGATTGTACAGTAGGTTTACATAATTGTTTCATTGTTTTATTCTGTAGACGTGTAGGTGGTAAGGATTGTGGTGGGCGTACTACCTGCCAGGCTTGTGGATGAACTTCTGTAGGCGAGCTTTGACCTCATCGTAGGTGAGAAAAGCCATGTAGCCCGGGTGAGTCACCGCAAGGCTGTTCCAGTTCCGCAGCAGAGACGACCATGGCTACAAAACACACACGCACACACAGTCAGAATCGACATTAAGCACAACGAAGGAGCCAGTAATGAGAATGAGTCATTCTGTACAGCAGGTCTGCCAGTTAGTCAGTGATAAAAACCCTCGGGTTTATGTTAACGAATACAGACCGGAACAACAGGACATTTAAGTGGAAGAGAATGAACGTGAATGAATTTAATGAATATGAGAGCATAGGCGAATCAACAAGTGTGCTAAAAAACAATGAGCTTTTTTTATTCCAACCTCTTCTAAAACCACAGAGCTTAAAACCTCAGTGGTAGTACTGTTAAACAAAAAGAAGCTGAACTGACCAACTACCTGTTTCATATGAAAGAGGTTTATACAAGTCACACAAAACTGCAACTAACTGATGTTAACCCGTTATCCTGTAGCCTTTCAAAGGTTTATGTATTCAGTACTTGTTCTTAATGGTATTTTACCTTTTACCATCCATCTGTCTCATTTGCATTCAAAACACTTTAGATTTGAACATGGTGAGTGATGTGTGCAACCTTATATTTATAACATGGTCAAAGGCAAATATACCATATAGTTCCTTTTTTTTTTTTTTATAAAACTTTTTTGCATTTACTTTGAATGTTAGATATTTGTTTAAAACAGGACGTAAGCAGCTTCTCCAGCTGTACGGAAAATGTGAATTGGCTATTTTTGCATATTTTCTTTAAGGGTGCCAATAAATGTGGAGATGACTGGATTTCTTCTACCATTAAATGAAATGACTTATGGCTATAAATATTGAATTGGAAGATATATTAATGAACAGTGATGTTTTGTTTGTGCAATCATCAAAAAACATTGTATCATAATTCATATTGTGCTGACTTTTGGATAATAATATGTTTTGGATGAACACAATTTCAGTGGTGAATGACCCATTCTTTTCACCCAAACCTCAGCTGTAAACCCTCTAATCCAACATTTTATTCAATTAAACAGAACGGATGTGCACAATTTAATCCATTCAAACCTTCTTAGAAGTTCAATGTGATATTTAATTGCCTCTTATGGGTCAGTTTTTGTCAAATACATCCTGCATGTGGTCATCTAACTGGACTAATCTGGCCATCAGATCAAGGCAATCAAAGATGGAATCGAAAGACACTTGAATCGAATAAACATGAAGTGGCGGTCCGGAGACTTGGACGGGCTTTTCCATCAAATAGGTTTATTCAGAAGCAGAAAACGCATGGCCTTACTGTGAACAGCTTCACTAAAGAGCAAACAAGCTCTCTGTAAACACACTGCCTATTTCTGGCTGATTGCAAGGCCAAAGAAAGAGTGCAGTTCCAGGGAACACAAGGTAGAGTGCTGACTATTGCACCACACGCACAGCGATCATACAGAGAGTGCACGATATAAGATACTTGCTTAACATTTTGTTCAGATTTTATGTATATAGGGGAATAATTTCAGATCAAACTATTTTTCATGCCACCAAAAATATTCAAATAGCTACAGTTTTTCTGAACATTTAAAATATAGAAGCACCTTTTAAGGTTTTAATAAGCCAATCCTTGTGCTTTAAAACCAACAACCTGAATCATAGCAGTTTTAAAAAGATCCCCTTCTTCTTCCCAAATTAGCCTTGATGCACAGGGATGAGGGGAAGGCAGCTTAATTAAAGGGTGGATATGATATGTAATGATAGGCTGCCTCACTGAGAGCTCTCTGTGATGTCTGCTTTAGAGTACTCAGTGTAATGAGTCGATTACTTACACAGGAACACTGGTTTCTAAATGCTCCTTTATGAGCAGTTGTGCTGTTGCAGTAGAGCAGGAAACCAACAGAACAATAGACCCCAACGATATTATTCACAAAACAACAAGGACAGCACAGAAGCATTTGCTTTAAAAAACAAAAACAGAAGAAACATTTAGCTAATGAAGCTTGTGTACTCCAGTGTTAACATTTTGGTAGGTTTTTAATGGCTTATCTCACCCAGTTTAACAGTAAATGTCTGTTAAACACTTTCTAACACTCACCTAGGAAGAAGACAAATAAGTAGGGAAAAATGTTGGGTGAGGAAAAGATGCACTTTATGGCCAAACGTACAGTATGTGAACACCTGATCTTCATACCCATATGTGGTTCTTCCCTAAACTGCTGCCACAAAGATGGAAACACAAAGTTGTATAGAATATCTTTATATGCTGTATTTCATTGAACGGAACCAAGAGGTCCAAACCAAAATCTAGTGGAAAGCCTTCCCAGAAGAGTGGAGGATGAGATCTACCATCCATTGATGTGGGTCTCATCTTAGGCACCACCAATAACCCAGCATCAGTGGTTCTGAGAGTCTGAGCAGGGATGTAAGACTGTTGGAGCTCAGAGAGATAAGGCGGGGTGAGGCCAGGAAGTACTTTGTAAATAAGGAGGAGTTTATATTGAATAGAGGGTATGCACGTGACGTCACGGTAGCCGGAGCTCGCCACGGTCACGCCCACTGAGTGACAAAATGACTGAGCAGGAGCATTAGTGTACAGCGTGAATTCCGCGAGAAAACAGAAAAAAAACGTATCTAAAATGGGGAAAAAGCTATGATTGACTGTGCTAACAGATTCAACAAGAATTCAGAGCTATCTTTTTACAGAATGGCAAAAAAAAATTCACTCCTTTTTTTACTAAGTCGAGCAGTGTACGTGTACGTTCTTTTGGCATGAGGTATTCACGTTGTACAATGATGAATAATTTGCTTCATATTTCTTTTTAAACGCTGCCTATTTCCACTGATGAATAACGGGGGCTCATTCATTCTCTGACTGTGTTTTACCTTCACAAATATATAACGTTAGTAAATGGAAGAAGTGTTAGCGACAATCAAACTAGGACTAGCTAGCTCCAACAAATCCCGCCTTGAAGTAGGACCAAGCGTCAAGGCTTTTGTATGCCTTCAGGCTCTGCGTAAAATCAGGTACATATAAATGTCAGGAAAACCAATTTCGTTCCATGGACCACAGGTTCTTGGGCTAGTTGTAAAGGTCACTGTTGAGTCCAACTGCCTTTAATTTAAGCTGATAATCGTTAGTTATACTAGCGTTTTCGCAGCTTACCCTAGTAAAACCAGCCATTTTGCTGGATGTTTTGCCTCTCAATCTGGCCCTCTATTCTCTGACATGGGTTGTCAGCATAACTGTTGGAATAATTGGTATGAGCTGAATTTTAAATATGCTGAAGTCTATTTACCAGTAATGCCAATGAAGAAGGAATTACAGTAATCCAAGTGTCGGGTTATGAAAGCATGAACCAGGATTTGAGCATGTTTCAAACTATTGGCTGAGAAAGCAATGTTGTGGAGCTGCTAGATTTTCATGCAATGTTCATGACATGGGGTTCAAATATTGTCAAAAATGAAAGCTAGATTGCAAAGATTTGTAGAATTTGACAGTGATGACATGTTTATAATCTCCCCCCTGAACACAAACACACACAGTGTTGCAGCACACCTGCAGTTGTGTGCGAACACAGAACAATGGCCTTTGTTAAACCACTGATATCAGGAACAATAGCAGAGATGACAGTTTGTGCTGGGGAGAAGTTGTGGAGCCGAGATAGCGCACCTGAAAAAGCCGGGTGAAGATGTCGAACTCGAACACGGAGATGTAGTCGTTGCAGGTGAGGTCTATTGTGGACTTCAAGGCCATTGCCTCTAACCCAGAGCTGATTGGGTGAAACTCGTGCAGTGCTTGTCTGAAGACCTTCCACTGGACAATAGTCCTGGGCAGATCAGGGAAATATCAAGTTACACTGTAAGCCAAAAATGACGGTCATATTGTGATTCATATTACACGATCATTCATATATTACATCTTTCAGCACAAAGAACACTCACTTGTCTCCAAATGATCTTCTCCAGAATTCTGCTGCATCTGCCTTCGTGATCCTGAAATTATCCCCTTGGAACAGACCGCTGGGAAAGATGGCTTTGAGCTCAGCCAGCATGTGACTGAAGATTAGAGATAGTTTGGTCAGGTTTCGTCTGAAAGTAAAGCAAACAAAAGAAGGTCGTCAAGAATCATGTACAATAATAATATTCATCCATCCTCAACCGCTTATCCGTAATCGGGTCACGGGGGCAGCAGCTCCAGCAGGGGACCCCAAACTTCCCTTTCCCGAGCCACATTAACCAGCTCTGACTGTGGGATCCCGAGGCGTTCCCAGGCCAGTGTGGAGATGTAATCTCTCCACCTAGTCCTGGGTCTTCCCCGAGGTCTCCTCCCAGCTGGACGTGCCTGGAACACCTCCCTAGGGAGGCGCCCAGGGGGCATCCTTACCAGGTGCCAGAACCACCTCAACTGGCTCCTTTCAACGCAGAGGAGCAGCGGCTCTACTCTGAGTTCCTCTAGGATAGCCGAGCTTCTCACCCTATCTCTAAGGGAGAAGCCAGCCACCCTCCTGAGAGAACCCATTTCGGCCGCTTATACCCACGATCTAGTTCTTTCGGTCATTACCAGGTCCGATCACACTAGGAAACCGATGGAGTACCTACTCCGGGTAGGGAATGAGGACTTAACCCAAGTGAAGGAGTTCAAGTACCTCGGGGTCTTGTTCACGAGTGAGGGGACATTGGAGCGGGAGATTGGCCGGAGAATCGGAGCAGCTGGAGTGGTATTGCAATCGCTCTACCGCACCGTTGTGAAGAAAAGAGAGCTGAGCCGGAAGGCAAAGATCTACCAGGCAATTCCGATCAAAGATCTCGATCTACCGGGCAATTTTCGTTCCTACCCTCACCTATGGTCACAATAATAATAATTAAAAAAAAAAAAAAAAAAAAAAAAAAAAAAAAAAAAACCACACACACACACACACACACACACACACACACACACACACACACACACACACACATTCAGACATTAATAAAAAAAAATTACATTTATTTTATTATATATTATTTAGGACGGCATGTTTGTGCAGTGGATAGCCTAACCTAACATGTTAACATTCCAGGCTCCCTGGTTTGATCCTGACATATTAGGTGGATTGTTTATGATAAATTGCCCCTAAATGTGAATGAGCCTGTGAACATGTGTGTGCAGGATGCTCTGTGATGGACTGGTGGCCCGTCCAGGGTGTATTCAGAACACGCCCCCAGTGTACCCGGATACAATGTGACCCTCACCAGGAACAAAAGGTTACTGAAGATGAATGAACGAAAATATATATTATTTATCACTGAAGCAGATGAACGCCGGTACTGAAGCTCTGAAGTGAGCAGGGAAGGAGGGGAAAGCTATGGCTGATGCTACTGGGCCTGGGCGCAAGGCGAGGTGAGGCAGGGAGTCCAGCAGTGAGAGGAAAGGGGGAAAGTAGAAAGCCATGATTTAAAGGCCAGCACAGTGGGGGATTGTGCAAGCGCTCCAGTCTGGAGAATTGACATGCACAACATAGTGTGAGTGTGTGGCAGGACTGCAGCTGCCTCCAAACAAGCCTAGTTCAAGCGCTCTCTCTCTCTCTCTCCCCAGCACCTCTATACCCCCCACCCCCACACACAAATACAGGTGAGCACGAGAATCAGAACACAGCAAGCACAAGAATCTCCCAAGTGGTGATGCTAAATAGACAGACCAGGCTCATTTCATAAACAACGTTACAGATCAATACGAAACTCTGGATATTTCTTTTTCTCCTCCAGATGTCATTCATCTTCGCACACACCCGACATTCTCCTGCTGTTCTCAGCATTTTCTTGAACCTATTAATCTTTCTTCCACTAGAAATGTGAAGCGAAAGTACAAAGCGCATTGCCTTTAGCGGCGACTCTGAAATTGTGGTCGGAGTGCCATATATTTTTATATTTATATATTTTTATATATATATATATATATATATATATATATATATATATATATATATATATATATACATACATATACATACATATATATTTTTATATTATATATATATATATATATATATATATATATATAAATATAAAAATATATATATATATTACACACACACAGACACACACACATATATATACACACGCTCTGAGAGCAAATACTCACTAAGTCATTGATCGATCACAGTAAAATGAAAGAGAGCTAGACCCCGTTGGCAATGTGTGGTTTTTTGTTTTTTTTAAAGGCTTTGTGCAAAAACGTGGCAATGTGCTGCCCTCAATGGGGAACAGCTGTGCTGCATTGCCAAACACCAGCAAAGCATGCATGAGAATGTTAACATGTGGGCAAAAAAACCCACAGAATGCTACATATATAAAACATTAGCAATGCAACCACAATGAAATGAACAGTAATGTCGGATATAAAACATGACAGGGTGGTGTGAAGTAGAGTACACTACTCTGCAAAAACCTTTTAATAAAATAAAATAAAAAAGGGCTAAGGCCCAAATGGCAAAATATTAAGCCTTTAATGGTCTTTACAACAAATCATTGGTCAGGAAATTAGCAAGAATTAAACAAATAGATAAAGTAGCTTAGCATGGGATAGATTTTGGGTTTATTTTGTTGATTTGTTAGCAATGATTTGTTAATTAGTTAGAACAGGTTAGTTCCTGTTGACACTTATGAGCATTAACAAGTTGTTCCATCACCTCATCAGGCTCTCTATTTTGTCTCTCAAAGTTCACACGGGGTGGGGGGGGGGGGGGGGGGGTGGGGTCTAACGCTGCTTATCATAGTAGTGAGAAACCGCAAAGCCATCCATCCTGATGACTTTTCCGGTGTCTGAAAAGGTAATGCTTTACCTAGGACTGTTACAAAGTGCCAACATCGGAGACTCCTTCCAAATATACTAAATACAGTGCCGCAGGAATGAGTCCTAAAACTCATTTTAGCACTTCCGGTTCCATCGTCCTGAAGTCAATGGGTTTTTGGTTAAATGCCTGAAATAAGGTCTGTGGTTAACACAAGCTCAAGATATGATCACTTTTTGTACTACGACATAAAATACATCAGTAATACCCCAATCATGATTTTTTTTTTAAAAGCTTTTAAGTGCCTTGAAAAAGGCGGTCGCTTACAAGTGGCTAAATGGGACTACAGAGGTTGTCAGGGACATTAAACATCACGCTGAACTGGAAAAAACTCATCTACTACAGCCTTGCTGGGCTCTTGTAAACTACTCCAACTCAAACTTTCCAACTTGTAGTGTTGTCAATTTATAGTATTTTCCAATTGTAGAGTTTTTTTGTTTTTTTAAAATAAAGACTGAAGGAGTTGTCGGAAGCAGGGTGCATGGTGGCTTAGTGGTTAGCACGTTTGCTTCACACCTCCAGGGTCAGGGGTTTGATTCCCACCGTGGCCCTGTGTGTGCGGAATTTGCATGTTCTCCCCGTGCTGCGGGGGGTTTCCTCCGGGTACTCCGGTTTCTTCCCCCAGCCCAAAGACGTGTATGGTAGGCTGATTGGCATGTCCAATGTGTCCGTAGTGTATGAATGGGTGTGTGAATGTGTATGTGAGTGTGCCCTGTGATGGATTGGCACCCCGTCCAGGGTGTACCCTGCCTTGTGCCCCATGCTCCCTGGGATAGGCTCCAGGTTCCCCGTGACCCTGAAGAAAGGATAAGTGGTATAGAAGATGGGTGGATGGATGGAGTTGTCGGAAGCTTAGTGATGAAGACATGTGACCATGGTGTAGTTCGTTTATAGACTAATTTTAGCTTTTCACTTCTAGTGACTGTATTTAGGCTTCAAATTTCATATAATTTGTGTTTATTTGTGAAGATTATCTTGATGAACAAAACGTGTAAGAAACTTTATCTTTAAAAAAAATATTTTCTGTAATAATCCAAAAGCCAATGGAAAAACCCTATTGGCTTTTTGTCGAGGGAACCAGGGTAATGCTAACTTTCGGGTTGGCCTACAAGAATACGTCATCCCTACAGCACTCTCTAAACGTATTCTCCTAGAAAGCTTCACCACATCAACATTTCCACCAATACATTACATTTATTCATTTAGCAGACACTTTTATCCAAAGCGAGTTACTAATGAGGAAATACATGCAAAAGCGATTTATCAAGCAGAGAACAATACAAGTAGTGCTACCATACAAGATTTACAATTGTGTCCTAGAGAAGCAAAGGGCACAGAGGAGAGGTATAAGAGCCAAAGTTGTTTTTTATTTATTATTATTATTTATTTATTTTTTAAAATAATGGGGGGTTGGCAGTCAGTCATTAACGATCGCAAATTGCGTGAGGGAACGTAAGCCTCAAGGAGAGTGGTGAGGTAGGGGGGTGCTGTTCCAGATAAGGTCTTGTACGTGTGCATCAAAGCCTTGAATTTGATGCGGGCAGCTACAGGAAGCCAGTGGAGAGAGATGAAGAGGGGTGTGACATGGGTCCTTTTGGGCTGGTTGAAGACTAGGCGTGCTGCTGCATTGTGAATCATTTGAATGGGTTTGATGGAGCTGGCTGGGAGGCCCGAGAGTAGTGCAGTAGTCATCTCAAAACTGGACAAGAGCCTGGACTAGTAGCTGTGTAGCCTGTTTGGTGAGATAGGGTCTGATTTTCTTGATGTTATACTGAATGAAACTACAAGAACGTGCAGTTGTTGAAATGTGGTCTGTGAAGGTCAAGCTGTCAAACGTCACCCCAAGGTTCCTATCTGGCTTGAGTGACCACACCCAATAATTACATTCGTACATCTCAACACTTCTGTGCTAAGAACAGTTCTAGTTGTGTGACTCAAATGAAAACCTTTTTTTCTGGATCGCTGATTACAAATACATGTCTCAGATGTGTATCTGCATTTTGCTCAATGCAAACGTTCCAACACTATGTTCCACAGTACTGAAATTAAGGTTTTCATCTGTCTCACCCTTGTATACATCGTACTCTACCTTTCTTAAAAATTCATCATCTCAATCTGCCCTTACATTGTCAGAATTGGAGCCGTTCCCATGGGGCTCTCGTGGAGCTTGTTTGTTTGGTTAGGGTAGCAGGGTTTAATGCTATATGAAGCCCCATCTCTTCCTCTGGGACTCCTGCCAGCACTTTTCACTGTGAATCTCCGTTTTTAACTCGCAGATCCTCCTATACGGTGCTTGCAGCCTATAGAGAATGCTGGCTGAGTGGATAGCAAGACTGAGTGGCAGTAATTATGCAAACTACAAAGACACTAGTTGGGAAGTGTTTACGTGAAAATTATACAGAAAAAGTGTTCTTGGTTTATATGTGCCATGGGGTCCTCTTGCTTACTACAACATATGTTAGTGGCTCTAAAATCATTCATAAACGGTTTTCAAATGTCTGATTGATTACACGGCTCCTACTGATTAAAATGAACAATATATCTAGGACTGTATGAAAACTCCCCCCCCCCCCCCCCACAAACCCTCAAATGTCCACCCACGCAATAGTTTTTATGACCAAGTACGAACACACAAGCCATCGCCCCCTCCTCCATTTTTCTATTCAGGCTCTTGGCCTCTCCTTGTCATGACACTGCATATGAGCCAAACCTTCCCTAGATACTGTGCTTTTGTAAGCCTTCCTCCTCTTTTGGCCTGACCTTTAACCTGCAGCTGGCTGCTCCCTTCCTGTTTCCTGTTTTCCATGATAAAAAAACCAGGCCAACAACAGAGGAGAGACAGAAGTCTGCGAATGCCCAAGGCGGACAATCAAAGAGCCCTTCTACATCCCCACCTATCACTGTGTGCTACGGAACTTGAACAGAGGTAACTCAAATGAGAGGTTAGGTCTTGAGGTCACATTTGAAATGTTGTGCAACAATGTATATTTTGCCAAACACCCTAGACTTCCTTTTTGACTTTCAGTATTTGCCAATATTGGACCATTCGGTCCCGTGCTATGTGAAAGACTGACCTGCATCCCTACTTATACGACGCACTAAACGTATGTAGTCTTTTTGTGAAGAGAAAGTACATACTTTTGAGTGTGTAGTAAGAGTATGCACGTACTGGGACATACTAACGTCATATAATGGAAGAGAATGTGGTTGCCTAGTGCACACCGTCACCGTAAACAAACTCCTTGTTGCATTTTAGCTTTTCCATTCATTGATTATTCCTTATATTTAATTTAAATATTTAATTAATTAAAAATTTTCTTTACCATTCCCTTGATTTATTTTTCCATGTTTCATTTACACCTCTCTAAAATGTGTCCTTTAATTCGATGACACAAACAGTCCCAAAACTCCTCCTCCTGCAAAGAGTTGTGGGCAATATTAGACGTAGCTCATTACAACAACAACCAGCTGCTAAATAAATTTGTATTTATAGCCTACCATATAGCGGGAGATCGTATGTTAATACACAAATTATATAATCATAATCAAAGGCCATTTATGGTGTTGTCTGTTAGTCTGGTGTGGGTTTATTTGAGTGCGGCAAAATCCAGTCAGGTGAATTCTGCTGGTTCACTTCAGGTTCTGCCGCTGCGATGGATCTTGTTGGGAAACCAAATGTTACATCGGGATCTGGGAACCCGATCTGGGAACATTTTTGGATTCGTGCCTAACGAGAGAAAAATGTGTGACTGTGTTCAATTCTCCAGTCCCTCATTCTTCGACTTCTCCCTAGGTCAATCACAATACCGTATCCCAAAATGCCCTCGGGCTGTTTCTCATTCAAACACAACACAACACAACACAACACAACAAGGCTGTATGAGTTGTTTCACTGACGGAAGTGCTAAAATAAAGTCTCATTTGATTTTTTGATATTTAGGTTTTTATTTAATTTAAGCATATAAAATTGTATATTATTAACCTCCCACTGTAGTAGAAATCTGCCACCATCACAGCCCTAAATATTACAGTTGCAATCAAAATTATTCAACCCCCACTGTACATCAGGTTTATTGTCAAAATTTACAGAATTTCAGCTGTCACCAGAGATTTTCTATAGGGTTTAAGTCAGGTGACTGTAATGGCCCTGTAGAATCTTCCAGGACTTCTGCAACCAAGCCTTGGTGGAATTTGAGGCATGCTCGGGATCATTGTCCTGTTGGAAGGCCCAATGACTCCCAAGCTTCAGCTTCCTCACAGACGGCATGACGTTTTCCCCTAGGATTTCCTGATTCTTCAATGAATCCATCTCGCCTTCCACACGCTGCAGGTTTCCAGACCAGAGGATGCAAAGCAGCCCCAGAGCATCACCGAACCACCACCATGCTTGACTGTGGACAGAGTGTTAGCATCGCTCCATTGGCTCCCTGTCCATTTTAGGATTCAGTTTAAGATTCTGTTGTTTGTCTTTAAAACTCTTAATGATCAAGCTACTTCTTATCTCAAAGATCTTCTTACACCACATTCATCTATGAAATCAACAGATTTCTAAGGTCTTCTGATAGGTTTCTTCTGTATGTCCCTTGATCCCGTTTAAAAACTAAGGTGGATAGAGCTTTTTCAGTTGCTGCCCCTCGTTTATGGAATCAATTGCCACTGGACATCTGCCTTGCACCTTCAATTACCAATTTTAAAAATAGGCTTAAAACATCTCTTCTCCCAGGCGTTTTAACCTAATTTTTTTTACTATTGTCTATCTTGATTTGGTTTTATCCTGTTTTCTATTTTACTTTTCTTTACTCTGTTCAGCACTTTTGTCAGTTCCGCTGTGTTAAATGTGCTTTATAAATAAAATTTACTATAGTGTGAAATAGGGATGTCACGATACCAAAAATCTAGTAGTCTGTACTGATACCACCAAAAGTACACGATACTCAATACCAAAGTCGATATCACGGTGTGGTATAAAAATAAAATAAGAAAAAATTTAATTAAAAACTCTCCTGGAGGACATCCTCCTCTGGCTGATACTGGAAAAAGAGAGAGAGAGAGAGAGAGAGAGAGAGAGAGAGAGAGAGAGAGAGAGAGAGAGAGGGGAGAGATTTTAGTTATCAAACACTGTCTGACAATGAGTGGAGGCTACAGTGGAGGTGCAGCACTCCTAAACGCACGCACGCACACACTATACTCTGAATGCAAGCATTAGTTTAAATTCATTGATATGGTGGCAGGCCAAAAAGATTTATTAAAAGCATGAACATTTGAATAATTATTAGTGACATTAGGCTACATTTAGCTGACAGGACACGGGCTGAATGGCGTTGCATGGTGACCCATTCGGAGGTAGTTTATAACACTGCAATGCTTTCGCGTCGTTAACAAATAACTGGCTATCGCAAACATTACATGGAGCATAACGTTAGCTGGTTTCACAGCTACAATGCCAGCTGCCTCAAACAAACATAATATAGCACCGTCTTTCAGGTGCTTTGCCAAATTCCAGGTGTTTCCTCGCTTTGTTTGAAATGAACTATAGCATCGGTTGCAGACCGGCTTCAGAGCATCAATTATATGTTTGTCGTCATCCGCCTCGGATGTGAAGCATTTACATATTCCATACCACCTTCCCTCTCAACGAGTCACGGCGAGCTAAACTTCTGTAGTTTTTCCCCCATGTGCTTGTAGTTGTTGTTGTTCTTCACCACTTATGGACAGACTAAAACACTTGTTTTTTCATTTGCTGCCCCCATCAGGTCCGGAAGAATTGCAACCTCGGTACCTCCACTAGAAACGGTTCCAATGCTGCTCCAGAAAAACAAGTACCGTCACGTTTTAAGAATGTTGGTACCAACTTGTAACCGAAGTATCAGTTCTCGTGACATCCCTAGTGTGAAAGTAAATGAAAGTTCATTATGGTTTTTATATAAAGTCTGTTTGTTGAACTAGACTATTGTTCACTAAAGGAGATTTGAGTGCAAAATTGTATGTGGTAATTGCAGTCCTAAGGCCATAGCAACCATAGTCCCAGCAACCACAATGAGAATGTCCATGTGGAATTGAGGTCCAAAACTATTTCAATGGTACTTTAAGCGGTACCAATAATACAATTTAAATATCAATAGGCAACAACAGGCACAGAAACATGTTAATACAACATGCACAGTTAAAGCAGCATTGCCATTTTTATGTCTTATTTGTTTTTACAGTCTGAATAATATGTCAGTTGTAACAGTCATCATTTCTTTTAAACAGTCACCATCAGTGAAGGGGTACTTCCTGTACTTGGTTAGGAGGTGGTTAACACTGAATGAAGCCCTGGTAGCAGCTTTAGCTCTCTCACTTGGTTTTGTGAAAGTGACTGTTGGGCTTTTAAAACAAAGTTCATCTGCTGAATTCTTTTCTCTACTATTTCGCTCTTGGGTGGGAAGGAGTCCTTGAACTTCAGATGGTAAGTGGTGTGATGGTGTGCCGAATCACCCCCTTTTTTGACAATGCGAAAGCCTGGTAACATATCAAGCAGGCATTCTTTTCTTTCACCAATGAAAAAGCAAATTCATTTTCTGCTTCAGCATAAAAATTATTCACATTTTCACCTTCTTTCATTGCACGGCTATGGTTTCCTGAAAAGAGTTCACACTAGCTGGCTACGTAGCTTAACAGCAGGTTGACGTGACGCAGTCGGAAATGGTTAAAGCACAGGTAACCTAATTTCATTACAGATTTTCTTGGGCTTCTTCCTGCCCATACAGTTGCACACCATCAATTAAATATGCCAACCAGCAAATACTTGACCCATGCTTGTGTTTTTTTTATTTTTATTTTAAAACACGATGTGATCATTGACAGCACATGGATGCTTGCGATCTACCAAATCGACTGGCAGATCACGATCGACAGCACTGATTCAGAGGCTTAAAAGCTCCGTCCACCAGGGGGCTGAGCTGAAATATACCTAGCCAGCAATGGGAAAATCTTTGAAAACTTCCTACGATGTTTGTGTAGCAAAATAAAGATGGCTGGAGAAAAGGTTATGATGATGTGTATGTTGAGAAAGTAGCAGGCACAGCAGTGCCAACATGGATGGCATTTCAGGCTATTAAACTGATCTTGGTGCCACAGCAGAGCGTATATTAAAAGGTCGACCGATTGATTGGCACAAATCCATACCAATAGTTTTGCACGGATGTGTCCCTTGCGGGAGCGGCTGGGAGGTGTCCGCGGTCCACATTTCGAGAGCGGCCTCTAGAGGCGAAATAAAAAATATCACTGATAAATTTTGTTGTGTTATTTGAAGTGCTTTTTGAGTCATTCTGGATGTCTTGATTTTTATTTGTCATTTGGATCTATACATTTTATTACTTTAATATGTATTAATAGTTCATATACACACGCACACACACACATACATATATACACACACACACGACCATTTATATATTTAATAAGTACATTTTCATACAGTCAGTACCGTTTATTTTTGTAATAAAGTTCAGCTATGTTTTACTTTGAGTATTATGTTGATTAATCGGTTATCAGCAGGTACAGCCCAACTTAGTGATCAGTATCTGTAAAATCGCTTGACCTCTAGCGTATATAATTCTGCCCCTACACTTAGGTCTGTGTTGCACAGTTCGCATGGTGCCATGTACAGTTTGTGGATGTGCACAATTGGCATGTTTGCATGAACACTGGAAACACACTATCGCCATCTCACATATAGTTATTGTTACACATATAGATATAGATCATGTTATTTGAGTTGGGCATTGAGAGAGACTCAAGTAGGATTTAATCCAGCTTATATTAAAAAAACAAAACACCACAACATTCTATTGAATATAAAAGGATGCACCCAATTTCTGAAATAGAGTTTCCTGGGTGTACTTTTTTGATACAGTCATCACTATACAAATTTAACTCTCCGGAACTGGCTTCACACCAGATCTGTCAGGAAACAGCAGTGACAGCAGCCTCGCACTCCACTGCACACACATTCACACCATAATTAACCACGCAAGTTCTTTTTTTTTTTTTTTTTTAAATAGCACCCATTCACTGGAAATGTACACTTTAACAGTTTCAATAACATTTTAAAGTCTTTATTTCCTTTCGAAAGTGTTTAAAGATGACACAAAGGGAAAAGGGAACAAAGCCTGTGTGTGTGTGTGCGTGTGTGTTTTAATTAGGTCCTGAGGGCAAACGGAGAAGTGCACTACTGTGCTGTCATTGGAGTTTGCGAGTGCACTCACGAGAGTATAAATAAACATGATGCAGTTAAGCCAGGCCGGGGCTCAGTGCAGGGGAAAGGTACAGCATGCTGTAACTCAAGCGTGTTTCCATCCAAAAGCCACATGGCTAGCCTGCAGCGGAGTGGGTAAAAATGGCCGAACGAGTTTCTACTCCAGTGAGGAAGTTCATAAAATGGGGGTCATTTAGCAGTTCCATTCTTGTAAGCAGTTCACGCTTGTGTGGTTTAATGTGATCTTGTTAACGGACAAATGAAAGATTCTGATTAAAGGGTGATTTAAAAGTCATTATCTTGGTGACTAGAATGGTTTCATTACTTAAAATTAAAAGGCCTTTACATAGCCTTTGCATCTGGGTAATGAGTAGGTGAAAAAACAACTTAAGGCAGAGTGTAGTGCTTTAAAAAAAATAAATAAAAAAAATAAAAAATCATTAACTGCTGATAGAAGCATTTCTTGTGACATAAGTACTAAACTGGCATATGGTGAACGAAGGTCGAAATCAATTTAATATCCTGAAAAAAAAAGTGTTCAAAATTTTAGAAGGGACGAAAATATAAGCCATGTGCACGGTTATTTACATTTTCTGCGGTAATCCCACGAAACGAGGAAAAGCTCGGTCTGCAATGAGCACCATTTTATCTAAAATCTTCATCGTCTGCCGCTGCGTCTTTCTTACTGATGAGGTTTACTCATTGCTCAGCTCAAACAAGGGTTCAGATAATGCATGAGCGTAACAGGATGTAGATACTAAACATGCTGTAGAAGTACAAAAGAGATACCTTTACCACAACACATGCATTCGTTGCCATTACACAGAAAGCCTGAACTGAAGGAAACTGTATCACGATCTCATCACACAAAAGCAGCAAAGTCAGTTACACCACACAGCCTGACGTTCAAGCAGTCTACACTTGAAAAAACGCGTTGTTTTATCGGCCGTGTTTTACATATCCTGTAGCTGACTCATTCATACAGAACCTTTAGGTCCAAGATTAGATGAAATGATAGCCAAAATGAGATGGGTGATTGCCTTGGGTGGGGGTTCAGAGTAGTACGAGTAGTACGCACCCCACGTGCATTTACAGAGAACAAGAATCTGCAACGCCATTGTGGTCTAAATTTAGCACCTGGTGGAAGGTCCTCTTGAAACTAGTCTAGACACACAAAACCAGGACACAAATACACACCAGAAACAGCATGCCTTAACAGAATGTAGACTACACAGTTCCCATGCAGTACACAAATGATCATTTGCAAACTCAGGTAGATGACTGCAAACAAAAAACAGAAAAAGAACGAAAATAATAAGGGTGAAAACTGCAAGGCAGTGATATAAGGATAAGGCAAGTGCATGACTACACCACTGCAAATCCCTCACATGCTCTTGGTGCTAATGGACTAATCTGCATTATAATGGAGGATAGGTCACCTTTGTGCACAGCAGTGTTAAAAGCTGGATTGGCAAGAAAAATATACATGAAACATCAACAGAATATGAAAAAACACTGAGACAGCTATGAAAATTGATATACGGTCATGTGAAGTACACCCCATGGAAATTGTTGACTTTTTTGATCTTGGACAAACAAACATTTGCTCATCTTTGAAACGGTGCATATTAATAAAAGTTGATATACTTGAACAAAACCACAAGGAAAATAGCTTTTTAAATCATTTATTCAAAAGAAATATCAATAGATGTGATACTCCTCTGTGGAAAAAGTAAATGCACCCTTGGTTTCAGAAGCTAGTATTGCCCCCTTTGGCAGAAATAATTTCTTGTAGGCATTTTGCATAATTGTCCACCGGTCTCTGTCATCGGCTTGCTGGAATTTTTTACCACTCTTCCACGCAATATTCTTTCAGTTGCAAGATGTTTGAGGGTTTTCTTGCATGTATTGTCTGTTTCAGATGTGGGGGGGGGGGGGGGGGACGACAACATTTCAATGGGATTCAAATCCAGGCTTTGGCTAGGCCATTCCATAACCCTCCATTTCTTCTTTTTGAGCCATTCCTTGATGGATATGCTAGGGTGCTTAGGATCATTATCTTGTTGAAAGGTCCACTTTCAGTTCAATTTCAACTTTCGGAAAGATGGACTCACATTATCTTCAAGCACTCTTTGATATGATGCAGAAGTCATAGTTGAATCAATGATTGCAAGCTGTTCAGTATGTGAGGCAGTGAAGCAACCCCAAACCATAACATTTCCACCACCATGCTTCACAGTTGGTATGAGGTGCATCTCCTGAAAAGCTGTCTTTGGGCTGCACCAAACGTCTACTCTTACCGTGGCCAAAAAACTTTATCTTTGATTCGTCTGTCCAGAGCACATTATTCCAAAAGGCCTGGTCTTTGCTTATATGCTCATCGGCAAACTGTAATCTTGCTCTAATGTTCTTTTTAGACAGCAAAGGCTTTTTCCTGGCACGCCTCCCATGCAGGTCAAATTTGTGCAATCTCTTTCTGATCGTAGACGCATGCACTTTGACACCAACAGTTGCAAGACTTACTAGCAGATACTGTGATAAAATTTGGGGGTTATTGGAGACTTATTTTTGCATCAGATGGTCTGCTCTTGGCCTAAATTAGCTGGGAAGGCCAGCCCTGGACAAACTGGCAGTTCTTTGAAATCTGCACCACTTGTACACGATTTTCCTTACAGTGGAATGATGTATTTCAAATAGTTTTGAGATCTTTTAAATCCCATGCCAGACTCGTATGCATCCACAATCTTTTTTCTGAAGGCCTTATAGAACACTTTAGATCTTGGCATGACGACACCACACACCTCAGTAACAAACGGAACACCAGACACTAGATATGAGAGGGGCATAAATATGACAGGTTCCACCTGCACTCCCCAAGCAGGTTCTAATCACTGGCACCCAATCTTGAACACCTGATTCTAATTTTATGGATTTGAAGGTGTGATAAATGTAGGTGTGTACTTATTTTTCTATGTGCCTGATGTGTTTTTTTTTATTATTATTATTAATTTAAATTAAGTTACTACAAAAGTAAATTTTGTGTCATTTGATAGAGTGTATCATCTTTATTAATAGGCACTGTTTCAAAGAGGATGAAATATTAGCTATGTAACTATGTAAAAAAAAAAAAAAAATTCCATGGGGTGTACTTAATTTTTTTCACATGCCTGTATTATTACATATTTAATGGATTTGATACATCAATAATCTGTTCTGTGGTTTCCCCACATAATTGAGCTTCATTTAATTTATTATTGTTTTGTTATAGTTGTGTGTGGGGTTGTACACTTTGCATACAATTAATCAGTGATGGTTGGTCATGATGTTAGATGGAAGAGATAAAATCTATTATCGATCAACAATGAAACTTATTGTTGAGCAATGCATCACATCTCAAATCTAGACTGCATAATAAGAATGCAGTACACTATTACACGCACACACACACACAAAGGTAGATTCTTGATTTCCCTTTTTTGTTTGTTTTTTGTTCTCTGTAATATCCAATGGGGTTTGTGTTTATTTCCTCTGAATAACAAACATGCTAAACTGAAAGTTGTAAGCTTTTCGTTCAAGCCAAAAAACACTTAACGTCCAGTTCTATCATGCAAGTTTAATTTTTACTTTGACTGGACAAAGTGTGCTTTGTATCTCAAACAGCTTCCTAGTTCAGTAGTCAGGGAACTAATCAGGGATTCGGCCATTTTAAGAACTGTCTCAATTGCAAAATCCTTCCAGTGCACTGGAATGTCCAATAATGCACCGCAAAAACCAGGGAGCATCTATGCTCACTATGTTCCCTTACTGGAAATGAGGTCATTTTCTGAAGTCTCTCAGCTCGGGAAAAAAAAAAAAAAAAAAAAAAAATGGTGGATGAACTCTTCAGCCAGCTTCGTCTACAAATGTAAGTAACTTGTTATTGTATCTCTCAAATGATTACTTACGTTAGCGATTTTTAACTTTCTTTGATGTCCTATATATGGTTTGTCTAATGATTGTGAGTCTAATGTGAGTCTAATGATTTAAAAAAAAAAAAAAAAAAAAAAAAAAAAAAAAAAAAAACTAGCTAGCTTTCGATCTTGCCATTACAGAAACACATGTGATGAAGCTAACAAATTTATACGACATATAATGGCAGAAAGATATCGGTCCTGCCTGTTGTTGATAAATGACATTGGTGATGTTTTACAATGCGAGTATGTAGTCATGTCACCGGAAATTGAGTCATCAATGTCCCAATGTGTAGTGTGCCAGGGTCGTTACCAGCGCCCGAACTCGTGTTCACGATATACTGATTCATGACCTAGGGAGCTGATTGGAACACACCCTGTATTTCTAGGGGAAAAACTGAGTAAATAATCCACCTTGCTCGTGTTCATTATGTCTGTGACTGTATTTAACGTGTACTTTGTCAATCACCGCCTATGACGTGTTATGGATGTGTCAGAGATGTGGGCTGAAAAATATCAACGCAAACAGAGATTAAATCTAGGTGGAGGCATGTCACTCTCAGACAGGTTTACACGAATCTATAGTCTGGGCTGAAAAAAAAAACAAAAACAGCCCCAGTGTCACGTCTTCATTCTATTTTGGTGACCTTTGGCGGTGGTATTCTACTTGGGCCTACCAAATAAAAAATAATCCACTTTAAAGTGCACCTATTATGGTTTTATCAGATATTACCTTTCAAGTAGTGTGTTATAGAGCTGTCTGTGAATGTAAAAAGTCTGCAAAGTTTCAAAAATCAAAGCGCATGACCAACGGAGTTATTGACTCCCAAAAGAAGGAACCGATTCTGAACAGCTGAAACGAGTCGTTAGTAATTCCAGACTTACTTCCTGTACAAACCTACGTAGGTTTTAACAAATAGCCCCACCTCTGGTCTTCATTGGCAGACCAATCACAACAGACTGGGACATCTGACCAATCACAACAGACTAGGACATCTGACCAATCAGAGCAGAGTATGCTCTCTGAAAGGAGGAGTTTAGAATGAATCCTTTAGAACGGATCATTTAACGAGTCATTTGTGATACTGGGGGAAAGAAGGTAATGCTGCAGTTTAAAGTATAAACACGTTAAAGTGTTTTTTGACCTTGGATGCATGTAAATCTATTGCATGAGACCTTTAAAATGTTTCAAAATCATAATATGTGCGCTTTAATGACATTAACAGCAAATAATCTGACGAGGATGCCAAAAAAATAAAACCCCGTATACTTCTGTGAAAGCCCTGTTAGCGCATTTATACTAGACACACATTGTTTACATCAGTGTTTTATATACACAAATGTCACACTATTCCAAATTCATGATGCTCAGGAGAACTGCATGGTTTTCATCCTGGTTAATTAGAAATGCACCATATGATACAATACAAAATAACATGAGAAACATATGAATGTATTTGGCAATACGTAGTAGTCATGACTGTGACACTTATAACAGGCTTTGGGAGTTGGACTGGTTTCACTGATCACACGGTAATCTTGACCTGTGGTACTAATGATGAAATTATAATTAAACAAACAATTACATTAGGAGACATTGTTTGCAAACTAGATTACACACACACAGCCAAAAATATATCAACATTTTTTTTCTTTCATCAAATAATTATTAGACGCAGAGGATCAGCTTCTTCCGTGTCTTGTATTGTCAGGTGCATGCTACTAAAATTTGGAGAGTGAATTATATGCCATCTGCTTCTATTACATCGTGTAAAGCTCAGCATTCTGGATCAAAGCAAGACTCGACCCCCCTGTGCAGCGACGCATATGGTGTAATCATTTATCTCGCTTTTTAACTTCCTCCCACCTGTTTCTTTCTGCAGAACAAACTGGATTGCGGATTATAAAAAGCAGGTTAATACAAGTGCAAGTGCCAAAAACAAGCTATTTATTTATTTAACAAAAAATTAAAAAATGAAATAAAAAACCTATAAAACAGAAGAACTAGGTGTACGCAGTGAGACAAGATGACCTCCACTAGCCCCACTGAGCTTATCTGATAGTGCAGTCTTGATGGTGAGAAAAAAAAAGGAACTGGAAGTGCAATTGCGAACAGGAAGAGCAGTGTCTGAAACACAGTGTGACTGGTATACCAAACGTTAGTCATAGATTCCTTACATGCTGCTTAAACACAGCTACATCCATCCAGGGTTTAGTATGCAATTATATTCAAAACAACCCAATCAGGAAACTTGAGGCTCAAAACACAAGCAACGTTCCAAACCTAATCATCTGCTTTAGAACTTGTTTAAAATTTGATTTGATCTAAAAACATGTCTCGAGCGTCTATAGAAACAATCATCAGCTTCAAGATACAAAACGTCTAGCTGTTTATGCTGCCTAAATGACTGACCAGTTAAAATAAACCAAAATAAAGCTGGTCTAACGCTAGGTTAAGCATCATGTTTTGTTTTTTTAACCCGTGCCTATCAGCCAAACTCAAGTTGCCCAAGTTACTTTAAGGAACTGAAAAACAGACTTTCCAAAACCAGCCCATGGTTTCCTAGAAAAGCTTGCACGGGTTTGTTACTTTATAGCACATTATTCTTAGCTATAATGCCATATTTAGGCAACTACAGCAGAGAGTAAAGATCCCTCATAAAGATAAAAGTAATGAACAGCCCTTGTAAACATTTAATTCACTGCATCCATATGCTGGAGTTGTAGAAATTAGTAAAATGTGCCAAATAACCATTTAGTAGAGCTCAAAATGTAATAAATCACAAGGTTCTACACAGCTCGCATATATAATGTCAGACACTGGGTCCAGAATGAGCTGAGACACCTGCAGTCCAATTACTTTAGTCCCCTAAAATGAGGGAATATTGAAGTTTAAAGGTGATCTGAACTTTAACCTTGCAGTGGAAGTTGCACTGTGTAACATTTGAATACAGATTACTGAGAATAGTTATTACTTTGATTATAAAAAGATTTATAGCAGTATGCATCGTCTTCAACCAGCCCAAAAGGACCCATGTCACACCCCTCTTCATCTCCCTCCACTGGCTTCCTGTAGCCGCCAGTATCAAATTCAAGGCCTTGATGCTCACGTACAAGACCTTGTCTGGAACAGCACCCCCTTACCTCAACACTTTCCTTGAGGTTTCCGTTCCCTCACACAATCTACGATCGGCTAACGACCGACACTTAGTAGTGACTACTCAGCGTGGCCCAAGGTCCCGTTCCAGAACCTTCAAACTAATCTAAGTTAGCAAGTTATGTACATTAATCCAAACTAAAGTAAACTAGTGAGTATATGACATAGCAAATCGTGTTTGTGACTGACATTTTGAATGACATTTTGCACGTAACATTAATGAAATCTAGCTAGCAGCTTTATTTATGTTTAAACTGGATGTTACTGTGTGTGGTAAGACCGCCTGTCATAATCTACTTAATAATGAGCATTCTACGAACAAAATAGTAGATGTGTAGCTTATCAATGATCAAAGAGTGCAATAGATTTATAGCACTGAGAAGTCACACTACCGTGAAGCAAATTCCATTTAAACATACATACCAAATTAAAATGATTGCTTTGTGAAACCCTATAAAGAGCAGGGTTAGATTGATTTATGATTTGAAAGACCTATGATACTGGACTGATTTGTCCACCCCAGAGGGTTTTCGTTTAAATTCTTCATATCCTGGGTGACATTAAAACAACAGTTTGTATTATATGGTTAAATGGTTTGTTTTCGACCAGCCCAAAAGGGCCACCATCACACACCTCTTCATCTCACTCCACTGGTTTCCTGTAGCCGGACGCATCAAACAGAAGGCCTTGATGCTCACGTACAAGACCTTGTCTGGAACCACCCCCTTACCTCAACACTTTCCTTGAGGGTTAGGTTCCCCTCCTACAACCTGTGTTCAGTTAACGACAGATGCCTGGTCGTACCTACTCAGTGAGGCATGGGGTCCCTCTCCAGAACCTTCAAACTTACTGTCCCTCAGCGGTGGAATGAACTTAGAAACCTCAATCCAAACATCAGAATCCATCACTATCTTCAAAAAATGGCTAAAGATCCACCTCTTCCGTGAACACTTAACTAACCCCTAAATTGCCCCCCATAATAATAATAATAATAATAATAATAATAATAATAATAATAATAATAATAAAAAAATCTGCTCTTAGACCTGAATTCTGTGCACTTTGCTCCTCTAGCACTCAATAAAAAAAAATCTTGTATGGTAGCCCTACTTGTATTGCTCTCTGCTAGATTTATCATTTTTGATAAAAGTATCAGCTAAATGAATACATTTATATATTTGAACGCTGTTAAAAAAACAAAAAAACAGAATGCACATACATCTTACATCAGCTCATTATGCCTGTGTGACTTATATAGATCTGAAAAGAGAAACAATACCAGGTGTCTTCTCTTTTGTTGGGAAATTATTTAAACTGTAGAAAGACCAATTGGCCACACAACATGTACACAATAAGCATCTTCAGCAAAGAGTAAATAGGCAGAAGAGGTAGAATTAAAAAGAAATAGTTCAGATCACTTTTAGACCGAGTCTGTTATCTATCAGGGGTTGTCCCAAGCAGAGTACTTCCTCTTTCTGCTGTAACTATTTGCATTGCACACAGTGAAGTATTACAAACCATTGTGGACCAGATACATATCTCATAGCAGTGTTAAAAATAAATAAATAAATAAATAATTTTTTTAAAAACCCTAAACAAAAAACAATTATGTACCACATAAGTAACGGGTCTAGGACATTTGTCTCTTAACACAGTATCATGGTTAGGTTTGAATATGAAAAGGCTTATGCCTGTAAAAGGCAACAATACAAACAGTTTTCAACATGAGAAACCGTTTCACAACTGCGGCGAGCTTCTGCTTATAGATGGACCTCCCACAAAGCAGACGTCATGTTAACGTGTTGCTTCTCCTAGTCAAGAATTATTTCTAAAAACAATGAACAACAGTTTTAGTCACTGGGACCTGAGTTCTAGTCACTGGGACCAGAGTTGTAGCAATCAGGACCAGGGTTGTAGCCACTGGGACCAGAGTTGTAGCCACTGGGACCAGAGTTGTAGCAATCAGGACCAGAGTTTTAGCCACTGGGACCAGAGTTTTAGCCAATGGGACCAGAGTTTGAATGACTCAGCTCAACTTCAGTATTTCCACTACATAAATGTTTGATTCTGAGTGAGCAGTAAAAGTTAAATTGTAAACAGACCACCTACAGGTCCTCAACAAAAATCTTCCCCTCTAGAACCGACCATGCTTCAAATGTAAAATAATGGCAATGGCAAAATACATTTTACACATTAAAACACACCAGCAATGTACGTGAATTTAAACAGCAAGCAAGTCATCAGTTTAGTCAGATATTTACCAAACAAAGTTGTATGCTTTGTTTTATGTTTCCAATTCATGTGTGCAAATAGGTGTTACCTTGTTGCATACCGAATGCATAGTTTCTGATGTTTAATAGTGATTGGATACGCACAACTAAAGACTCGACACTTGACTCGGACTTGCAAACCACTCGGCTTCGTGCTTTGTGTAAATATCACTTGACCAACAGTGAACAGGAAGACAGAAGTGTGTGGGAGCGGCTACTGAAGTTAAAGATGTCAAAGCATTTGCAAGACATGAATGAAGCACTGTCGGTGTGGTGCCATCATGTCTGAATAAAGTACATCCAGTACAGTAAAGTACGGTGTGGTGTCTGAATAAAGTAAATCCAGTACAGTAAAGTACGGTGTGGTGTCTGAATAAAGTATATCCAGGCTCACCTTGGCTGTGAGTTCTCCTCATACATGCGCTCTTTGCCTTCCTTGAACAAACTGATCGTCTGCTTTGTCTTCTTCGTCAAGTTCTCCATGAAGACACGGAAGTACTCGTTGTCACCCAGCGTCTCCATCTTGCCCTCGTAGCGGGACAGGATGGTGCGAAGATGCTGGTAGGTGTCAGGTAGCAGGTCCAAGATGTATGGAGGACTGTTCTTCAGGGCCAGCTTAGGATTCTGGCATAATCGCACCACCTACACAGAAATAGTGCAGTTTTACCACAAATAAAATTAACATGGGACAATAACATATAAAACTGAAGAACACAAATGTTTTGTGATGATCTTTAATAAATTCATGTTTATGCGAGTTTCCTCTAACATTCTTGTGCATTATAATGTACTTTATGACCAATCAGTGAAAGGAGCTAGATATAAGCTTATACCACTGCATGTTTCAGCTTGCTCATAATCTATTACTCTTCAATAAAATAGGTTCTCATTTTGGATTTCTCTTTTTAAGATGCTGCTAGCCTACTCAAATAATATGCATTCATCATTTAGAAGCCAGGATTTTCAGATATTTTGTTATTTGCTTCTTCTTACACGCTCAGTACTAAGGAGCACACACGAAGAGTTTATAGCAAAACTGAACTGCATGCAGCAGAAAACGTGATGAGTACACAATCCAGTCAACAAATAACAGCTCTGTGTGCCACGATAAACCACTCAAGATTGTGCAGTCATGTAGTGGCCTCCAATGTGACCATTTTTATTGTTATAAACAATAGCGCACTTCTTAAGTCATTTCCATACAATTTATTTGGACTGCATAGGGAACTAAAGCTGAAAACTTTTTTTTTTTTGTGTTGAGAAAATTCATTGCTTTCAGCCTTTAAATCTGGTACTACTCTATGGCTTCGTCTAAAATATATACAATAAAATATTTCTCTTAGAATATCTCGCTCATCTATGTGAAACCACACTGCACAAAGATAGAAACCTCAAAACTATTCATAATTAATCGTGTAATTCTGTGTGGTCTGCAAGTAAAAATGAGCAGAAGTGCATAGCAGGACCAGACCAGAGTCTATGACGGTAACGCGGTGGGAAAGCAACTACTGTAAATTATGGGAACGCAATAATCAAGGACTGTAAAACAACCCTGGCTTCACTTGAACCCCCTAAAGAGAAAATGTGTAACTAGTCCTAGCCAAAGTTCTCGTCTTAGAGATGTAGGTGGCTTCATGTGGTGTCAGCATTTGGGCATGCTTTAAAAAGGTTTTGCACAAACACAACCAGAAAAACATCCAGCAATCAGAGAAGTGGCTAACACTTCTGCCTATTCTTTGCACAGGAAAGAAGGTTGTGAGAAGAAGTTGGTACATGATATCAAAATGTGCTACATGAAGACGAAAGAGTTTCAAAAGTCCTCCACACACTTTAGATATTTGTAAACCAGATGAAATTCTCAAATACTATTCTGGTACATCCAACTGTCAGAAAACCATAGTGTAAGAAAACGAAACTGCTGTTTGACACTGGTCTCGTTATCAGCTAATAACCTCCTTGTGTGACAGATCTTTCGACCAACATACAAGCGGCGTGACCTGTGCCTGCATGATTTTATGCACTGTGCTGCTGCCACATGATTGGCTGATTAGATCACTGCATAAATTAGCAGATGTACAGTTGTTCCTATTAAAGTGACCAGTGAAAGTGTTTGTGTGTATGACGCATCAATAAAGAAATATTATATACATACACACATATATACATACATAATATATATATATACACATACATAATATATATATACATACACATTATATATATATATATATATATATATATATATATATATATATATATATATATATATATATATATATATATATATATGTATGTATGTATGTATGTATGTATGTATGTATGTGTGTGTGTGTGTGTATATATATATATATATATAAAATAAAAATATAAAATCAACTGATGTGAAGAGGAGTTCCTGTTACCACCCCACCATTTATTTTCTGATAAGAGCACACCCAAAGTGGTTTAATTCCTCTTATACATAGCAATTTTACATTTGCAGCAAAGAGGAGAAAACAAGTAGACCTCGGTGACAAAAGCGTCTACGGGGATGCCGCCATGGCCAAGTCTAGTCCTTCTTGCTACTAATTTATATGACAGAAATGTGCTTAAAATATCCTTATACTAGAAACAGGAAGGAAGCTATTGAAGCGTCTGAAGAAAAATTATTTTAGCCATTTGACCATGTTTAGATCAATTCCACAATCTAGTCAGTTCATCTGTTAGTTACAACGATAAAATGGTGTCCTTGATACGTCATGTTAACAACAATCTCGGATGGACACACAAATGTCTGGACAATCCTAAAACAATGTCTCCACCACTAAGTGACAGAGACCTAAATAAACCACACAACATTAGGATCGCGTCGTTTTTTTGACTGTTGCGACCCAAAATCTCTAAATTCTGGAGAGACTGATATTAGCAGGAAAGCTTCCCAAATTCAACTGAGGACACGTACTAGCATACAGCTCATGTGTGTGTAAAAAGTAAGAAACTAGCATTAAAGCAAAAGCTAAAAACCATGAAAAACTGTTCCCTTAGCTTTAGACTATTATTTACCACACATGAGTATACTGGACTCTGGAGCTCACCTTGGTTGTGTTCATTCCTTCACCACCCCCCCACACAACTGGGTCTAATTTTTCTGAAAATGAACTGAGACAGACAAGCGCTTCAAATGTTCAAACTGGGATTCGCTTAGTGTCTGCGGAAAATGAGCACAGAATCTGTTCATAGTAGAAAAACGTCCATGTTTCTTCCACAGAGATCAAAATTAAAACCATCTCTCTTATCCTAAAACCTGAAAACAACATGACAATTGTGTGTATATTACTCACTCCTGTCAAGTAGGTATCTGCTACATAATTTAACTCGAAATGATGACAAGCTAATTATGTACAGGCTTGCCACAATAATAATGCTATTGACTTATCATATGATATATGGACATAACCGCAATCATTTTTGCCGACCTCGAAATTGCCCACTGTGTTTACAATTTTTTTTTGTTTACATAAGAATGAATGTCACCAACATTTTATGCATTCGTGCTGCTTCCATCCTCTCGTCTGATCTAGAGTTGTGAAATTAAAATTTGAACTTCGATTATTCATTGAAATGAAGATTAAAATGCACATTCGATTGTAAAAACTGTGCACTCGAATTTAAAATGTGTAACAAGCACTAGCATTGATTTTAATGAAAACATATTGTTGAAAAAAATGACTCGTGAGATATTAACAGTGCACTAAATGTATTTTGAAGAAAAAAAAAACTCTAGACAGAATAGTTCTAGTGTTTCAAATAATCCAGTTTTGTCAGTAATGTCAGAGATTAAGCGCTTAAGCTGCGTGATGCAACTAATCAAGGGCTCATTATTGCACCAGGTGTGCTTGAGCTGGAACACATGAAATACCTGAACTGGCTAGAGGTAAAAAATGTATGAAATACCTTGACAGGGCAGAAAAAGGAAGCGATCAACAGCTGCAACCAGATTTCTGAGAGGGCAGATTGTGAAAAACCCTCGAGTGACTGCAAAAGACCTGCAGCAAGACTTGATGGCAACAGGCACTGAGGTTTCAGTGAGCACAGTAAAGCACGTACTAAAAATGCAGAAGGTTTCCATGCCAGAACTCCAAGACGTACACCACTACTGACCCAAAAGCACAAGAAAAGTCAGCTCAAAATCATAGAAATAAGCCACAGAAGTTTTGGGAATCTGTTCTGTGGAGCGATGAAACAAAACTGGAACTTTTCAGCACAATGGATCAGCGGTATGTCTGGAGGAAGAAGAATGAAGAAAGAACACTCTGTCCACAGTCAAGCATGGTGGTGGCTCGGTGATGGTCTGAACTGCTTTGCATCATGTGGCACTGGAACCCTGCAGTGTGTGGAAAGCGAGATGGATTCATTGAAGTATCAGAAAATCCTAGGAGAAAACGTCATGCCGTCTGTGAGGAAGCTGAAGCTTGGGGGTCATTGGACCTTCCAACAGGACAATGATCCAGAGCAAACCTCAAATTCCTCCAAGGCCTGGTTGCAGAAGAAGTCCTGGAAGATCCTACAGGGCCATCACAGTCACCTGACTTCAATCCTATAGAAAATCTCTGGTGGGATTTGAAGAAGGTGGTTGCACCACGCAAACCCAAGAATATTACTGAACTGGAGGCCATTGCTCATGAGGAATGGGCTAAGAATCCTCAGGAACGCTGCCAGAAGCTGGTGTCTGGACATGCATCTCATTTGCAGCAGCTCATAACAGAAAAAGGATGCTCTACTAAGTACTAAAAATGCTTGCCATGAAGAGGTTGAATAATTTTGAGACTGGAGAAATCATTATTGTTATTAATAACAACAATAATATAAGTTGCATTTTCAGTTGAATTTGGGGAAATCTCTTGAAGCGTTCGTTTTGTTTAACTATTTCAATTGCTTTTGTTTGATTTGTTCATTGCAAACAGCTGAAAGTCTGTAAATTGTGACAATAAACCTGATTTACAATTGGGGTTGTATAATTTTGATTGCAACTGTGTACACACACACACACACGCACACACACACACTTAAGTTATAAATATATAGTGTGTGAATATTTGGTTTCATTTTCGCATTTTCTCCTCAACTAAATGCAGTTGACTGATATTCAATGCCATTTTAATAGAGAATAAAATTAATAAATAATGACATGATGAAATATTGCCTCAATTTAAAGGATAAAAACCTAGTTTTTGACCTTCCAAGTCCAATATCGGAATACTCTTAAAAATGCAAAGTTCATTGCTCTTTTTTAAAGGATGCATTTGCATTATTGTGCTGTTACATCATCAGCATAACAGTGGCACAAAATGGTCTTAAAATGACAATAATATAGTTTATCGCAATTACTTCTGCGACAGTATATCGTCCAACAAAAGTAGTTACTATGACAGGCTTAATAAAGTTCGTTAGTACAGTCTTAGGCTAACATTTTGTCTCAGTGCATGTAAAGAGCCTTTATTTCCGCTTGAGACAGCGTTTAAACACATAATGGTTTCCACATCTATTCATGTTCCTGAGTTTTGGAAAGAATATGAAGAGAAGATAAAGCTAAATAATATGCCAAGTACAAACTTCCTAGCAACAGCCAGACCACATGCTCAGTGCAGTGCAACAGGTGACAGGGTTCAGAAGAAGAGCAGCGAGCAACACGGCTTCAAGCTGCTTTCCACAATCAAGAAATGTATGAACCGATTTCAAATGAATGTGCAAAGTCTATAGGGAATTTCTCACCTTTCTCTGTTTGTGAATAAACACATAAAATTTAAAAACCTAGTGACCGTTAAATGAAAAACTTACACAACCTACTAGTCAAAACTGTCATAGCAATTTGTCTGCCCTAAGCAATGTTTTTAGGAACTACACAACTACACAAGATGCAATCAACTTCCTCAGTTTACTTGCTTGTTGCTCAGCCCTACCAAGCCTTTCTGATCTACTGCTTGCACAATAGCTGTGCATCACCACCATCTGTACTATTATGTAGGTAGGAAAGTGAGATCTGCTCGAATCTCACAGTTGTAGCAGCTGAAGGACTGCACGACGGCGGTAGGGAGGAAGTAAGCAGGGCCTTCGAGCAGCTTTTATCTGCAGAGTAAACCTCCGTCTTCAGTCCAACAGCAGCTGTGATTGGGTTTTGGGGATAAATGGCGTCACTGTGAGGACACAACAGACCCCATCTCATGCTCATCTTCATCCTTCTGGCTCGTGCACTCCCAAAACACGAGTTAGTACAGTCCTGACAAGCAGGAGATAACGCCGCGGTCACGACACGTCCTCTGAATTATCAGTAAGCATGCATGCAAGTTCACGGAGACGCAGACACACTATCTCTCTCGTGCATATACGTATGTGTATACACATACTCCCATACAGTGTGGCCTCCACTTATTGCCTGGATTTTTTTTTTTTTTTTTTTTAAAGTCTGAGAACACCAGTGTAAGCATTCCCACTCCATTTCCATTTGCTAGCCACCAAAACAGTGTTCTGACACTTTAAGAACATCTTTAACAATTAAAACACCCAGTACAAAAACATGTTTAAACCACTACAAGTTACAGTGACGTGGCAAACCGACTGATAAACTCTGATGCCACCAACTGCTTTATCAGTCCCTCCAGGGTTTTGCGATTGCAGAAATGAACGCAAAATCAAACAAACCGCAATATTCAGAGGAGCTTCCAATTTTTCAAAATTTCTGCAGATTTGGGCCAAGACGCGTAATGTGACGTCATCTCAACGCACATTCAGCCAAAGCCCTCTTCGATTCACGTGCATCAAACATAAGTACAGCTAAAAGGTCTCATTTACTAACAAACTTCACTGTGAAAGACCGTGCAAAACGATTTTGTGCAATTGCAAATTCAAGTTTTCCACCAAAAAAAAAAAAAAGAAGCACAAAAAACTCAGCAAGCTGCATTGCACATTCTTTTAAAAAATGCCGCAGCAAAATCAAACATTATTGGCCGCAACAATTACCAAAAAACAAAAACAAAATCCTGTACGGACTGCGTGACTTACATTAAGTAAGGAACACACACGGGGCACGCTGTTAAAGGAAAATTATCAACGACTTGGGGGCACAATGCAGCGTTGACACAAAGCCCCATCCCAACGTCGATTATTTTCCAAAGAGTGCATCCTTCCTGATGTTTGATTCCTTTTAAACTGCTGCAATTTTCCAACACTAAGTCTAATTGTTTGGCTTATTAAATGAATGACACCTCATCCGTTTAAAGTTATATCCACTAAAACAAGTTAGTCCCTCTAATCACTAACTTTATAGCAGCTATAAATGATAACGAGTAACCCCTCTCACGAGCATCCATTTCCTTCTATAATGAAGTTCATTTATTAAAAAAACAAAACAAAACAAAAAAATTCCAGCCTGTTATGACCCAGAGAAAGCTCAGTGCAAAGACTTCTATCCTGAAGAGGTGTCAGAAAACTTAGTTACAGCTTTACCTTTGACCTCTACAAAACTGACAATGGAGACTCCTTCCATGGATATTAAAGCACACTGATTATGGTTTTGAAACATACCTAATTTTGTTATAAAGGTCTCATACAATAGATTTACATGTATCCAAGATCAAAAAACACTTTAATGTGCTCATAATTTAAATTGCAACATTACCTTCCCCCCCCCAATGTCACAAACAACTCATTAAATGAGTTAAAATTTCAGAGGGCATACTCTGCTCTGATTGGTCAGATGTCCCAATCGGTTGTGATTGGTCTACTGGTGTCAGTGCGTGTCAAAAAGGAAACGCCCACTACCATAACGACTTTCAGCTCCGTCTGTTAGCGAGCAGCCAATGAAGACCAGAGGCGGGGCTTTTTGTTACAAACCTACATAGGTTAGTACAGGAAGTAAGTCTGGAATTACTAACGACTCATTCCAGCTGTTCAGAATCGGTTCTGTCTTTTGGGAGACAATAACTCTGTTTGTCGTGCGCTTTGTTTTTGACTTTTTACATTCACAGCTCTATAACACACTACATGAAAGGTAAAATTTGAAAAACCATAATAGGTGCACTTTAAATAATTTCCACATCAAAGAGTATCTGTTTTTTATTTGTTAAATAACAACTTTTAATCTGGTTCTTTCTTTATTTATTTTTTAGATGATGTAATGTATCAGTCATCTGTCCATTATAAATCCCTGAGAAATGATTACACTGCACTAATATAAACCGGTCATTTGAATTACAGCGGTATAACTATCATATCGTCCTTATAATGTAGTGGTGCACAATTCTGCCCCAAAAGCTCTATTACATGCAAACATTGGCTTACTTCAATGTCAGCAGGTTTTAAATATTGAAATCAGCCCTACTAGCACAGAATAAAGACACCACCCAGTCTGGCAGCGATTATAAATGTTGACAGCAGTCTGGTTCTAACACAGAGATGCACAACTTGGTCAAAACATCTATTTGGGGATTGAAACTAACATGCTTCATTAACTGTGGGGGATCCAGGGGCTATCCTGGGATCACAGCGCACGAGATGGGAATACACCCTGGATGGGACGCCAGTTCATCTCAGAGCACCATGCAGACACGTCTACACACTCATTCACACCACCTCGGGGCAAGTAGCCAATCCACGTACTGCAAGGAACCTGAAAGATCTGGGAGAAACTGGTGAAAAACTTGGAATCGAACCGGGAGTGCTAGAGCTGTGAGGTGACGAGAATACCCACCAGACCCTGAGACAAAGAGCCTCAGGCATTTTATACAGCTTTATGTGCTCTTTTATTAGGTGTAAATATCACAGATATGGAGATGCCAGGTTTTGCTGTATACTATAGGAAAAATTAGGCTTTGTTTACTAGTAACTTTTTTTTTATGGCCAACTTGCATTCAAATGTGTGCAAATGGTTGTGGTGGTTGTTTAACTGAATAAATGAACACCGCTTCAGCAGAATGGAAACATTAAGACGTCTGTTGGATGATGTGTTAGACCATGCCTTCCTCTTGAGAAAATGTTCAAACCAAATAGAAAACCATTTCTTGCCATTTCACATTTGTGGTGTTTAGATCATTAAACACACATCCTTTGCCAAGTGTGAAGTGAGGGGGGAAAGAAAAAATAAAAAAAGAACTGGAAGGAAATGAATAACCCTACTGTATTTCTCATCTAATGATTAGCCTAAAGAGATCAAAGAGCAGCCATTCCTTAACAAAGATATGAACAACAGGAAACAAACAGTAATTTCTTAAGCCAGTCTTCCCATCAGATTTCCCGACAGTATCTAATCTTGATATATGGCAAATGTTTATGCTGAGCTTCCTCCACTAACAACAAAAAGCTGCAACACACTGCAGTCCGAAGTGCTTCTGGCTCACTAGGCTTCAGTTACCGGTGGTTAACTGTGATGGAGGATTGGCTTTGAGCCAATATATTTATTTATATATATTTTTATATATTTTTATATTTTATATATATATATATATATATATATATATAAATAATAAGGCTCAAAGCCAATCCTCCATCACAGTTAACCACCGCAGTCCATCTCTGAGACCTCCGTATGAACTGTTCGAGTTCTCAAGAAGCTATTTTTATACCCTCTTTCTTTACATCCAACAATGAGCATCTCTAATATAGACGACACAACCGGTTTATAAACCAGGAATTTGTGTAATAAGGCTTTGGAGTCACTGAAATTGTCCCAAAGGAAAAAACCATCAACTAGGGATGTGCCGGTCGTTAACCCACTGGTTAATCGACGTGCGCCAACAATGGTAATACCAGTATCACGGGCTTATGCACGCATTTACCTTTCACTTTCCAATTAGGAGCAATTGCATAAATGGTGGGTTCATTATTATTCTTAATGAAAAACACAATTACAAAACAGTACAAATGACAAACTCACTTATATTAAACATAGAACTTTTGAAACCAAATCCTCTGCCATCGTCTTGTCAGTCAGCTCACCTCACTCTCGTCACGTGATAAACAAAATCTGACTCCTGCTGATCTGTGCTGCGACTCGGCTCACGCTGAATTGAACAGACGCGTTCAGTTTTTAATTGTAGCGGCCATTCTCTAACTGAACTAAATGATTTTTATTACAATAAAAAGGCAAAACAACAGTGGGGGCGGTGCGGTGGTGGGCAAGTCATGTAATCGGTGTGCGGCCTGAACACCGGTAACACCAGCTATAGCAGCAAGCCTACCATCAACCATAATCAAAGGACAGGTTGACCAACCCCTTGATGATCCCCCGTTATAGTGTACTCTTTCATTTAGAAGCCTTCAAGGGAAAATCCCCTGTAAAACACTGATATGATAAGCAACTTTGGTAGTAATTTGTTGTTACAGTCGTACAATTTCCTGCAATGTTCAATGACGCACACTATACGGCCAAACATTTGTAAACCATCACAACCATATGTGGCTCTTCTCCAAACTGTAGCCACAAAGTTGGTAACACAAAATTGTACAGGATATTTTTGTATGCCATAGCATTACAATTTCCCTTCATTGGAACTAAGAAGCCAAAATCTGTTCCAGCATGACAATGCCTCTGTGCACAAAGCGAGCTCCATGAAGACACGGTTTGCCAAGGCTGTACTGGAAGAACTCAAGTTTCCTGCACAGAGCCCTGACCTCAACCCCAGTGAACATCTTTTGGGATGAATTGGAGCACCGAAGGCCTCCTTGCCCAAGATCAGTTCCTGGTCTGACTAATACACTTGTGGCTGAATGAGCAAATCTCCACAGCCAAAACCTTCCCAGAAGAGTGGTCACATAGTGTAGTAACTTGTAGTCCAACACAAAAGTAGTAGATACAGCAAGCCGACACGGCTATACAACAGAGTCGAGCTGAGTTACAGCAGAGATCTACAACCCGACCAGCATGAAGGTGTTGATGTTGGTATGAACATGAAATTGACATTTTCTGGTTGAACAGAGTGTACAGATAAGGAGCTGCAAGAACTTGACCAGGACTAAAGTGCTGCTGCATCGGTCTCTTTAGGTAGGGATGAAGCAAGGGCTTCAAAATTCTTTGGAACTCTTTAACCAAGGTGAAAATAGATCAACATGTTGAAAAATGTTTATTTAAAAAAAGTAACTATCAGAATAACTACAGAATAACTATCAGACCTCTGTGAAAGATCAACAGTTAATTAAAGAGTCTTTAAGGGTCCATTGGTTGTTCTCCTGGTGGAACAATTACAGGTTTAATATACATTCCTGGAACAAAGAGCTATCCTATCTGAACTGGTTTCAAGCAGAACCCTTAATTATCCAGTGAGCGCTTGCAGAGTGTGCTTATATCAGCAGAAGTGCTCTATTATAAAGGTCTCTTCCTGAACTAACACAGCAGCCTGTAGTCAGTCTGGGTGTGATACAAGCATGATTGAGGAACTTTTCCTCTTTTCTGAGCTGCTCGTGATGTTAGTTCTGCTTTTCGTCTGAAGACCTTATAAAGCTGAATCGGCATGTTAAAGAGACATACTGCACGTAGTGCTGTGAGAAAACTATTCGAAGCACGACAGAACACAAAAAAACACTTGGTGTGTTTGTTCTCGGGGCATGGGTGAACAGTGTCTTCTGCCAGCACTCACACACACTTATTTTATCTTTGCTTGTGTATTAGTGAGGATCTCATCGGAAACACAAGGTCAGCATGTAACCACAATTCTTTCCATGATCTGCAGTTCTGCGCTGTGCGTCAAAAGCCACTGAGGTGTATTGAAACGTGGGAAGAAAACTATCACACAGCATTCATTGGTCTAATCACTATAAACACATCTGTGTCATATAACTTACACCTACTTGTTTGGCAACCACCTTTATCCAGAGTCACTTTTCTTTCAAAAGAACATGCATCACCCAGTGCAAAAAAAAAAAGAAAAGAAAAAAGATCCAACGTAACCGGAAACAAGAGTAAGCTGTTTATATATAGTTCATACCTAAAATATTACTGTAATTACAGGATCAGCTGAGCAGGTCTTCATGTAATTGCTATGTACAGGTAGACCGCTCTGCCTTAATAGCCGAGAGAACCTGGTCACATGATCTACTACATTTTATAACATTTTGTTGTAACCCAGTGACTGCGGTATGATTTATTATGTGCGCTTATTTTTGGAGCAAAGGGAGTGTTAGTCTCGATGAAATGGCTTGAGAGCTATGATTTGATTCCATATGTTGAAGTATTTCCTTTTCGAGAAAGCAAGCCACTAGAGTGACCGTGTTTGAATGATTTATACAACGGTCAATAGCGTTCGGGGAAACACCACACCCCTGGTAAAGCTAAACAAACCTGACAGTAGCTTAGTGAACTAGCTAAATATGGAGTTTAACGAACCGCTCCAACTAACCCTTTCACCCATGTGTGCTGATTTTAACTATGATGATATTATACATGACAAGATAGCTTTCTTTTTTTTTCCCAGATCCTCAGGGTCATTCACTGGGAACCATTTGATGCATCCAATTTCAAATATTAGGCTTTGTGATGAAATTCATGAAAGTCTGAGCTAGTGAAGCATTCCTCCAACTTGCACAACCTCAACCATACGAATAAATAAACTCCAACCATTTACACCCCATTTCAACAGAGGGATGGAAAGGGGGTTACAGTGTACAGGATGACATTCTGTCCAAAAAAATTAAAATAAAATAATGCACTGAAAATGCAGCAACTGTAGAGCAAGCCCCGCCCTCAGAGGCGGGACATACACTAGGGAGCATTTTAATTGGATGAACACAAGACTCATACAGGATGAGTCATCAAGACAAAAAAAGGTTTGTGTTTTCCTGAAAGTGACTATATAGTGAGAATGTTTATTAAATTTCTTTTAAATATTTTGTAGAGGACTCTACTAGACAGGTTAAAAAAAAAGTTCGGGCGGTGGGTACAAAACAAAACAATCAATCATTTTGAGGTTCAGGGGCACTTTAAACATGCAATCACAGAACAACGGTCTAAGAGTGTCAGGTGTTTGTGAGAAGTCATCCTGCTGCTTTGCTCCTCATCGGGTAAAAGTGGAACAAGCTAGACATCAGGAGCCGCGTTTTCGCAAAAGAAAACAGACCCAGCAACTATCTAACTACAGCCATCAAAGCTATCAGAGCTAGTATATTCCTGTGTGATCGCATTTGCTGATTGATTTCTGGGAAAAAAAACAACCATTCCCAAGCCTAGCTATCTGGAGATCACTAGCTAATGAGCTAACATCTAGCTGATTGTGTTTGAAATCAAGTCAGGAGCTCATCACACAGGCCAACCGAGCTAGCTGAACTAGCCAACAAGCTAGCACCTATGAAGACCGGGCCATGTCTCGATCAGGCTCACGCCTAGCTTTCTCCACAGCTACACTGTCACTCGGAAGGACAGGCGCTTACCTTGTCCATGAGTTTCCAACATTTCTCCACGGTCTTTTTGTCCACGGCTCCGGGCTGGTGATGGGAGTGGTGGAGGTGATGGTGAGGCTGAAACGCGTCCTTCATCATGCCAATGAGCCCGCCGCCTTTCTTCAGATTTCCTGCCATGTTTCAGCTCCTCAGAGTCGGACAGCGTGACTGGCGGTGGTGCCGGGGAGGGCAGACGCCTGTCCCTTGTTTTGTGAGTCCAAGCAGCGGTTTTGACTTCCAAACAAAATACCCCCCGGTGAGGACAGCGCCCGAGTGCACTTCGAGCGAGGGTCCTTCGTCGGGGGGAGAAGAAAAAAGCTCTAGCGACTCGAGGGTGCCATTAAATCCCCTCGGCAGCAGTGAACCGCGCTGTCATTGGCGTTGGTGCACAAGTACAACCGCCAAGAGGGAAAAACAATAACAATACAATACCGAGTTCTAATGATATCTGCTCTCGTCGCTACTTTTCATCAAGAAACAAACGCGTCTTTTCAACGCAACCCTGTGCGCACTGGTTCCCGTTTCCCCCCCGCTCTGTCTCCCGCAACGGGAAGTTCAGTTCACAGTTAAAGCGCACAGCAGGAGGGGAGGCTGAATCAGCCGGGTAATAACAAGCAGCTCCAAGAGGACGACTTTAAACAGAAACGAGCCGTATTTACTGCACACTACAAAAACAACTGATAAACCCGGCTAAAGATGGACAAATGATAAAGAAATATATTTAGAGCCACAAACGCCACCTTCTAGCTCCCCCCCCTCCCAAGTTGGTTAGTAACACTCTTCCTGTTCCTCCTCTTCCGCCTCTCAGGGCTCGTCGCCTGTACTGTACTGCGCGAGGAACCGCCCCCTCGCACACAAACCACGCCCGCTTCCACATCACGCAGCCTTCAAGCACGCTTCCCCTCACTCACAGCTGTGACAGAACAGCAAACCACAAAGTTGATACATAGTGCATTCTCAGGACGAACTTAACGAACACATTCATTGGGTGTGACTCCAGTTCATTGCAGTGCACAATTGCACACACTTTTTGCACAGTGGGCAGTTGCACTTGCACAGCGGCAGGTGTAGGTCAGGTGGTAGAGCGGGTTGTCCACTAATCGTAGGGTTGGCGGTTCGATTCCCGGCCCACGTGACTCCACATGCTGAAGTGTCCTTGGGCAAGACACTGAACCCCAAGTTGCTCCCGATGACAAGTTAGTGTCTTGCATGGCAGCTCTGCTACCATTGGTGTATGGGTGAATGAGACACAGTGTAAAGTGCTTTGGATAAAAGTGCTATATAAGTGTGCCATTTACCATTTACTTTCATGCATTCATTCACAACCAGGGGCAAGATCTTTAAAGTTTCCAGTCGACATAGCAGCGTGTTTTGAGGGATGGGAGGAAACCGGAGAACCCGAATAAAACCCACATAGAAATAGGGAGAACATGCAATACACAGAGACAGCATCATGAGATTAGCACTGAATCATGAATGCTGGAGCCTTGAGGCAGCAACATTACCCCCTGGGCTAATAGAACTGTGAATCCTAGAGCTGTAAGCCATGCTGTCAAAAAATAAAATCATCATCATCATCATCATTAAGAGACTGGCATCCCATCCAGGGTGTATCTTGCCAGTAATCTGGGGATAGTTTCCAGAGCAATGAATGAATCATCATCAATATCACCATTATCATGATCAAAGCATTCTTTAACTAGCTGGAAACATACAAGATGCATGCTCTTTCCTATGTGTGTGTTTTTTTTACAGCTCTGTAATGTAAAAAATTAGGCTGATATACCTCACAATACCAGTAAATAATAAAAAATTGCAACTTGACAGTCTTGTCAGTAAGTTAGGCTAATAGCGGTATAGTATGTTGTGTGATTTAAATCTAAAATCTGAGGAATATATTTTTAAGAATCTGAAAGTGAATCCATTGTAGTTTTGCTTTGAATGGATTATGCTGCCTACAGACGATCAGACAATAGCGCTTTCCCTGATTTCAAATGTTTGTATATCAGCCATAACATTAAAACCACCTGCCTAATATTGTGCAGGTCCCCCTTGTGCTGCCAAAACAGTTCCGACACATCAAGGCATGGACTCCACAAGACCTCTGAAGGTGTGATGTGGTATCTGGCACCAAGACTTTATCAGCAGATCCTATAAGTTGCGAGGTGGGGCCTCCATGGTTTGGACTTGTTTGTCCAGCACATCCCACAGATGCTCTATCAAATTGAGATCTGGGGAATTTGGAGGCTAAGTCAACACCTTGAACTCTTGTCATTTTCCTTAACCATTCCTGAACAAGTTTTTGGCATGTGACAGGGAGCATTATCCTGCTGACAGAGGCTACAGCCATTAGGGAATAACATTGCCATGAAGGGGTGTACTTGGTCTGCAGCAATGTTTATGTAGGTGGTATATGTCAAAGTAACATTCACATGAATGCCAGGACCCAAAGTTCCTAGCAGAACATTGCCCAGAGTATCACACTGCCTCCTCCAGCTTGCCTTTTTCTCATAGAGCATCCTGGTGCCATCTCTTCCCCAGGTAAGTGACACACATGCACCCGGTCATCCACATGATATAAAAGAAAGCATCATTTCTTAGACCAGACCACCTTCTTCCATTGCTGCATGGCCCAGTTCTGCTGCTCACGTGCACATTGTAGGTGCTTTCGGCGGTGGAGAGGGGTCAGCATGGGCACTCTGACTGGTCTGTGGCTACGCATTGTGTTCTGACACCTTTCTATCATAGCCAGCATTAACTTTTTCAGCAATTTGTGCTACAGTAGCTCTTCTGTGGGATCGGACCAGATGGGCTAGCCTTCACTCCCCACGTGCATCAGTGAGCCTTGGGGGCCCATGACTGTGTCACCAGTTCACTAGTTGTCCTTCCTTGGCCCACTTTTGGTAGGTACTAACCACTGCATACTGGGAACACACCACAAGACCTGCTGTTTTGAAGATGCTCTGACCCAGTCTGACCCAATCACAATTTGGCCCTTGTCAAAGTCGCTCTGATACTTACACTTGCCCATTTTTCCTGCTTACAACACATCAACTTTGAAAACTGACTGTTCACTTACTGCCTAATATATCCTACACTTTGACATGTGCCACTGTCATGAGATAATCAATGTTATTCACTTCACCTGTCAGTGCTTTTAATGTTATGGCTGATTGGTGGATTAATAATATAAAGTTGTGTTCTCATTCACTCACCTTCAGTGAGTGTTTTATCCTGGCAAGGCTGCAGTGGATCCAGAGACTATCTGGGGAATGCTGGGCAATGATTTGGGAATACACAGTAGATGGGACCCCAATCCATCACACTCAAAAATTCACAATTTATCTTAGGTAATCCACATACTCACGTGTTTCTGGGAGATAGAAGGAGACTCCGGACCCTGGCAATGCTACAAATTGCACCTCCATGCCTCCTATGTTGGGTTCTCTATGTAAAAAATAAAATAAATAATAATAATAATTTAAATATTTGAGATGTCACACATTATTTTCATGTCATGTAGAAGATCTGTCACCATATGCTACTGCTTGCTATCCCCTTGATACACAACTTTCTTTTCATTTGCTTTTAAGCCTGTCTTAACATGACAATACTGTATACAGAAATCTCTTTCAGCTCTCACAGTCTGTGAATGTGTTTGTAAAAATTAAATGTTAAATGAACCCTTACAAAATGGCATAATGATACCATTATTCAGCGTGATGGGACATTAATGACCTCAAGCTCATCACAGAAGTCATTGGTCTGTAACGTAGATACTGGTCAACACAGAACGCTGCACAAATCTAATGAGCTTGGTTTTCTGCCTATAAAATTAAATAGTGAATTAACGTAAATATATCAATCACATATTTGTGGTGCCTTGGGTCAGCATTCTTATAAATGAGCCTGTGGATTGTGTGGTGGCTCAGGATGATGATGTAATGCACACACACAACACCTTCTTGTCCCATTACTCTATCCACCTGAGCCCTAAAAGCTCCATCCTCATCAGCAGAATGATTTGTCCCTGGACAAAGAAAAGGTGATCAATAATGACACATTAATCATCAAAATTACCTGGACCAATCTAATGCTTGAACATTAGATTACCATTATCATATAATTACAGAGGAGATTATAAATGGAAAAATACAAAATAGAAAAATTATTACATTGTCTGCAGCCAAGTTTTCATCACAAATATTATTACTATTATTTTGGTTATTGAGCTGTGTCTGTAAATTATAGATTCCAACATTATATTACTTTAATCATCATCTTCTTGCTACGACATAGCAGTGTTAGACAGGCTTAAGTACAACCTCCATCGTGTTAATTCTCTGTCATATAAAATAAAAACAACAAAATTCAACAAAAACAACAAAAAACATTTTATTGACAGAATGAGACATGGAGAATGAAAAACCTTGTGCGGGTTGAAGATTTTTATGTCCTCTGTCCCTGGGGAGCAATGTTTGAAGCGAGACTTCTGTGAGGGTATTGTTAACACTGGTCAGGCAATTGTACATTGTTGCCAGTGCACAGGTGATTTATCTCCTATACATTTACGAAATAAAAAAGGGAAAAGAGATCACTTCTAAACACATGTTTTGTATTTGCTGCCCTAACTTGTTTACAAAAAATGTGTAGATTTTTAACACAGTGTCATGACAGTATTCATATATAATTTGAAGTGTGTAGTATCTATCAATTGATCAGTCTGTGAAATACCAGTCTGTACAGGATTTTACAGAGGCTTTTTTTTGTGATTGTTGCAGCCAAAAATGCATGTGCAACGCAGCTTGAAGTACATGAATTGAAAAAGCTTTGAGTGAATGCACGTTGTGATGACATCACATGACACGTCTTGGCCCAAATCTGTGGTAATTTTGAACAATTGCAAGCTCCACCAAATATTGCAGAGTTTGCTTGATTTTGCAGTAATTTCTGCGAACGCAAAATCCTGGAGAAACTGATATACTATATATATGTGTATATATATGTGTATATATATATGTGTATATATATGTACCTTGGTGTCCTCCCCAAGTCCAAAGACATGCGCTGTAGGCTGAATGGCATCTCTAAATTGTCCATAGTGTGTGAATGGTTGTGTGAGTGTGTGTGCAATTGTGCCCTATGATGGGTTGGTGTCATGGATATGCCAGAAGGAATCCATTTCCCAGCAGCCACTGCACCCCACTGCATCACTGTCATATGACCACCTGCACCTGATTCACATTCATGTTAACCATCACTTGTGTGTATAGTCACAGTTTGAACTGCACTCCTTGTCTTGCTTTGATTGTCTTTCTTTGCCGTTGTTTCTGTTGCTGTGATTATGGTCTTTGTTTTATGTTTATTCTTAGCCTTAGAATTTTTGCCATCGGTTCTATAGATACTGTTTTGTGTTTTGTTTATATTTATATTAAATCTAATCTGCATTTGCATCCGTCTCTGCCTTCAAACCCTGACAGAAAGCAACACCTTAAAAATGGATGCAGAAGATTTTTTCTTGACCCAAGAGGCAATTTTGGAGTCCCTGAAGTTGCATCCAGAAAGGAGGGAATCGTGGATCAGGTCCACTGAAGCATGGCTGAAAGCCATGTGTAAGATCTTTCCAAACCCTACCTACCCTACTAAGGATCTTGCTCAGCCTGCTGAGTCAATGGAGAAAATCGTTCAGCCTCTCTGCTCAACTAAGGATGCTGCTCAGCATCCTTGTTCAGCTGAGGACGTTGCTCCATCTCCCCTTTTGGCCGAGAGCTCTGCTTTACCTCCCTTTTTTGCCTTGGACATCACTACACCAGGCTTCACTCTGGATGTCATTCTTCTGCCTTTCTGCTCAGCTGAGAATGCTGTTCTGCCTCCATGTTCAGCTGAAGATGTCACTCCGTTTCTCTGCTTCGCGCCGCATGTCGCTCCCCCTTCTTGCTCCACGGAGGACATCAATCCCACCTCATGCTTTGCGGAGAGCATCGCTCCCCCCTCTGGCCTCGTGGAGAACTTCGATCCCCACTATGACCTCGTGGTGAGTGGAGCTTCCCCCTCTAGCTCCATGGTAAACGTTGCTCCCCCACTCGAGCTCCGCCTTGAGCTTCATTCCTTCTGCTGGCTACAAGGTGGCAATCGCGCCACGCCCAAGCCAGGCCAGAGATATCGCATCATCTCTCATCTGTACCCCAGAAAACACAAGTGTCCTCTTTATGGCTCCGTGAGAGATGACACTCAAGTGAACTTTGGAACATTTAAGGACCTCTGGTCTGGGTATCCAGGACCCCCTCCCAAACTTATTACGTGCGTCGGGAGCCATGCATTAAGTGGGGGGGGGGGGGATGTGTTCTGTCAAACCATCCCCTTCACAGTGCGTTGAGACAATATAGACACACGTCCTCTTCCAGGTTGATTCATAACATTTCCAGTTGACTGGAACTTCTTAATTATTGCCCTGATAATGGAAATGAGAATTTGCAATGCTCTAGCTATATTCTTATACCCACTTCCCATTTTGTGAAGCTCAACAACCTTTTGCCACACATCACAGCTATATTGTTATGAATTACTAATCGAATTTGGGCTATCTGTTACCTCATATTTATACCCCTGTGAAACAGTGAATCTCCTGTTCCTAGTCACCCAGGTGTACAAAAAATGTAAAATCAATGGGAATATACTTCTAATATATTTTTCTCATACGAATTCATGGGGTGCCAATAATTGTTGCACACCTATATTTAACAAAGATATTTTTTTATAAACCTGTGCTGTGTTTGCAATTGTTTGATATCCATGAGAGTGTTTTTGTGACTTTTTTTTTTTAAACAAAAGATCAAAACGTTAAACAATAAAGACAATTTTTCACAGGCTTATCTGCTCATATTTACCAAGGGTGCCAATATTAGTGGAGGGCACTTATTTATAAAATGAACATTGTTGGCACAAAGGCTTTTAAGCAAATGTTACAGCTAACCCTCTGTATTTTGTATAACATCACAGTCTGTTGTGTGTTCTTCCTCACTTGACCATCTTGAGTATCAGTAGAACATGTGAAGTTATGCAAGGATCCTTTCTGATACAGCGCTCAGTGTAGATGTCTTTGATAGCAGGAAAACGTGACCCAGTAGGGGACTGAGCACCCACTGCAGTACTTTTCTGTCTGAGATGGAGCAGTTTATATACCAGACTGTGATGCTACAGGTCATGATGGTTTCTATGACATACCTGTAGAAACAGTTAAGGATAGGTGTGCACATACCAGCCCTTTTCAGTCTTCTTAGGAAGTAGTGGTGCTGTTGTGCCGTCTTCAATATGGATGAGGTGGTGAGAGATGGTTGGATGTTTTCTGTCATGTGCATGCCCAAGAACTTGAAATAGCTCACAGTTTCCACTGCTGCACCACCAATGTGTAGAGGGGCATGAGATATTCAACTCCTTCAGAAGTCAACCATAATGTCTTTAGTCTTGCTGACATTGAGAGAAGGATTGTTGACTACACCACACCACTCTACACATTGGTGGTGTAGCAGTCAAAATTGTGAACAATGAAGTAAAGTTCTTGAGCATGCACATCACAGAAAACAGAGAAACATAGTTGATGTTGTACCAGACCTCAAGCTGTCTCACTTCCTCTCTGTAGGCTGTCTTATTATTGTTGGGGAAGAGCCCCATGACAGTTGTTTCTGATGCTCTGAAATGTCAGATAATAGACCTGATGCAGGCACTTATGTAGTGAATGACATCACTGCAGTCACTGCTATAGATAATTTTACCTACTGTACATTATGCCTATATTAGCTAGCAATTCAAGTTGTACCTTACCTAAGACTATGTGGTCGTCTGTTATGTTGTGTTCATGGTGCCTTGTAACATGTAATTTTTAATAGTAAGTTGTAATAATATCATTTCCCACCTTGGAATGTTCGATGTGCGAAGTGGGAAAAAAACATGGACACCTCCACTAAAACGTGTCTTTTGCTTGCTCTGTCAAAGCACGTAAAGCTCTTTTTAAAAAAAGCTACTTTAACTGCACATTTACAGTTACAGGCCTGAGTGGCTATTGGTACTGTTCTACTGTAGTGAATTTCAAACCTTCATGCAACATTGTGGACTGAAATTACAGCACAGCAACAACAGCAAACAAATGCGAGTAGCGTTAGCAACAAGCTAAGTGGCTAACGTTAGTGATAACTAATGTTGATGATTACCTTCTCAAAACAGTGATTAGTTTGGTCAATGTTATAGATTTAAACAAGTACTGTGTCTGTATATTAACTGATCTAAAAGTCAATACTGCTATAAACTCATTCAAAAGTAGAGAAGTCTTTACATTATTCACAGAGTGATTGGTCATGTTTGACATTACTTCATAAATAGGGAAGGAACTGGTAGTTGAGAAGAATACCCAAAGTTGACCACGAGTTGACACTTCAAATTGAGGGGGTGTTTTCTGTGGGTTTTAGCGGTTGTAGGTGTGGAATAACAAGTTGCAACTTTAACTTGAAAGCAGCATAAAACTATGGGTGTCCGCTGACTACTGGAAAACAGCTATCCAGGGTCCTAGGTTCAGTCCTGAGCTCAGGTGTCTGTCTGTGTAGAATTGCTGTGCGTGTTCTCTCCATGTCTACTGTGGGTTCTGTAGTTTCCTCCCACCTCCTAAAAATTGGCTGCAGATGTGAATGAGTGTGTGAATGGAATGTGTGTGGGCAAGATGCCCTGTGATGGACTGGGATTTAATCTGGGGTGAATTTGAGATCCCGAAGCCCAGTGTTTCTCCAATAGGACCAAATGTACCATTACCCTCATCTAGGACAGAAGAATGAATGAATAAATGAATGAATGAATATAGAAGTAATAACCATAAGCCATTTGGCTTAACAAATAACAAGGAAGCATTGATGAAATTCAGATGATTGAGAGAATAACTTTTATTGTGATGAGAAAGTTTCAGAGAGTTTGACCATGAACCTTATACTAAAACATCCATCCATCCATTGTCTAATTCTCAATCTTAGTCATGCGGAGCCTGGAACCTATCCCAGGGGACTCGGGGTACAAGGTGGGGGACACCCTGTATGGGTTGCCTTCACAGGGCAATCGCAATCACGCACACACTCACACACCCCAGACAATTTAGAGATGCCAATCAGCCTACAAATGCATGTCTTTGGACTAGGGGAGGAAACTGGAGTACCAGGAGGAAACCCCAAAGCACTGGGAGATCATAGAAACTCCACGCACACTGGGTGGAAGTGGGAATTGTGCCCTTAACCCTGGAGGTGCGAGGCAGATGTGATGACCACTAAGCCACCATGTTCCCCATCCTAAAACATTAGAGTACAGAAAAATACACTTGAAATGGCCCTTAAAATAGTATCATTTTTAAAGTAAATAACTCATTAGAGTATGAATGGGTGTGTGAGTGTATGTGAGTGTGCCCTGCGATGGACTGGCACCCTGTCCAGGGTGTACCCTGCCTTGTGCCCGATGCTCCCTGGGATAGGCTCCAGGTTCCCCCGCGACCCTGAAGAAGGAGTAAGCGTAGAAGATGGATGGATGGATGGATGGATAACTCATTAGACTCATTAAACTCATAGAAAGCCATCTTTCTACCTTATTTTGAAACTATTTAAGGTTTGAAAGTGAGCCCCTTCCTTTGTGTTCAGTAATTGCTTTATCCTGGCCAGAGTCACGATGGATCAGGAACCTATCCTAGGAACACTGAGCAAGAAACACCAGTCCCTCACAGGGCAGTGAAGAAGATAATATAATATACCTTTTCCATGTTTTTTCAATAGTAATAAAATTTCTCAGCTGTATCAAAAAATGGGCTGAAATATTTATGACAGCGTAAGTATTTGAATGTGACTTTAATGAGAAACATTAAACTTTCCTGACCTCTGACTATAAAATGTAGTCTGACAGATTCATACAGCAGACTGATGAGAGAAATGTTATAAAGGGCACTGTTTTACCACTCGTCCCGCTTATCCAGTGCATGTTACATGCAAATTGAGTGCAAAAAATCTATTAACATAAACACTTGATCTCCCATAGTCCTGGTTAGATTAGTGTCAAAGAGGTCATTCAGTAACACTCAAGAGTGAGTTTCCCTTAACATTATTTACTGCATTAATTAGCATCATACCACAGTGCTCTTGAATGCTCAAATGTGATTGGTCAGAAAGTGTTGAACGACAGTTGTTAATCTGAAAGCCAAATCACATTACACTGTAATTATTTATATTCATGTTCGTATTTTTATTAATATGTTATAATTTCTATAATAACTCATTCACAGTGACTTGTATGATGGACAGTCCACTTAATTTAAGGCTAACAGTAAACAGAAAACAATGAGATTTTTATTTAACAATGAGGAACATATAAAGTACTGTGCAAAAGTTTTAAGCACCCTATTCTTTTTTAGTACAAACTTTGTTATATATTTTTTATTTTATGACTTTTACATTATCAAGTCAGTACAAAAACATTTTCCATTCTCAAACATACCCTGTCCAGGGTGTACCCCGCCTTGTGCCCGATGCTTCCTGGGATAAACTCCAGGTTTCCCGGTGACCCTGAAGAAGGATAAACGGTATAGAAGATGGATGGATGGATGGATGGATGGATGGATTCTCAAATGTTAATTTTCTAGCTCAAAATAAAATGTTTCAGAAAAAAGTTACAAAGCAGTATATGATGTAAGAGACCACTTTTCAGATAAAAAAACACAATGAAGGCTGCTGGGTTTTGCTGCAAAAGTAAGAAGCAAGTGCGACAGTCAAAGTCCCCAGAAGAACCCTGTCTGGTTCTTCAAGATGCTCAAGAAAACTTACAGCTCATGTGCTTATAAAAGTGCACTAATTGTACCGGAGACTACTATTTTTATTTATTTATTTTTTCACACAAAATATTGACTTTGTTTCATTTACTACAGTTTACAGTTTTGACGGTATTACTGCTCTTTACGGTAATTTATTTTTCATGTAGAAACATTTTGAAGGCACCTTTACTCTTCAGCATTTCTCTGCATGTGCCTAAAACTTTTGCACAGTACTGTACATATTACTCTGTTGAGGTTTTCTGTAAAGTGACAGGATCATGTGATGTGCAGGGGCTAATGTTGTCATTTGGCACTATCATGACAGAGCCCCTTGTTAAAAGACAGTCAAGCAGGAATTCTGGACAGTCATATAAGAAGTTTCTAGGCTGATATGGGCCCTTAGGCGGACAAAGTTTTCCGGGAGTGATACCCCTAGCACAGGGGTGTCCAATCTTATCCGCAAAGAGCCGGTGTGGGTGCAGGTTCTCATTCCAACCAAGCATGAGCCACACCTGATTCCACCTGTTTAATCAGTTGATCTTGGCATTCAACAGACTCAGGTGTGGCTCCTGATTGGTTGGAATGAAAACCTGCACCCACACCGGCCATTTCCGGATAAGATTGGGCACCCCTGCCCTAGCATAACCAGAAGGGAGCGTGACATCCTTCACAATGTAGTGAGAAGGAACTATCTCCGACATGTAACTAAGAGGTGGCGCAATGTCCAAGGCTGCACATGAAAATGGAGTGATGGTCACCGCAAAGTAGGAGGAGTGAAGTCCAGAGTGGGGAGTGACGTTCTCCATGACACCAGAGGGGGGAGCAGTGCCCTCCAGAGAGCCAGAGGGGGGAGTGACGTTCTCCATGATACCAGAGGAGGATTGACGTCCACCACAAAGCTAGATTTCGCCGCATATACGGGGGGGTCGACAATGTTCTCTGTGCAGCAAGAGGGGGCAGCGACCTACACTGCGAAGCAAAGGGGGGAGGGAGTGACATCCTCAGTGGAACAAGGAAGCAGAGCAATGACTGATGTCCGATGTCTGAAGTGGAGCCAGGTTGGGTTGTGACGTCTGAGGCGGAGCAGGGAGATGGATTGACGCCCATGGTGAGGCTGAGATCTGTAATGGCCTCCTCAAAGGGGCGGGGAACACCCTCCATGGAGCAGGGAGGCAGAGCAGCACCTTTAGAGGAGCAAGGAGACAGAGAGATGTCCTCAGCAGGAGGTGTAGGGGCAGCTTCAGCCAGGATGGGAGCCCCCTCCTCAAAAAATTCTGTGAGGAGCTGCCCAACATCGGGCCCAGGTATGAGTTGGTGCAGGAGGACCTCAAGTCAGTTGAGCTGCCTCTGGTTGTCCCAGATCTGCTCCCTTTGGACCCACATGCACTGATGAATGTCTGCTGCATCCATATTATAGGTCAAGATTTCCTGTCATGTAAAAATGAAGAGGCAGCAAATGCATATATTCAAGTACTGTAAGAAAAGTACATATAGTTTTTAGTTAACACCCCTGGCCAGTTAACATCTGCAAAGATGTTCATGTTGGTCATTGTGGGCTTAATTTTCCTTATGGATGGCCTAAACATTGGTTTATTTATTATTTTACTTATTTACTTTATTACTAAAATATTAATTAATGTTAGAGTTTGTTAATTTGTTAACGTTACCTATGGTGTAATTGTCATGATTTCCCCTCAAGCTAGCGCTGTAGCATACAGTGCACTCTGAAGCTTGAAGCGTGAGCGCTCGCTTCCGGGTTTCAATGACATTGACTTTGTTTACTTTTTACATGTTCATTTGTTATGATTTCCATCCTGTCTTCACCCCTGTATTGTCATTGGCTGTTCCCTTATGTGTTATCATTAGTCTCAGCTGTTTTGTGTTCACCCTTAATCACGTTTGTCATTTAAACCCTTCGTGTCTCATTGTTCGACGCATCAATGGCGGAACCATCTCCCACCCTCCCTCCTCCATTGTGGATCTCGTCCAGCCTGCAGAGTCAATGGAGAACATCATTCAGCTTCCCTGCTCGTCTGAGCATGCTGCTCAGCATCCCTGTTCAGCTGAGCATGATGCTCAGTCTTCCTCTTCAGCTGAAGTTTGCTCCGCCTCCCGGTGCAGCCAAGAGCTCTGCTTTTCTTCCCTGCTCCACCTCGGACATCACTACACCAGGCTTGGATGTCACTCTGCCATCCTGCTCAGCTGAGGACGTTGCGCTGCCTTCCTGCTCAACTGAAGACGTCGCTCTGCCATCCTGCTCCACTGAGGACGTCGCTCTGCCTCCATGCTCCACTGAAGAAGTCGCTCCTTTTCTTTGCTTTGCGCCATATGTTGCTCCCCCTTCCTGCTCCACAGAGGGCATCGCTTCCCCCTCATGCTTCACGGAGAGCATTGTTCCTCCCTCTGGCCTCCTGGAGAATCTCACTCCCCCCTCTGGTCTCACGGAGAACTTCACTCCTCCCTCTGGCCTCGTGGAGAATTTGCTCCCCCCTTGGACCTTGCAGAGAGCGTTGCTCCTCCCTCAGACCTCGCAGAGAGCATAGATCCCCCATCTAGCTTCATGGGGAACATCGCTTCCCCCTCAAGGCTTTGCCTTAAGCTTTGTTCCTCCTGCTGGCTATGCAGTAGCCATCGCTCCACATTCAAGCCAGGCCGGGGATATTATGTCATCTCTCTGCGGTGTGGAGGAGACTGCCCCACACCTGAACCTCAGAGAGCATGCCAAGTTATTGTCCGAGGTCGACGAGATGGACTCTCAAGCCATATCCCTGTCTGAGGGTGATGAGACGGCCTCTCAAGCCATGTTCCTGTCCAAGGTTGAGGAGATGGCCTCTCAAGCCATGTTTCTGTCCGAGGTTGTAGAGACAGCATCTCAAGCCATATTCCTGTCTGAGGTCGACGAGATGACCTCTCAAGTCAGCTTCCTTTCCGAGGGATACGGCACGACCAACCAAGTTCTGCTCATGCCTTAGTCTGTTGACACGACCAACCAAGTTCTGCTCACGCCTGAGTCTGCTGACATGGCCAACCAACTTCAGCCTCCCTGCTCGGCTGAGGATGTCGCTCTGCCTTCCCGTTCCACTGAGGACGTCGCTATACCTTCCTATTCCGCTGAGGACATCGCTCTGCCTTCCTGTTCTGCTGAGGATGTCGCTCTGCCTTCCTGTTCTGCTGAGGACGTCGCTCTGCCTTCCTGTTCCGCTGAGGATGTCACTCTGCCTTCCTATTCTGCTGAGGATGTCACTCTGTCTTCTCATCTTGCTGAGGATGCCGCTCTGCCTTGCTCTCTAGCAACCCTGGCAAGCCTGCCCCAGCCTCATGCCTGCCCCTCAGCTCCTTGAGGAACCTGCTATCTGTAGTGCAATGCCTGCTTCGGGACCTGAGGGGCTGTGAAGACATTTTGCCCGGGGGGGCATCTGCATTTGTTATGATTTCTGTCCTTTCTCTGCCCCTGTATTGTCACTGGTTGTTCCCTTATGTGTCATCATTAGTCTGAGCTGTTCTGTGTTCACCCTTAATTACATTTTGTCATTTAAACCCCTTGTGTCTCGTTGTTTGATGCAAAGTATTGAGCGTTATCACCGTGCCAACCCTTTCTTCCTCGTGTTTTGTTTCATGGTTTTGACCCTGTTCTCGTTTTCATCTTCATTTCTCGAGTCCTGTTTAGCCTTGTTTATGCCCGTTTGCCGATTGCCTGACCAATTGCCTGTTTTTCACCATGCTATTTTCTCACGTTTTGGATTTGTCTGCCTGTCACTACTCTAATAAAGCTCTTATCTGCACTTGCATCCATCCTAACATACATTACGTGACAGTAATAATGCTGAAATTTAGGGCTGGCTCATGTCAACTATTGCTAACTAATCAAATAATATCAGTTAAGGGAAACTTGCAAAATGTGTTACTGAACAGCCTACTTGTAAGTGAAGACTTTCAAGCTTCAGAGCCCTAAACAGAAAAAAAGCAGTTTCTATTTGATATTTCTGACAGATGTAGCATTAATCAACTCTTTTCCTTCCACAAAACTGTCAATCAATGGAATTTGAAATCAGCAGAAATAATTATGTAGCGCGTTGACAATACATGATGGTATCACATGGTATCATTGATTAAAAACCACATTCTCCATATTGGCAGGCCTGAGGCTTGTTATTATGCATGTTATGGATTGCTATATTTAATAATCAAATGAGAACAATGTAACTGTAATGTTTCCTTGTGTAAGCATAACCAATTACTTTGATTGATTTTTACACGGCTGTTTGGACATCTTGCTTTCTAATTTAGCTGAAGTGTAGAGGCAGTGGGAACATCAGGATTTGGAAATTCATAGAGTTCAAAGATAAGCTCACTGAGCTCAGCTTGATGCCACTCTAGATAGGCAAAAGCATTGAAAGTCATGTAAAATATAGTATAAAAATATACTATTGAAATTTGAATACATTTCTAACACACAATGTATACACACACGTATACATACACACACACACACACACACACACACACACACACACACACATATATATATATATATATGAGTTATGGCCTGACATTTGTATATTCCATGAATGATAATAAATATTATGAATTGTATGTTCCTGTTAACCATTAAGTGATAATACATAATAACATATACTTATCCCTGTCTGTTTATTTTTACTAGGACCTCTGTAATAAAGTCTTTGGAGGCATCAATTATGCAAAATGAAAAGAAAACATAAAGCTGCAAATGCAATAGTTATAACTGACTGGTGGAAATCATATTCATTAGAATATCATGAGTGTAACTATCTTATATACTGTAAAATTTTACAAATTGGACATCAGTAGGTTAGAATTGTCGTATAGTTATTTTCCATGGGTGTGAATGGTTCAAAGCAATAACTTTCTACCTGCTGGGCTTATGTAAAACTGTCCACTGTTTAGAACAGGGGATAAAACACATGGGGAAAATCAGTACACATTATCATCAGGAACAGGATATAGGCCTCTGAAGAGACATCCGCAGTGATGACATGGCACAGGTGCCTGAAGAAAGTTTAGACAGCCTCTGATCCAGAAGTTTCCTCCACTGAAAATGCAGTCCAGCCTGAAGCCTGCAGGAGGCACTGTTGCTTTAATTTTATTTCCTGTCTCTACGAAGCTGAATCACTGTTTGGTAATAACAATTCTCATAAAAAGAGAAACATTGCTGTCATTGATGGTTTTGTCAGCACATTTAAAATGATAAGCAAACCAGACAGTCAGCTACCAGTTTATTACGTACACACACCTTATAGCTGTACTCATTGGCAATTTTATAGGTGCCCTTTGGAGGTACAATTAGTGGCTGCAGTCCAGCTGTTGCTCCGAACAGTTTGCCAGTCGCCCTTTATTTCCTCCATCAGTGGAAATGGATCACCACTGACAATTCAAATTAATTCAAATTAATTTTATTTGTATTGCGCTTATAATAATAGACATTGACAGAATATTATTATTTCTATGCTGGACCACAGGTGGAGTCATTATAGAAAACAAAGTTGGTGTGCCTACTAAAGTGTCCATGAAGTGCACACAATGAATAAATCCACCATTCCATAAGACAGTGTTTTTTTTTTTTTTTTTTTTTTAAAGTGCATCTAGATGGTACAGTAATAGTAAATTGAGAATACTTAAAGGGTTCTTCGGTTGTCCTGGAAACATTCAATTATTTTTTTTTCATTAAAAACTACCAACTGGAGAGAGTGAAAGTTAAATTTGAGGCTTGTGAAGCCAGCCAACCATTTTTTCCAAATGCTGCCCTTTTCTGCATATATCTCATTCACACACACACACTCACACACACCAGTGGTAGCAGAACTGTTGTTAACAGTTGTTAAGGTGTTAACTTGCATCAGGAGCAACTTTGGGTTCAGTGTCTTGACATTGATGACCCGCTCTACTACCTGAGCCACAGCCGCCAAAGTACACTTGAAGAACCCAAGAATGTAGGTTTACTTGATATAATGAATGAGCTATTGAGTGTAGATAGAAGGTAGGCGTATCTAATTAACAGGCAACACAATGCATATTTTTATGGTTGCCACTTGGCAAGGTGCAAGAGTAACTGCTGTACTATTATTTTCTGATTGCATTTCATTATATTTCGGTTTGCCCATGGACTGACTGGCATGGTTGTATAGGTATTACCTTTGCCTGAGTTTAGGTTACTATGGAGTTCTCCCCATATCCAAGTGGGATTCCCTCTTGTTTTTCTGCTTTCTTCCCACCTCCCAAGAACATGCTGGTATGTCAATTGGCTACTAGGTGCATGTGTATGGTGCATAACCAGGTTAAAACAGTTACAGACAATGAATCAATAAACATGGAAGCTTTTAGTTTGGTTTATAAACTATATAGTCAGTCACGACCTCTCTTATTCAGCTAACAGGGAACATTATTAGAATGTTCAGTTAAGTCCTAAGAAAGGAATAATGATACTACAATGTTATAAGCATGGGGTACATAGTAGCATGTTTGCCTTTCAACTCTGGGATTGGTGGTTCAAATCCCGCCTCTGCTCTGTGAGAGTTCTCCCTGTGCTTTGGGGGTTTCCTCCGGGTACTCCGGTTTCATGCATTGTAGGCTGATTGGCATTTCTAAACTGTCTAAAGTGAATGTGTGAGCAGTTGTACCCTGCAATGGGTTGGCACCTCAACCAGGGTGCCCGCTGCCTTGTGCCCTGAGTTCTCTGGGATAGGCTCCAGGCTCCCCATGACGCTGTGTAGGATAAACGGTATGGAAAATGGATGGATTGATGAGCAAAAAAATAATGTTATTGAAACGTTAGTGTTAATGTTCATTCGGTCATTCATTCATCTTCAGTAATCGCTCCATTCTGGCCAGTGTCATGGCATATCCAGAATGTATCCTGGGAACACTGGGCACAAGGCAGGAATACACCTGGACCGTGCACCATGCACACACACATATACATCCATACAGTATATGGAGGCAATTCTTTTTAGCCAATTCACCTCACTGCATGTTTTTGGGAGGTGAGAGGAAACCAGATGAAACTCACACCAACATGAGGAAAACATAAGCCCAGAGCTCAGGATGAACTGAGGAGCTTGGAGCTGTACATTGTAGGAATGTTCATCAACAATACTTAAAAATGTTCTTAGAATACCCAAAATACCTGACCGAAAAAATGGTCTATACAAAATGTGTGAATTCATACAAATCTATCTAATATCACCTACTGGGAATTGCAACAGTTTTTTCCCCACAATATTGTTTATGTAATGCCTGTCTCCTCTCTGTTTCATTACTGTTTTACTATTTTATATGTCTGATGTAACACAATACCATTTGTGAACTGTTTCAGTTCTGTTGCACATACATAATATTTGTGGCTTATACGACTGTAAACAAAGATCAGATATTGAATTATTTTCCTCCACATCTGGTTCTGTCAATTTTTTTGTAGCCATGTGCAGGCTGTTGTCTTTTGTTTGCCTGACTTGTCTTCAATCACTTGTTTCTCCATCTGAAAGGCATCGATCAGTGCAAGAATGAAGAGAAGACACTGAACAAAGCAAACAAATTACTTTTCTTGTGTGACAGACATGATGTCAACAAATTTGTCATTCTGCCACATCAAATATAAGTGGCAGAATACTAATACTGGCTGTATGTCATGGAGGATGCTTGGACATGCAGGTAGATTTTTGTAAAAGCAGACTTAAGGTGCTTGTAGGACTATAATATAACCACTAAACCTTCATTGACAGATCAAATCCACAGCAGTCATTTTTTTCCTCTTATGTTCTTTCTTTCTATAAGGTGTTTGTAGCCAAAGAGAGTCCATCCATCCATTTTCTGTACTGCTTATCCTACACAGAGTCGGGGGAGCCTGGAGCCTGCAAGCTCTACGCACAAAGGGCAGAGGTGGGATTCAAGCCCCAAACCCCAGAGGTGTGAGGCAAATGTGCTAACCACTAAGCCACTGTGCCCCCCCACCAAAGAGAGTCATTTTACTGAATTGCATGAAAATCTACAGGTTAAGCACAAGGTATACCGTAAATTGTTTAATAATAATAACATTGTCAAGCTTCTGGAAGTGGAGAGATACATCAGCAGGAAGTAATCCTACTGCTCATCCTTCCTTCATTCAGTGTTCTTGTTTAACTGAACAGAAATAATATTGTTTTATGTTAATTACTGAATAAGCTAGCACTTTACTTAAGGGTAGTGTTAATGACAATATACTGTATACGTTTCATGACAACTGATATGTGTTACAGACATAACAACTAACATGATATAACTTGCACAAACAGTTATAAAGGCGTCAGTTTGAAAAAAAAAATCTTACCTTTGTCAAAGTTTTGTGGACATAAAAGTTGAGCTGAGTTAAGTGATGGATTTTTGCTTGACATAAAGCTGTCCAGGCTGACTTACTTTCTAGTGTCATGAATAAAAAGAGTGTTTGCTTTATCTGAATCAGATAATGATAATGATGTAACTTAGACTGTGGCATTCAAGTGATGATTGACTGGTACTAACAAGCCCAAAGTGTGGCAAGAAAACATTCCCCAAATCATTACACCACCTCCACCAGCTTGGACTGTTAACACACAGCAGGTTGGGTCAAAGGATTCATGCTGTTGGTGTCAAATTCTGACCCTGCCATCTGTATGCCACAGCAGAAATCAAGATTCATCAGACCAACCTAGATTTTTCCAGCCTTCACCTGTCCAGTTTTGGTGAGCCTGTGGCCATTGCAGCCTCGGCTTTCTGTTCTTGGCTGACAGAAGTGGAACCCTAAAAATGCACTTCTAATGATGTAGTCCATCTGCCACAAGCTTCGACGTGTTGTGCATTCTGAGATGCATTTCTGCTCACAGCAATGGTACAGAGTGGTTATCTTAGTCACTGTAGCCTTTCTGTCAGCTTGGACCAGTTTGCCTATTCTCAGTTGACCTCTCTCATCAACAAGGCAGTTCCATCCTCAGAACGTCTGCGCACTGGATGTTTTTCTTTATTGCACCATTCTGAGTAGTCTCTAGAGTCTGGTGTGTGTGAAAACCCGAGGAGATCAACAGTTATAGAAATACTCAAACCAGCATGTCTGGCACCAAGAATCATGTCATGGACAAAATCACTGAGATCACATTTCCCCCCCCATTTTGATGGATGATATGAACATTACCTGAAACTGCATGATTTTATACATTTCACTGCTGCCACATGATTGGCTGATTAGGTAATTACATGAATGAGTAGGTGTATGTGATCATAATAAAGTGCTCAGTGAGTGTACATTTCCTCAGCTACGTCACATAAGTTAATTGTTCTCAACCATATTTGAAGGATAACTAAATAGTGCAAATATAATACATGTATAAGCATTGTCTAAATAGTTTATAAAGTAATGCTACAGAATTCATGTAAGGATTATGTCAAAACATGTATGATAATATTAGAGGTTTTAAACTATGTCTTACATGGAAAAGAGACCAAGAGCTATCATTATCATTCATCAGTTATCATTATGAGGTGACTGACTTGAGATGAGATTTTTATCATTACTTATCTTGTGTAATTTTGATTAACACGTTAGTTTGGGGGCATTAAAATCATTCATATCGCTAGCGTCAATAAGAAGCTATAATTTGTATTTACATTCCTAGCACTCTTATGAAGCTGTATGTGTACCTTAAACAACTGTCATGAATGTGCTGTTAGTAAAAACAAGCTTTTAACTTGTAAGATATAGAAAAAGCTTTACGGTAACACAGTATCTCAGTCAACTCATAATTATAATTGATTGTTGTTGTAAAGACAAATTTAAAAAATAAAATAAAACCTCCAGTATCATCTTACCTATTTTGACCCAAGCCTTTCAGAAATGCGCCAGCATTGCTTTATAAAATATTTATGCAATGCTTATGAATGTGTTATAAAGGAACTTCAAATCAAACTGTCTGTTAGGAAACTATCTTTCAAAACAGCAATGTTTTTACCAGCAAACTGTTGTTTATAATGGACTATAAGATCCCTCTTAATAATATTTTATGAGATTTAGAAAAGTTTTTGTGTTTGTTACATTCTGGAAACAGAAAAGATCTAGGACACGTGATCAGAATCTATGAAACTGGAAACCAGTGCTGCTGTGAGTCAAAATGGGGTTATTTCAGCAGTTGCGGGGGAAGCTTTTCGTTTAGTAATGATGGAGAATGTTCATTTAAGAAAAACATGAATGAAACAATGAATATACAAATTAAGAAGGACGTATAATAAAGTTCAAATCAATCAGGGTTTGTACTTTCTATTGATATTTGTATTTTTATCTGTTTCAAACACATTATCTGTTCATTATGAGTAATGTATTTGTATTCAGTTACATCCCAACACTGTAGTGTCTCCTGATCTTAGTGGCATTAACTTTAGAATGAAAAGCCGTTGTATAAAGTTGTACCATAGCATGGATTTTGACAGTAACAATCATAAAACTGTAACTAGAGTTCTTTATATTTATGTGTATTTTCTCTGGCCTTTGAGTAATGATAATGATAATTAGTCTTTATTGGTCGTGTATACATTACAGCATGGTAAAAATCTCAATGAAATTCTTCTCTTCACATACAGCGAAGTATGAGTGCAGGGACAGCCATGATACAGCGCCCCTGGAGCAGAGAGGATTAAGGGCCTTGCTCAAGGGCCCAGGAGTGGCAGCTTGGCAGTGCCAAGGTTTGAACCCCCCGACCTTCAGGTCAGTAACCCAGAGCCTTATCTACTAAGCCACCACTGCCTCTAGTAGTGTGTTTATTTCTGCTTACGTTGGGTGACATGAATAGTTACAACATGAATATTTACATCGTTACACGGTAACATCAGTTTTACTGTTATGTCAGTTTTGATTTTGACATCACCACCTTTTCAGTAACTCAGTTGTCAAGATTTTCTAGCGTAAATGTCATAACATATCCTTACACTTTTAAAAATAAAAGTTCCAATTAGAACCAAAACGGGTTTTTCAGCCTGATGCCATAAGAGAACCCTTTTAAGTTGCACAAAGAAACTTTCTTTAAGAACCCTCAGGTTCTTTAGAGAATCAACTATTTACTGGTACTTTAAATAGTGTAGTGGTAGAGGTGGGCCTGGTTCAATTATATTGAGGCAGAACTTGGCATATAGAGTGAAATTTCTATGCAATGTATGCTTGTGACAGAATGTTGATATTCAGAGTATTGAAGGTGCTGCAAATAAGCTGCATATGAACTTTTTTTTTTCCCTGTGAGACTGGGTTGTTTATGTCCCTTTGAATTTAAAGTGATCTTAAAGCACCTTTGCCATTTTAAAACCTCAAATAACAAATTTACTCACTTCCTGGCATTTCGATTAAAGCTTTCCATTCACATCTGCTGCATTCAGAGTTTGCTGTATCCATTTTGTAGAGGTGAACTAATACAAGTGTGACTGATTAAGCATTTCCGCCTCTCAGCTCCAGGGTTCGGAGTTCAGTCTTGAGCTCGGGCTACTGTCTGTGTGGAGTTCACATGTTCTCCCCGTGTCTGCAAGGGTTTCCAGTTCCAAGTCTGATATCTTGACATTGAGACTAAAGTGTGACAGAAAGACCCCTGCAACCCACGAGAAGTGAAAGACTGAAGTCCTTTCTCTAGGCAAGGAGAAGAAATGCTCAGCTAATTCCTAGCCTTACCCACTGAGACAGAGAATGACCACAGCTTCACAGTTCACTGCTGCAATTACATGTTATTTTCCACACCAGCACTAGGGATCCTCGAAAGAACCAACACTATTTACAGACCAACAAGTACAATGTTTACAGAAGGGGACTAAGTGCACATACACCATAGTCTTCACGTAATCCATGACAAAAAATGAGAACTGTACAACTTATTACATTGTCCTTATCTCTGTTTACTTTCTCTGATTGAATCCCAGCATTCTCACAGAGAGAGAGAGAGAGAGAGAGAGAGAGAGAGAGCATACAAAGCATGTCTACATCTTTAATAACAAAGTCAGCCTCTCAAAGAACCCAAAGAAACCATAATTTATTACTACTGACATTCAGACTTCAATGAAATATCAGATTGAACTAAACAAAAAAAAAATTAAGATAAAAAATCAAATAATGTTCTAATTGCAGGAACTGCAGTGAAGCAAGTGAAGGTCAAATTTGGCTTAGGCTTCATTTAGGGGTCTAATTTTGAAGAAGGCATGCAATCCCAGAAGCAGATAGAAAAGAAAACCGTCTCCACAAATAGAACCTGGCTCAGTGTGAAATATGTGTCATTCACAGGTTTTGTTAACAAATAAGAGGAGTGTCCATAGTGCTACATGAGATCTACATAAGCCCCTCATGACAACTGACTTAAAAGTGCATAACTGTGCATAAAAGTGCATTAATCAAAGCTCATGTGAGCCATCTATCATAATGCTTTCTTTAATTTTGCATACCTTATAGCATTTTCCGGGCCGACATATTAGATATTAAAATATCATGACAACTGACTTTGGAACTCAGCGTACTGCTGGTACACAAGAGTCACATAATGGTGAGAAGTAAAGGAAATGAAATTGGAATAATTGCACAAACACAAGCATTTCCAAAAGATTCTCTCCAGAATCTGGTGCTTGGTGCTAATGACATCAACATGAAAAGCTGCTGTATAACACTGTTGGATAGTGCAGGTTGTAATAATGATAATCATCTGTAACAAAAGCGTTATATACAGCATGCAGTTTTTACATACAGCTCACAGAATCTGCAAAATGATAATAATTTAAAAATAGTGATAAATAAATAATAGGGATCATAAACATTGCATGTTGTTGTTTATTTAGTTCTGTCCTGAATAAGCTATTTCACATAACAGATGTTTACATATAGTTCACAAGACACAATACTAACTGAATTTACGCAAATGAACCAGTTCAAAAGATTATACAAACTTGATTGTGTTGTTACCTGGATGATCCACGACTGTTTTTTATATTTTCTTATGAGATCCATGTTTGTCCTGAGCAGTTAAATTGCCCAGTGTTCTTCAGAAAAACACAGAAGTACTGTACGAGTCCCTCAGTTGTCCTCAGTGTGAAACGATGGATCTCAAAATCATATAGCCATTGTTGGAAAGGGGTCAAATATGCAGAAGGTGCTGGAAAAGCAATTAAAATGCAGGACCTGGAGGATTTTTCTGAAGAACAGTGAGTAGTTTAACAAACATGGACAAACAAAGGACTCATGAACAACTATCACAAAACATAAAAACATTCAGGTAACACACACAGTATTAAGAATCAAGCGTATGTAAACATTTGAACTGGTTCATTTGTGTAACAAAGTTATTATTGTGTTTTGTGGACTATATGTAAATATCTGTTATTTGAAATAGCTTATTCAGGGCAGAACTAAATAAAAAACTAAATGCAACTTTTATGATTTTTATCCGTATTTTTAAAAATGATTATTAACAAATCGTGTAAGGCGTGTGTAAACGTATGACCTCAACTGAATGTGTGTCGCCTGGGAAAACCCTTCACATGGTGAATTTTTGTCATTTCTATCATACTAAGTTGTGATAAACGACATGATTTCCTGAACTGAAATATGTTCTGCAGTTATGTCAATTAGATGTAAAAATCTGGTTACCCACAAAGCAAACAGTGGGCAACCTTCTATTCTAAATGCACTGAAAGACACCAAAACACTGATTGTCCAAAAGCAACTACTACTTTTTTTTATTTGTATTCAATTTAATTTGGAATATAAAACTAATAATAACAAATAAATATGACCATGAAAAATATGGCTATTTTTATACCAGCTTAATATGGTTTAAAGAACTCCTGCCCACCAGCACTCAGGTTAAGTGTCAGTCTTCTCACTTGATGTCAGAAAATGTCAATCATGGCATAATTCCCAAGTTGTGTCTGTTGACTAAATGTTATTTAAAAAAAAAATAATAATAATAATAATTTTTGATAAGCATTACAACTTTGTGTGCTAATCCATGGATCTATTTGATGCATTTTCCTGGGATAATTTGACAGCTGGTCTTTATATCGTTTACATCTGAATCTGTTAGTTTAATATCCAGCATGACATAGAGTGCCTGACAAAAGCACATTTAGCTAGCAATTAAAACTTGAAATCTTTAGATAGACTATGCATTCTTACACCTTATTTAGCCAATGTGATCTTTGCAGAAAGCCAAGGAAAGTTTGGAAAGTAGATGAAAATCATTTTGGTGAAATATACAGTAGATCTGCGACCGCAGTCTCACAGAAAAAAATGTTCTGATGCAACTTATTTGCAGCATCTTTTATACAGTGAATATCAACATACTGTCACAAGCATACGCTGCATAGCAACATATCAAAGTGTCATGTAATGGCGGCAAAGGCAGCGACTGCAGGTGCAGACTTTATTAAAACATCAACTAAAACGGTGAGCACAAGAACCTTACAACTAAACCAAAGAAACTTGGCAAAACATGCAGTCTATGGTACACGTGGCAACACACAAACACACTAACAACAACAGAAGCTTGACAAACAGACTGAAAAACTTGAACTTAAACAGTGGTGCTAATTACCATCGAATAAGACACAGGTTGAGGCTGATTGAGACATGTGATGTGCTGGGGCTGCTGGGAAGCACCGAATTCCGCATAACCATGACACAAACGCTCTGTATGAGATGCTCTGCACCATATTGGAACCAAGCTAACCTCTATCACTATGCTATTTAAATAAGATCAATATGTAATAAAGAATCCTACCTCTTATTTTAAACATATTGAGCGTAGGTCACTTCATGTGTAACGTTTATGCTTTTCACAACATACTATATGATTAGACTTACCAGGCTCATGAAACTTCTCCTCTTCTCTCCAAACACAATTGGAATTGAAAGTCACATGGTAACGTGAGAATTTACAAAATAGTTTCGGATGGATTTTAGGCTTCAGGCTACTGAAAATTCAGACACTTTCTGCATTATAAAAATACCTGCTACTGTATCGGGTTACCATGTGACTTGCACACCTGATTGTGTTTGAAGAGAAAAGAAGCTTTATGAGCATGGTAAGTCTAATCATACATTATGAAAAGCACAGATTTTTACACATGAAATGGATCAATGCTCAATATGTTAAATTATGCACGATATTTCATATTTTCAATTAGCATAGCAGTAGATATTAGCTTGGTTAAATTATACTGGTGCAGAACGTGAGATACAGAGCATTCGATCGAAATTTGATACATTGCTATGCAGCATATTTTTTGTGACAGAATGTCGATATTCACCGTATAGTTTTTGTTTTGTTTTTTTTTTTTCTGTTGATTTACGTTAAAATACATTTTTATCTTGTCATTTTTTGGCTGTTTGCCAGAATTCAGAAACAGCAAAATCTCAGACCACCACAATTTTTTCTCCTAACCCTTAAAGGAAAATTTGGTAACACTTTACAATAACAGTACATGAATAATCATGCACTAATTCCTGAATTAATACTTACTTAAATATGAACTGATGATGAGTTCAGGCACGTACTAATCACAAACTAATGAAGAGCTAACCTTAACTACAACAAGAGTGCTATGAATTTATGAGTGAATAACAACCACCGTTGTTAGTGCATGCTTGTTAATTAATTTATTAATGAACCCATAAGTGTAAACTAATGCAAATATGCTCTATAAGAAAGAATATGAATTAAACGTGCACAATTTCAAATAGTTTATTATCGAACGTAGGAAAACGCACTAATTATAAACGGCGATAATTTAATCTCAACCCATGCACAGACATTTTGAGGGGCAGTGGCCCAGGACATGAGCAAGAGCACAAGACAGAAATGGGCGACTGTTCAAAACGATTTAAAGATGGGAGACCAGACTACGCAGTAAAGCAGTCAAAATTAACACAGTGCACAACACATCTAGACTAAAATACCTGAAAATAATCTTATAGAACACTGGTGTAAAATGTTCATACATAATAGCGTCTGCTAAATGAATAAATGTTACTGTATTCATTTCACCCTTGTGGGCAAAGGAGCAGTGTCTCGGGCCCTCGACACCCAGAACACGTACTGGTACTACAGTGGGATTTGATGAGAAATGGATGGAGGATGATGCAAAACAGGTTGAGATGAAATTATTTGTGTTTATTATTAGTGCATCTTTCTACGTTCGATAAGGATCAATGTAAATTATGAAAGTAATCCAGCGCCATTCAATGATGTTTGTGTACGCCGCTTCATATGGCAAATCATATAAACAAGTATAAATTATGCACTTTTAATTCATATTCTTACAGAGCATGTTTGATTTAGTTTACTCCTATGTGTTAATTAATTAACTAACTTAAGTAACATGTACTTAAGGTGGTCGTTATTCACGCATGAATTCATAACACTTGTTGTAGTTAAGGTCAGCTCTTCATTAGTTTGTGATTATATCGTGTCTTAACTCATCATCAGTTCATATGTAAGTAAGTATTAATTCAGCAATTAGTGCATGATTATTCATGTACTGTTATTGTAAAGTGTTACCGAAAATCCTATCCTGAAACACAATAATTATGTTGAGATCAAAATATTTGTGTAGTGCTTAATGATTCTGATGCTAATTTGCTAGGTGCTGTCTTTTCCTTATTCCCGTGAGATGTTAGCGATATTCTGGCACATGGATGTCACAGGGAGACGCTGCTAGCATAGTTACAATGATGACTAATAAGAGAAACAATTAAACAAACTCAAACATTAGGGGTAAAACACGTGTTACACTGTTATCTACGAAAAACTAAAGAGTTTCTCTTCTCATTCAACATTTTCTATGACATTAATGAGAACTCCAGTGAAGAAATAATGGAGACACTAAACACTGATGATGGTATTAGCATGAAAGTTGATGCTTTGGAGCCTGATCTGTTTGAACAGACAGTATAGATGAGGAGGTGAGACAGCTAGACAGACTGAAGGATTAAAGTGCTGCTGCATCAGTCTCTTTAGGTAGAGGGATGAAGAAAGAGCTAAATCCCACGAGTGCCACTATCAGCAGGTATACAGTAGATAATCAAGTGGCTTTGTGGGTAAAGTAGGAAACTGTTAAACAAAATGAAATAGAAAGTAGAGTCAACTCAAAATTTCATTACAAATGGATGCCACTGAAGATCATTTGTTAATTATAAAGATTCATCTGCTAAATTTGTTAAGTCTGTTTCTTATTCATAGATTTTTCTGGCAATGCAGTGAATATTATCTCTCTTTTTGCCTTTTCATGATTTTCATCATCCCTTATGGCAATCTGATGTTGCTTAGTTATGTATATTTTCTCTGACCTTAAACTGGACTTGGCTCTGATATCACATCATTAACATTATATGACTCCATATATAACATACCAGAAGTGCATTGAGCTTCAAAATCAATTGTTATGATGTTCTAATATAAGTCAACCTGGAAATATCTCATAACACAACACAAATTAATATCACTTGACTCAGATGTTATTAAACATCAGTTTATGACAGGTAAGGTCTGTGGAGTAAGTGCTAATAAATGTATTTGCAGTGTCATGAAAGACTTCAGAGACATCATGCAGCCTTGTAAATACTACCATTAAGTTAAGTGTAACCCAATTTTTTTGGCTTTGGTAGTTAATATATACTTTTTTCTTCTATGGCCCTTTAACCCTGTGGTACTGGATAATCTGCACATTTGCTACTGGTATTATTAATAAAAAGTGATCAAACACATCAGTTTTCTTTTGTCATTACTTCAAATATATACTATATAGCCAAAGGTTTGTGGACACTAGACCATCCCATTCCAGAATTAGTCCCCCTTTGCTGTGCTAATAACCTTGTTTCTAATAACCAGGTTTTTGAGAGGGGCTCTGGGTATTTGTGCGCATTCAGCAGCAAGAGCATTAGTGAGATCAGGCTCTGATGTTGGGTGAGGAGGTCGGAGTGAAGTCAGAGTTTCAGTACATCCCAAAGGTGTTCAATGGGGTTGATGTCAGGGGTCTGTGCAGGCCACTCGAGTTCTTCCACTCCATCCTCTGCAACCCATGTCTTCATGGAGCTCACTCTGTGCACAGTGGCATTGTCATGCTGGAACAGATTTGGTCCTCTTAGTTCCAGTGAAGGGAAATTGTAATGTTATGGCATACAAAGACATTGTATACAATTGTGTGCTTCCAACTTTGTGGCAACAGTTTGAGGAAGAACCACATATGGGTGTGATGGTCAGGTGTCCACATACTTTTGTCCATATAATGTATTTATGATTATGAATGTGTTGGAAATACATGAACCAATAGACATTGATGGCCTTTTATTCAAAACCTTGGTGTTTTACTTTATATATTTACTCTTAGGAATGAGGAGCATGAGAAACTTCCCACAAGAACGTTCCACATCCTCAGAGCATTGCCTCTTCTCATGACACCTTGTTCCTGTTTTGTGCTACTAAAAAAATAGTTCCATTGAAACCATATACACTGTACACTCTCAAGCTTGACGATAACGTACATGTCATAGGTCATTTCCCCAGGTGTGTTACCTACACTCTTAAAAATATAGGTTCTTTAATGGTTCTTTACAGCATCATAGGTTCTACAAAGAACATTCTTCTTTTTGAGAACCATTTTTCATTGTATAAGGTTCTTGAGTTGAGCTATATGGCTCTTTAGAGATAAAATAAGTTTTTTTTCTGTTCATTGTAAGTTCTTCAGAGCAGGTTAAAGTGAACCTTATAAGGTTCTTTGTGGGACTGGAAAAGGTTCTCCTGGCATCACTCTTAAGAACCTACTTTGGTTCCGTAAAGCACTAAGTAAGTTTTTTTTTTTTTTAATGATAACCTTATGAGAACTTATGATAACATTGTTCCTTGTGGCACTGCTGTGAAGAATAATTTCTGGGTTCTTTGTAGCACCAGTAAATAGATGGTTCTCTACAGAACTTGTGAGTGAAAGGTTCTTTGTGCAATTTAAAAGAGTTCTCCTATGACATCAGCTTGAAAAACCCTTTTAGGTTCTAATTGAACCTTTATTTTTAAGAGTGTATAGCAAATCTGTGTGGACTCATAATGGAACTTTCGCTTGTGTGAATTAGGAGTTTAGGTTGAAACTGTGCTGTGGACATGATGAGAACTCACTGTTCTCAGTTTTAGACCAGAGAAATATGAACATGGGAATGATTTTTACTGAACACTTTTAAACCCTTAAACTACACTTGTAAGGCAAATATTCCCAGAACCAGTCTTACGTCAGACAGAATCATATAATTCTACAGTCTCATGCTTGAACAACCAGAAACGATCAACACGACCAAAACCTCTTCCAATACAACCTAAAGCCTTTACAAACATTGCTGATAAGGGTTTTAAAATTGCCGCACAAAATAACAGAAATGGAACAAAATAACAGAAAATTTCTCTCTGGAACTCTCAACAAAACCTTCACACGTCCATATCAAAGCTCTATCTTTTTTTTTTAAATAGAATATCACTATAGTTAAAAAGATATCATCATGGTTGTGTGTTCAGTTCTCTTCGCAGTCATATCCTCAAGACCATGTAGCGGGACAAAAAAAAAAATCAATACCAGGTTTATTCAGCACTTAAAAAAATGCTTCCAAACTGCGATGAAGTGTAAAGTCTTCACAACTAGTTCCCTGTGGCTGTCATCAGTAAAGAATGCCTCTCCGCTGGTTGAGGAAAATAAAAGGTGTAATCATGATCATTGTGAGAACAAGAAAATAGCAATTGCAATCATCTAGTAATAGTACAACTGTGATCTCACAACCAAAAAGGAATAATTTAAAGTAAAATCAACAGCACAGTAAGACAAAAAAAAAAAAAAATGCTGCATAGTACAAAGCCCCCCTTCTGTTTGCTGCAAAATGCTATTCAGGGCAGATGATGGAGAGGGCAGTGTATACAGAGATTAGACCCCATTCCAGCTTTCGGAAATATAAACATATCTTCAAATCGAGTTTATCTGTTCCTCAATCCCTACTCTTTTACAGACTCAGTTTAGTGAAAAGCCAGTGTTTGTTATTCAGGTTCACTGCTGTTGGTGGTCTTGTCCCACTCGAAGCTATCATCACTGTGGGTGGGTGATGCCCGTGGGGTCCCTGGTGGGTGCACCCGCAGCCCCTGGAAGCGTCTGCACTCGGGGCAGATGCGGATGTGGCTGCAACCACGTGCCACAATGGCCGCCTCCTGTGCCAGTTTGTGGGAGAGTGGCTCTGACAGTCCCGTGCCTGTGCACAACCTGCCATTGCTGAGGCTGGTCCCTGTGGGCCGAGCACGTCTGTCCTCTGTGGGTAGAGGATGCGGGCGCAGAGCACTGGTGCCACCGCTACGTCTCCGTCGCAGCTGCAGGCTGTCCTGACACAGCACGATGCCTTGCAACTCCCGCAGCATCTCCTCACACACTGACAACTGAGAAGCATATACACATGGAGAGAGAGAGAGAGAGAGAGAGAGAGAGAGAGAGAGAGGCAGGGGAGGCTCACTGATACACTGCAGCCAGAGTTATTAGAAGACAAAGTTATTACACAACCCATTCTCAAAGAAAAAAAATAGCATTCACATATTTGCAGCACCTTGCATACACTGAATAGTAACATTCAAGCACACGCTGCATAGCGACATATCAAACTCTCACTCGAATGCTTTGCATGTCATGTTCTGCACCAACGTATGTATTTTAACCAAGCTAACCTCTATCTCTATGCTATTTGTTTTGATATGTAATAAATTTTGATATGTAATAAATGCTTTTACTTCCTTTGTGTGTAGCCCACTTCAAGCATGAAATTTGTGATTTTCACAACACACTGTATGATTAGACTCACCGGGCTCATGATGATTCTCCTCTCGAACACAGTTATTTTTAAAATGTGGATACTTTTTAAGCTGTAAATTCTTTAAGCTACTGAGATTACAGATCATTTCTGAGTTTTGAAAATCCCCGCATTACTGTACCATGTTACCATGTGATTTGCAAGCATGATTGTGTTTGCAGAGAAGAGGAGAAGTTTCATGAGATTGGTAAGTTTATATCGATAAAAAATTCACCTATCCATCCATTTTCTGTACCGCTTATCCTACATAGGGTTGCGGCGAGCCTAAAGCCTGTCTCAGGGAACTCGGGGCACAAGGCGGGGTACATCCTAAATGCGGTGCCAACCCATCACAGGGCACAATCGCATACACACTCACACACCCATTCACAATACTGACAATTTAGAGATGCCAATCAGACTACAATGCATGTCTTTGTACTGGGGGAAGGAAACTGGAAAACCTGGAGGAAACCCCTGAAGCATGGAGTGAACTCACAACCCTGGAGCTGTGACGAAAATATGCTAACTACTAAGATACCGTGTCCCCATCAATATAAAATTACTTATTATATATCAATCTTATTCAAGTAGCATAGTGGTGGGCTTAAATTACATTAGTGCAGAATGTCGCATACAGAATATTTGCGTGAAAGTCCTATGTGACGTATACTTGTCCCAGAGCGTTGATATTCAACGGATAGAAGGTGCTGCAAATAAGTTGCATGTCAATGTTTGTTTTTTTTCTGTGAGACTGGGTGGCTATTAGGAGAAACATAAAAATAATTAAAGTGACACACAAATTATTTAAAGTGCACCTATTATGGTTTTTCAAATATTACCTTTCATGTAGTGTGCTATAGAGCTGTTTGTGAAGGTAAAAAGTCTGCAAAGTTTCAAAAACCAAATCGCACGACCAACAGAGTTATTGACTCCCAAAAGAAGGAACCGATTCTGAACAGCTGAAACGAGTCGTTATTAATTCCAGACTTACTTCCTGTACTAACCTACATAGGTTTGTAACAATAAGCTCCGCCTCTGGTCTTCATCTGTTGCTCGCTAACAGACAGAGCTGAAACTTGTTATGGTAGTGGGCGTATCCTTTTTGAAAAGTGCTGACAGCGGTAGACCAATCATAACAGATTGGGACATCTGACCAATCAGAGCAGAGTATGCTCTCTGAAATTTTGGAATGAATCCTTTAGAACGGATCATTTAACGAGTCCTTTGTGACACTGGGGGAAAAAGGTAATGCTGCAGTTTAAATTATGAGCACATTAAAGTGCTTTTTGACCTTGGATGCATGTAAATCTATGGTACGAGACATTTAAAATAAAATTAAGCACGTTTCAAAACCATAATAGGTGTGCTTTAAACTGTAAACATACAATATAAAGATATCTATATTTTGTGATCTGAATGTGTGTCTATGCAGATATTAAAGAGTCATCTGCAAAGCTTCACCTTTGAACAGAAGAATTATTTCAGATGTATGGAGACGTTTCTTCACCATTATCCTTAGATTACTGGAACAATGACTAGAATGAAATTCAAACTCATGTAGCTTATAATGTAACTCTTATAAATTAGGGATGATAAACGGTAAATCCATAACAATTGAATGGCACATTTACTATAAGAAGTTAGAAGATACCCTCCAATTTGTACTTGATTAAACAAAAAGGCAGGTCCAAATCTTATATGTAGTATTCATAGTAATATATGATTTTCCAATTGTGAACTGCTAATCTTGACTTGACATAACTTTTTGTTATTATAGGATTTGGGAATTGTGTATATTGTTGGCACATGATTTAAATGCAGATATACTGTATATTCGTAACGTATCAATTAAAGAGTAATTACATGGCACCCAAATACAGAGATATGTATTATGCGAATTAGTCAAACAATGTACTGCCCACATATGAAAGCTCTGGCTAAGCTCAATGCAACAGGCGTTTTCCCTTGGTGACTAGTGTCTACAACAACTGCAAGCACATCTGTGGGGTAAGAGAGCAGTGTGAAAGCTGTGAGGTTGAATGTGTAGCATTATTAATACTAAGCAAGGAATAAAACACAGCAAGCATGCTTATAGGTGGTGGGATGTGGCCTGACATGAAGCAGAGTTTCTGTGACTACTCAGAAGTGGATTATTTTCCTCATGACCTCACAAACAGCTTTTTCTCTTCAGCTATACTATTGCTGAACTCAGCTTCTAAGCATAAACATTCGCATTAGACACATACTATACTGCATTGTATGTTACTGGTATTATCTGCAATTATTTGCAAGTACTCGCACTTTAATGAAATTATGTCATTACTACAATTATTTAAAACAGGATGTTATTTGTAGATTATTGCTACTGTATTTGCACATCTGCATTCATTGTAATCCACTGTATGTATCTACTGTATCGTATTGCATGCATCATGCTGTTTGCCTTTACCTGTACACTGTTTATCTCAACTTACTGCACCAAAATTCTAATATATTTAATTTAACTTAGTTGCCATTTGCATTACTGGTATGCATCATACTGTTTACCTTTACCTGTATACTGTTATCTTAACTTATTGCACTATAACCTAATTCAACTTATTTTCTATTTGCACTACTGGTCAGATGCTAACTGCATTTCATTGTCTCTGTACTCCTACTCTGACAATGACAATAAAGTTGAACCTAACCTTACCTAAAGCAGCACATCCCAAAGTGTTTTATTCCTCTTATACTAAAACATGTATTAATAAAGGACAGACCATTTAAGGTTAAGTTTAATGTTGGAATGTCCATGCGACAGGTTACCTCCTGTTATCATACAAGATGCTGACACCTATCAATCCTTTCATAAATGTTAATTAAACATGTCCTTACAGAGAATTTCACCATAATCATATATAATGATTATACACGGTACCCAAAGTATATGGACACTTGACCTTATCACCCATATGTGGTTCTTCTCCAAATTGTTGCCACAAAGTTGGAAGATGGAGCCAGCTCCATCAAACCTCTTCAAATGATTCAGAATGCAGCAGCACGCCTCGTCTTCAACCAGCCCAAGAGAACCCATGTCACACCACTCTTCATCTCCCTCCACTGGCTTCCTGTAGCCGCCCACATCAAATTCAAGGCCTTGATGCTCACCTACAAGACCTTGTCTGGAACAGCACCCCCCTACCTCAACTCTCTCCTGAAGGCTTACGTTCCCTCACGCAATCTGCAATCAATCAACGACCGACGCTTAGTTGTACCTACTCAGCATGGCTCAAGGTCCATTTCAAGAACATTCAAACTAACTGTTCCTCAGTGGTGGAATGAACTTCCAACCTCAATCCAGACCGCAGAATCTCTCACCATCTTCAAGAAACAGCTAAAGACCCACCTCTTCCGTGAACACCTAACCAACCCCTAAAAAAATAAATAAAATAAAATAAAAAAAAAAACTACTCTGGCACTTACACCTCTACTCTGTGCAATTTGCTTCTTCTGGAACTCAATTTAAAGATCTTGTATGGTAGCACTACTTGTATTGTTCTCTGCTTGATATATCACTTTGCTTGTATTTTCTCATTTGTAAGTCGCTTTGGATAAAAGTGTCTGCTAAATGAATCAATGTAAATCTAAATCTAAGAAGACAATTGTATAAGATGTCTTTGTAAGCTGTAGCATTACAATTTCCCTTCAGTGGAACTAAGGGGCACAAACATTTTCCATCATGACATTACCATTGTGCACAAAGTGAGGTCCATATAGACATGGTTTGTCAAGCTGGGAGAAATTGAGTGCCTGACCTCAACCCCATTGAACACCTTTGGAATGAACTGCAACACCGACTGCACCCCAGGCCTCCTTGCCCAACATCAGTGCCTGACCTCACTAATGCTCTTGTGGTTTAATGAGCACAAATCCCCAAAGCCATGCTGAAAACTCTACTGGAAAGCCTTCCCAGAAGAGTGGTGTTCATTATAACAGCAAAGGGGGACTACATCTAGAATGGGATGTTCAAAAATCACATACGAGTACGATGGTCAGGTGTCCACAAACTTTTCAACATATAGTGTATATTTTTATTTGTTGCACGTTTGTTTAAACAGTTTAATATTACCCTTAGATTATGGGTATCATCCACAATACAACTCCCTGTGAATGAGTTACTATTGTAGAAACGCAAACCTATTAGAACAAGGACAGTAATACAAATATGAGTTTTGAATTGATACTGAAAATGAATCAACACATTCTGACCAGTCAGATTTGAGAATTCATGAGTAGTAACTCAAGATAATAAATTCATTAAGCCATTAAAGTAACGTTAATTAGCACTATAGCCATACATACTGGTGTTAGTCTGTTAATATTTGTGTTAAAATTAAAACAATGTTACAAAATACAGAATGCTATTACTAGATTAACATTTAATCTTTCTGCCCTTATCACTGTAATAATTATAAACAATTTAATAAGTAAAGATTAGCCAAGATTCACTTATTAATATATAACCACCTAAGCTAAGGACATGCTATTCAATGACTTTAAAATTCCCTTCAATCACAATCTAATTTTCTTTACATGTGCACGTGGAGCTCCAGGAGCTGCATGTGCTCCCTCAGCCAGAGGATCTCAAATTGATAAGGCTCTTAGCTGACTGTTTGCTCATCCAGCTCATTATTGTTATCGCACAAGGGTGATTCTGGTGGAGAGAAGTCTTCCACTTTAAATGATCTCTCCTCCACAAAATTACTCTATGAAGCATTGCTATCTCAGCTGTTATTAGCATAAAGATTTATTCCTGTGTGCTAATGGTGACGATTCTGCTATCTCGCCCGTTCAGTTAATCTGGGTTTACACCGTATGATTTTCAGCCTGATTTTGCTGATAAAATCACAGAATTCCCTGGTTGTGGGTTGAGATTGGGGATCTTAGAATACATAATGTGACATGCTCATAATGTGATGGGCTATTACGACTACATTTCTGGCAGAGTCAGAAATGTTTTTATAAAAATCTAAGACCGTGACCGCTGCTATGATGCTCATCTAAAATCCACTGATAGGACGCCAGCAAATGATGACGCAAAACTCACAAGTCAGCTACAAATACGGTAGTGACATAAACGAATCACAGACAGAAATAAAAATCCTTATAATTTCAAGCATAAAAGTTTCGTTTTTCTGCACAAGCCATGGATCACGCTGTTTAATGACATCGGCAAAATATACAAATTTTCTCTAATCGCAGGTCTATCATTAGAGGATCTTCATCATGGAATCTGTCACAGAGATCACGTTTACGCACAGTCTCTTATAAAATTCTGCCAAGATTTTATTGGGATCATCTCATACAGTGTGACAAGTGATAATCTTAAAAGACCGCTGTAATCTTTTAAAGTGAAAGCATAAAACTGGGTTTTACACCACACACACACACACACACACACACAACCGCACTTTCAAATCTGCAGAAAAGATGGGGACGGTAACACTTTACATTAACAGTAAAACAGAGTCGCATAAACAGAAGCTTTTAGGCTTGAAATAATAAGGATTTATATTTCTGTCTATGTTTCATTTATGTGTCACCAATGTCAGTACCATATTTGTAACTGACTTGTGACTTTTGCGTCATCATTTGCTGTCCTCTTATTGGTGGGTTTTAGATATTAATTAACACATAGGGGTAAACTAAGTCAAACATGCTCTGTAAGAAAGAATTTGTGAATTATGAAAGTAATCCAGCACATTCCAACGATGTTTGTGTACACAGCTGCATATGAAAAAGAATATAAGCCATTTGAAATTATGCACTTTTAATTCATATTTGTTCTTATAGAGCGTGTTTGATTTAGTTTACCCCTACGTGTTAATAAATACATTATTTAACATAGATGTACTAAGGTACTTAAAGTTTGTGATTAATACATGCCTTAACTCATCATTAGTTCATATTTAAGTAAGTATTAATTCAGGAATTAGTGCATGATTATTGATGTTATTGATATTATATGATGTACTGTTATTGTAAAGTGTTACCCCCTTATGGGTAACTAGCTACATAACACACATGTAGATAGTTCCTATAAACAATCTACATTTTCTAATCAAACTCGGTGCCATCATGGTAATTGTAGTCCAAGACAAATAGATAAGAGAATAAGTTTTATAGTGTGGAGGAAAATACGGGAAGTTCTCTGAGGCTAATTGACTTGGGTTTTAACAGTAAGGTGCAAAAAAAAATCATTATTTTCTGCAGGGAAAATATCAGTGAGAGTGTATTTTCTTTCTGCAGAGTTGTACTTAATGTTGGCATGTTAGCTTCTTCGGATGAACAAATTACCTTAGCGAGCTGGTCAGAATGTGCATCCTTCTCACACTTGTTCTGTGGACATAATTGTATAGTTAATCATATTTATGTCGCCTGAAAGTGTGCTGAAAGCTTTAACAGATTAGATAGGTCATAATAGATTATAGAAAGGAATTACTTGTGTGTGTTCTGTAAGAGTTATGCAATTAATCACAACGATGGTTCGTGTCAGAGCGGAACAGAGGTCTGAGTGACTGGAACATCAACCCCATCAGTTCCTTGGTTTTTATAACAGAGTTAAATATTAATTTTCCTGCTAGGGAAGTGAATGTGGAGCAGCTAAGGCCTGAGTAAATCCTGTACATGCGTTCATTAGGGTTGAGGATTTATTATTTTTTTTGCTGAAAAATTGCTGAAAAGGATAAAGCATTCAAGGCATACACAAAATCTAGAAAAAATATCAGGAAAAGTAAAAGGAAATAGCACTTCTGCTCATAAGTCCAATTAATGTTTGCTGTAGTTTGTAGGCACTCATTATTAATTAGACTTATGTTCTTAAAATATCCTTTAAATGTTTATCCATGTAAAGTTCTTTCTTAATTAAGCTTTCCCTTATTCGAGCATGTCATACAGCATTATCTGTCGCAATTACACCAAAATTACATTAATTAATTAATCAATTAATTGATTAATGTAAACCCTGGATGTAAATAAATACAGTAGATGAAGCAGACAATATGGAGGGAAAATCATATCAACTACACTCTGCCAACCACTCACAGTCATACCTGAAATTTTGTGAACATAATATATAGTATAAATTTTACAGAAATAATCGAAATCTGTCTCTTTCTAATTGAAGTATAATCTACATATTTTCAGGCTTTGAGGAATATTGCAAATGAGGCACACTAATATGCATGGAAAACATACTATATAGTGAAGGTGCAAAAAGAAGTGAACCCTTAGCTGAACGACGCACATCAAAATAAAGCAGGATTAGGTAAATGACACAGTGATAAACAATTAACGTTAAACAATTCTACCAATTAGATAGCTATAGCAATTAATTTCCTATAATGCCTTCGTCAGAAGAACTTCGTACTGATTTCCGTGACCCTTATCTCTAAAGTGAAAACTGGACAAAAACCATGTTATCAAATTGCCCCACAGCATAATAGAGCTACTGGCTTTTCTTTTACTTTGCCACCGGTCAGTATACAGTTATGAGTGATAAATATAAGTCTGGACCTGCTGACAGGTTAAAGAACGGTCTAGTAAGAAAAGATAATGTGTTCTGGAATGGCCAAGCTAAAGCTCTAACCTAAATCCTACTGAGATGATGTGTAAGGATGCGAGGAGGAATCCTTCAAATCTCACAGAGTTGGCAGCATTTTATAAAGACTAAAGAAATCCCTCCAGCAAGATGTCAAAGACTAGTAACTGGATATAGAAGGTGACTGTATGGATTTATTGCTGGAATCACAGTCTAATAAGCTGAATGCAAATCCTTTTTTATGCATAGGAAGCCTTTATTCTGGATATTATTTTATATATTCATTGTTCAGAACTGAGTTACGCACACTAGCAATTACGCACACTAGCATTCAGACCTCAGACATAATTATACACTTAAACCTTATTCAGAATTTACAAAAGAATGATGGACAACTTCTGGAGTTTGCATAGAACAGAGATGTGTCTCACATGTACATGTGAACCTGATCTTTGGCATTTTTATTTGATATCATTATAGTATATTATTTTGTTTGATATCAGCTTAAAATGAAGTGAAGTAGTCCAGGACCACTGTCTGAGTTTGATCTAAACACAACAGGGCTCTTTATGATTTGGGCTGTATAAACACTCAAAAAACTATGGAATGCCATTTGAGACCAATATTATATAGTATATAAATATGACACATTATTATAGTAATGTCAACAAAAAGTTTTTTTTGGGTTTTTTGCACATAGAATGGTGGGATCTATTTAGATGGTTTCTATATTGTTAAATTAAACCAAATTAGTAACAATTTAATGCATAATTACAATTAGGACTGTTCATGTAGCATTATACTAGACTCCTATTAGATTTATTTCAATGTTTCCCCATTCATATATCACTGAATTAGTCTTTTTTATTTTAAATTGTCTCTTGCTTTATGTCAGTTCATACAGGATTTTACAGAGTTTTTTTGTGATTGTTGTGGGCAAAAATACTTGATTTGTGCTGTAGCTTTTTTCAAAATTTGTGATGCAAATAAAGTTTTTTGTGGTTTTTTTTTTTTTTTTTTGCAGAAAACTACTTGATTTGGCGAAATTGCAATTGCACAAAACTGTTTTGCATGGTCTTTCACAGTGATGTTTGTCGGTATATGAGACCTCCAAGCTGTACTCATGTGCAATGCATGTTAATTGAATTAGCCTGAATGTGCATTGTGATGACGTCACATGATGTGTCTTGGCCCAAATCTGCAGAAAATCTGGTGTAATTTGGAAAAATGTCAAGCTTCTCTCAATATTATAGAGTTTGCTTGATTTTACGTTAATTTCTGTGATTACAAAATCGTGAAATCCAGGGACTGCTTTGTATTACATTTGGCAGCAAAGAGGGAAAAATATTTTCTTCTTTAGTCCATGTTTTCTATTCCCTGTCTCAAGCCTTTCTACTCAAGACAAATCTAGGAACCTCGGATACATGGACTACACTTAAGTAAATCAATTTAGGCATGTGTGTAACCCATTTCTGAATATGGGTAACTTTCCTTGTATAAATATTGACATAACCTTTAGACTTAAGTTGTCAACTCCGAATATGGCTCTGAGAGTTCAGATAAATACTTCTAACATGATCATTAAAGTGCTCGAAAACCATAAGGCATGAGTGTCTGGTTTATTTGGTTAAAGTACTTTTTTAATGAAGTGGTAGGGTTTTTATATCAAAGTAGAGTGTAGTTGATTCAACATGGTTTAGTTTAACACTCCAGGGGTAATGGTACATCATGATAATGTGAGGTTATTGAGACACTGGGGCATGAAATCTGTAACAGTTACATTTCTTGGATGAAGTAAATTGTTTCCCTACTTACTGTAGCCTGTAACTCTACTGAAAAGTCAAATATACAGTACATTGTGTGCCAGCTCATGGGCATACTTTAAATGTATGAATAAGCAAACATATAAACACGTCCTTGCCAATACACCGGGCACAGTGACCAGACTATAAAATATACATCATAAAAACACACTTTTATACACGTTAGGTTTCCTCTGGGCCGTGTATCAGTCTGTTAGCAGAAGACTGTTTCACTAAAAGCCTGAAAGGACTGACATTTAGTTTTAGATGTGATGTGGCCATTAGACCTGTCACAGTTGCTACATAATTACCTAATGGGCAATATTTGAGCTGATAATGATGAAATACTCCAATTCCCCCTCCCCCGCCCCCGCCCCCCACATAGAAAATCATGCATTTTACCTTTTCTGCTCTTGTACAATATTTATTGTTTAGTACGTTCTGTGAGTTTCAGTAATAGATTTTATATATTGATTATTATTTTATTAACAATTTGCTTAGTTTATATAAAAATTTGTGTAAATTTTATTTAAATATATTAATTGAATGTTGAAAAAATAGTTTTGCATGTCCATTCATATGTCACTACAGTGAGGGAAAAAAGTATTTGATCCCCTGCTGATTTTGTACGTTTGCCCACTGACAAAGAAATGATCAGTCTATAATTTTAATGGTAGTTGTATTTGAACAGTGAGAGACAGAATAACAACAAAAAAATCCAGAAAAACGCATGTCAAAAATTTTATAAATTAATTTGCATTTTAATGAGGGAAAAAAGTATTTGACCCCCTCTCAATCAGAAAGATTTCTGGCTCCCAGGTGTCTTTTATACAGGTAACGAGCTGAGATTAGGAGCACACTCTTAAAGGGAGTGCTCCTAATATCAGTTTGTTACCTGTATAAAAGACACCTGTCCACAGAAGCAATCAATCAGTCATATTCCAAACTCTCCACCATGGCCAAGACCAAAGAGCTCTCCAAGGATGTCAGGGACAAGACTGTAGACCTACACAAGTCTGGAATGGGCTACAAGACCATTGCCAAGCAGCTTGGTGAGAAGGGGACAACAGTTGGTGCGATTATTCGCAAATGGAAGAAGCACAAAAGAACTGTCAATCTCCCTCGGCCTGGGGCTCCATGCAAGATCTCACCTCGTGGACTTGCATTGATCATGAGAACAGTGAGGAATCAGCCCAGAACTACACGGGAGGATCTTGTCAATGATCTCAAGGCAGCTGGGACCATAGTCACCAAGAAAACAATTGGTAACACACTACGCCGTGAAGGACTGAAATCCTGCAGCGCGCGCAAGGTCCGCTGCTCAAGAAAACACATATACATGCCCGTCTGAAGTTTGCCAATGAACATCTGAATGATTCTGAGGACAACTGGGTGAAAGCGTTGAGGTCAGATGAGACCAAAATTGAGCTCTTTGGCATCAACTCCACTCGCCGTGTTTGGAGGAGGAGGAATGCTGCCTATGACCCCTGGAACACCATCCCCACCGTCAAACATGGAGGTGGAAACATTATGCTTTGGGGTTTTTTTTCTGCTAAGGGGACAGGACAACTTCACCGCATCAAAGGGACAATGGATGGGGCCATGTACCGTCAAATCTTGGGTGAAAACCTCCTTCCCTCAGACAGGGCATTGAAAATGGGTCGTGGATGGATATTCCAGCATGACAATGACCCAAAACACATGGCCAAGGCAACAAAGGAGTGGCTCAAGAAGAAGCACATTAAGGTCCTGGAGTGACCTAGCCAGTCTCCAGACCTTAATCCCATAGAAAATCTGTGGAGAGAGCTGAAGGTTCGAGTTGCCAAACGTCAGCCTCGAAACCTTAATGATTTGGAGAAGATCTGCAAAGAGGAGTGGGACAAAATCCCTCCTGAGATGTGTGCAAACCTGGTGGCCAACTACAAGAAACGTCTGACCTCTGTGATTGCCAACAAGGGTTTTTAAACCAAGTACTAAGTCATGTTTTGCAGAGGGGTCAAATACTTATTTCCCTCATTAAAATGCAAATCAATTTATAACATTTTTGATGTGCGTTTTTCTGGATTTTTTTGTTGTTATTCTGTCTCTCACTGTTCAAATAAATCTACCATTAAAGTTATAGACTGATCATTTCTTTGTCAGTGGGCAAACGTACAAAATCAGCAGGGGATCAAATACTTTTTTCCCTCACTGTATATTATTCGAGAGACATACTGTAAGGTCAACAGAAAAGATGATTACATTTTTAATCACAATTTGTTCATGATCAGGATGTCCTACTGATATTATATTTACAATTATTTAGGAAAAGTGCAAATACAAACTTTTTAAACTTAAATGTAACGTATGATATAATGATATTTTAAACATATGTGCATAATTCAGATAACTTGTAATGTACAATGTAAATAAAACCAATATAATAGACTAATATTAGATGCTTATTTAAATATTTCATTGTATTATATTTGACAGCAAAGAATAAATGTTATTTCTATCCTCAGTCTACCTTTTTTAATTCCCTTTTTTTTCTGGCTTAAAAGCAATTGCATTTGTTTAAACCCTTTAACAGGCAGCTCAACAACACAGTTGCACACATTTATCATTGTGATTCCAATATATATTGTTCATAAATCCATCTCCAACTTTTCCCTTTATCTCAAGGGATTACAAAGAGTGTTTAACAGAATACATTCACAGGAGAGCACTTTCAGTAATTGAAATATAGCTTTGAAATCTGTATGAAAACTGGACGTTGATATCACCAGCATTACTCTTCATTCATCAAGTTATTGAGCTAAAAATTCAAAAGTTAACAAACAGATAAAACACATACCTTGTTTTTGACTTTCCATTCTTCACATTATGAAGGTATAATATTACAGTCATGCCCCTGTATTTATGTATGAGCTGTGTATAAAATGTATAAAATGTGTTACCGCATTCTCACTAAGTCTCTAAACCAGTGGTTCTCAAACTGGGGGTCTGATTACAATGATTACAAGGGGTCGCGAGATGGTTTGAAAAATAAAGTTTCAGTATTTTCTGATTACAAATAAATATTATTTGATTTCTAAAGACAGAAATGATTAGAGTAAAAAAAAAAAAAAAGTTAAATAATATTTTGTGACTCTAAGATAGGACATCACCGTGCGGCGACTGCTCACTAGTTATCACTACAGCTCGCAACTGCATGTGGAAACCGCAACTGCAAAAATAGATAAATTTGTAATTCGCAAGTCTAAAAATGTTGAGGAAATTGTGGACAGTCTGCCTGAGTCGCCTGAACCGTGTACCTCTACTAAACACAAGAGCAAGACCCCGTCTGACCAGTGTAGGAAACGTTGGAAATATCAAGAAGAATTCATAAAGTATGGATTCACTTGCTCTACTGTCAACAACGTGGACTATCCTCAGTGTGTGTAATCAGTTCAGAAGTACTTGCCCATGAAAGTATGAAGCTTGGAAAAATGCAGAGACATTTGGAGACAAGGCACCCTACTTGTGTTGAAAAACCTTTAGACTTTTTTCGCAGAAAACAGAAGGAATTACAGATTCAAACATGCACACTCGCACAACAAACCCAAATTACTGCTAAAGCTCTGAAGGCACCTTATGAGGTGGCATACTTGATAGCACAGTCCAAAAAGCCATACATGATCTGGGAAACCTTGATAAAGCCTGTCGCTGTGGCTATGTGTCGGACTATGCATGGTGAGAAAATGGCAAGTCCCATTGTCGAAGGACACGATAGCTTGCCGTGTTCATGATATTGCAAAACACATTAAGAGTCAATTGATTGATAGATTAAATGGAAAGAAATATGTGTTACAGGTCGAAGAATCTACTGATGTGTCTAATTCTTCTCAGTTGACAGCATTCATCAGATAAACATTTGACAGGAAACTGCATGAGGAAGTGCTCTTCTGCTCAGTGCTGGAGGGGACTTGTACACGCAGTGACATTTTCACCAAGTTGGACACCAAACTGCAAGAGATGCAGCTTTCATGAGATAACTGTGCTGGTGTATGTACCGATAGTGCAGGTGCAATGGTAGGTAAAAACAAGGGACTCAAGGCAAAGAAGTGGCCTTTTTAGAAGTGGCTCCTCATGTTAAGTTTACACGCTGCATCATTTACTGTGAGTCTCATGCTAGCAGAGCACTTGACATTGAGCTTAATAGTGTTCTTAAAGGTGCAATCAAAATTGTAAATCACATAAAATCACATCCAGTAAATAGTAGACTGCTAGCCACCCTTTTCAATGAGATGGGCTCGCAGCACGAAGCGCTGCTGTTTCATACCGAAGTCCGGTGGTTATCTTGAGGGAAGGCACTCAGCTGGATTTACGAACTGCATGAGGAAGTGCACTGATTGTTGAAAGAATCTAAATCTGCATTCGTGCACCACCTGACAGATCCAGATTGGTTGTCAGAACTTGCTTATTTGGCATGTATATTTGAAAGGCTTAGCAAGCTTAATCTGTCAATACAAGGTCCAAACACAAACATCCTGACAATGAATGGGAAAAGGTATTATGGAGATGTTTCCTGAGCTGGATGGACATCTGGAGAAGAGTGGACAGAGTCTCGGCAACCTCAAAATACACATCACTGGTCATCTCCACGGCCTTTTGGAACAATTCCATAAGTATTTTCCAAAAGAAATGCAAGCAGAACTGTATGACTGGATACAGCACACATTCACTGAAACTAGGAACTAACTGATGATTAATGAAACTAATCTCCCCACAAATCTGGAAGATGCTTTGCTGACGCTGTCCTGTGATCGAACATTAAAAACATTAATTTCCAGTTCCACACTGCCTGAAGTTTGGAAAATAAATACCTATCACGTCTTGATGTTGAGTATGATCTGCGAGTAGCCCTGTCCAACATCAGGCCACAGATTAAGCTTATGTGCTCTGAAAAACAAGTGCACCCATCCCACTGAAAGGTAAGTCTCTAAATTAATTTTATATACAGTAAATAAAGTGGAAGTGGATTCAACATAGTTAAATGTTGCGAAAGACTTAAAACAACCTTTTTTTGGTTTATTCTTTGTGTATGCTGTGGTAGTGGGGGTCGCGAGTTCTTGTCAATGTTAGTTTAGGGGTCGCTGGCTTAAAAGTTTGAGAACCACTGCTCTAAACTGAAGTGACTTATCAGGAGTTCACTGCCTGCTGTCAGTCAGTGATTTATCAGCAATTTCATGAGCATGATGTTTTAACAATGTTTCACAATCATTATCAAAATGACAATACACTGAAAATATATCAATAAACAAGAAACCCGCAGTCACGAATGATAGTTCTCAGGGTTTATTTCCCATATTTAACAAAAAGAACAAGCAACAAACTACAGTAGGCTAGCTCACAAACTGAGCAACTATGGATTAAACGTCTGTGAGCCTTTTTTTTTTTAACTAAAATATGTACAATAAAGTTTCCAAATATGTGTGTAGGATATGTAGAATATTTTAGTTTGCTGTATTTGCTTTTATTTATTTATTATCATCATAATTAAAAATTGTTTTTTTAAAAATAGATTATGTAGAATATTTTAGTTTGTTGTATTTGCTTTTATTTATTTATTATCATCATTATTTTTTTATATATATTTTTTTTAAATAGAAGGTCATAGTCATGGTCTCGTCCTGTCTAGTGTATGTGGGAGACTAAATACCTACAAATATTTGATTGTAATTTCACATCTAAGCACTTGGAAATGTTTACTATCAAAATTCATTAAATTTGTATATGTAAAAGTAAAACCATATTACTGGATCATTGTGTTAGGCAGAGGTGTTTTGCATGGGATGAGATAATTGTGGTGCAGTTCATTGCTTATTATTCTCTGTGTAACTGTTTTCAGTTTTCTGCTGCTTTCAGGTTGTCCTGCAACTCTTTTGAGTGGCTGCAGCTTCTCTCTTACCTTCCTTATCATTAGTCTGAGAATGTGTCGTGAAATCTGGGACAATTAGTTGTGATTCCATGAAGTTTCTGCCTGCATATTATCAAAACAATTGTATTGAGAGGGATGTTCAAGGTCTTTACTATGGCTCTATAGCTTTTTTCCACTTAATAATATTGTCTCTGATAACTTTAAGAAACTCCTTCACCTTTACCATGATTGCAGCTTGTTGCATGAAATCTTCCTAGCCAATGGAAACCTCTCTTATAATGACACCATGTGCAATTTGCACAAGAACATTTTTGCACCATTTATATCTAGAACTTTATTTTAATATAACCTTTCTGTCTATTGTGTTTGCCTATCAATTTAGTTAAACATATCTTTGTTTATGCTTATAAATGCATATACTTATAAATACATCTGCTGTGTGCACTAATAGTTTAGAAATTTACTGTATGGACTGGGATGAATTGCATGTTTCTATGTTGAATTTTTTTTTTTTAACCAAAGCTTAATTTTAAAGAATTACAAGGGCTAAATGGCACTTCACTTGAGGAATCACCCTTGCATTGATTCTTTTACACATAAATTATACTGCTGGTTGCTTGTTACAGCTATTTTTAACAATATAAATGAACTGAAAGCCCACAACTTCTGTCTCTTAGTTATTGCCATGATGGAGAAACTTGTGGGAGAGGCTTTCAAGTTTGAATGACATAAGCAGACTAGAAAAGACTAAAACAAAGCTGAATGCTTAACAAAAGTTAATCAACTCCCACACAACTCACTTCATTCAGACACAGCAGACAGATGGTTCCATGATGTGGGACTGTTGGGAGCTCGGCATTTTATGCTCCTCTGACACATTTGCTCAAGCTCAAGGAAACAACACCATTTGCATAATATTCTCACACCTTTTTGAAAGCCTTTTTTTTTTTTCTTAAAACAAATTACCTAAAAAACATTTATTCAAACTCTTTTAAGAGTATACACTCACCACAAACAAATCACAACTTGGGGTTCTACAAACACAATCTGACATTGTATTTATCAAAAACGTGTTGTTTGTTAAAACAATCAGTGTGTTCGTTAAAATACATGTTACTTGTGAAATAAAAAAGAGCAGAATTATACACTTATATGTATTCATGCCAGAAATAGAAGCTAGAGAGATCACCGCTTGGGAGCACCTGTCGAGTTGGTACAGCCAGTGGAGAGAAAGCACCAGTGTGAGGTAGACTCTGTGGTGTGTGTGCTGTAAGGTGGAGGGCTTGACAGGGTTTGGGACAGGGGAAGGGGCTCAGGAAGTGAGGCGCGTGGCCGGGGAGAAGGACACAAAGCAGAGGCAGGTAAAATAGCCCTCTCTCACCTCTGTTCCTGGAGTATGACGCAGCATCCATACAAACTCCAGTACCGCCATGAAGATAGCAATTAACAGGCCACAGACCAGGACTACAAAGATCCCACCGATATTCTCCATGCCAAGTCCTAGCCAAGAAACACACACAAATACAAATAAGATTTATTCATGCAAAGCCTAAGACACATAGTGACAATAGATTAGCAATCAGCACTTCACCTTTGGCTCTATGGTCCTCCTCCTTTGGACACTTTCCACCTTCCCACCATTTCCTTTTTAGGATCTCCAACCGGTTCTCTTCCTGCAGTCTGAGGATGGCCAGGTCAAACTCATCCCGGTACACAGAGCCTTTACAAACACACATGTGTATTCATCATTCAACACACCTCAAACAGCTCAGACTGACTCCATTTGGAGACAACCAGTTATTTTTCCACTACAATATTGCCTTTAAACAATATTAAATTGGGCCAACTCCAGAATTATTGGCATCCTTCAAGAAAATGGTTGCATAAAATAAACAATGTTTGTTATTATTCTCCACTACTAGTGGAGAAACTACTTACCATTCCTCTAACACCATTTTCACATGAACTTTTTCAAAGACCTCAAAAGTGTGCAAAACATTTTGACAACCCTCAGGAATATTTTAAATAAATGCAAACTATATTGTGATTTAAACTGGGATTCTTAAAAGCTTCAGTATCAACAACCTCAATTGTTGATATCCTTTGACCTGATTTGAGGTTCCACACACACCCCCTTTATCATCCAGCAAGACACCAAAGAACACAACATAGACAGATGTTTATTGACCTGAATATGTGTAGAGTATATATAAAAATACACGCTGATGCATTGTGGTTGCTTTGCAGCTAGTGTTCTAAGGGCATTTGTGAAGACTGAACATTTTCTACCAAAGATTTCTTACCACAAAATCCTGGTTGTCTCTACCAGTGGGTTACGTTTTCTAAGGCTGAACATACACCCAAATCCAAAGATTTGACGATGAGCCAAACATACTTCTAAATTGAATGGTTTAAGAAACACAAAATCAATGTTTTGCAATGACCATCTCAGTATCCAGATTTGAGCTCTAGTGAAAACCTGTGGTCTTAAGAGGATAGCATGGAGGAGTGTTCCAAGATCCCTCTAAATGGTTCTTCAATCTAGTTTACATTGCACTAAGTGGTTTAAGTGGTTTAAGTGTCCCTCCACCAAATATCAATTGAGGGGGTGTCAATAATTTGGAAATTTTGTTTTGCTGAAAAACAATTTAGGATTCAGTATTTTTATTTTTTTGTTGCAAAATGTCACTTACTGCATATGTCATTTAATTTTCATAATGGGTGCCAATAATTCTGGAGCTGACTGTAAATATAAAGCAGAACTTCATTATCCCTGTGTTCCTCACCCAGAGACATTCCAATGCCATAGCCCTTGGTGTCCAGCAGACCTCCAATCTGTGTGAGATTGCAGTTGCGTTGCCTATAGTACTCATTCATGGTGCTCTCTAGTAGGTACGCATAATTGGAGTTCAGTACACGGGCGATACCCTCCTCTGTGCTCTTCACAAATACACTGGGCTGCTTGGAGTGCATGAAGTTCCACATGCGCTGGTACGTCTGGTAACGCGAGTTCTGAACAGAAAACGAGAAAGATCAATTTCTGATGCGTTTGCAGTCCGCCACTTTAGAGAGCTACAAGCTTGTATATTCAGTGTAGCTTATATGCTTAAGCAGTATGATGGATGAAAATAATCAAGGACCTGCAAGCAGACTGACAGTCTGGAATGTGTGTGATAAAGAAGAAAAGGCGCAGGAAAAAGCGACACTGGCTCAGAAAGCATCACATTAAGATGATGAGCATGTCTTCTCTAGGGAGAAAGATGTTGAGTTGTGTTGACACTAAGCCAGTAAGCAGACAGAAGCCCAAGCAGGTATGAACAGCACTGACATTTCTGACAAGGCTGCTGACACGGCATCGATTCTGGCATGCTTTACTGTCTCTCGTCCTTGGAGGATAAATTACCTGGAAGAAGGTCATGGTGGAGCCACCGTGCATGGTGCCGTACTCTATGGCTGTCTGATCTGCCAGATCATCCACAGACTCGATGGGAACGTCCATCCTCTGGACAGTGAGGAAGGCAGCCAGGTTAGCCGTGTAGGAAGAGATGATGATAAGGGTGAAGGCCCACCTGTACATCAAATGACAGAAAAGTAGATACAAGAGAAAAAACTGGAGCAGAGCTACTTAACTGACATCAAAGGAACTGCCCCAAAATACCCCTGTATTATAAGCCTAAATATACCCTATGCTCAAAAAATACCCCTAGCTTCCTTTTATTCTCCAATGACCATAATGTGCAGAAGTCTGAAAGGTCTGTGGAAATTATTGCACAAAAACATGGTAGGAAAACAGACCAGCGGAGTAAAGGAATGGATGTATTGCTTTCATCTAACATGAGTGGTCACTAGGGTTAGGAGAGAGAGATAGAAAGTGTGTGTGTGTGTGTGTGTGTGTGTGTGTGGGGATGTGTCCTTACCATACTCCACTGACACAACGTGTAGAGAGAGCTCGTGGAGCAATGGTGGAACCTTGTTGCATGAACCCCCCTACTGGGAACCAGAAACTGTTCCCCAGAGAGTACTGATTAATGAGGAGACTACAGCGTCCCTTCAGACAGGGGTGTGGATTGTACCATTCGTAGGGGGTCAACCTGAACTCCAGGAGAAAGCGACACAGAGGGGAGAGAAAAAAAGTCAGGAACAGGAAAAGAAACAGGAACTTTAACAGACAAAGCATGAAGTCATTATTGTCCCTGGTAGCTTTGCAACCTGTTTTTTAAGTCCCAGCGGAGGAGTGTGAAGTACACATGCTTTCCTAAGATTGATGGTGAAATAATGACCTTCTGACAATGTGCTGCTGAGAGGAGCATACCACTGAGTCTCTCCAACTGACACGAGTGCTACAGTGCTGCTATTTGCATTACAGTGAAAACATCAAAATATGTCATTTGTATTAGGTGACAAATATATATACACAGTGTATATATAGTCAGTTCTCTGGAGTATAGCAGGAATAAAGTATAGATCCAGAATTTAAGTCAAAATAAAACTGGACAAAATACAATAAAATCCTCCCACTATTCTAGTGTTGGCTGATAAAACATGTAGCCAAGAAAGAATGACCACATATCACACAATTTCTTCTAATATACAACCTTATGAAAACCTCATATCAGGTCAATAATGCATCAAATGCAATGTACACTACATATATACAATACACTGCACACATTCTTTCATTATTTCCTTAATTTTTCCAAAAATATCAGGTCCTTTACACATCTCAGTGTGGAGCTGTGTATTTACCTGGCTACCAGAAAGAGCACACAGCTAACTGCTAGATATGCCAGCAACATGAAGAGCCAGACCCCTGGAGAGAAGGGATCCAGGAAGGAAAAATACCCTGGTCTTCTTCCCTAAAATGGACAAAAGTATTAGAATGCAGTTCTACACAATTTCTGGGAGAATGCTCATTGTTGAATATGCTTTTTTTCCCCCTGCAACTGCCAAAGCATGAAAAAGATTTTTTTTGGTAAAACTTCATCTGAACCTTCCTGTGTAGTGTTAAAGCAATGGCATGTGGTGTGCTCAAGTTAGCATATGCTACATGTTTTTTTTTTACAACACTTGAATAACTACTGTAAGTGTTAGTAATGCCACCTGTACATAATTCACACAAAAGATTATGAGCTAGACATTATCATCATGATATTATTGGTCTAAGTCTCTGCTAAAATCCTAAATGACCCCAAGCATGCAATATATGCCCATTAGAGCACCAATAGTGATATTTAGCAAGCAATACGTAAGAGATAACACAACAAAGCATTTTGTTGTTATTTCTAATATCAAGATCTTCAGATGGTAGTACATGGAATCACTAGCATAGTGCAAATAATATATGTCATAAAATATATGCTGTCTAGAGTACATAAAAAAATAGTCAAGGACACACATCATCAAGGACTGCACTTTAACAAGGCTGGAAACTGGAGGTCTCTCCACAGTGCAGATGTAAAGGCATGGATATGACTACAAAATGCGGCAAACACACTCAAAGGCACATAAGCTGCCATTGCGTCAAACTTTAAAGCAGCCATCATATCAAGAAGTAATAATAAAATTAAGTTTTTATATTACTGCATTATTATATCATGGAAAATTGTGACAGCATATGACTATTACACTTTTATGACATGGTCTTAAGACACCAAGCTCCATGAAAAGTACTTCCATTCATGCATTTTCAATACCGTTTATCCTACACAGGGTTATGGGGGAGCCTGAAACCTATCAGAGGGAACTCGGGGCACAAGGCAGGGGACCAATCGATTGCAGGGCACACAATCGCACAAACATTCACACACTATGGACAATTTGGAAATAGCAAATCAGCCTACAACGTATGTCTTTGGACTACTGGAGTGCCTGGAGGAAAGCCCTGAAGCACAGGGCTCTGTGGGCTCTCAACATTCATTTTGTGCACACAGGGTGGAGGCGGGATTCGGACCCCCAACCCCAGAGGTACGAGGCAAACGTGCTAAACACTAAGCACTGTGCCCCCACATGAAAAGTACAGTGTTGTTGTTATTTTTATTATTCTTTTTTTGCTTCCCTGGCTTCAAAAACACTCATTTTATGCACAACTGAAGGCCAATTAAATGGTGTAAACAGAAAAGGAAGAACACTTCTGCACAAGAGTCAGAACCAATTAATCAGATTGTTCTACAGGTGGACATACAATCAGAGGTTACAACAACTTAACAGTATCTTATCAGTGAGGCAGTTACTGTCTGAGAAACCACACTTTAATTTATATAGACACCTTGGAGATGTGGCTGGAAATAGCACAGGGAGTTTAAAGCGCAAACATGAAACGCTCAGCCTCTGATATAATTAGTTGGAAAGTTCCAAAGCCTTGATCATGAAAATTATATATATCTGTATAAGTAGCAGGAACATGGGGTGGAATAATTAAACACTTCCCATATTAGTATAACTGAATGATAGAAGTGTTGGGTTAGAGATAGTGAGAGCGGTATTTATGCCTGTGTGCCCTTGGTGTATACAAACTGCTCACCGTCAAAGCGGTCAATGATCCCTCTTGCTGCAGCAGTATTATATAGCTACATTAAGGCACAGAGAAATTAACTAAACACAGTGTAATGTGCCAGCGCGCACTTTTATGCTGGCACAATAATTGTATTGTTGCGCAGCACCGAGGGAGCTCGCATATGTCTGTTGACTGAAGTTCAGCACTGCGAGCGGCAATCTGCTGCGAGCAGCAATCTGCTACGAGCGAAAGAAAACGCTTTGTTTACAGCCCTTGCGCTAAACTCGAGTTTTAGTTTACACAAAGGCACAATCAACGCAGCGCAGCAGCACTGCAGCAACAGAAGCCAGCTGGAATGGGTGGTGAAAAGAAAGAAAGCGGAGCGTGTTGCTCATTTGCGTGTGCCGTGATCCTTGTGCTTGCGGGTGATTAGCACTCAGCTCTCAGCAGCGCTTAAACATTGTGTTCTATATCAGACCGCGGACACTGAGAACTGAGAATGATGGTGGCTTTTGAGACAAATTCTGGCCAACAAAGCAGCAGCTATGAGCAAATTCACTACTCATACTCTCAGATATCTCGGTGTGTTATGTAACGCATTTTACTTCGGCTGCATGTGGCGATGATGGAATATGCGTGGTTAACATTCAGCTAGCCTTCCATCACGATCTTATACAGGGATCCGAATTCTGTAGGTGGCTTGGATGATGTTTAAATTTATTTAAAAATAAATATATATATATATATATATATATATATATATATATATATATATATATATATATATATATATATATATATATATATATATGGCCAACACTGTTTTATTAAATGACTAAAAAGGTCACAGCCTAGATCTTGTTTCTTATGTGGTAAAGCAAACAGGTACAGACAAGAATAGCTGTTGCAGCTCTCTAGAACAAATGCTCGCCTACTCTCTGTGCAGTAGGAGTTAGGGCATCTCTTGCTATTTATCTCTCTCACACACACATTCATGTACACAATCCATCAGAAAGGCTGCTTTTACCTCCTTCAGGGACAGATCGTGATTCTGCCATGGCTCCCGGTGCAACTCTTTAATTAACTCATTGTGCTAATTAGTCATTTATTTATTCACCCACACTTTATACTTCACCCTCCTACAACCTACCCCAGAGAGGCTTCACTGTACCAAGTGGCGGCAGGAGCAGGAGAATTAACCCGAATGTGCTGCTCTATGCCTGCTGCAGTTTTCCTAATTATCTTCTAATAAATTCTATGATGCTAATCATATTCCTAAATGCCTAAAATTGCGGTTATTTTGACCTAGCAGCAACAAGCTGAAATAAAAACGAAAACGTGTTTACTGTAAATATGAAAGCAAAGATCACTTATTTTCACTTCCTCATGTGAACTAAATGTGTAAAGAGGTTTTGCATGTCTATTTTTATAAATACTGTTTGCAGTACAAAGATCTGTGATAAAGGTAAGCCACTGCACATTGGGCACTGAATAAAACAACTGTAGCGCTTGTACTGCTGTAAAAGTAAAATGTATAATCCGGGGTCAGTGAGACATCCGATGCTCTTCGGTGAACAGGACACTAGGATAAAAGCTGCCTACAGATGTTAAGAAGCAAAATCAATTTGTGCTACTAATGCCAGGCTCTACATAGATGTTGCGCTATTACAGTACAGCTTATAGAGAACCATACCAGAGAGCTGTTGAATTCTCAATTCTGATTGGTCAGACTGGTCACAGGAGTTCAGCTTCGATTCAAACCACAGGTTTATATTAATGTATCCATACTAGAGATGCACCGATGTGTCGGCTAATAATAATTTTTAATTTAAAAACATCTGATGATCAGGGCTGATTATATCCTGTCAATCAAAAGAGTGCGAGAAAAACCATCAAATTTGGGCTGTGTGTAAAGAAGATGTCTCTTGTGTGGAATGACGACAAAACTGCAGTTTGTAATCTCTGTAATCTCTGCACTGATAAAATTTAACACCGGACGCTGCAGCAGTGAAGCGGGAGTTTCCACATCGAGTCAATTTTTTTTTCCGCGCTGCTCACGCTGAATTAAAGGGCCAGTACACCATTGAAAAATTTAAATGAAGATGAGTTGACAAAAAGTATATATTGCACAGAAAAATATATTTGTCGAGTAATATATTTCATATCCAGTTAATGTTAATATGAGTAACAGTATCAGTAATAAAGTAATGAGTAATGAGTAATGAGTAACAATATCAGTAATAAAGTAGAAATGATTTTGTTTGTGGTGAGTGAATGTGAAGCCTAACAGGAGGTTTTTTTTTTTTTTAGAATTCATTCAATGTTAATATGAATTAATAACATTCAATAAGTTAAGAAATCTTACTTTAATCTTCAGAATTTAGTTCATGTGTTAATGTTAATTAGAGTAATGTGTTGTCCGTTTATGAGACTAGTTACTGTGAAACAACTTGTTGAGATGGAGAGAATAAAGTTTTTATTTACATTTCGTAATTAATTATTATTAATTCAAAAGAAGGCATAAAAGGCAGAACTATTGGTATCACTATCGGTCGCTATCACTCTGAATAATCGGTTATCGGTATCGGCTGAGAAATTTTTAGTATCGATGCATCTCTAATTCATACTTGTACTTAACGTAAGACGCGTGAAGCCAGCAATCTTTCCAAACTCCTTCTCATGATGCTCATATGTCGTAACACACTCAGAGGAAAGCGCTATCCGCATACCCCTTCTGAATGAATAAGCTCACAGATGCCCAGAACTGGCTACTGTCACTGTGATTGACAACCAAGAGAGAGTATGCCATCCCTCCCACCCACACAGCACAGCCAATTTTGCTCTCTTGGACTCACGGCCATGTATGTCTGTGGCCGTCACGATCTCCGGATGATAGGGCGACCATTTTTCTGCGAAGACTCTCCCATGGTGGAAAACTTTTCAGGACCGTATGACTCTACAGTGGGTGGTGACAGCTGCCCAAACCATCTTTGGAACAGTCTTGCCAAGGCTGGAGAGCCTCTACCAGGCCAAGGTCATCAGGAGGATCAACAACATCATTAAGGACAATAGCCACCTATTATTATACACAGCCTATTCACACTCCTATAAACTCTTGAACTTTGAACATGACTCTTTCTGACTGTTGCAAAGACCTGAGTCCCTGACACTATAAAACATTAAATAAACTTTTCCTTACAGAAAGCTTAAGAAAGCTTTGATTGTACTGTAGCAGATAGTCCATCATACATGCCCATATGAATGGGGTTTTACCTAAAAAAAGGTATAAGAATGAGTACTATATTGAAAATCTGTGATTTGAATTGCACCTGCTGCTACTGTCAGAGCTGCTGTTAAAGAGCAGTAGATTCAAGAATTCAACAGTGCTGTGGTGTAAATGTCTGAGAACTGTAACATATCGAAAATGTTCTGAGAACATAATATTGTTAGATGGCTTGGTTTTGATGCTTTGTCAAATGTACATCATCTTTAAGCATTTACTATGATACAGGAAGAAAAAAAAATTCTTCTAGCAGATCTGTACTAAATAGCAATGATAGGCTACACTGATGAGGCCGGGCATTTTTTTCTTTCTTTTTAAAAAAATATTTTTAATTAATATGAAACATTGTTTTTGCAAAATTGCATGTAAATAAACCACATTATGGTGGGGCATTTCCAAACTAGCTGTTAATAAACAGTACCAGTAGTGAAACACTGCTCCAAACTTGGTAGTTAGCAACGTGGCAGCCTCTCATCATCTGTACTGCACACCCAGCCTTGCGCAAAAATGCTTATTATCTATAGGCAGCTTTAGAGCAGTGACTCCTACATCAGCTCATTCAACACACTCCATTCTGTATGCACTATAACACGGCACATTGCACACTGGGGTTGATAAAGCAGCATTCCTCAGCATGTAATCCAAGCCACATTTGATTCCATTTTCTATCATCATTGATCACATGCAAAATTTCATTTGAAGCTCAGAATAGGGGAAAAGTGGATCTGTATAGGAATCATGGGACACAAGATCAATAGCAATTGGATTAGATCTAAATAAGGGCAAATGCAGCCTGGCGTTCAGGTATTGAATGGTGCTGCAGAGCTGGATAAGACAGAGAGATTTTCTAAAGGCCAAAGTGAAGCAGAGGATGCTGAAGAGAGACTGAGTCACTAAATCACTCTACAGTGTGCTAGAGCTACTTTAATCGCTTCATCTCACCCTTATTTATTTGTGTCAGACCCACATGACATGTAGCTTCTGTCATCCCCCTAGCTTTTTCACTGCCTCTGTTTGCTTCTCTTTGCTTGACTCGCTTGCTCTATCTCTCCCTTTTCCAGTTGTCCTCAATCACTGTTTCTCTCTCACACACACACTGTCTGTCTATCTGAATCACCCACCTCTTCTTCCCTTCTTCCCACCTTTGAGTTAAGAAACAGCCTGATGCTGTATGCGTGTGTGTGTGTGTGTGTGTGTGTGTGTGTGTGTGTGTGCATCCTGCAGTGCGGTACTGTGGTGCATTAGCATGCAGGACATCCTGATTATCAAGAAACTGTGTAGTCTCTCAGAACTTTTACATTTATTACTCAATACAGCCATATGCAAGGCATTACCAAGGGAAATCTTTCATCAACTAGACAAGCCAAAGTGCTTCTTTCTTTGCAGCACACTGACTAATGTGGTCTGTAGTGTGGGAAGTGAGGTGGTGTAGGCGGAGTCGCCCTAGTGTCCTTACCAAATGTACTCGGTACATGACACTAATCCCCAGTGTCATGAAGGGCTTGGAGAAATCAATGACCTTCTCTCTCTCGGCTGTGATGGTCAGGCCGGCCACGGCTAGATCAGCCTTCTGCAACAAACACACATGCAGACACAGTTACATATACACGGCAAGTCTTAGTGGAAATATGATGATTATGACAAAATAGTCAAAATACCTTGTGCCAAATAAACGTGTTTGCTTAAATAAAGACACTACAGTAACCTATATTGCAGTGACTACTGCACAGTGGGAGAACAACAGCAGTGTTTTTAGGGAAGGGCAGGCTGTCATGATAAATTACTTGACATGGTATCTAGAGCTGTTGGGCATAGTGTGGAAGCTTAGCCCAACTAATAAAGTACATCTGTGTGGGATTTTCCACTCCCAGAGGCGATCCTACAAGCCTCCGCTGCGCTTCCTCTGCCTTCCACATAAGCGGATTGTGGGGCTCACACATTGAAAAGCAGTATCTCGAATACAGTTTGCACTCAGTGTTTCAGCCAATAGTGTCTGGATTTTACACAAGGAGGAATTAGGGCCTTGTTGACTTTGAGGGATTCTTGTTTATAGAAAAGCAGACTGCAGTTTGGCTGCAAAGAAAACAACGTTTATTAGAATTGGGTGCAAGATACTATATAGCCATGACACAGACAGAAGAAAATAGAAAGCAGAAATCTGGCTTATTGAAGATGGACCAGGAATCTGCTCTTTGCTCAGTTGTATCATGTGGTCTGTTGAGTTATTAAAGGGCCATTCCATCTCAAGTGGTCCAATAATTGCAAAATTGGTTGCTTGACTGTTTTTAATTTTCTATTTTTTTGAGTGATTACCTCTATGTATTGGTTTTCATTTTTAATTTTATTTGGTTTAACTACGCTGGCCATCTTTGTGTCACGGCACACAACAAATTTTGGTTATACAGCTGACCTATCATGTTGGTACAGGTGTACAGTTGGTACAGCTCCGCAGTCACAGCTCTGTTTATGATTACACTGTTCATTTGTAAAACACCCAGCTGAACACTGTAATTCTATATTTGGATAAGATCTATTCACACATACCAACTGTACCCATGTGCCAACATGATAGATCAGACTAGTTCTTCAAATGTGGCCCTTGAGGTCCACTGTCCTGCAGAGATCACCTCCAACCACAAACTCACAATTTTTACAACAGAATGGTACTATAGAGGGCTTATTTCTGTGAAAATTTCAGGTTTGTATCTGGTCCCCCACCAAAGATATTCAACACAAAAGTGAGGGAAATTTTTTAAAAAATGGCACTTCCTCGTCCCAATAATAATAATAAAAAAACGAGAAGTCTCAAACCTGAAATGTTCTGCATGCGCACTGTACTTACCTTGGTACCCCCTGAAAAAATTTATATTGAGACTCAAACCCTTCCCATTATAAATTGACCCTGAAAGTGGAATGATGAGCAATCTTGAGCGTTACTTTCTAATGTACCTTCTAATGTGCTCTAGAGATCAGATTTTCTTCCAGGGAGCTAGGACTATCCTGAGACAAGATGTTTCGGTAAACAGCTGTATAACCAAAATTTGTTGTGTTCCATGACACAAACATGGCTGTCCCCGGTGATTTTGCAATGCCAATACATATAGGTAATCACTCAAAAAAAAAAAAAAAAATAGGAAAATTAAAAACAGTCGAGTAACCCGTACTGGACTACTTGTGATGGAATGACCCTAAACTGATAATAGGGACCTCGTTTAGGAGGTCTTAGATGTCTTTTACACTTCTAATGTGACCTATAGCTCTCATACTGGTTGATGAACACTATAAATCACACAAAGCTTCATGCTGAGAAACAAGTAAAGTGTTTATACATATGGGTAATTGATACATTATGTAGCAAATACATTATGTGGCCAACAGTTTGTGGGCACTTTCTGAAACTGTTGCCACAAAGTTGGAAGTGCACAACTGTATAACATGTCTTTGTATGATGTAGCATTACAATTTCCCTACTAAGGGTACTAACTAAGGGCCCAAACATGTTCCAGTATGACAATACCCCCATGCACAAAGCAAGCTCCATGAAGACATGCTTTGCCAAGATTGGAGTGGAAGAACTGGAGTGGCCTGCACAGAGCCCTGACCTCAACCCCACTAAACACGTTTGAGGTTAACTGGATTGCCCCAGGCATTCTCACCTAACATCAGTGTCTGACCTCACTAATGTTCTTGTGCTCAATGAGCACAAATCTCCACAGCCACATGCCAAAATCTAGTGGGAAACCTTTCCAGAAGACTGGAGGTTATTATAATAGCAAAGAGGGACTAAATCTGGAATGGGATGTTCAAAAAGTACATATGTATACTGGGTTGATATTGGAGACATTTTCTGTAATATTAGTGCTAGTCACAACTACGCCGACCTGCAGAACCAGAAGTCCGGCGGTTGTTGTCAAACCCGACCAAATTAATCTCCTGGTTTCATTTTCACTGGTCTGAAATTTGCAGGAGATGCATTTTTTAAAAAAATGTCTTTCTTTGTTCTGCTTTGAGATGTGATCAAATAAAATATTGAACTGCTTCATTAATTGTCTAATCTGATCACACAGTTGTAAATAGCAAATGATTCAAATAATAGTTTTATGCTGCAGTTATATTCCTATTTTTTAAACTTTACAATACATATGAGTTAACAGTATTCATGCTTTCTTTTCACAAGAAATACTTTTATTTAATGAAGTTCTATAATTAAGTTAAATAATATAATTATGACTTTTTACATTAAAAAAGTTTTTTAAAAATGATTTGCTATCATTCCTGCCTTATTTAGATAAATAGAAACATTTTAAGTGAGGATGTCTAAAAAAAAATCAGAAAAAGCCATTAACACTAGTTTACAATATGGTTGACAAAAGTATAATAATATTAATATTTTGGTAGTAAAATAACTTGGCTATAATCTTTACCAGTTGAACCCTCACTAAAATAGAATTAACCAGTATCAAGCAATTTAGACCATTATGAAATTAAAACTGTTTTTCAGCCAACATGTAGATTATTGAAAAAAAACAAAACAAAACAAAACAACAACAAAAAAAACACACACAATATGTGTCTTTGCACACATTTAAAAATTGTGAAACAAAGAAGAATGGGTAGTATAAAATTCTTACTAAACCAATATAAACTATAGTACAAGATTAACCTTGAGGGACAGGTTTATGCTGTATACCCTATTAGAGGTCAACCGATAGTGGATTTTACCGATACCAATCACTAGTTGGGCCGTACCTGACGATAACAGATTAATCAACCTACAGTTTTTAAAATTAATACCAAATGAAAACATAACACTCAAAGTAAAATACTGTTTTATTACAAAAATAAACAGTACTGACTGTACCATTTGTACTGTACTTTTTAAAAATGAAAAAAATATATAATATATATTAACTATTAATAAATATTAAAGTAAATAAAAGATATACATCCAAATGGAACCAAAAAGTAATAATCCATATTAACAAATAAAAATAGAGACATCCGAAATGAATTTAAAAAACACTTCAAATAACACAACAAAATTTGTCAGTTTTTATTTCGCCTCTAGAGGCCACACTCGTACTCTCGTACTGGTACTAATTCATATTTGATTTCTTATAATATATTTATTTAAAATCCAATATCACTACAAGCAATTTCTATATGCATCAGTCCCTTACAAAAAAAAAAAAGGTTGATCGATAGTTTTACAGCCTCCACTGAAATGAAGGAACTGTGTGGGATAAACAAATACCAAAACAAATCCTTATCCATAGTGAAAGAAATATTAATCAATAAACACAGCTGAAATACCCATCCTTCTGTTTTACATTAATATTGATTAGTGCAATATTCTACTTTCAAAGCAGCAAGAATTAAATGACTGATTGTGTATGTGGTTAAATAATTCACTGCCATACCCTTTCTTCACTCTGCCACACATTTACGACTTTCAGCAGAGTCAAGCTTGGATTGATTGATCCCCCTACCTCCCACCCCCCACACACACCCCTTCCCATCTTTGTGGCAAAGTCACTGCTATCTGTGTTGAATAATGCATTTACTTAGGTTCACAATGTGGCATTTCTGATTCCTTCTGAGACATGTTCTTTTGCAGGCTGCACCAAACCTCCCTAAACACACAGGAGTCAGGCTGAGCTTGGTGGCTGGACAAAGAAGCTGACTGTGTAATTACTGGAACAAAAGGCTCATCCCAACATTTATTATAATGTATGATACTGCTGTCTTTCATCCTAGAATGTTTGGCATTGAGACAAAAGCACATGCCAGTTCAGAAGTTCACAGCAACTAATCCATGTGAAAGAAATGAGTCAGGAGTTGAAGGAAGTATCACACAAGGCACCCTTACACTTCTTTTCCCTTGACCGCCATTGTGCATGTGTGACACAATTAAATTTAGTGGGCATCCTGAAGGTCAGCTGTACAGAGCATATAGAGCACATATATTAAAAGAACTAACTGGGACGGTAATAAGAGGCGGCACTCTTTGCTTTATTTTGCTAATGGCTTTGCCCTCCATTAACCTGCAGAATTAAGACAGATAACTTCACAAAAGCCATTCCGCCTCTTCAAACTAAGTGCAAGAACTCCAAAAAACTTCACTTTACAACTCAGTTCCCCAAACAAGCAGATCACCTCAATGCTTTCAACTCCTGTTAAAATTATACAATGCCCTGCAAAGAAGACCTGACAAAAAAAAACAACAACACTTGAATAAATCAAGTAGCCTGATGTGACTATTTTTAAATGAATAACCTCACCGCTGAAAAGGTCAATGGCTTTGAATGGAATTTACAGCATATGAAATTTCTATCAAGTGTGGGTTAGTGGGTGTCGGAAGAGGATTAATAGCCTTCATGCTCAACTGAGCCTCTTTAAACACATCTGTGTGGGTGTCTGTTAAGGACCGGAAGGGCTAATTGAAATTCATTAGGACAAGCAACCTTAGAGGAATGCCTGAGAGGAAAGCGTAAACATTATCGTTATCGCTTGCTTTATCAGCGCCTGATACTGGGAAGTTCAGCAGCTTTTAAACAGGTAACCCTGTGTGATTTGGCAAGATGTCACAAATAATGGGACGTCTGGGAAGTAAAAGGCTCGACTGCAACACTGTGAGGAATTTAATCTGATGATAAACCTGAATTTAAGACATTTTAGTAAACAAATGTCACCGCCTAAAATAAGGGTAAGTCATTCCTTTTTGTATCTGTATACGAGTGTGTAAGTGTGCAGGTGTTAAGGTAGTGCCAATACAGAGCTGGACTACTGTACTCACAATCACGGGCTGCACATCACAATCACGGGCTGCACAAAAACTGCACATCACGGGCTCACTGCATGCACCATGTCACATGACCACGAGCCCTTGTATCATGTTGTTGTCTTATTAGCACAGGTATTCAAGTCATTTATTGTTTAGAAATCTTTATTCTTTAGTCTTTATCACCTTTATTCCTAACATGTTGATGTTGTTGTCTAGCCTCACTGTTTCTTGTTCATGTTTCACTGATTGTGTTTCTTGTATCCGCCTCCTCAATACCTTCCTGACAACGTGGCCTAACCTGGATTTTCCCCCTTTTTTCTCTTTGAAATAGAGTTGTATACCTGGGACTGTTTCTTTTAATCCAAATCACACAATTATGTTTGTCTGTACCTGCTCCAGACATGTTCTAACAAATTTATTTTCTATTTTCCAAAATATACAAACAGTCTACAAACTACAATAAACAAACTAGTAGCCTAATTTAAACCGCCATGACCCTGACCAGGCAGTTACTAAGGATGAATGAATGAACGCTGTAAATGCTTTGTTTGTGTTTCTTTGTCCTGCTTATTCAAGTCCATGAGCTTTGTATCCGACTGCTCACCCAATGATCATCTCAATCAGTTGGCATTTCTCAGTCCGTACAGGATTCCGCAGAGAAAAAAATGCTTGATTTTGTCAAACGACACGGCTTGGCCCAAATCTGTGGAAAATCTGCGGTAATTCTGAAAAATTGTATAAACTCCTCCGAATATTGCAGAATTTGCTTGATTTTACATTCATTTCTGTGCAAGCTTTTTGAAGAGAAAAAAAACTATTATGCTTCCTGTTTGTGTCTGTGTTTGTATTATCAGTTCATTCCAAATAAGGTATTCATATTCAGTTATTTCCTTAGCCTAGAGTTATCAACCTAAGGTGTTGCCCAGTATGTAGTGTAAAATGTTGTCTATCACTGCTATTAATGGCTCAGGATTGTAAACTACATTAGTGTCACCCTGTTTCACTGGAACTCACCCGGGCGATGAGCTCGCCCACCATTCCCGTCCAGGTTCCATTGGCACCCGGGACACCGTACACTCCATCGCTCACCAGCTTAATGCGGTAGTTGAACTTCAGGATGTCGGCCAGCTCCTTCAGCATGTCCACGCAAAAACCCTCATAGCGCTCATTCCCCTCCAGCTCCTGGTAGTTGGCTTTCAGCATCACGTAAGGATTCTCCTGCAAAGACACATTGCTAGAGATCAGCCCAGCTGGCACTTCAGCCAGTCTGCAAGTCTGAGAAGACTGCCTCAAAAAAACAACAACCAAAAAACAGTTTGCTCCTAATCTATGATTTGTTTGCTCACACAGCTGAGAGAGTGTATTTGATGTAAGCCAAGATTTATTCATCAGTCTAGAATCACTAGAAAGGAGCTGCCAATATTTCATCTTGTCATCTGTGTTCTTTATAACACATGCCTTTCTAAGAGAGTTTTTATGCAGGGGCGGTTAAAATTATTTACAGGGAACTCTACATCAGTCGCAGAAGATAGTCACCTTGGGGACAAACAGGCTTTGCTGAGTGAAGCCAGGCATGTAAAAGCTTTTGAAAATTACTTTTTTCCCTTTTTTTTTTGCTATAATGGTCTTTCAATAAAAAAACAAAAAAAGAAGGAGACAGTGTGCGTGGCATACTTTGATGAGACCGATATTGAAATAGAATGTTGTACTCATGGCTGGTTCAAACTGCTAGACTGTAAAGAGTTTTTCATTTAAACCCAGGCCTCTGCACTTGGGTACCACTGAGGGCCAATTTAAAATGCCAAGGAGACATGTTCACCCTGCTCATTGCTATAGTAACGTTCTTATGACTGCAGGACTGCTACTGCAGGTCTGAAGTTTGATTTGCTCTCTGGCTCAAACCTCACCAGCTAAGCCACTGCTTACTAAAAGTTTAATAAACCTAACCCATGACCATAAAAGCAGCGTATCTGCTTATGGAACATAGCTGAGAACCCATGCAGCCTAACTTTATTCATTACGTTATAACAAACAAATATGTACAGTGCTCGAAGTGGGCCAGTACTCACTGGTACGCGGTATCGGCACTTCTACACTTTACTCTTTAGTGCACTGTGACTTTTTCTTGCATACCAGCTTCTCACAAGCTGCGGGTACTATTTTCTGCTCTCTCCAAATTAGGTTCTGGGAGAATCATAATCACACTACATAAACTACATTACCCAGGGGGAACTACGTTGATGCTTGCCTGTTCCTGTTCTCTTTACAAGTCTCAAGATAAATAATAGTTTAATGTTATGTAACATAAAGTTAATGCTAGTCTAAGTAATGTAACATTAATGCTAAGTAACGCTAATGCCTATAATGTTGGCCTGGCTCCAAAAGGGCATAAAAAGAATGTGTGAGTCAGACAATGACACAACAGAGCTTGAACCAGAACCCACAAAGTTACTAAACGCAGGCCGGGAGCAGCTAGCTAACGTTTGCGCCACTCTTAGCAGCAAGGAACTTGTTGATGTAGCATCATCACGGGGCAGTGGTGGCTTGGCGGTTAAGGCTCTAGGTTACTGATCGGAAAGTCGGGGGTTCAAGCTTCAGCGCTGCCAAGCTGCCACTGTTGGGCCCTTGAGCAAGGCCCTTAACCCTCTCTGCTCCAGGGGAGCTGTATCATGGCTGACCCTGCGCTCTGACCCCAACTTCCTGACATGCTGGAGTATGCGAAGAAAATAATTTCACTGTGCATATGTATGTGTGATCAATAAAGACTCATTATCATTATCAGCCAAAATGCCTTCAGCTACCGCAGCCAACTATGGTGCTAACAATAACATCAGTAAAGATGCCCGACTGTTAGTTTGCCTTTTGAAATCAATTTCAAGTTCTTCATTGTACGTGCAGTAACTACACAATGAAATTCTGATCCTGTTTACATCTGAATGCTACAGACATACTTAAAAAGATACTATAACTAGAAGTATAAAAACACAACACACACACACACACACACACACACACTAGTACCTACACTCTGTCATGATTTCCCCTTGAAGCAGCGTGCTCTAGGCGCGAATGCGCGAGCACCTGCTTTTCCATTGTTGACAGTAGTGACATCTGGACACGTGTGTTTTGTTTATGTTTCTGTCATGTCTCCTCCCTGTTCTGTCATTGGCTGGGATTTCACGTGTGTCTGTATTGCCCTCAGCTGGTCCTCGTCATAGTTCATGTTTCTCGTTTTGTTTATCGACCCTGTTTTCCGTGACCACGACCTTGTTTCATGTTTAACCCTGTGTATGCCTGTTTGCCGATCGCCTGACCTTCGCCTGTTTTGGATTACGTTTATGGATCACGTTTTGGATTTGTCTGCCTGTCTCTCCTTTAAAATAAACACTGTTCATACTGCACTTGCATCCGTCCTATCTCCGCTCCGTCACGATACGTGACACACACATAATATAGTAATATTAAAACTAATAATATACATTATAGTCTCATACACATGTTGCATTATTATATTATTACATTATTACAGTAAAATACAGATTACACAATCAAATTATTATATACAGTATTATTATTCAGTATTATAATATTCATAGTTTGGCAAATGGCTGTCCCTTTGAGTAAATAAATTTATGTTGTGAACATCAGTGATATCTCCTAGTATCTGTTATTCACTGTAGAAATTCAGAATGTAATACTTCATGATTAGTTGATACCGGCTGATACATATGCCATCATGTGAATAAGGGGAGTATTGGCACTTTTCTTTTTCATTTCAAGCACTGGTTATGTGCAACATGAACCTGGGAAGTTCACACAACAAGAAAAAAGTCTGTAGCTCAGAGCCAAAATACACAATTAATGCAAATCCTTCCATTCTGTTCGTCAGTTCATTAAATCGGGGACGCACGTTACCTTTCGGCACTGCACTGACCCTCCTACTGCGATTCCATTGTGGCACGTGCACGGCACAATATAAATGCAAATTTTCATCACTCCCAGACTGCAATGAGCGCTCGAGTGTGCCGGCTGGACTGGTTGCCCTAAACCAGGCTTATTAAAGAGCAGTGTTTTCGTGGGCTGACTACACATTAACCCTTTTCTTTTGGTGGAAGAATAATAAAGCAACCTTCTGTAAATGAAGCTAAAAAATCCTCACAGGGGCTGATTTGCAAAACAAACAGATGAAATGAATTTTCTGCAAACGCAGCATGATGGAATCGCCTGGTTGGATGTGTAAGAAGGACAAATGAAGAGGAAATGAATTTACATATGGAAAGGGGAAGTCCATATGGGAGCATAGGGTTAGCATTTCTGTGAAGAGCCTCTTCTCTGGGAGAATACAGAACATTCTGAGAGATCAATTATGATTTTGCTGGGTGAGAAAAGCTTTTTACTGTCTGTCTGACATACTGTATCATAAAATCGTGAATGATACCTACTGCCTCAAAGACACGCTATTTTCAGCAAAGATGTCCCTGGCGAGCGATCTCTACAACACAGTATGCTTTTCAGAGCTATTAAGAACGTACCCAGGCTTCAACAGTACAGTTTTTACAGTTAACACTGGCTTACCACAAACAGGCCTGGGCTACAATATGATTACTCTCGCCCAAAGGACAAAAAAATCATTTGTGTGGTATGTGTGCTCAGTTCTGGTGATTGCCTTTCAGACCCAAAACTCTCCACCGAACAAAAAAAACATTGGAGTTACAGAGTATCACATATGTTTCAGGACATTCTAGGCTGTGTAGTATGTGGTAGTATAAAGAAGATGGTAATCAGGTCATGACAAATGAGATTAGATCGTGCTGAAATTGCTCCACAATGGCTTTTTTTTTTTTTTTTTTTACTTTGCCTGAAGCATCTGTACATATTGAAAGTCAAATAAACCATTAGGCTCTTTTACTAGTCCTTTTAGAAAGAAAAAAAATACCTCAATTATCATGAAGAGCCTGAGTGAAGCCCTTTTCTCAAAGACACATGCCCATACATTTACGTGCACATGTACATACACATCTTTCTTTCACAAAATAAACATTGGTGGAGAGCAGAGTGTGATGCAGCCAATTCAGAGATGGGGATTATTAGGGGGCCATGATAGAGAAAGGCCAATGGGGGATTTTCGCGAGGACACTGGGGTTATACGCCTACGATATATAAAGTCCTGGGATTGTTAATGACCACAGACAGTCAGGACCTCGGTTTAACGTCTCATCCAAAAGACCATGCTGTTTCTACAGTATAGTGTCCCTGTCACTATACTGGGGCATTAGACCCCACACAGACCACAGGGTGTGCACCCCCTCCTGGGCACACTAATACCACTTCCAGCAGCAACCTTGGTTTTCCCCAGGAGGTCTCCCATCCCAGTACTGGCCAGCCTCAACCGTGCTTAGCTTCAGTGGGAAACCAGGCGAGAACTGCAGGAAGATATGGCTCTGGCAAGTTAATAATAAAGACTATCCTGTGCTCATCCCATAATTCCTATTCACAATAAGATCATACCAAATAGTCTGCAACGTTTTATCATATGTACTGTAACACTGATTTCCTTTTCCACATACTATACATACAACTGTGTTCCCAAAGAGGATGGGCTCCCTTTTGAGTCTTGTTCCTCATATCAGGGAGTGTTTTCTTGCCACTGTAGCCCTGGCACTTGTCACATCCACATTGCTGTAAAGCCGTAAGGAATATGTCAAAAAGTTGGGACCATAATAGGTTTGTAAATCTCACTGTATTGGCGAGTTTTGAATGTCACATACCTTTTTTGGCTGCTCCATCTGCTTCAGGACCATGCATTAATTCTTGACCACGACAAAAGCAACAATGTGAAAAAAGGCAAGTAAAATAGCCACCTTTTTCGTGAACGCAGAAGTCTGGCCTGGCTCATACAGGAAGCCTGCTTTACATTTCCAAACTCCGGTGTTTATAGTCAAATTAACATATGTTCCTAGCTGATAATGTGATAGTAAACTTGAAAAAATGGCTAAAAAAATGCATATGGTTCCATAGCAATGACCGTCTTTTGACAGAACCTCACCCCTCAAAGTTTAATGACTGCATAGATTACATGAAGCTATGACCCAAGGTTAGATACATTGATATACAACCCCAATTCCAAAAAAGGTGGGACGCTGTGTAAAATGTAAATAAAAACAGAAGACAATGATTTGCAAATCTCATAAACCCATATATTATTCACAGTAGAACATCGAAAACATTTCAAATGTTTAAACTGAGCAAATGTACCATTTTAAGAAAATGGTTATTTTGAATTTGATGGTCAGATTCAACATGTCTCAAAAAAGTTGGGACAGGGCAACAAAAGCCTGGAAAAGTAAGTGTTACTAAAAAGAAACAGCTGGAGGGTAATTGATAACAGGTCAGTAAAATGATTGGGTATAAAAAGAGTGTCTTAGAGAGGCAGAGTCTTTCAGAAGTAAAAACGGGCAGAGATTCACCAATCTGTGAAAAACTGCGTCTACAATTTGTATCTAAAGCTAACCTGTTTTTATGTAGCAGATTTACTTTATGGTGCTCCCCAAAGCACATAAACAGCCTGCCAGCTTGAGAATCATCGCTGAACTCAGCGCCAGCTTGGGCATACTCTCATCTACAATCCCAGATAAATTTATAGATTTGTTAATATGCGGTGGTTCTGATATAGGTTAACAAGATTAACTAACCTGCCAATCTATCTGGCAGGAATGCTGGGTTAGGCCACATCACAGTACACTACACTGCATGCTGACCAACAGCCCATGCAGTGCTGAATCGCATGTCCATAGTGATGCCTAGCAAGAATGTTGTCTTACAGTAAGTATCTGTGTCTTCTACTGGTTCGTATGGCAAGTTGCTGCCTAACACTAAGACCAGGTCCTATTGTGAGACCACTGCTTTGAGCGAAAATGTGTGAATACATACTGTCTACAGCGCTGTCTGTAATACCTCTGTGCCTGTTGAATCTTCAATCATGGGCATCTCCTTGTGGCTCAAGTGCAAATATGCCATGGTGTTAGCAATACAAGTTACATTTGCATATCTTGTGTATATTGTGTAAGTGTATCATACTCTTTAAAACCAATGTGTCAGCTCTATCATATTCAGGTTGTGCTCAGTGTGGATTTGCCAATAATTCTTTGTCAACATGTACCACTAGCAAGGCCCCCGGTCTCTCTTCATGCGTCATTGATTTCAACCTTATAGTCTCTGCATGTGGCATTGCTACAGATTCCCTGTAAACTCAGTCAAATAGAAGAGCTCCTTTATGTAATGGGCACACTGAGCACAAAATGGTTCAGCATTTGATCTATAGCATTAGATGTGTGACCCCAGAACCCAAGCAGCAGTTAATGCACTGCAAACCCGTATCAAGGCCATTTGTGGTCAACTTTACTACATCTAATGCAGTGGTCAAAAACCCTCTTCCTTGAAATCTACCTTACTGCAGATTTCATCTCCAACCAAAATCTAACACACCTGTTTTAGTTGATAAGAACTTCTTAAGGCAATGATTAGATGGTCAGGTGGGCACGATTAATGTTGGAGCTAAAATCATCAGGATGGTAGATCTTCAGGAACAGGTTTGGTGACCACTGCATTAGATGAAATAAATTTGGCCAATATGGCCTTGATACTGGCTTGCAGTCCATCAACTGCTGGTGGGGTTCTGAGATAACACCCTTGCTGCACTGGCAAGCTATCAGCACTCTTCTCTAAGGTGGGCTTCAAAGGCAGGAAATGAAATGCAGCCACTGACAGTACATCTCTACATGTATGGAAGCTGAGGCAGCTACTAAGCTCCACTAAGCTTTGCACTTCACTGCACAGCTGCGTTACCAGACAGCACTGGGGAAGGTTACTAAATAGACAGAAGTTTAGTTATAGCCTGCAAAGTGTGCTATGCTGCAATTAGGGCAAGGCTGAGTAAGTGCTTGTCAAAGATTAGAAGAAGAAGAAGGCCTTATTTGTCAGATATACATTACAGCATAGTGAAATTCTTTTTCCACATATTCCAGCTTGTCAAGAAGTTGGAGTCAGAGTCAGCCATGATACAGCACCCCTGGAGCAGACAGGGTTAAGGGCCTTACTGAAGGGCCCAACAGTGGCAGCTTGGCTGTACTGGGGCTCGAACCCCCAACCTTCTGATCAATAACCCAGAGCCTTAAGCACTGAACCATAAGCATCTTTCATGTCCGATGTCAGACTCTATCAGGGCTTGGCAGCATAAACAACTTGCCATTGTGCCATGAAATACAGAGTAAGAAATTGAGAAGTTTGCATTTATGAATCGATGATAAGGATAGGATAACACCATGCTGCTGCATGAAAACAATAAACCATAAGTCTGCTCTCTGTATCAGTGAGAAATATCAATAAATGAATACTAAATGGATATCATCATATCTGTCCTTGACTGTGCAAATTTTACCATAACAATCTTTTTACAAGTATTTTTAATGCTTCTTAGCATCGAGAAACTGCTTCTTATGCATCTCAGCGAGATGAGAATGGTAAAGTTGATGAGGGGACTTTTATGAGCTGCACACAAGGTCATGGTCAAGATGTAATGAGTTTGCTCGGCTAGAAAACAAACACATAGGAAAACTAAACAAAAACTAAACTAAAACTGAAGGAAACGGCCCTAGTGGGCCAGAATCTAAGCAAGTAGAACCAAACAACACTATTTAATAGTGAGGTTTAGAAATGCTATCCTTCATTGTTTTGTTAATATCACCACTGCTTCTGACTTAAACATTATTGCATTCTAAGTAACTATAAATGTAGGGAGTTGGAGATGTAGCTGAGAATGCTTTAGAGTCACTGATATTCAATAATAATATCTGAACTTTGTTATAATGCCATAGTTTTTTATTAAAAATAAACTTTTACTAAAAAAAGAAGAAAGGCACAATATATTAGTTGTTTATGATGAGAAAAATCATAACAATAAAACAACCTAAAGGATGCAATAAATCAACAAAATTCATACCCGACGTAAGCAGCATTATTAACACTACTTTGTTTGTGCTGAAAATGCAGCATCTTATACATTGCTTCTCAACTGAAATCTTCAAATCATTTCAGTTTATGGATCTCTCTCACTCTTTCTCTCTCTGCTTGATATGAGGCAGAAGCAGAAAGGCATGACCCACTGTTATAGGACAAGATCAGCCCTCAGGCTGCTGCAGATGGAAGGAGAATTCCATCTCCCTATAGTGATAGGGCAAGGCAGGCACAGTGCAAAATCGCTGCCAAATAACAGCCTAGGATTACATCTTCAATTGCTGGCCATGGCTCCTGGAGATATCTCGCTATCCCACGCCTACTTGCTGCCTAAGCAGGTCAGTGCTCTTGACCTCATAAGAGATGAATCCTTATTTACATCAGCTGTGGGTCCTGGTTGTAAAATGAGCTGTCTGAGATAACAGTGAAACCTGCTATTCCATAACAGAGCAAACCTAAATGATCACAGCATGTCAGATTGAGATATTTAAATACTGCATATTTCTTGATACTACTACAGATAATTTAGAGATGCCAATCAGCCTATAAAGCATGCCTTTGGAGGAGCATGTCTGTGGGAGGATACCCCAAAAACATGGGGAGAACATGCAAACTCCACACACACAAGGTACACAGGCAGGAATCTAACCCCCAACCCTGGAAGTACAAGACAAGCACACTAACCTCTAAACCACACCAAGCTAGAGGAAAAGTGGTACAATTTTGAGACTGATTTGCCTATCCTGCAAAAGGATGGACAAACCCGAGCATAATCTGAAAGTGTGTGGTGTTTTATTCTGGGCAAATGTTGTAATATTTAATACTTGGGGGATTTTGGGGTGGTTAGGCAATTGGCTCAGGCATAAGTACACTTGAATTACAGCATGTTACTAAATGTTAAGTATCAAAAGACTTCAGGTCTCCTGGTATAAATATCAGACTCTACCAGTTAGACTCACTAAGGAATTTCCAATTAACCACAGCAAACATATTAATTAAAGTGGTAGTCCATATTGAATTGAATTTGCCTTGTTATTGGTTAATGCACCTGTTCATTATTTGGCTTTTTGGTTCAGTATTTTAAAATACACAATACATGTGTTAATTACTTTGTTAACATTATTAATTGTGTATTAAAGGTGCAATAGGTAATTAAAAAAAATTCCTTACTTGTACAAATAACCTGGAAGTTATATAAAACATAATAAAAAAAATGCATTAAGTCCGTGGCCTCAGCAAAAGTGTATGTCGCCCGAGAAAACCCGTTTGGAAAACTGATTTATAGTCTGGAATACTTGTTTGTGTTTATATGTGCTTCCTGTCAGTCATTTTATAGACACTGTACTTTATGAGCCACTGTTGATCCTGGGGCCGGAGCTTCGTGAACATGGGCGGGAATCATTAAAATTTCAAACTCACCTAACTGCTAGAGACCTAATCTTGGAAAAAAATAAGTCTTACTAATCTTACCTAATGCACCTTTAATGGTGAAATCCATTGTTTGTTAATGTCAGTTAAGGAAACTCTTGCATTGTACTTTATATTTACCACAGGTCTATTTGGTTGCTGTTTATGTCATGGCTGGGTGAAAGGAGGTGTACTTACCAGGATGGTTGTGATGATTAGTGTGGTGTTGAAGAGTGTGTCTGTAACATTAATTGAGGGAAGCTTTTTCTCCATAGACAGCCCCTGCTCCGAATGCCACTGACCGATCTTCACCAACAGAGAGAGAGAGAGAGAGAGAGAGAGAGAGAGAGTGAGAGAGAGAGAGAGAGAGTTACGTAAGCTCCTCTGAGCGGTATCTAGCAGAGCGTTCATACAAAATTAAACATGACAAAAGACCTGTCATTAACATCGTCTCAGAGGCACACAACAGGTTTCTGCACAGAGGTATGCAACAGAGTGGAGCATCTTGAAAGCATCCATATGAAATCAGGCATTCAGTGGGAGACAAAATAAATTTCTAAGCAATACAATAAATCAAAGTTATCAAAACAATAACTCAAATGACATCCCAAGTCTCTATATGAAGCTTGTTATCGACTGCATTGTTTGTTTTATCTCTGTACAACTGTAAACAGTAATGATCAGAATCCCACTATTTGTATCACTGAGAAAAGGACAGGTCCCCTTTTGAATCTGGATCCTCTCAAGGTTTCTTCCTCATTTTCCCCTCCCCAGTGTGCCTGTGACTTGCTTGTTAGAGATCTAGATCTAAATCCTGATTTCTGTAAAGCTGCTTTGAGAAAATGGCTATTATTAAGAGAGCTATACAAATAAAACTGAATTGAACTGAAATAATCATTACAGCTCTACTACTTATTCCCTCGGGAGCTTGGCCTTTTCACATACAGCCATTTTATATGTGGCAAAAACTCAGCACATAGTGCTCATGAATCATCCATTATTTTTACTTTTCAGTGTAATTGCAGAACCATGGTTCAGCAGGCCTCATGCTTGATGTCTTTTGTGCGGGAGCTGCTCAATTTATCTTCTACAAATCAGTTCCCAGTGTATGTTCTAAAAAGAAATACCACAGAAGACAAAGCACGCATGATGCTGCACAGGCTCATACGTTCTCTGTAAATAAACAACGTAACCATTCACAGGGATAAAACAAAAACAATAACGATATAACTGTAGACGGCTCAACCACTGGGCCCTTGTATTCACCATCACGTATTTTGATTGGTGATGGTGCAAAATTATGAAACACTTGTGTTGACACATGTAGTGTGTTTGAAATGTCTCTATGGCAGTGGAGGCATGGTAAAGAGTCAGCTGTGAATGAGAGGCGGAGCTCCAGAGAATGAATGGGTAATAAATGATTGTACATCTCTGTTCACTTTATTTATTTATATTTTGTGTGTCTTGCAGTGAGAAGCTAAAAATCTGAGAGAGACAGAGCATAGCTGAAAGTTTTTCTGACAGTGTCCTGCTGAGCCTGTATGTGTGTGTATGTGTGTGTGTATGTGTTAATACGTTTGATATTGTTTCCTCTAAATTTTATTTTGATGAGAGTACCGGAGAGCAACCCATATAAATACCACATCACCCACTCTCACTCCTCCCTCCAATCTCCTCAATTCCCTCATGTCTACCAGGGTATGACAGTCCTTTATTAAATTGGGTATGGCAGCCATGGGTGGTAAAGATGTGGCAAGCTATTACATGCTGAAGCAACAGAAATGACCACTGTTGCGTTTAAAGTGTCTGCAGCCACAAATGAAAATATCTCATTAAAAAGGAGTATGAAGACAATGATGGTTTAAATTTTCCAAAAATATACCAAAAAAAGAAGTAGAGAAAGTGTGATGAGCATGGAGAACTGACACATATACACCTTACGTTAACATGCATTGTGATTTGATCATCAGTGAGCACTGCATAAAACACAGATGTAAACACACACAGCATGGTTTGGAGTGTGATCAGATTCATTTGAACACATCCAGTAGATGTCTGGCTCACATTGCGAGCAGATCTCAGGCAGTCGTGCCCAGTAACAGGTTACATCATCAAACTAAAAAAACAACAACAATAAAACAAGAACTTGATGCCAACAATGTTGATGGGGATGCCGACACAACCAAAAATTTCTAGTCCTTCTTATTACTAATTTGTATGCCAGAAGCAACCTTAAAATTTACTACAAACATGTAAGAAGCTATAGAAGAAAAACTACTTCAGACATTTGACCTTGCTGTGAACTTGACCCTGTTTGGATCAATTTAAAAATCTAATCAGTTCATCTGCTGATTACAATGATTCCATATAAATCCTACAAACATTTAACCATTTGTTCTTTGTTAGAAAATGGGCATGCAGTCGTATGCAAGTGCAAATAAAAGGCTTCATTAAGGAGAGGCAGGCACACAAATCAAAAACGTGATCAAAACATAATCCACAATCCACTGCTTATGCACACTTTGGTGTGCTGCACTCGGCGCTCATGGGAAATCCCTGACATATCCAGACAGGAGCATGACTTGGGAGGCCATGTCATCAACCTCGGGCAGGAGCATGACTTTTGAAGGCCGCGCCATTGGCCTCGAGCTGGACTAGGACTTGGGAGGCCATGCCATTAGGTCATAGGAGGCTGTGCCATCGACCTCTAACAGGAACAGGACTTGAGAGGTATGGGAGACCGTCTCATCGGCCTCAGGTGTGAACAGGCTTGGGAAGCCATCTCGTCAACCTCTGGCAGGAGCATGTCAGGAGAGACCACCTTGTTGGTCTCAGGTTGGAGCTCTGGAGTTAAGGTCGCCACGTTGACCTCAGGCTGGAACTCAGCAGGGGACAGCACCTTATTGGTCTCAGGCTGGAACCTGGTTACCCTGTCGGCCTCAGGCTGGAGCTCTTCTGTGGAGGCCACCATATCGGCCTCAGACTGGAGCTCTGCTGTGGAGGCCACTTTGTTGGCCTCAGGCTGGAGCTCTAGTGGTGAGGCCATCATGTTAGCCTCTGGCTGGAGCTCTGGGTGTGAGGTCACCATGTTGGCCTCTGGCTGGAGCTCCTCAGGAGAGACCGCCTCGTTGGTCTCTGGCTGGAGCTCTGGAGGTGAGGCCGCAACGTTGGCCTCTAGCTTGAGTGCCGCAGGAGAGACCACCTTTGTCTCAGGCTGGAGCTCTGGAGGAGAGGCCGCCATGTCGGCCTTTGGCTGCAGCTTCACAGGGGAGACATTGAACCAGGAAAGCATGAACCTCAGCCACTGCTTCTCTACAGGCTTCGGTTCCAACAGGCTCTTGAAATAAAACTGGCACTGGAGGAAGAATCCTTTCAGTAAGCTTCCAGTGACATGAAATGGAGTTGGGGTGTCCATGAAAAACCACTGGGGAAAATGCATAGAATCAAAAGCCGGCATGATAATCCCTGCATAGCTCTGCTCGCACTTTTTTGCTGCATCCATGATGGTGGAGCACTATTATTACAGAGAACGGCTGTGAAGATGGATACAAGTACAGATAAAAGGCTTCATTAAGGAGAAGCAGGTAGACAAATCCAAAACATGATCCACAAAGAGGCAAAGGTCAGGGAAAATCCAAAAGCAAAAAACAAGAGAATGGAACAAGATCAAGAAAACAAGATAGAGAAACACAGAACAAAAAGTCTAATTAATGCTCATGTGGCGAAACACTGAAACAATACTGCGTGAAGCAGGAAGGCACACAGGGGGCTTAAATATATAGATTAATCAGAGGGTAAAAAGGAATAGGTGTGAATGATTATGACATGTTAGGGAAACAACCAATGAAAAGACATGGGGAGAGACAGGACATAAACCAAAACAAAAAACAGGCATAGCAACGTAAACAACAAAGACATAACCCGGAAGTGTGCGCACTTGTGCAGTGCTCAGCGCTTGGGGGAAATCCCTGACATTCTTGAGGTATCACACTAACGAGAATATAGACACACACGTGGATGGGCTGATGGCAATGGCACAGATCATCAGAAAATTGGCCTTGAGCTCCTGAACATGAGTGTGTATTTAACATCTCTGGATGACAAGCAGGAAGGAGGTTAGTGAAGAAAAACTATTTCAGACATTTGACCTTGCTGTGACCTTGACCCTGTTTGGATCAATTCCAAAATCGCAGTTCATCTGCTGGTTACAGTGATAATTCCATATAAATCCTACAAACATTCAACCACTGATTTCTGAGATGTCACGATAATGAGAATCTTGAAATCTCTAAATCACTTAGTGGCCATTAAAAAAACAGCGAAAAAAAGCAAAGAGCCCACAAGAACGAATTGTTCTCATTCCCAGAGTCAGCAAAAACCAGAATGAATGTGTCCTCATGCATTAGTAATTCACTGAATTAGCATTTAAAGTTATTCCCATTATATACAGTATGTTGTAGACACTATGCACAATATCTCAATGGCAAGAATACTAGATATGCAGGGCGAAAGTTTATTATGCAGATGTTGATATACAGTAACAGGTTGGATGTTAATGCAAGGTGAAAATGGATATATGAAAAAGGGAAGATAGACACAGGAAAAAGAACTAAAAGGAAGAAAAGGAGACTGAGAGAAAGAAAGAGAAATGTCAAATACTTTGAGGATGTGATAAAAAAAAAAACCCTGCATTCCATTTCTCATTCCTCGCCTCGGTGGACAAAATGCCACCCTGCCCTCATGAATGAAAGCCACACAGAGCTGCAATACTGAGAAACATGGAGCTCAATCAAACACTGCAATCACATCTGGCTGGAGAGCAGATAGGAGAGTGAGAGAGAGAAAGAGCAGGAGCTAATGAGGGGACGTGGACAAGGACAAGGTGTTTACTGCACAAGAGTCTAGCCATAGTTTATGCATGTAAGCTGTTTAAACTTGACGGCGTTATCTGTACATAAAAGTGCAATAATCTATGAAATTATATGGATTGATTCTGATCAATTGAGGCTTACAGTAGTTAGTCGTCTTAAGTGAAAAAATTTACACAAACTCGGGAGCTGTTACAGGATATGAAAGTATTTCTGAACTTACAGGATTTTCATCAATACCAAATTTCTTGGGTAAATGGTCCTACAAATTAATTTTGAATACATTTATCCATATCCATCTTGATAAATGAGGACTAATGTAATTAATTACAGGTATGATTAGCATCAGGATTGGGATACCACAGGGCACTACAAAAAAATTACACAAGCAGGTTTTTTTATTTTTTATTTTATTTTTTTTTAAATGTGGGCATGCATGAGTGAACAATCAGAAATGATGCTCATGAGACATACAAACACTGTGTTCATTGAAAACTGAATGTACAGCATTCATTCGTTCATCCTTAGTAACTGCCTGGTCACAGTGCTTTAAATTAGACTAGGTTTTAAAAAATATATATATTTTAGATAATAGAACCAACTAAATTAATCAGAAAACAAAACAGGCAGGTATAGACAACATAATAAATAAATAAATAAATAAATAATAACTGCATGAGCTGTGCACATCACTAGCTGAAGTTAAGGAACTATCGGAGGCAGGATTCACAGAACATACTGACAGTGCTGGCATTTCCACCTCTGGGTTTTTCTGCAGTGTTTTCTATGTGCTTCCGGCATGGTGGTAGGGTTCATGTCAGGGCTCAAATTAAGAAAACCTTTTCGGTTTAGATACAGAGACAAATGTATATATTCAGAGAAAAGAAAAGATACAGATACAGATAATACACCCCTAGTCCAGACTTACATTCCTAATTCCTTGTAACTACATGTACATACTTTTCCTATTAGCTTCACTGTATTTACCGAATAATTTATAGTCTTTACTGAATAATATGATTAAAATAAAGGCAGACGGATTGGTGCAGCATCAGCAGTCATGCGGACATTGCACCAGTCTGTCGTGCTGAAGAGAGAGCTGAGCCGAAAGGCGAAGCTATCAATTTACCGGTCAAGCTATGTACCAAGCCTCACCTGTGGTCACGAGGTTTGGGTAGTGACTGAAAGAATGAGGTCGTGGATACAAGTGGCAGAAATGAGCTTCCTTCTAAGGGTGGCTGGGCTCAGCCTCAGAGATAGGGTGAGGAGCTCGGAGGTTTGGGGGGAGCTCAAAGTAGAGTCGCTGCTCCTTTGCGTAGAAAGGAGTCAGTTGAAATGGTTTGGGCAGAAGAACACTAGATAAAATGCCTAATAACAAATCACTTGGACCTGATGGACAACCAGCCATTTTATAAACATTTTCGGCAAATGTTATACCCATTATTTCAGAGAATAGTCACAGAAATAAAAACTACATCCACAATACCCACACATATGAACACAGCTGCTATGACACGCTTACTAAAACCAAACAATGACTAATGATTGATAAACACAGATTTAAAAATCATTACTAAAGCTCTAGCTTCCAGAATAGAAACTGTTATCCCGATGTTAATCCACCATGATCAATCAGGTTTTATTAAAAACAGTGCTTAAAAAATAAAAAAATACTTCAGATAATATCCTTAGATTATTCAACCTAATTAGTCTTGCCTAACAAAAACAAACCAGAACTACTGTATAATTGTATTGTTAGATGCTGAAAAAGCATTTGATAAAGTAAACTGGACGTTTCTACTCAGCACTTTACATAGATTCGGTTTTGGAGAGTCATTCATCCACTGGATAAAAATATTATATGCATCACCTACGGCCACAATAACCATAAATGGGGTCATATCACAAAATTTTACACTACAACAGGTGACCATACAAGGATGCCCAATTATTTAAAATTTTTATAGAACCACTCGCCATAGCAATACGACAAAATAATAAAATCGAAGGAATACAAGATAGCAAGACACAACATAAAATTTGTCTTTATACAGACGACATATTATTATGTTTGCAAGACCCCTACAATTGACTACAGGAATTATACCTTCAATACCTTCAAAATTATCAATATTTTCTCCAAAATTTCAGATTACACAATAAACTAGAATAAATCGACCACACTACCGCTTTCTGTAGATGCCTGGGACTCTACAGACTCTCATAACGTCTCTCCCACGCCGCATCAGCAACATGACATATTTAGGTATCAACATTTCCCCCAGGCTGTTAGAGTTGTTTAACCTCAATTATACCACTCTTTTAAAAAAGATAGAAGATGATTTTAAAAGCTAATCTTCCACTCTCACTTATTGGTCGCAATGCTACAGTTAAAATAAAAACTTTACCACAAATGAACTATCTGTTCTCAATGCTTTCAACAACACACACAGATAAATGGTTTAAATCACTGGACTCATTAACCTCTCATTAACAATTACAAAAGACAAACTCAAATGCTTGACATTGTTATAGTATATAAATATAATATCACAATTATATTGATAAACTATTAATATGATCATGTTTATTTCATATTACTACACTTATTACATGTGATTATTAATATTAGACTCTGGAAACATATAACTATAAAACTACAGACTTACAGTCCCATTTGAAAAAAAAAAAAAAATTTTTTATTTTTATCTGCTTATGTTTCCCTCTTTCTCTTTTTTCCCTTTTCCCCAGAGTACATAATTTAAATAAATGAATAATCATGGGGTACGGATCCAGACTGCACCATGGGATTTTCATGAGTGGTCAGTTTGGGTGGACTGAGCCAGAGATGGACTGATGCACACGGTGAGACAGTAACTACACTGACTCTTTGATGCACACAGCGAGACATTGTCTACAATAAATTCCTGGTCGCCTGGCTCCCCCAGTGGGGTTTGGGAGGGGTCTTGGAGGGGACTGTGTGGCAGGTGAGTTCTCCTGATTTGGACAGCAAGATATTGACTGCACTGACTCCCTCGTGGGCTGGCCCCCCTGCGGGGTCTGGGAGAGGTTTTTGAAGGAGATTGTTCAGTGGGTCGTCCCTCCCCGCTGGGGTTTGAGGGTGACATGTATGCCATAGGCATGCTGGTCTTGGTCATGAAGCTGCATCAGAGTGCTGGGTCCTGGTTGGGAGTGCCCTACTGTCCTGCCCTAATGTCCTACTCTGATTCCCCGTGAATGGTGGCCCATCCCTGTATCTCCTCGGTATACCTCCTCCCTTTATTTATTTATTAATTAATTTTTTGGTTCTTTTTTCTCCATAATTTATTATATTATATATACATACATTATTCTTTTTCTCCCCTCTCTACTCTTTGTTCTACAGCTTGCCTTACATATATATTTACAAACATACTTAATAAAGATGTACACACACAACACAGCCGCACATCTACACTTCACATAATCACATGCAATACCTGTTTTGTTTGTTTTTGGTTTATTGTTTTGTTTGTCCTGTATTTATGTTGCTGTACTCACATATTTTGTTCTAATTAAAAAAAATGGTTTAGGCATTTGTCTAGGATGCCTCCTGGACACTTTCCTGGGGAGGTGTTACAGACATGTCCGATGGGGAGAAGACCCTGGGACAGACCAAGAACTAGATGGAGAGATCATTTCTCTCGTCTGAACTGGGAGCACCTGGGTATCCCCGTGGAGGAGCTGGAGGAGGTGGCTAGAGAAAGGGAGGTTTGGGCATCTCTGCTTAGACTGATGCCCCCATGACCCGGACCCAGTTAAGCAGAAGAAATTGGATGGATGGAGAATAAGGCAACAGTTTAAGGGGTCGATTTAGGACTTTCATGCCTTTCTGATAATTACATTCATACACAATCCTGTTTTAAACTTCTCTGAATGAACCATTTTCATATTTTGTTTTTACTGAGTACTTATCTCTGTTTCATGCTGCTTTATAAGTGACCAGGTTCAGCTAATTTAGTGCTGTTAAAATCTTCAAACAATTAAACTTCTATGGAAGGAAGAATCTAAATGAATATGTTAACAATGGACTCGCTGCCACATGCTGAGCTCACACATGGTACTAAAAGAACAGTTTTTCCAATTAAAATCAGAACGTAAAACTGGAGACAAAAATGTAAATGGAGAGAAATGGCTTTGTAGTGTTCACATCCTGTTAATTAAAACAATCTATAATTAGTGAAGAACCAGAGATTTCCAGTCATTTGCACCAGCAAATACATTAACTTGGTATCATTACACAGTGCTGCTGCTTGCACACTACAGATGACCTAGAGGAAATGATGTTCAGAGTTATATGTGTGCAAAATCAATTCACAGTCCTTCACAATCATTTGTGTACTCCCACACCTGCTTTACATGAGTATAGCTATTACAGAATAGGCCACCAAAGACATGCAGTTATCCCTTCAGCCATGTCACTTTCCTGCTTATAACACTGTCCCTAATGGAGGCAGTGTGGTGGATGGATAAATGGGGATAAAGAGTTGGATGAGGAAATCAGTGGGAAGACATAAGTAGTTATCAGGGCTTTGGATAGACTCAGAGCCAATATAAAACTAAAAATGTGTGTTCTCTGAGTTACTGAAGAGACAAGGAAAGGGCAATGTGAAAGCTTTGAAAAGAAAATTGAGGAAATGGAAGGAACATGGTGAGTCGGTGGTAGGATTTTTATTGGATGATGCTGGAGGCTTCCAGAATTGAGCTTCCTATGATGTGGATGTAGCCTATATTTAAGATACTTAGCACTGTTTGATATTTAAGATGCTTAGTACTTAGTACTACCTGCGAGTCTTCCCAGACAGTCTGGTGCTCGTGCTTTCGCCGCAGATAGATGGCCGCAAAGACCACACACTGCTTCTCCTCCATCTCCTAGGATATGATGCATATGCTGTATGCACTAGTGAATATTATATACAAATGCTCTCCCTACAGAATGTTTAATTTAGTGGAAAGAAAACGGGTCTGTTTTCAAAAGTGTAATGCTAGTTACACTAACATTACATCAGTGGGTTACGTAACCCACTGATAAATGTAGTTACAGCAACCAGTAGGAACACATACTGGGACTACATAGTATAGCAACTGGTGAACACACATTAAGTCTAGCTCCTCTCAAGGTTTCTTCCTCATGTTGTCTCAGGGTTGTTCCTTGCCACCTTTGGCTTGCTCACTAGGGATCTAAATCTACGAACATCCAATTTCATTAAAGTTGTTTTGTGACAAGATGTATTATTAAAAGCGCTATACCAGTAAGCTAAATTGGATCCTAATACTGCAATAGAGCAGCAGTAAGTTACAAAACAACACAAAGGAGAATTCACAACTGACATTCTACCAGATCTGATCAGAAACCACAATAGATAAATCTAGAACTCTTAAGAGCTTTTTGGTTGTGCCTCTAGGTTAACCATTAAAGGTTTCCACATAGAAACTTACAAACCATAATGTTTCCTAATTAAAAAGAGTTCAAAGTAGGAGCATTTCAGAAAAGGTAACGACCCTTGAAATGTATAACGACTGTTGTTAAGTGAATGGTTATGAAAAAGCAAATTGAAAATGTTCAGGTCCAGTTCAATTGCTCATTATCACCTTTTTTTTTTTTTTTTAAACAGCATATTTTAAAAAAGGACAATTTGAGTATGTTTTAATTTTTATTCCTCTTCTATCATAAAACAGCCTGCCTCAATCTCTACATATAGCAAAACCACTGGAGCAACTCATAAAGATTAATCACAAGCCCATAACGTTACACCTGGTAGATTGTTTTCAAAATCCACATCCCTTCATGCGGATCTTTTGTGATGTTATTTTTCAAAGAGGTGACTCTGCCTCAGATGATTGTCGTCAGAATGTCATTCCCACTGTCATTAGCTGCAGGTGGAGTGAAGATGTCAATGGTTCTGGTGGCTTGTTCAGCCGCTTTGGTGTTGCAGAAAGGTTTGTATTTTCACAGACGGATAATAAATGCACGAGTTAGGGAAAGGCCAGACAGAAAGGTCAGCAGAGTTTACTTCGTTTCAAGAAGCGACCTTTTTCCACAATCAAACTTTCAACTTGGTGAAGCACACAACCACAAACACTCCCCCTCTACCTAAGACTTCTGCTTTCATTTTTTTTTTGGTCAGAATACTATTCCCATAACAAGAACAAAACCCACAGAAGAGCTCTTATCCATTAAGTTGACACTATAACCTCCACAAACTTGCCAGCGTTCTGCTGATGGCCCTTTTTTGTGTCTGCTTATATGAGGATGGGAGACTAGCTAGGGGCAGATTTTACACTATCGCACTCTATCACAATCACTCCCTGACTCACTTGCGTTCTCTTTCTCTATGACACTGTCTTTGTCTGTACTTTTCTTCTTTCTCTCCCTTGCTAGGTCTCTGACTTTCTCTATCTTTTGTCTATCTCTATCATCCCAGTACTCTCGGGGGCTGTTCTCTGGCAGAGGCTGGGAATGGCTTTCAGTTAAAGAAAGTTCTTGAGAGACAAACTAGACAAAAGGGATTAAAGCAGTGTAAGGGTCATTCGCCCTCTCCCTATTTCTCCCTCCTTCCTTTCTTGAGAACCAGGGACACACTGCCGGCAAATGTATTCTACATGCCAATCAGACCGCAGAGCTGTTTTAGCTTTGTATCCAAGTTGAAGATCTTGAAAGTGGAACAGCAGGAGACAAAAATGCACACACACACACACACACACACACACACCTCACACAACTAAGGATGAGAGATAAGTCATCCTTGAAATCTGTTAAGACTGGGAGATTGCATAATGCAGCTCATGCATTGTGCATTTGATCTGTTCCTCATCCTCAGACAGCATGCTAAAAATATGGTTTGATATCTAAAGTGGAATCACGTTCCAGTCCAAAACTGTGCTCATTTAGCCATACTTGTAAAAAACAAAAACAAAAATAAAACTCAGATACCAATATACCAACCAGTGCATGCTGCCATGCTAATGAATGAATAACACAAAATGACAGCGATATGAATGTATTTAAGGATTAATGATAGCCACAAAAGCAAAGCAGGCAGCAAACTGTGCTCGGGGGGAATATCAAGAGGAGGAACTATGGCATCATTCTTCAATACATTTTTTTGGTGTTTAAACAGAGCTATTAAAGAGAGCACAAAGGCTGCTAACCTGAATGAGCAGAGCAGTATAAGAAAGCATGGTCATTAAAAATGAACGTAAGGTGCTGTGAATTGCGTGCACACAAAGGAATTTGTGGTGAAGTGAGCATGCAGAGAAAATGTGTGTGAGAGCACATCAATTCTGCGACCACTGAGACATGCATGCTTCCTTTCGCCAAGGTCACTTGTGATTCAAGGTGCAATTCAATTCAATTTTTATTATTCATGCTCACTGATACTGATTTGTACTCGAAGGTCAGCCACCCTAACGCTCTCTATTAAAGATACAATTCAAACACCTTCCACAAACTTTTGCCACAAAATTGGAAGCACAGAATTGTACAGAATGTGTTTGTATGCTGTAGAATTACAATTTCCCTTGAATTAAGGGGAGGGGGTGGGGGGCCGTGGTTGGCACTCCGGCTTAGTACGTTTGCCTCACACCTCCAGTGGTTGGGGGTTCAAATCCTGCCTCCGCTCTGTGTGCGTGGAGTTTGCATATTCTACCTGTGCTTTGGGGGTTTCCTCTGGGTACTCTGGTTTCCTCCCCCAGTTCAAAGAGATGCATTGTAGACTGATTGGCATTTCCAAATTGTCTGTAGTGTGTGAATGCATATGAGAATGTGTGTGCGATTGTGTCCTGTGATGGGCTGGCCCCCCTTCCAGGGTGTCCCCTGCTTCGTGCCCCGAGTTCCCTGGGATTGGCTCCATGCTCCCCTGAGACCCTGTGTAGGATAAGTGGTACAAAAAATGGATGGATGGATGGAACTAAGAGGCCAAACCTTCTCCAACATGAAAATACCTCTGTACACAAAGCGAGCTCCTCCAGCACCCTCCAGTTAGTGAGTGAAGACATATACACAAACTAGGTTTAATATCCTCATTTAAAGCGAGCCACATCTTGCAAATGAGCTTGTTTGAACTCCCATAGGACTCGGCTCTCTCTCCCTCTTGCTTTTCCACTCTTTTTTATTTTGGGAGTCAGAGCTGCTCTTCTTGTACAGTGTTAAGTTTGAGCTGGCGCTGACCAATTAGATGTAAAGTCTGCGTCAAATGATGACATGCTGACTGGGAGATGGCCTTGTTAGAAACTTCAGAGGAGCATGTCTGAGGAAGTCATCTCTTTTTATGACACATTTTTTAGCCTAACCTTTACAATGTGCTAGTCCTCCCTCTTTCATTCTGTCTCTCGCTGCTCTTCATCTCCTCCTGTAACCCATGGGGTGCTGCCTCCACTGCTCACGCTTTTGAGCCCTAGCTACACGCTCTGTCCTTCATAATTTATCACTTGTCTCTCTGTCCATAATCCTGCAACCTCATAATGTCTACAGTGAAAAAAACAAACCTCTGTAAACAGAACAGATAAATAAAACTGAATCCAAATGAAAGCAATGGGAAACACTAATATTTACCTAATGAAGAACAGGAAGATATAATCAAATTCACCACTGTTTGTCCTTTGAGGCTGATGAATGTGTGTATGGCTGGCATTTTGTCTGGGTTTGTCAGGTTAGCATGGACAGCAGCAGAGTGGAACAGAGACTCTGCAGGTGGCAAAGGGGGATGGAGGTCTCTCTCCATTTGAGTCTTGTGTGATGTAGTCAATTTATGTACAACTCCCTCTAGTATTAGTGAATAAACACAACCTCTGCTTCAGGGGCAGAATGCTGACTTTTAGTGCCTCTCTTTACAGTATATCATACTTCCCTTTAGATCAGCAGTGTGATAGTACCACTGACTGGTTCTCAAAGTGGTGTCCAGGGACCTCCTAGTGTCTGAGTTTTAAATTTGTGTTACAGTGGTGGAAATCTCAATCCCAAATTAACAAAGTTATTCTATTTGTTATTGAGTTAACTGGTCAGTTAAATTAATTAGGGAATAACACACAGCAGGTGTGATGTTACCACCCCAAAGTGGATTATTTTCATATGACAGCACAGTGCTAAATTGTGATCTTTTGATACATAAATATGCGTTGAATGGGAAACAACCCAGACTGAAATACAGGACACGGCAGCATACAAAAAGCATGGGAGGTTTTTTGAACTATACTATAAGGCTTTTAAGCTAAAATGCATCCAAATATGGATGGATCCGCATTCCTAGGTGCCTTGGAGTGACATGGAAGAACGTTTAGTGGGAAATACTGATTACAAGATATTTTATTTTCAGGGTTGGGGATTAAACATTGTATGCTAGCTTTCGGTCTAGTCATTACCAATTCAATATCTAACTCCAGACAAGTTGAAAAATACATACATTATACAAATAAATGGCATGTACAATCACCCATTTGGTGCAACAGATATATTTTATCCAGAAGCAGACCATTTGTTTTTGAAAAGAAGGGGATACATACACTCGAGGACATATTCGGTGCTAATGACCTGATGACATTTCAGAAATTATGGTCATGCAGAAATGATGCCTACAGGACAGAACCGTCCTCTCTCTTTCTTTACTTGCATTTCAGGTCAGCAATGAAGGGTCCTTTGTGTGGAACAACTTATTATTAAATGGTTTAATTGATTTCACTCCAAGAACCTGGTCTCTTGGAAGTATTTGAAGATTTTGGAGTCAATTACAAAACAACTATCTATATCTCAATAGTGGGAAAAAGAATTAGGGGTGGCGGGGGGGGGGGGGTATAAACTGAGAGAGAGTGTGGGAAAATATTTAGTTAATTCACTTCAATTAAATATATATAAGTGCACCTATTATGGTTTTTCAAACATTACCTTTCATGTAGTGTGTTATAGAGCTGTTTGTGAATGTAAAAAGTCTGCAAAATGTAAAAAATCAGACCACATGACAAACGGAGTTATTGACTCCCAAAAAAAGGAACTGATTCTGAACTGAGTCGTTATTAATTCCAGACTTACTTCCTGTACTCACCTACGTAGGTTTGCAACAAAAAGCCCCGCCTCTGGTCTTCATTGGCTGTTCGCTAACAGACTGAGCTGAAAGTCATTATGGTAGTGGGCATTTCCTTTCTGACACACGCTGACAGCGGTAGACCAATCACAACAGACTGGGGCATCTGACCAATCAGAGCAGAGTATGCTCTCTGAAAGGAGGAGTTTAGAATGAATCCTTTAGAACGAATCATTTAACGCAGGGGTGGGCAATCTTATCTGGAAAGGGCTGGATGCAGGTTTTCATTCCAACCAAGCAGGAGGCACGCCTGAATCCACCTGTTTAATAAGTTGACCTTGGCTTTCAATAGATTCAGGTGTGGTTTCTGCTTGGTTGGAATGAAAACCTGCACCCACACCGGCCCTTTCCGGATAAGATTGCCCACCCCTGATTTAAAGGGTCGTTTGTGACACTGGGGAAAAAAGGTAATGCTGCAGTTTAAATTATGAGCACATTAAAGTTTTTTGTTTTTTTTTTACCTTGGATGCATGTAAATCTATTGTATGAGATGTTTAAAACAAAATTAGGCACGTTTCAAAACCATAATAGGTGCGCTTTAAGAGTAATCAATGGGATGACAATAAGGAGTGAGTGAGCACCCTATTATATTTAAAGAACATTGATCTATCAGAGTCTGAGCTTCACAACACATGTTTGTGGAAGTGTATCATGGCATGAACAAAGGAGATTTCGGAGGATGTCAGAAAAAGTGTTGATGCTCACCAATCTAGAAAAGGTTACAAAACCATCTCTAAAGAGTTTGGACTCCCCCAATCCACAGTCAGACAAATTGTGCACAAATGGAGGAAATTCAAGACCACTGATCCCCAGGAGTGATCGACCAACAAGGATCACTCCAAGAGCAAGACGTTTAACTTCTAAGCAACTAAAGGCCTCTCTCACATTGGCCAATGTTAATGTTAATGAATTCACCATCTGGAGAACACTGAACAACAATGGTGTGCATGGCAGGGGTGCAAGGAGAAAGCCACTACTCTCCGAAGAGAACATTGCTGCCGTCTGCAGTAAAGATCAATAAAGATAACGTGGACAAGCCAGAAGGCTATTGGAAATATATATTGTGGATGGATGAGACCAAAATAGAAAATTTTGATAATGAGAAGTGTTATGTTTGGAGAAAGGAAAACACTGCATTCCAGCATAAGAACCTTATCCCATCTGTGAAAAATAGTGATGGTAGGTGGGCCTGTTTGGCTGCATCTGGGCCAGGACGGCTTGCCATCATTGATGGAACAATGAATTTTGAATTGTCTAAAGGAAAATGTCAGGACACCTGTCTGTGATCTGAAACTCAAGAGAAAGTGGGTCATGCAGCAAGAGAACAACTCTAAGCACACAAGTCGTTCTATCAAAGAGTGGTTAAAGAAGAATAAAATTAATGTTTTGGAATGGCCAAGTCAAAGTCCTGACCTTAATCCAATAGAAATGTTGTGGAAGGACCTGAAGCATGCAGTTCATGTGAGGAAACCCGCCAACATCCCAGAGTTGAAACTGATCTGTACTGAGGAATGAGCTAAAATTCTTCCAAGCCAACGTGCAAGTTTGATCAACATTTAACGGAAACATTTTGTTGCAGTTATTGCAGAGGTTCACATACTTTTGCCACTCACAGATGTAATATTAGATCATTTTCTTCAATCAATAAATGACCAAGTATAATATTTTTGTCTCATTTGTTTAATTGGGTTCTCTTTATCTACTTTTAGGACTTGTGTGAAAATCTGATGATTTTTGTGTCATATTTATGCAGAAATATAGAAAAATCTAAAAGGTTCACAAACTTGCACCACTGTAGTACTGTTAGAGTTCTCAACTGCACGAGTCAATAAGGCAAAAAGTTCTACTTTTGCAACTTGGAGTGTGGCTGCAGAAATAATCTCTAAACATATCAATCATGATATTGGCATGTCTCATGCATTGCTTAATTTTCGTTTATTTCTCTTTTCTCTTCCCTACTAAGGTTCTGTCTATCATAACGTCTATATATTATGTTTACTATAATTAGAATACTTTTGCCATTGTTCTATTGTGTCCCTGTGTACTATATGTCTTTTGTAAATGAGCCAGGACAGCACGGTTATAAACAGTTGTTCCCTTACCAGCCTGTCTTTTTTTTCCTCTCTCTCTTTAGGTTAACAAAACAAAAACACATCATCTTGACATGTTGCTGAACATGAACAAAAACACAATACTGACAAACCAGAAAGCACAAAGCCCTCTGCCCTGAAGACTGTCCCACGCCAGGAACCTTACTGACTGTGTGAAGTGCTGACACCTTCCTGAGACTCCTGCCATAAATGTCTACTAACAGAAAACATCACCACATCAATTATTATGTATTTTTCTTTGTTAAACAACACCACGGTTTATTTTATAGCTTAGATTATGTGGAGCGTCCACCACACAAGCCCCTGTGTATGAACTGTTACTACAGAAACAAAAATGTTTTTGAATGAGCACATTAATATTAACCTTTTTTTCCTTTACAGCTAAAAATATTGTCAAAGCCATGCTGTTATATAAAATAAATCCATACCTTCTGACCAATCAGATTCAAGAATTCAACAACACTGTGGTATAAATTATTATACCACCCCCCCACATAAATAATGTCACCTTGTATCTGTTCTTTCAGTGGAAAGTTAATAAATAAAAGGCTTCAATAAATAGACATGGTGTTATTATACATTTGAATAATCAGCCTAATACTTCAATAATTCATCAAATAAATCTGTACTGAGAGGGTCTATGGAAGATTTTTACAGCTAAAGGGGTCCCTGGGAGTATAAAGTTTGAGAACTCCTTCTTTAAATCAACTCATTAATAAAATGAACACAGACTGCAATAAATTAAAGCATGAATATTTCCATAAGAAATATTTACCAATCCTGACATTCTTGAGATAGACACAAGGTTAATACCTCTTTGTTCAAGGTGTGTGAGCCTTTTTATGCAGAACACTGTAGGTGAAGTAAGGCTATATTTAATGAGATGAACCAGACAGCATTAAACAAGCTGTGAAATAGGCTCCTTCTGGCAGGGGTTGGAATACACCATTGGAGACTGACCTCCGATCAGTAACTAAAGAAGGAACATTTGCACTCTAAAGTAATGCTCTTCTTAGTAGAATTCATTTTGTGATGTGTAAAGGTTTGTCACTAATTAGGTCTTGTAAAAGAGATCCAAGGTTTTCAGGTGCTTTTATATATATATATATATATATATATATATATATATATATATATATATATATATATATATATAATTGTGAAGAACATAATGAATTAACACTACGTGGACATAAACTACATAACTAGGGCTAGAATGAATAATAATTCAAAATAATCCATCACTACGGATAATGACACGCAAACTTCAGAGCTGGAAACCTCTGGTTGTTGCATCATTTGCCCAGTTCTTTGACACATCTGATAAACAGTCTTTCACAAACAAGTGAAACTGCAGCTGCCTCTGTGTGAGCTGGTGTTCAGACTTCTGAGATACCAAGTATTAATATTCTGTTTGACAAAGGTAGAGTGGGCTTTGCGAGGGGACGTGTGAAGCCATGTGTCAGGGTACTGTTGCCAAGGCAGCCACATACCCATGTCCCCAATGGCTGCTTGTTTGAGCCAAATGATCACAATGTAAATAAGAAATTACTTCTTACAATCGATTAATTAATTCATCTTCAGTAACCTGGTCACAGTGGATCTGGAGCCTATCCTGGGAGCACTGGGAATATATCCTGGATGAGATGTCGGTCCATCATAGCCCAAAAACCACTACAGCATTGTTTTGGCTGCATGTTTCAAGTTATTATCATGATGAAAGGTGAAACCTCTGTTGAACCTCCAGTCTGATATTGTGTGCACTTTGGAACAGGGTTTCTTCTAAGACCTCTCTGTATTTGGCTGCTTTCATCCTTCCCTCAATTCTGACCAATCTCCCTGTCCCTGCCCCTGAAAAGTATCTCCCTAGCATGATGCTAGAAACACCAGATGCTTGTCTCACCTAAACAGAGAATTTTTTTCATTATGCTCTCAGAGTCCAGAGGCCTACCCTTTACTTGGGAGTAGCTTCCATCTTCCACCTAGCCACTACCATAAAGACTGATGGAGTATTTCTAAAACGGTTGTCCTGGTAGGTTCTCACATCTCTTCTGAGGACTTCTGAACTCTGTTAGAGTGGCCATTGGGTTCTTGGTCACCTCTCAGACCAAGACCCTTCTAGTCAGGTTACTGAATTGGGCCAGATGGACCAGCTTTAGGAAGAGTCCTGGTGGTTCCTAACTTCTTCCATTTCACAATGATAGAGCCCAGTGTGCTTGTGGGAACATTCAAAGTTTTAGAAATGGTTTTATACCCTTACTCAGACCTGTCTTACTATGATTTGATTGTGGAGGTCTAAGGAGAGTTCCTTGGACTTCATGGCTTGGTTTTTGTTTTGGTCTGATGTGAGCTGAGAATCATGGGACTTCAGTCCAGTCAGTTCAGTTTGCCACAGGTGGATTTCATTCATGATCTTGGGACAGCTCAAGATAATTCAAGCAAACAGGATGCACCTGAGCTCAATATAGTGTGCCTTTAGCCAAGGGTCTGAATACGTATCTAAATGAGATATTGTAGTTTTTTATTTTCACTACATTAAAAATGTATTATGTGCATATACACATTTTCGTTTTGTCATTACGCATTATTGTGTATGCAATAATTAATACACTAAGTAAACTTAATCCATTTTAAATGAAATCTATGACAATAAAATGTGCAAAAAAATACTGAATACATTGTGAATACTTCCTGAACATACCATATATGAGGAGCAGTGCAAAACATGTGTTGATGTAACTTTAAAAATGGACATAATACACTTGACATTAACATTCAATTTACAATGGCTGTATGCTTATTTAGGCAAACTGCGCCAGAAACTGTCTGCTAAATGCACTGTGGCCATGCATGAAGCACAAACTGCTATTTAAAAGCCACTGTAAAGTGGTGGAAATGGTCAGCCATCAATAAAAGCTTGGGACTAAAAAGAAAATACAGTAACAAAGACAATGTGTGTATTGTGTAAATAAAGACTTGAGTCTTTAACAAGTAAATAGTCTGCAGGGCATTAATATAGCTGATATGCCATTTTGCTTTACTTTAACGGCAAGTAAATAAACATTGTATAACTTTGTATAAAGGTACACTATAATTAAACAGTATTCAATTTCCTTGTGGTTCACTGTAACTCCTGTAATATTGAAGACGTTGCTATAAAGTGTCATATATTTGATGCACGAGTTTGCAAACTATATGCTATGACCTACAGAGAGCATCTGCAGAAAGGCTTCCGGTGAAGAAGCAGTATTAAAACACATAGTTTGTTAAATATTAATTCATAAAGTTCCTAAAACTGTATTGTATAATTGACACAAATAGTTCTTATAAGAATTTAAATGGGTGTCATGGTGATGGAGTGGGTAGCATTGCAACCTTTAAGTAACACAACCATTAAGTAAGTAACACTTACTTTTCCAACCTTTTGTTGACCCATCCCAACTTTTTTGAGACGTGTTGTGGCCATCAAATTAAAAATTACCTTATTTTTTCCTTAAAATGGTAAATTTCCTCAGTTTAAACATTTGACATGTTTTCTGTGTCATACTGTGAATATTTGCAAATCATTGAATTCTGTTTTTATTTACATTTTACACAGCGTCCCGACTTTTTTGGAATTGGGGTTATATATAGCATGCAGGGTTTTCCTACGTAATGTAGCTTAATTATGTCTGAGAACCAGCACAAACAGCTTAGTACAACTGGCACTGAGTGGTCATTATCACTAATTGCAGACTGTTCATAATGCCCGTGACTGCAATCACGCAACATTAGCTTATATGCTTCACTTTATTTGTTCCCTCACTCTCAGAGCCTGTCTGCAATGATGATAATTGTTTAAGGTGACAATGCCCTTTCCAAAATGCCATTCATTAAACAAGAACATTCTCTATCAGGAACTGCAAATGCATTCAAACATTCCATAAAGAAGTGAGACCCCAGTAACAATGCAGTCCCATTTTGTTTTTCTAAATAACCAAACGTGCTACAAGACTGACAATGACCTGGAGAGAAATGTCTGTCTGTGTAAAGGTGAAGTGACTTTCAGATTAACTCCATAATCCTGCAAGACTGCATGGCCTTAAGGGACACGGACTTCATCAAAATCAAGCTGTTAGATATGAACTGTGCAAAAAGCAACACAGACATGTCAAAACGAGTCTAATAAAAGGAACTGTGTCTGATTGTTGCTGCCAGTCTGCTTTGTCTGCCTGTCCAAAATACTGAATAAATGCCCTTTTCCCTTTGCTAGCTATCAATCAAGCCCCAACAAAGATCTCAGCAGAGATGCCAAGTTGTTATATATGTGTGTTTAAGAACAAAGGTTAAGTGTTAATAGTCAAATAGATTTCAATGCCAGGAGGTTTGTGTGCATCTGTGGATGGAGGACGGTCACTCAGGGTCCGGCCCTGGACTGTCACTCAAGCAGAAGCTTCTGTGACAGATGTAGCCCATGTTTGCTTGGCAAATAGTAGACAAGACAAGTCACCAAGCATAACAGACATTCCCGTCAACAATGTTTGTCTTAAATGGCAAAGTCAGACACAGCCTGGGGTGAAGCTGGATGAAGCGGAATACACAAGACAATGAGAGAGACTGTAGCATGCAAAGTACTCAATTCAACCTGAAGTCTCATTCTGACACCTTGTATCAAGTTCAGTTATAATAATATGGGTATGTTCTCACTAAGTGGCAACCATTATGATTCTTTTCCTCCTAAACCCAATTTCCTTTCCTCCACCGAAAACTACATATTTGCTGAACTCATCCAGCTTTTTACACTGACCCTGTCATAGCAAACCCCGAACATGGTCTGATTTGCTTTCAGCCGTTGTCTAAGGGTCAACAGGATGCCGCCATTATTGTCAAAGCCAACAACAACAAAAAAAAATTAACTGCTTTAAGAGAGCTAATTCCAGACTGCCAAGATAATTAGAGAGAATGATATGGGTGTGTTCACCTCCACTGTCTCTGCAGGTCAGACAATCCTCATAACCAGCCGACCTGTTAGACACATGCTGATATTGGGGAGTAAAAGAGATGTTTTGAGTCAGTAAACACAAGTGAAGCAGGTCAATAAGGCTCCTCACAGTACCGTATGGCTGCTCAATGTGGCATTTGGGAGTGCTGAAGCATGCTAAATTCCTGCTATGAGAGAGAAAACAAAAGCACAATGGTGTATACCAGCAACTGAGAAGGACGTAAGTGGGAGAACTACTTTACCTGCCTTAGGCCATCCCTGCTGTTCTGCATGATGCGCAGGGCATAGTTAGAGCGCTGGCCCCTGCTGTTGAACTCGATGTGGCCTGTTAGACCTTCCAATTCTACCTATCCAGGAGAGGGAGACACAATATCTGGTCACTATAAGAGTGGTGTCATAGTGGATCATGTTGGTGAATAAAATGATGAAAACTATACCAATAATGGGATGACAGAGAACACATTAAAATATTATAGAATATATAACGATATATTTATGCAAATACGTATATTATAATACATTTTTGTCTGGAATCAAAGAATATTCATTAGAATATCCTGTGACTAATTGGCAATTGTCTTTTTACCAATACCGTTTACACATAAAACTGTTAAAGTTAAAGCATCTTGCATGGAAACATATTACATTACTAAAATAATACATTTGTATACAGAATAGTAAGAAAAAACAATGCTGTTATGCATTGTTACCAATAACATTCTCAGTCAAGAGGATTAAAAAAGCTTAGGTTTGTGTCTTAAGTGCTCTTCTCACTAGGTACAGTAAGACCACTTCTACTGAGTTGCATGGTTGCACTGCATTATAACTGTCTCCTTCAAATTATTTCCTTGGCCAGTTTATGACTAGAACAAATTCAATGTTATCTCAACTGAATTTCTTTAGCTGTAATGAGTAAAACTGTCAGGTAAGGTCGGTGGAGGCGGATGCAATTGCAGTAAGAGTTTATTGTGGAAATAGGCAGACAAATCCAAATCCCAAGGCAAAGACGTGACAAAACAACAACAACAACAACAAAAAAAAACAGGCAATGATCAAGAGCAAACCCCAGAAACAGGGCAAATCCAAAATCCAAAAACCAGGTCAGAATACCAGAGAAACAGTACACAGTAAACGGCTTGATAAGGTCAAGTAATCACATACTGAGCGCTACTTCACAACTGGCTGAATGTTCGTGGGCTGTTTGTATAGGTACAGGTGGAATTGTGAACAGGTGTGCATGGTTAAAATTCCAGTGACTGTGAATGTGACAGAATCTGCGTTCATGCCATGTTGTAATTACTGTAATTACGAGATCCCGATTTGTAAAAAGCGTTCACGTCCTCGTAGAACTCGTAATTACAACTTGTAAACTAGGAATTTTCCGAGAGCTCTGACTTGTACCACCTGGCCGCTGCAACGTCATGCAGAAACACTCAAAATGGTGACGGCTTCAGCAGTAACATATAGTTAAGTAGTTATCTCGTAATATTTCTGTGCAATAATTTGTATAACTGACTATTATTAATGTCTTATTAATGCAAGATTAATCTGAAAATAAATGAAAGACATACAATACGGTTTGATGAAGCTAGCACAGAGTTGGAGTTACCAATGCCTGTGTTATTAATAAACATGTTGTTGTTACCTGACGTGCTTTCTGTCTTCAATATTTAAAAATAAAAATGCGATTTAATGTTTTTTGCATTTGTCAACATCATCTCAGACAGATTCATTTTGGTGTACAGAAACGCATAATTCCGAGTCCGAGGTCGTGAACAGCTCTGAGTAGAAAGTCCGAGTTGTCATCTAGTAATTCTGGTCATTTCGACATTCTGTGAACGCACCGAGAGCTCATGTGTTTTGGGAAGTGTAGTCCGAGGTAGCTATGTTTGTAGGTCACGGTATGTTCTGGTGGATGTGCGAGTTGACCTGACAAAAAAGTCCAAAATAGGTTTAAGGTTTAAGGGCAAGTCAACTGGGTCCATGCCATGTTCTTCAGAAAATGATAAACAGAGAATCTGTAACACTTTTGTTCAAAACAAACAAACAAACAAACAAACAAACACCATTAAACTTACATTTAAGTTTTGTCATCTGTCCTCTTGTGTGATTTGTACTTTAACTGAACAGCATGCAGTTTATCTAATTTTAGGTTCAGGAAATGAAAGCTGAAATTCTGATCCAGCATCTCATATTAGTATCAAACCCAAATGTCTTCAGTGTATAGCACAAACAAAAGATAGATATGTACAGTAGATAGATAGATATGTTGTGACCCAAAAGCATTAGGATCAATTGATAAAAACACAATGTGAGAATATAGAGTTGATATATTTTCCATATTAATGTTACTGAATAGGTAATACTGTTAATGTTCCAGCAATGTATGGGCAGGAAAGCTTGTCACTTCTTTAGCAGTTAGTAAATGGTTAGCAATTTAACAATGAAAGGGGCACACCTTCACCTTCTAAAGAGTTATAATATGGATCACTGCTGCATGACATTTAAGAATGAACTACACTTCTAGCTCGATAATGGTGCACTGTAATGAATGTGTCACATGGATGATAATGAGGGTGTGTGCCCATCTGGAGTACAGGGCTTGATGCAGTGCTGCGTGTCTTACCATCCTCAAGTAGTTCATCAGGCTGGTGCCGTGCTCCCAGATCTTGGAGGACTTGCAAGAGAGCTGAGTTGCCCCCACGTTCTGGCTGCGGTTCAGCTCCTGTACAGCCGCAACTACTGTGTGTACGGCATCAAACAGCAGTGCAGATGAGAGCTGGGACACAAACACATGCAGCACAGAGCAGGTAGTTAAATCTGACTCTAGTTCAGTTGGATATATGTGTGTCAGCCTGGGAAAACAGCCACAAAAAAAAGGATTTTGAACAAAATAGTGTTTTTGATGCCTCAACGTTATGAAAGCATCAATATATTTCTCTAGAACGATGTGGAAGTCTTTTTTTCAACTACTTAACCTTGTCCAAGCTTTCTGTAGAGATCAGGTAGATAAGATAGTAAAAACAGTCAGTGTGTCTAAAGATGCCCAAAACCTTGCTGGATCAGTGTGAATTCCCCACACCATGGATGTCATGAAAACGGACATAAACCTAATCAACTGAGTATCTAATCAAATACTGGCTGTCAAAATGTCTGTGGATTCATTTGCGCTTCAGTTTAGTTGGACTTGACTCATTAAATGTAATTTTCTCCCTTTTTTTCTTTTTGAGTAACCAGATTGTAAAATGTTACATGGTCCATACAGGATTTGGTGATGTCTTTTATGATTGTTGCGGCCAAAAATACTTGATTGAACTGCAGCTTTTTTAAAAATTTGTGATGCAATTTGCAGAGGGTTTTTTTGTGTGCTTTTCTTGCAAAAAACGACTTGAATTGGCGAAATTGCAATTACATGAAATTGTTTTGCATGGCCTTTCGCAGTGACGTTTGCTGGTAAATGAGGCCTTTCAGTTGTACTCCTGTGTGACGCACATGAATCGAAGAGGGCTTTGACTGAATGTGCGTTGTGATGATGTCAAATGACACACCTTGGACCAAATCTGTGGAAAATCTGAGGTCATTTTGAAAAACTGAAGGCTCCTCAGAATATTGCGGAGTTTGCTTGATTTTGCATTAATTTCTGTGATCGCAAAATCCTGGAGGGACTGATAAATAACATTACTTCTGGAAAAGAGAAACACATAACATAATTCAATCCAGGAAAGGCAGAGGTTTTTAGAACTTATATAGTATAAATTTCACAGACATTAAACGATTGTTAAAAGAGGATCCAGCTTTGAAAATCCATAACTGGTAGCACTCTATGTAATGCTCTACTGTCCACTGTGTAGACACAATGCCATTGCCTCAGTTATGCTTGAATGAAGTGAGTACACTTTGTATCACATGGCTAAATGGTGGCTTGGTCAGGGAGCCGTGTGGGTAAGATTTTAGATTATATGGCTGGACTCCAACATGTTTTTCCATGCAATTTTTGAACAGCGTGGGAAACGGAAAGGGAAATGACTCCTCGTGTCTATAAGTGCTCTGGTGAACAGGGGGTGACTTTGTGAGTGTAGCTCATGCTGTTAAGGAAAGAAGTGGTGCACTACAGTGAGATACAGGTCTTTCGGTTAATCTCTGCACCGACCCACCTGCCTAACCTCACGCTAATAAAAGAAAGTGCTGAAATCCAGGGCTTAACTATACTCCTGCATATCCACTATGGCAAGGACATTAGAACACAGGCTCACTGCTCTGCATTTTAAACAGTCTGTACTTTCAAGACCAGTGTATCTAACACATTGCTCAGAGTCATTGTTGGGTTAAGCGTGCTCTCTTCATTTTCATCCTTCTACAACACTACACTGCAGTCTTAGCAAGTGGAAATACCCTGAATATAGACAAGTTAATCTAGTATTTATTATTATAAGATTACAATAAACCAATTATAAGATTATTAACCTTATTTCACTCATTTCCCCCATTTGTACTCATTTCAAGCTTGAAATAGTCTTGTTCTATTGGCAGATAATTTTGCTCATTTTAAGCATTTATTTCTAGAAAGAAGCAAGATTATCTGACAATAGAATACGAAAACTAAAACTGCAAGCTTGAAATGAGTAATAATGTCCAGAAATATCTTTAATGATCTTATATTTGGTTTATTGTAATCTTACAGTATGAAATACTAGATCAATTTGACTATATTCAAGATATTTTCACATGCTAAGATAAATTCAAACATTCTAATTATTCATTAAATATAAGACCTAAATACAGTAGAGGTGTTGACCCAATGAGAAAAATACAGCTGGTTTCTAAAAAAAACAAACAAACAAACAAACAAAAAAAACACATTTATTTTCTAAAATTCCTCCTCATGTTTTGTATATATTAAAAATATAAGACAACTTTAAGTAAAGTGCTTCAAAAATACTGTATGATAAATCTCCCAAATGTTATTAAATCCTGCTTCTGTGAAATCAAGACATGAAACAAGGATTATCTTAAATATTTTAGTACCTTATAATCTTTGCATGACCTAAAGGATTTTAAGCATGGAAAGAGAGGAGAGGGAACAAAGAACACAGAAGTTCCTGTTTATGTGGATGTATGAACATCTGCCTATGATAAATTATAAAAGCTTTGTTCCTCAGTTTTAGGGTTATCCAGAGGTCTACTAACAGCCGTGCAAACAGTTCAAACCCATTTAGTTCGTTATCCTCAAGGCGGTTTTCTCCAGAACTAGAGGAACATTATTGTTTGATCATTTCCTTGCCAAGAACCAATAGCCAAAGCTGTCAACTCGTGACCATGACCCCATGTGGTTAACCTATAAAAGGCCCTCACTATACCACATTCTTATCCTCTTTCCCATTATTGTCTTGTCTAGGATTTGAGGAAATATTTTGCATGCCAGTGCTTTGATATTTGTTAATATTGTTGTTGTTAAATCTGTAATCTCTAGATAGAGTGTATTGATAATGATTGGTGATGATCATTTTAATGTTTGACATTACTAATTCAGCCACAGTTGGCTGATTCGCCAAATAAGACACATGGTCGATTGTTTAAGCTGGTGTGCAGCAGCTTGGGAACAGCTAATCTTATAACCTTAATAAATCCATCCATCCATCCATTTTGTGTACCGCTTATCCTACACATGGTTGCAGGGAGCCTGAAGCCTATCCCAAGGGAGTCAGGGCACACGACAGGGGACACCCTAGACCCAATAGCACATACATTCACACACTAGTGACAATTTGGAAATGCCAATCAGCCTACAAAGCATGATGTGGGAGGAAACCAGAGTATCCAGAGGAAACCCCTGAAGCATGAGGACAACATGCAATCTCTGCAGGGCGGAGGCGGGACTCAAACCCTCAACCATGGAGGCAAACGTGCTAACCACTAGGCCTCCATGCCTTCTTAATAAATCCATAAATACTTAATTTGTGTATTCCAGGGCCAGATGGCAAGTTGTTAGTTCTGCCAAGCCCTGATGAATTTGGACAATGGACACAATCAATGTCCAAATTGTTTGGGTCCTGAACATCTAGAGCAGGCATTTACAGAGCCTTGTCCTAACTGCAGCATAATAGTGATGTGATAAGTGCACCTTTCAGACTATGGATATACTGCTGGCTATTCATCACCTCCAGCACTGCGCTGCCACAGCAAGGAGAGCTGCAAAGCCATCTGGGAAGAAAAATGTAAGCTCCTTCATGGTTTTGCAGCAGCAGGAACAGAAATGGCCAGAAAACACCGCTTATCAGTCCGATGAAAGAGGATAAGCGAGTGCCTGTATGGGCCAGTTGTTAGCGGTAACACAAGAGCACAACGAAGTGCAGAGCTCGAGGCAGCCTACAGCCACGTCTCATACAGAGACAGATCCTGATGCACTTTCAGTGTCTGTGTCTCCTCACTTTAGGTCCACTCCGGTCACTGATGGCCCACCACTGGAATGTCCGATGACCAGAGTAAAATGCAGAAATGTGGTTCAGCAGCAGCCAGTGATAATGATATTAAATAAAACTAACTCATGGTCTAACTCATGGTATAGTCACACAACAGAGCGACTGGGCTAACCCACAATGTATCAACAGCATTAACGCACCCTTGTGCACACTCAAAAGTGCATTGAAGCTGTGACCCAAGGTTAAGAATAATGACTTGAGTACAGACACAGATGGTCTCACAAGTGGTATAGGCTAATGAAGCCCCGTTTTTATATCTGCATGGCATGTAGCCAAATGCAAATGAACTGACCTGATGGTTCGTAAAGTATATGACACTATGGCAAATGTGGGTTGTTTCCATATCACCAGGCACAGTTTCTCCTGGCGCTTAATGAGATACTGCCCATAAACTGCAGGTGATATCCATACATATAGACCCACACAAGCTGGTTGGCTCAAATATATATGCCAGATGCTCGATACAAACACAGTGAACACACTGTGCTGCCGCTAGTTCCTGCAATGTCTCTAGTGTCAGGGAGGTACTAGAATGTCACTTTTGTCCAAAACACAATCTGGACATTTTAAAGCAGCAGGCTAAATTTAGGCACCCTTGTCTGCCATCAATAATGTTTCGATTTTTCAGTTTGATCCCTTGATTCTGTTTAGTTAGTCTGCTGCACAGACTGCCCTAACATTCACACTATTCCCACAAAGATAGGATTCAGAAACTGCAGATAGATGGAGTTATGCAGGAGACAGTGCTGGTACTGCTGTGTTGTCTTGCTGGGACTCTACCATGAGTTCATTCGTTCTTTCGCAGACTGTTTGATGCTATGAGGCTCGACTTCCCAGACACCTGAGCCTTCTTGTTGGAGGAGTGTCCACACTTCAGCCCTATGCAGACTTTCTACATCAGCCTGAGATGCTGTTATCGAAACTCCAGTACTGAAACTGGGTATGATGCTGTACATACCATTTAGCTTAGAATGCTCAGTATGTCAGTCATATCACAAAGGCAGTGGCCACTAGTAGTGTGTGCATACCCTGAGGCATTGATCCAGTACAGGTGAGGCACTGTTTTGGAAAGGTGGAAAAACAAGTGTTGATGTTTTCATGTTAATGTCCTTCAAATGACAGCTGTGTGGCTAGTCCTCTAACATTTATTGGAAGTTAGTCACACATAATAGTGCAGACAGACAATATAAAGGCTTTTTTTAATTTAATTTTTTTTTTTTACATCAATCACCTAAAGATGAATTGAATTTTACAATGCGACTTGAAGTGGACAGATAAACACCAGTCTTCGGAGCAGAGCTGCATTTTGATCTGTTTGCAGGAAACTTATTGTCCAATCTGTTTCATGGACAGGGCATAGACAAACGTTTAGGGCCAGGATGTGTTGGCACATAATTGGCCATATCTACAGCTATATGCCTTTCTATTGCCTTCACTAAATGGATGAAACTGCAGCACATTCAGCACACTATGCAAGAAGAGAACCACGGATAGTGCTAGACATACTAATACATACAGTAACAATCTATTGTTTCACCCATTAACTGAAGGGCCCTCCATGCTTGTTACCTGTGAGTCCTGATGAGCAGGTCACTGTGGAAATGCAGACCACATACTCTTTTAAATTATTAATCTGACCCTTTGGAGCAAACCCATCATACTGCCATGTTTGCAATGGGTCAGTCATACTCTTGTACATACTGGTTAAGACATTGGACTACTGATTGGAAGGTTGTGAGTTCAAATCCCAGAACCACCAAGCTGCCACTGTTGGGCCTTTGAGCAAGGCCCTTAACCCTCAACTGCTCAGTTGTATAAAAGAGAAAATTAGATAAATGTAAGTCGCTCTGGATAAGGGCATCTGACAAATGCTGTAAATGTAAATGGTTAAAATACAAGCCAGTGGAAAGTTTTCTCACAATGTGCTAAACATTGGGCATTTCTACCATTTAGAATTTTTACAGAATCAGTTAGTGTCTCTTTCTGGGTCTACCCTAAAAGTTTACATGGCAGCATTGTCTGTGTAATGGGGACAAATTGATGGTTTGCCACTGGGACTGCATAAACTAGTCAAAACCTTCATAGGTGCTGACTTTGCTATTGGATAACAAGCAGGAATAGGGGGAAAAGGAATGCTCCACTAGTTTAGAAGGAAAATGCCCTTGAGGTCCTTTACTCAGTCATAGAACCATGACACATAGTTTTCTATTCTACTTACATTAAAAGCCAGAAAAAGTAATCTACAAAAAAACAAAAAAACAATTGAAAATGGTAAAAAGCAACACAAACAGCAAAGTTTTTGACAATAATTTTGTATTAAATACCGGCGTGCCAGCAAAAGGGGCATGATCACAGTTCTCCTGCCAGGAGCGGTTGAGGCTGAGAAGGAAATCTTGGAAGAATGGGTGTGTTCTATTGAAGACTGAGAACCCGATGATGTTCACCCGTTGATCAGCTACATCATCCAGTCGCAGCAGAGAGAATTCCTAAGGGAACACAGCAAATATGAGTTTAATTGTATAAAATACAATACCTTCTGAATGTCAAGAACATGGCATATTGCTGACTTCAATCCATCCATCCATTTTCCATACCGCTGTTCCTACACAGGGTCACGGGGGAGTGTGGAGTCTATCCAAAGGGGTGCCAACCCATCGCAACACACAATCGCACACACATTCACAAACTACGGACAATTTGAAATGCCAATCAGCCTACAGTCTGTACTACTTGTCTTTTGACTAGGTGGGGAAACTGGAGTACCCTAGGAAACCTCCAAAGCATGGGGAGAACATGCAAGCTCTGTGCACACAGGGTGGAGGCAAGACTCAAACCTCTCTGTGGCCCTCCTCCAAGTCTAAACTTGTCTAAATGTCTAAGAATGCCACAGAATTGTGAGTGATTGAGAGCATACAAGCAAGGGTGTACAAGCAAGCATTTGTGACTGTCAAGACATCATCACCTTCCCAGATGTTGTTTGTTGTGTTCAGCCTGGTGCTTCCACAAGGTCTCACTATTCAGCAATACTGGCAAATAGTTACACACTCAGTGTCATTACTCACACATGTGCTTATGTGGATTGTTTCTACAAGTGCTGAGCAGGGAATAATTAGAAATAATTGTTTGTAATGTGATGACCAAAGAAAACCTAATTTTCCAATTGGAGACAAATGAATTTCACAATCAGTTTCGTCAGGTCCGTAGCGCTCTAGCGCTCAGTAGCGCTCTAACTTTATTTGAAGATATTTTTCTCTCTTTTCTGCTCTCTGATCTAAACAAAGCTACTTGCTGTGATTGGGCATTGCTAACAGTTGCAAGTGGTTTTGAGTAATAGACTGCTGCTGAGTCTTCTTCCACACAGTCTTTGACAAAATGTGCAATAAGGGCACATGAGCACCCATTCCCTTTACTGGGATGTCATGTGCCTGCATAAACCAGGATATTGAGACTGCAAGTGTGCAATTTGGGGCCAAAAAAAAAAAAATCCACTACACTAATCATTCTGTTTTTCTACCTGTTGTAATGTAGTGTACAGTTCGTTGGATAAATAACAAAGATTGAAGTATTGTGCTATGTATCCTGTGCGTAAAACTCTACTGCAATCCAAAAATTTTTTCCCAACATGCACCATATTTCAAAAGAAGGTCAATAGAAAAGTCCCTGTGTCTGGACTCACACTATTACAGTACAAGTCCCTGACACCATCACTGACTCTAGGCATACTGACGACAGGTCATATGCTGAATACAGGACCCAATAAATGCACCATACAGAGAGGCACAGAGTAGAAAAAGAGAAAACCGGGCTGCTTTGGGACTGCAGCAGAAGTCTTCAGAGACACACCAGCAAAAGCCTCGTCTTAGTTGAGCAAGCCTTGAACAGCTGTGATCAAAGGAATACTCAGGCCCTATGATTACAAAAACAAAGTCAGGAGAGGTGTGAAACTCAGACTCAGTGAAAGCAGTGAGAGGAGAGATGGATAAGGAAGGAGTGGAGAAGAGTAATGTACTGCAGTGACTTCAGGAGACAGTGCCTTTTAGTGCAAACCTGTGGGAGAGATGGAAAAAGACAGGGAAGCAGAGGGAGAGAGGCAAGAAGATCAAATACGAACGAATCCTCTTCGCTTTTTGTTTAAAAGTGAAACAGTCTGCCTGAGTCCACTCCAGGACAACCATTTCTGCATTTGTTTCTGCATCTTCCTTTCTGACGAGAAGCAATTTATAACGTACGGCAAGTCACCACAGTGCACCACACTGATCCAATCTATATCCATTCTGGGTAAATGTGAGACAACCTCCTGAAAAAAAAATGTCCAATACTAGGCTAGTTTATAGGATTGCTCAGAGCATGATAAAGTTAAAGTGATGCATTAAAGCTATTGAAACTAAAGAGTGCAATTACAGTAACCAATTTCAAGCTTTTTCCCCCAAAAGATGCAACACATAAATAACAACTCTCGAGGCTGGAGATGACAGGACCCTTGGGGACAGGAGTTGGCCCTGATCTCTGACAGCTTGACTGAAGACAAGGGGATAGAGAGAAGGCGGAGGACAGGTGAGGTACTGACAGGTTGGCAATGAGCCTCCTGACACAGCCTGTCACCTAGACATCAGCCAGAGCATACTAGGAGCTGGGCCAGAATGCACACATCACACCACACTCTCTCTCTCTCTCTCTCACACACACACACACACACACACACACACACACACACAGGGGGTCCAGATTTGCAGTGCATAGTTTCTCTCCCACATATATACATACACACCATAATCTAGGCTCCCCATGTCAAACTTTATGATAATACGCTGTGATAATATTTTCACAAATCCAAACAATGACAAAAGAGAATAAATTAATTCAACATCCATCATTCTTTCAATCACTTTTTCAAAATAGACTTATTCACACGGAGAGAAAATCTGTTACTCAATACACCAGATATAACAGGCAATAAAGACTTATAACTAGGCATCAAGCTGTTATACAAAAATATGAATCTAGGATTAACTACAGAGATAAATATCACCCAGAGGAGCCCTGTCACTGGTATGTTTTGTGGATTCAGAGTTCACATAGAGGGATTTGGGTAATCACTTTATTTATCCTTGAAACCAAATGTAACACACTGGACTCAGGAGAAGGTTTAAATTCAGTTAAAGCTCAGTAATAATTCCCAATACAAATCCAAAACAGTAGAGCAGACAAACAACAAAAGACAATCAGGCATCAAACGACTAGACTAGGGACAAGACTTCCAACTGGGGAATTGGCAAGACTTCGCAATGAACTATTGAACTTACACTATATGGCCAAAAGTTTGTGGACACCTAACTATCACACTCTCATGTGCTTTTTGAATATCCCATTCAGATTTAGTTGCCCATTTGCTGTTCTAATAACCCCCACTCTTCTAGGAAGGCTTTCATTTAGATTCATTGGGGTTGAGGTCAGGGCTCTGTGCAGGCCACTCGATTTCATCCACTCCAACTTTGGCAAACCATGTCTTTATGGACCTGACTTTGTGCATAAGGGTATTGTCATGCTGGAACAGGTTTGTGCTCCTTGGTTCCAGTGAAGGGATATTGTAAAACTAAAGCATTTAAAGACATTCTAGACAATTCTGTGCTTCCAACTTTCCAAATGACTTCCTGGGAAACTTCACTCCCCAAACATCAAAGTGATTTCTGCTGCCTTGACATAAAGAGGTCACACATGTCTTTGAAAAATAGAAAAGGGGCATTTAGCCAGGAACTGAATGGCTCACATCTTTAATATCCTACCAGAGTCGAAAAATGTTGTAAAATAGTTTATTTTGGGTCACTAGAGAGAGAGAGAGAGAGAGAGAGATCTATATATCTATATCTATCTATCTATCTATATATACATATGCACATGCTGTTACTGTGGTACTGTGAGTCTCCCTGGAAAGCTTAATGAAATATTTATTCAGACAGGTTGAACTGACAGGTTGGATTTGCTGAAAGGTTTTCGGTCATGGATACACCATACACAGAAATCCTCATGTCACAACCTTAGGCATGAAACGTATCTAGCTGCTATCAATCAGTGTCTTGAAGTCAGTATTAAACCAGAGATGATATAAGGAGTCTGAACATTGCGGATACCCACTAATACCATCATATGATGTAGGACTGAAGCAAAATAAGCTTTTTTTTTTTCCCTCTACTGAACAGTTTAGGATAAGTTGTTTGGTATTGAGCCCTTTTCACACTTTTGGGTTTTTTCTATCAGACATAGCCTTCACAAGTTAACTTTACTTCTGCTACAATAACAACAAATACTATTTATGAGAAATGTTACAGGAAATAAAACTGTGCAGTGAAATTAAAGAAACATCTTGAAATTTCAGCACAATTATGAAACTTGTTTCTAGACATTTTTTTTTACTTGTTACACCACGGCCAGCAGATGGCACTGTGGCACGGCTCCTGACGAGTCATGTGACTTTGTTTTGGTTCGCTCGCTTCCTGCTTGAGCATTTAGTTTAAGTGTCTTTAATTTGCCCCAGGTGTCCATGGTTTTGTTGTGATTATGTCTACCATTTAAACCCCTCGGTTATGGAGCACTTTGCTCAGTATTATCATTTGTATAGCTGATGTTGTTTGTTTCCATGCCACGATTCCAGTTTCTTGGTTTCCGGTGAAGACTGCGTTTTCTTTGATTGTGAGTTACGTGTCTAATAAAGACTTTGATCTGCACCTGCATCTGCCTCCGGTCCCGATCTGTTACAGAATACTGAGCCCACCAAATGGAAGCAGCAGATCAACAAAATGAGTGCGGAGTTGAACCGAGTGTTCTGGGAGAGGAACAGACTAATGGATGAAGCACTGGCACGGATTACTCACCAGATCTCGCAGCAAAAGCTGCTGCAGTGAGCCGGTCCATGCGCCACGCCACCATCCGCGTCGTTCCGGGAGCTCAACCAACAGCTCAGCGAGGAACTTGCTCGGCTCAAGCGCATGGTAGCAGAACAGACAGATGCAAGCTGAGTTACGCGCCACGTCGTCCCCCGCGCCCTTGACCCCGTCCCCACCACCGGAGAACCACGCCGTGCAATGCAGCCAGCAAAGCGGCCGGAACATCTGGGGCTTCCCACTGCAGGGGAACTGTACAGCGCCACGCAGCCAGCAAAGTGACCTGACCATCTGGGGCTTCCCACTGCAGGGGAATTGCACCACGCTATGCAGTCCAGAGGTGAAGGCTGGCCCAGAAATTTTTTCGGGGGGGGGAGGCAACGAAGACAGCAGAGCTCCAGCCTGAGGCCTACAGGGAGGCCTCAGCTGTGGAGCTCCGGCCTGAGCCGCTGGGGGCGGTGCCCAGTGTTCCAGAGCTGCCGGGGGTGGCACCCTGCATTCCAGTTCCAGTGGCGCCGGGGGCGGCACCCAGTGTTCCAGTGGCGCCGGGGGCGGCGCCCTGCGTTCCAGTGCTGCCGGGGGCGGTGCCCAGTGTTCTCATGCTGCCGGGGGCGGTGTCCAGTGCCACTGGGGGCGGTGCCCTGACTTTCAACCCCGGTGGGGGTGTTGCTCCGCCCATCTGCTGCCTGATGGAGGCTGCCTCGTTTTCCGTGGCAGCGAGAGACAGCTCGCACAGGGGCCCAGGACCCCTGTTGGAGGGAGGTTCTTGGTGCTCCGAGAGGAGCACCTTTTGGAGGGGTGTTCTGTTACACCACGGCCAGCAGATGGCACTGTGGCACGGCTCCTGACAAGTCATGTGACTTTGTTTTGGTTCACTTGCTTCCTGCTTGAGCATTTAGTTTAAGTGTCTTTAATTTGCCCCAGGTGTCCATGGTTTTGTTGTGATTATGCTTACCATTTAAACCCCTCGGTTACGGAGCACTTCGCTCAGTATTATCGTTTGTATAGTTGATGTCGTTTGTTTCCATGCCACGATTCCAGTTTCTCGTTTTCCGGTGAAGACCGCGTTTTCTTTGATTGTGAGTTACGTGTCTAATAAAGACTTTGATCTGCACCTGCATCCGCCTCCAGTCCCAATCTGTTACATTACTAATATCAAGCTTTAAATTTTCTTATTCTATTGGCAGATAATTTATCTTCTTAGAAATGAATGTTAAAAATGAGCAAATTTATTTGCCAAAACAAGAACAGTTCGAGCTTGAAATGAGTCAAAAATGGCTAGGGATTGGCTTAATAATCTTACATTTTGTTTATTGTAATCTTATAGCAGGAAATACTAGTCAATTTGATTATATTCAAGATCTTTCCACTTGTTAAGATTATGTTTTTGCAGTGAATGCAGCCCTAACTACCACTTTGCTGTTGATTTAAAATTGAAACTGAACAATTAATCATCATCATTCTCACTACGAGTATTAACTCCGCTCTCAATTAACTACAAATACTGTACAGCCAGTTAACATTGGCAAAATCATTTGCGCTAAGTCTTTCCCCTATCTCCAATTTTATCATTTTGTAATGTCTTGGCAGCATTGATAAAGATGAGGTGCAAAATCTTTTGAGCTAAGGTGCTAATAATGCCAATGTTTCTGTGGTAAACATTGTCTACATCTCTAGTTTTTGTGTTTGAAAAGAGCCCGTTAGCTAGCTAGATATCAAAATTACAGCCAGTCAGTTTACTCTAATCATGGTTGTGCATACTGGCTAACATCACACAGCTGAGAAATTCTTTAGCTGGCCAGCTAATGTTAGTTGGCTTGTTCGTTAATGGTGTTTGCTTGCCTGTGTGCTGCATTCATATGAACTTCAAAAAAACTTTCCAACTTGGAAAGAATTTGACCTCCATGTTAGAATTCCAAGTTGGCATCTCCTTTATAATGCAACCCAGGAGTGAGGCTACATATATTACATGCAATACTTTCATGGAAATGGACTTGAAATTTAACTGACTGACTCCCTGCTGAAAAAACCCAACAGACATCATTACAGAAATTCTAATGGTTTCCACTACACATACCATTAAAACCATTAACAAATGTAATGTATTTTGGGCCTTATTCTATTAGGATTGAATGGTTTGCATTGGTTTCCACTAGACATAAACATGGCACCAATAGAACCCAACACATTACCAGTAGAGTCCCACAAGGCCCATGATGGTTTCTATTAAAACCAATACAATTCCCATTATAGCCACTAAAACCATTAGAATTTCTGTAATGGTTTCTATAGTTTATTTTCAGCAGGGTGCAACACTCCCAAAGATTACAAAGATATATGCTAACGTTTCACTTAAACAGCACTAAATGCGAATGCTAGTTAATGTTAGATTAAAAAATAAACCTCTACTTTTAACTAATTGTGAATGCTTTTATTCAGAATAAAGCGAGATATTCTGTTCTTCCAGAACTCTCCCACATGATGTGAATGCAGAATTCATCTCCTGAGGCTTGATCACAGCACCTGCTTGCCTTCAGCATGTATGTTTAATTTTTTACCAGCTCTGTTCTCGCTGCCCTGGTCTCTCTCTGTTTGTACTCTGTGCATGGCTGCCTCGACTCCTGGCACCACGGTGCACCTGTGCACTCACTGTGTGAGGTTCTATGCGTCTCCACTGAACTCACTTCACAGCACTGATGTAGCATGTCGGCATTGATAAAATCAAGTAGATGTGAGCACAGATACAGCTTTCTCCTTGCATTTTAAACTGACCTTGAATGTGACAATGGCACTATACAAACAAAAATGATCAATAATTGTTGTTTGCAAAATGAGCAAGCTAATATTCTTGGACACAGCTGATTATCCTACAACTTTAATGTTAACTAACTACTACAGTGCCTCTTAGCTAACTGCTCAGATGTTAATGATACAGCTAATGGAGGTCACGGTGGCTTAGTATGTTTATCTCACACCTATGAGGTTGGGGGTTCGAATCCCGTCTCTGCCCTGTGTGCACGGAGTTTGCATGTTCTTCCTGTGCTTTGGGGGGTGTCCTCTGGGTACTCCCCCAGTCCAAAGACATGTGTTGTAGGCTGATCGGCATTTCCAAATTGTCAGTGGTGTGTGAACATGTGCAACTGTGTCCTGCATTGGGCTCACACTCCATCCAGGGTGACCCCTGCCTTGTGCCCCAAGTTCCCTGGGATAGGCTTCAGGCTCTTGAGTAGGATAAACAGTACAGAAAATGGATGGACATCGCTAATGTTATGCAAATTCTTTCACCTGTTATCCACGTTTTTTTTCAGTCCATACAGGATTTTTGTGATTGTTGCGGCCAAAAATGCTTGATTTTACTGTGGTTATTTTTCTTCAAAATTTGCAAACAAGTTTGCAGAAAACTACATGAATTGGCGAAATTGCAAAATTGTCTTGCACAGTCTTCTGCAGTGATGTTTGTTGGTAAATGAGACCTTTTAGCTGTACTCGTGTTTGATGCATATGAATCGAAGGGTGCTTTGGCTGAATGCATGTTGTCATGTCACATGACGGTTCTTGCCCCAAATCTGTGGAAAATCTGCGGTAATTTTGAAAAATTGCAAGCTCCTGCAAATACTGTGGCATTTCATTGATTTTGCGTTAATTTCTGCGATCGCACAATCGCAAAGTCCTGGAGGTACCGTTTTTTTTTTAAATAATTTTTTTTTTTAAAGAAAATGTCAATGATGTTTAGAAAACTACTGTAATGCCAGAAGATAACGACATTCTCAGATGTAACAGATGCACTTTCATCAGGTTTTGAATATTTTACTACAAGACTTCTATACTGACTTGCAAATCACAATCATTACATAACTATGTGCAGGGAATGGATTAGCAATGCAACTGCTGTTACAAAATGATCTACTGTGAGTCATTTGCAAGAACAAATTTATACCAAAGAGATTTCCTCTTCTTTTTATCTTGCCGAAGCAACGAATTTGAACAGACCAGATATTTTATTCCATTATTTTATTACAACTGTAGGTTCAAATAACTTGAAAACAGTAACGCCTAAATCAAAAGTTTCCTATAATTAAAGAAATAATACTGGAAACCTGAGCTGAAGCAATACTGAAATGTACTTGTTATTACATACCGTAGTTATTCATAGTAGACATGCCCATGCAGTCTATTGGGCAATGAACCGCTTTATGCTCATATCAATTAGAATGAAATTAACATTCAATGCAAAAGAATATTACAAACTGTCAATAACTGCATTTGCACAAAACGAGTAATTGACAGAGTACTGTTTATGCAGAATGTTCGGAAAGAGGGAATGATAGAAGAGAGCAGGGGAAGTAATATTACACACCCATATCATCGCCTTCAGCTATTAGACTGAATTCCTACCTTTACCGCTATTTCATTTTTAAGAGAGTGCATATATTTTTTATGGTGTCTTCACAGTCAGGATATTTGAATTTGTCTAACAATGTGTAAAATAGTTTCATTACTTTATTGTTTCAGCTAAAGCCAACGCTAACAGTTAAAAGTGTAGCTGTTAATTAGATATTGCACACTGTATTTTGCAAATAGGGCAGTTGTTTTATTTTATATTAAGTGTATGAAATGATTTTATGTTGAGTTCTCCATAATGAAAAAGTATGTTTTGTTACTGATTACTAGAGAAACAGCAACAACAGCAGTGCATGTCCAAGAAGAAGCAAAACACATAAGTTCAAAGGAGTGTCTGTAGACAGAATTGTGTTTAGATTCAGAATTGGAAAAGGAGGGGAAAAAACAACAAATGCAGGTTTAAAGATTCAGAAGAAAAAAGAGTGACTTTCATTGTTTTTAAATGAGCATAGTGTGGAACCTATACAGCAGCTCCTTGGGTGCTCTTTGGGTGGCAAAATCTGTTGTACTGTCCTTTTTAGACACTGTTTCAATCCTCTATACTGTTTGTTCACACTGACAAAGAGGCAGGATGTCACTCATTTTCAATAGCTGTGTTTCCATCCAAGCTGTGAATTTAATTTATGTGGAAAATTGCAATATCTATGGAATCTAACCCTGCATTATTATTACTTTTTCTTTTTTGTTTTCTTGTGATCAAAACTTAATTTTCTCATGATCTTGACATAACAAAAATTGTTTTATCATGATCTTGACTTCATTTTCTCATGATCTTGGCATAACAAAATTGTTGTTCCTTTTTAGGGAACTCAACATTGCGTGAGCTTCACACTGTGGGAAGCGCCCTCACTCGTGACTGGTATCTGAAGTCTGTGTAAAATAACCCAGTCAGGTGATGTGGCATATCACGGTTCACGTGACTATAAAATGGAACCTGTAAACCATGTCATCAGCTCTCTCTTTTTTTCGGGCAATCAAGGTCAGGTCTATACGTCTTTCCCCTGATCGCTCTGCTCCCACAGGCTCTAGCAAGAGTTTGCCAAGATCGTGCTATGCCTGCTGCTAGTAGCACAAATTGGCCTGCTCAAGTTTGTTTCTCAGAGATAATATCTCTGCTGGATGGCACTCCCTGGGAGATTCCCATTCACAGGGATTTATTGTCTCAAGCCAGAGAGTTGATATAATCCCCCTCGGCCAGAACTATGGAAACTGTGAGTCTGGCCTCTGTGGGGCACCAGCTCATAGATTCTGGCCTTTCAACCGAGAGAAAAACTGTATGCATTCAAGCGGCAACTTTTTTATTGTGGTGTGAGGAACACCAGTGAGACCCAGTAACTGCACAATAGCTACAGCCCTGGAGTTCTTACAGGAATGTTTCCCAGCAGGGTTGGCTCCTTCTACAATTAGGGGCTGCATGGTGTCAGACTGCTGAGGCCCACGCATACTTTAGTGGGACATTCTGTGGTCCAGGAAGGTCTGTCAGGCAACCCATTTGAGCCCTTAGAGTCAGCTTCAAATAAGATTCTGATTCTAATGGTAGCTCTCTTGGCTAGCCCTGACATATCTGCTGCCCCTTCCTGCCTTGACTTTGCCCTGGATTAGCCAAGGCCTCCCTATATTCTAGGCCAGATTATTCCTAAGTGCCTACATCTGCTGCCCAGCCAGTAGCGTTGCAGGATTTCTCCCGTCCTCCGTTCCTTACACTGGAACGAGGAAGATTGCATCTACTTTGTTCAGTGAGGGCTCCTTTTACATCCACTGCTCTGGCCAGTGGCATACGTCGGAGCAGTTGCTGGTCTGCTTGGCAGTGTCAGGAGAAGTGATGCTGCATCAAAAAGCAGCGCATCTCTATCTGGATAGTGGAAGCAATCTCTATTGCTTATGAGGGGGGGTCATGTACCCTCTGATATTTGGACTTCACAGTCTTTACACATTTTACACCTCAAGTTAACAATATTTCTTTATTATATATAAATGTTTTCTCTTTTAGCATTGTCTACAAGACCACACTAAATATATATAAAGATATTAGTGAAGGACAATATTAGTGGAGGTCCTGCAATATTAGTGGACAGTGTCCTCCACTAATATTGACACCCTTGATAAATACGAGCAAAGAAGTCTGTGAAAAATTGTCTTTATTGTATAACATTTTGGTTTTTTGTTAAAACAAATTCACAAAAAATACTCTGCTCTCATGGATATCAAACAATTGCAAACAACACATGTTTATCAAAGAAAATATTTGTTAAATATAGGTGTGCAACAATTATTGACACCCCTATGAATTCATATGAGAAAAATTTATTTGAAGTATATTCCCATTGATACTTCACATTTTTTAGTACACCTGTGTGATTAGGAACAGGAAATTGTTCAGTCATGTCTTCCTGTTACACAGGGGTATAAATATGAGGTAACACACAGGCCAAATTCCCTTACTCATTCATAACAATGTGTAAGACCAAGGAATATAGCTGTGATGTGCGTCAAAAGGTTGTTGAGCTTCACAAAATGGGAAGTGGCTATAAGAAAATAGCACAAGCATTGAAAATGTCCATTTTCTCCATCAGGGCAATAATTAAGAAGTTCCAGTCAACTGGAAATGTTATGAATCAACCTGGAATTGGATGTGTCTCTATACTATCTCAATGCACTGTGAAGAGGATGGTTCAAGTGTCCAAAAAATCTCCAAGGATCACAACTGGAGAATTGCAGACGTTAGTTGCGTCGTGGGGTCAGAAAACCTCCAAAACTACAATCCGAAGTCACCTACATCACCACAAGTTGTTTGGAAGAGTTTCAAGCAAAAAGCCTCTACTCTCAAAAAGCTCTCATCTATGGTCAAATGAAACCGGAATAGAGCTTTTTGCCAATAAACACCAGATGTGGTTTTGGCGCACACAGAGAGGTAGCCATATGGAAAAGTACCTCATGCCCACAGTTAAATATGGTGGTGGCTCTTTAATGTTTTGGGACTGTTTTTCTGCCAGAGGACCTTGACATTTTGTTAGGATACATGGCATCATGGACTCTATCAAATATTAACAAATATTAAATGAAAACCTGACTGCCTCTGCCAGAAAGCTTAAAATGGGCAGTGACTAGATCTTCCAGCAGGTCAATGATTAAAAACATACATCAAAATCAACACAAAAATGAAGACGACTCAGAGCTGTTATCTTGGCAAAGAGAGGTAGTGCAAAGTATTCACTAAAAGGGTGCCAATAATTGTTGCACACCTATATTTAACAAAGATATTTTTTGAATAAACCTGTGCTTTGTATGCAATTGTTTGATATCCATAAGAGCAGAGTATTTTTGTGTTGTTTTTTTTTAACAAAAGATCAAAAGGTTAAACAATAAAGACAATTTTCCCAGCCTTTCCCATATTTACCAAGGGTGCCAATATTAGTTGAGGGTACAGAATATGTGTATCAAATAATAGTCATATGGTGTCAGCTCAAGCCATGAGAAAATTACATGTGTAATGTGTAAATAGAGCTTTAACTGCAGTAAAGCTAGCTGTCCTGTGCCATGGACACGGTTAAAAGGAAAACTTTGAGAATGTATTTACTGAACTACATTCATCTGCTTATCCATGTGAATTCATTTTGGTACAAACTAAACCATGTTCAAATATTTGTCAGGAACTGGTAGCAGAGGTAAATGCAAATGCAGATTAGTGTTTATTAAAATAAAGCTGTCACGGATTTCTCCTCGCGATGAATGCTCCGACAAAGCTTCCGGGTTTTCACTGACTGTTTACTTTTGACACACGTGTTTTGTTTTGGTTTCTGTCCTGTCTTCGCCCCTGTTATGTAATTGGTTCCTTCCTAATGTCTCAGCTGTTCTCGTTTCCCTCTGATTAGTTTGTATATTTAAACCCGTGTCACTGTTCTGTGCAAAGTATTGTGTGTTTATTGCCAGACCCGTACTGAGCTTTTTGATCCTTGTTTCATGGTTTTGATCATGTTTTTTCCTAACGTTTCTCGTCCAAGCCTAGTTTATGTTGTTTGCTGATTGCCTGACCCCTCGCCTGTTTTTTTGACCATGATATTGCCCTACATTTAGGGTTTGTCTGCCTGTCTCTTTAAGAATAGCTTTCTATAAGAACTAGATAAGCATGGCAATAGCATGCACACAGCGAGGAATAAATGACATACAACAAAGACTACAAATGACAAAAGAACTTACATGTAAATAGTGCTGCTAATTAGATGAAACAGGTGCTGGTGATTAGTGAATCATGTGACTTGGTCATGTGATGCGCTGGGGCTGACTGGGTGTGTAGTTCTGTGTTATATTCAGCACTACCATGACAATACTATTCTATAGTATTAAGTAGCACAATATTGATAAAGTATTTGAATATGTTTTATATTTTAATTATATATACACATCACATAAGAATATAAACTTACTTTTCCCTTCTGTGGTGTAAGCAATACATGTACATTATGCTAATGTCATTTTTTATTAGATTTGAAATTGCTTTAGGAATGAAAATACATATAATTCGGAATTACTTTATAGTCTTGAGATTTAAAAATAAATCCAGCACAAAAAATTATAAATATAAATTTTGATCAAATATAGATTTGATGTAAATTAGGCTAAAGGTGAACCATTCTGGACTCCCAGAGATAAATATACCCTGTCAGCTTCCAAGCTCCATAGATATCAGTTTATTTTTATCATTGTGACATGGATATATGCAGAATTCAATAGGGGCCATGACAGGGGTTAAAACAGCAGAAGCAGAGAATGATTAGAACCTGCGCATCTCTGACATTTTAATCCAATTTATTTCATTCATCATGAAGGGCTTTATCAATGTGGAATTTAGACCTTTTGTTATGGCAACAGTCATTAGTGATGCTCACAAAGTTTCCCAAATTCTGATAAAAGATACTTTGATCACTTCGATCCGGGTAGAACTTTTCAGACACCAAAGACCTCTGAAATTATTAATGAGCTAGAACATTCTTTAAGTTCAAACTGGGGATGAAAGATCTGCAATATGGAAACCTAAACCTTATCCTATGCATTACTAAAAAGAAAAGAAAAGTGTCCTACATGCATATTGATACTAAAATGTGAGAAATATTCATAAAAGTCAACTAACCATGCCTTTGAAAGTACAAAAGATAATTCACTCAGACAGGCAAGCTGAGTAAATTGATAATATTAATAAATAAAAAAAGAAAGAATAAAACGTCAAAAGACTATATTGAATAAATAATCCTGCATGGGGCTAGACACATGAATAGAATAACACTTTTTTTGAAAGGCTATGACAGTGAGGGTTGAACAGAGAGAGGCTTCTGGCTTTGAAAAGAGAATGAATGAGAAGCCTCACTACTGGCACAGGAGGAGTAAATGTCAACACAAACAAAAGTTGGCCATCCTTCCACAAAAGTGTTATTTGTGTAAGGGAGATAAGTGGAACACAGAATGAGAAAAAAGAGCCATAATTCTTAATAAATTTTAATTGTAACTGTAGCAGATTCACTGCACATACAGTATAAATATCAAAAGTGTAATTGTAATTGTAATTATCTTCTCAATAATGTTGCAGTTACGGATAATACAGTCCACATACTTGCCTCTTCTTATCAGTATAAAATAAAAGGCATTGTGGGATGTAATCATATATACTGTATACAATTGTCACCAGGGTTTAATCAAGGTCTCAGAGGAAGGGCGCCTGCAATCAAGCTGACGGAGAGTAATCAATATGCAACCAGACTTCAGAAATCATAAAGTGAACATCCATGGTTAGGTCAGATGGCACAACCCTGCAGCACATTTGAACTGCCTGTGTGAAAGGCAAAGTAAACACACAATATTTCTGTACTGTTATTTCCAAGATAATTATGCATTCTTAGCTTACGTCGTTCATCACACACTTTATTGATTGCTGCACTGCAAGAATTGAACTCACGCCCTGGAAGTGTGCTGCATGTCAATGATTCCTCACTTACACAGCAATAATACAGTCAGAAAAAGAACAAGTCACAGTTTGCAGCACAGAATAATCATATGGATCGTTAATGCAAACTCTTTTTAAAAAAAATCATGCTGCTAAATACTGTTTTCAGTGTTAGTACGTTCACATGGACAACAATAATCCAATATTAACTACTATGTAAACAGCAATAATTGATTACCTTAATCTGACTAAAGTCATACTCAAAGTAAACACATATTGAATTAAGACGTGGAGTATTCCTTTTTTGTCGTATTATCGAAGTGCATTACAGACATGTACACACCTTAATCACACTATTAACGTTGTGTGGGAGTTTTCACCACATTTAGCGACAGGACACATACACGGCAGTGCTCAACCGTTTCATGGCAAACAAGAGAGCACGGCTGCGTCCGAAACCGCGTACTTACCTGCTATACAGTAGGCGAGATACATGTATCTCAGCTACTATGTAGTAGGTAAGTACGTAGTTTTGGACACAGCCCACAGTTTCGAGCAGTCGTCTATTTGTACGTATAGCATGACAAATAATCAACTGCACTTGAAGCGTTCATAAAAATTAAAAATAAAAACTCCCAAAACTGTATACGGTACCATAACGAAGACGAACTGTATGTTGATACGTGAAATTCTGGAGGGAATGTCGGACGGCGTGGTGTGGGGACGTAATGACGTGTGACGTTAATCGATCTACTTTCTATAACATGTAAAACGGGAACATGAGAGGAGTATTCTAAAAGCAACTCATGTAAACACCTTAATCACAATATTGTCTTACTCAAAATAAGGTCAATAATTAGATTACTGCTGTCCATGTAAATGTAGTCTGTGAATTTGTTTTTCAGTTTTGTTATGAGATCTTGAGATGCAAGTTCCCACAATAATAGGAATATCTGAAAGTTTTGACACTGAGAACATTTGGCTGGTCCCTAGGAACCAGGAAAGTTACAAAAACTGCAGATTTAAAACAAAACAAAAGACAATAAAACTGAGTATATGTGTGTGATGATGATCTAGAAAAATGTTTCTACAAGCTTACAAGTAGAAGTCCTACAAGCCAGTGGTTCTGAAAGTGGCACCCGGCATAACCAAAGGGTCTGTGATTTTTTTTAAACTTTAAATCAAAAAATTATCTGATTTTATTATTTACTTCTTTACTGTTTATTATTTAGCCATTAGAATAGTCATTTGAATTGGTATTTAATCCAAACCTCAATGTCTCAAAAACAAACAGGCCTACTAGAACTTATTTTAGAATTCAGTTCAATTCATTTTTATTTGTATAGTGCTTTTAACAGTGGACATTGTCACAAAGCAGCTTTACAGAAATATATCAATTCCGGGTATAAATTGAAAATTCATCCCTAATGAGCAAGGGAGAGGCATTGGTGGCAAGATTTGAGGAAGAAAACCTGAGAGGAACCAGACTCAAAAGGGAACTCGTCCTCATCTGGGTAACATCGGATAGTGCGATTATAAATATAACTTTCTACATGTACAGTAATCATGTACTACATGCTCAAAAAATGCAATTGTGTAACCATGAAATTATAATAGTTTTAACATGAAGACTATTGTGTTGAAGTCATCAACTGTTCACTGATGGAGATTTGAGTGCAGAACTGTTTGTGGCAATCGTAGTCCTACAGTGCAGCTGTCATAGCAATTGTAGTCCTAAGCGATTTTAGTAAAACTGTTCATATCAATTGCAGTCCAAAGCCATCTTCATAGTTACTACGTGGCACCATCGTCAATAATCTAATTTATCTTTAGGCTGGTTATGTGGGGCCATCCTCAGCAGCAGCAAGTAGTTTCCAAGTGATGAGTTAAAGGGAACCTTGGCTGAAATAAAAATTAAAAAAATCTCCGCCATAGACTATGATTATCCTTTTATATGATTCTTCATCTCCATGACATAGTAATGGAGTAAATAATTCATAGTAAATAATTCACAGGGAATGTGTATGAGTAAGTGTAGTGAGGTCCGAATGTCCTCAAAATGATAGGAATATGTGTATGTGCATGTGTGTGTGTGTGTGTCTGTTCATATTAAGTCAGCATGAGTTAGTTAAAAACTCCCAAAATAATCGACGAATAATACCTCTGGCATCTCTGTGTGTGTGTGCGTATGTGTGGGAATGCAAGTTAATCATAAGTTCAGGCACTGGTGACCTCGACAGCCAGCAGTATGACAAACCCACAGCTTTGTGTGTGAGTGTGTGTGTAGGTGTGTGTGTGTATGTGCTGGAGGGCAAATGGCAGCACTCTGAGCAATAAGGAAATGCTGGATTGAGTCAGGTATGCTAGTGTGAAAATGAAATATGAGCACAACGTAAATGAATAAGCAGAGTGAAGAGAGGGACGAACGTAACGGCTATAATAAGTCATGCGTCAACTGACTATAACATCTCACGCTCACCTAACCTTCAAATGACATTACAGCTTCTCAGTGCGTCACACCACACAGGCATGTATTGTAGCCTGGAAGTTCAGATTTCAAGGAGAGCAAGTCATTATGATGGGATTCCTAAAATAGTAGAGGTAGCTGGAGTGAGAGATGTGTGTGTGTGTGTGTGTTTGATTCACCTTGTTGGTGTAATCAGTGATTACAGTGATTAGAAGCCGTTCATCTATGCAATTCTCTTAGCAAATGGCAGCTCTGTAAATACAGAACAGTAGACTATTGCTCTTACAAGGACAGGAGAAACCTCTCATGATCTATTACGTTTCATCCACTCCCTAAATATTACAGACTGTGACTGTCCCATACAGAATGTACCCACTTCACCTGAAGCTATTAAACTACTCAACCTTTATGCTGATTAATGAGTTTGATCCACAATCAGGCTGAGTCTGTGCTGGTCTCTCCTGGTCTACAGAGCTGACAATTGGCATGGAAAATTGAGAAATGTTCAAGGACCATGGACTCTCCTTCCTTACATTACAGCTGAGTTTCAGGACAGTCTGACTGAATCTATCAATGACTTTGGATTTAGTCTAGTAGATTTTTCTAGCCAATGATTCAAATCTGAATAGACTTCATCAACTGTCGAATGACATTTGAAAGCCCTCTAACGAGCTAGCTACTGTAGCTACAATCCTTCTCAACTCCCGGTACATAGCTATGTGTATTATGTTCCAAAAAGTCTTCTGCTTATCTTTATTGCCTGTATAATTTGTACAGTGCTTACTAATCCATCTCCCATGTGCGCTTTGCTCTTTTCTATTTGTGTAAGCCCCCACTGTGTTGCAAACAATATTAGTAACCAAATGTTCCACCTGTTGCTATTTCATAATAATAGGAAATGTGTTTTTGTTTGTTTGTGTGTTGAGTAATGTGTGATACTTAGTCTGTGGTTTGTTGCCAAATTTAGCAGTTGCCATAATTTTTATATATATATATATATATATATATATATATATATATATATATATATATATATATATACACACACACACACACATACGGTTGCAATCAAAATTATTCAACCCCCAATGAAAATCATGTTTATTGACAAATGTACAGACTTTCAGCAGTTTGCAGTGAACAAATCAAACAAAAGCAATTGAAATAGTTCAACACAACGAAAGTGGTTTCCCCAAAATTAAACTGAAAATGCAACTTAAAATGACTTCTCCAGTTTCAAAATTATTCAACCCCTTCATACTAAGCATTTTTAGTACTTAGTAGAGCACGCTTTTCCTGTTTTGACACCAGCTTCCTGAGGAATCTTAACCCATTCCTCATGAGCAATAGCCTCCAGTTCAGTAATATTCTCGGGTTTGCGTGCTGCAACCGCCTTATTCAAATCCCACTAGAGACATAAACTGACATCTATCTATCTATCTATCTATCTATCTATTCACAGTGACATTAGCCAATAACAGGTCTCTGTGAGCTCTTGTATGCAGAAGAGGGTAAATAGCACCTTCCTCTAAGTAGATAGCACCTTCCTGTGATGCAGCATGAGCAGCATTTTAATAAGCTGCAGTTGGCTGGCTTCACATGTCTCAGATGAAGCATGTGTTAGCCTTTATCCTCCCCTGTTGGTAGTTGTCATGTGATCAGGAGAGCTGGCTGATGGGTGGGAATTGGCAGGTGGCCAGAGTAAACAGAGTATATCACAATACTTGCCATTTTTTTGACGGATGTAAACATGTGCCAAAATAGAATGGCAATAGCATCAGTGCTGCTATGTTTTTGGTAATTCAAACACTTTAATCCCATAACACAGCAAGTATGACCAACTGGCTTGTGTGCCGTGAGTACAAATAAATATTCTAAAAATTCTGGATTATGCACTCAAGTCAGGGGAAAAAAGGAAGGTGCCACTGTTCCTCATTAACACTGGAGGAAAATTAACCTTTGATAAATTTTGTCACGTTGCCTACCCCATCCGTACTTTGCATCATTAATGGCTACATCTACTGTCACTGGAAAACATCAGATGTAACTGAAAAAAATACGTTACATCACTGCGTATGAAGAACTAGATGGACCAAGTTCAATGTCATGTGAGCTTAATAAGTTGGATGTACATCACAAACCGAGGGTTTCAATCACATGGGAATTACCCTCTTCTCAATCAGTTGATAAAGCCCCTTAGATAAGTGATCAAATGTCTTTACCAGGGCTCAGGAAGTGGATACAAAACCAATTGGTTCACTCTGAGTAGAATCAATTCTGTAACATTACCACATTAAATGTAACATATAAAAAGATACACTGACTAAAATCATGTGTTGGTGATTCAAAAACATTTGTAGCTAAGACACATATAATAAAAATAAATGGAAAATAATGTCATTAACCAGTATGAGAGATTTCAGATCAATGTTTCTGTTTTGGAACAGTTAAGAATTATTATGCTTTCTGGCAACATGTTTGTTCCTGGCAAAATACAGTTCATTTCTGGATTTCGTTTCTGTTCCCTCAAACCCTGGTCTTCAGGATCATACAATTAACCTTGTTGGTAAAATTACTAAAAGAAAAAGATCAGGGGTTAAACGTTCCAATTTTTACACAATACAAAAACCTATGACAAATTCACTATTAGCAAGTGGACTGAATGCCTCTTGATTATCAGTGACCGTCTTATGCCAAATCCAGGAATTAATATTGCTCACAGCACATGCTCAATCTCATAAGGTCCTATCAGACTAATCTGTTAATGAATGAGTTGCTGGGCAGCAATACACACATCTCTGGAGGGCAATAATGATTGCCAATTGATGCCAATGATTACTCATCAGCCTTCTCTAGCTCCTTGTCAATAGGCTGTTGAGTAGGAGAGCCTCACAAACAAACATACACACACACACACACACACATATTATCCTTTATGATGTGCAATTGTGGCTGTGATAGCAAAATCAGGCTGACAATCGTACAGTGTAAAGGCTTAAAATGCCAATTTTGCCTAAAATGATGGAACATGTATGAGTAGAACTTTCACATGGTCATGATAAACCATCCAAATAATTAAAAAGGAGGAGTTTCACTTAAAATGATGTTCAAGTTATTATAATAAGTAGTTCTAGATCAATTATTAACCATCCATCCAGTTTCTGTACCTGTTATCCCACACAGGGTTTCGGGGTAGTCTGGAGCCTATCCCAGGGAACTCGGGGGACAAAGAGGGGGACACCCTGGACAATCTCACACACATCCACACACTACGGACAATTTGGAATTGCCAATCAGCCTCCAGCACATACAGTGAGGGAAAAAAGTATTTGATCCCCTGCTGATTTTGTACGTTTGCCCACTGACAAAGAAATGATCAGTCTATAATTTTAATGGTAGTTGTATTTGAACAGTGAGAGACAGAATAACAACAAAAAAATCCAGAAAAACACATGTCAAAAATTTTATAAATTAATTTGCATTTTAATGAGGGAAAAAAGTATTTGACCCCCTCTCAATCAGAAAGATTTCTGGCTTCCAGGTGTCTTTTATACAGGTAACGAGCTGAGATTAGGAGCACACTCTTAAAGGGAGTGCTCCTAATATCAGTTTGTTACCTGTATAAAAGACACCTGTCCACAGAAGCAATCAATCAGTCATATTCCAAACTCTCCACCATAGCCAAGACCAAAGAGCTCTCCAAGGATGTCGGGACAAGACTGTAGACCTACACAAGTCTGGAATGGGCTACAAGACCATTGCCAAGCAGCTTGGTGAGAAGGGGACAACAGTTGGTGCGATTATTCGCAAATGGAAGAAGCAGAAAAGAACTGTCAATCTCCCTCGGCCTGGGGCTCCATGCAAGATCTCACCTCGTGGACTTGCATTGATCATGAGAACAGTGAGGAATCAGCCCAGAACTACACGGGAGGATCTTGTCAATGATCTCAAGGCAGCTGGGACCATAGTCACCAAGAAAACAATTGGTAACACACTACGCCGTGAAGGACTGAAATCCTGCAGCGCGCGCAAGGTCCGCTGCTCAAGAAAACACATATACATCCCCGTCTGAAGTTTGCCAATGAACATCTGAATGATTCTGAGGACAACTGGGTGAAAGCGTTGAGGTCAGATGAGACCAAAATGGCATCAACTCAACTCGCCGTGTTTGGAGGAGGAGGAATGCTGCCTATGACCCCTGGAACACCATCCCCACCGTCAAACATGGAGGTGGAAACATTATGCTTTGGGGTTTTTTTTCTGCTAAGGGGACAGGACAACTTCACCGCATCAAAGGGACGATGGACGGGGCCATGTACCGTCAAATCTTGGGTGAAAACCTCCTTCCCTCAGACAGGGCATTGAAAATGGGTCGTGGATGGATATTCCAGCATGACAATGACCCAAAACACATGGCCAAGGCAACAAAGGAGTGGCTCAAGAAGATGCACATTAAGGTCCTGGAGTGACCTAGGCAGTCTCCAGACCTTAATCCCATAGAAAATCTGTGGAGAGAGCTGAAGGTTCGAGTTGCCAAACGTCAGCCTCGAAACCTTAATGATTTGGAGAAGATCTGCAAAGAGGAGTGGGACAAAATCCCTCCTGAGATGTGTGCAAACCTGGTGGCCAACTACAAGAAACGTCTGACCTCTGTGATTGCCAACAAGGGTTTTTAAACCAAGTACTAAGTCATGTTTTGCAGAGGGGTCAAATACTTATTTCCCTCATTAAAATGCAAATCAATTTATAACATTTTTGATGTGCGTTTTTCTGGATTTTTTTGTTGTTATTCTGTCTCTCACTGTTCAAATAAATCTACCATTAAAGTTATAGACTGATCATTTCTTTGTCAGTGGGTAAACAAACAAAATCAGCAGGGGATCAAATACTTTTTTCCCTCACTGTATCTTTGAATTGGAGGAGGTGGGATTTGATCCCCCAACCCCCAACCTTGGAGGTGTGAGGAAACTGTCCAAACCACTAAGTGCACACCACAATTATTATTATTATTATTATTATTATTACTACTACTACTACTATCCTTATTATTATTACTACAGTATATACAATATTGTATACAGAACATTTTTATTATATAAAATTATGTCATTAATATAATTTTATCATATATTTATATTTGCTTTGCAGTTAAAATAAGGAACAGAAAAGAACACTACAATAACCCAACATACATAAACACACTTTACTGCTATGCCTACAAGCAGAAAATGTGCATGATTTGGAAATGAAAATAAACAAATACCTTTTACCACTGCTAAAACTGGCCTAGCAATGCCACTGCATATAATCTCTATGCATATAAATTTGTTGCCAATTGTATTAGCCAATTACTTGCACCACCAACGTCCTCTGTGAAATAGTAGCATAATTTAGAAAAAGAAAAGTGTGACTTCTATTGTACTACCTTTCTATTATTACATCCTTTTTTAATCCCTGAAAATATCTGCAGTGTTTCACTAAAGGCTAGGCAGACAAGAGGCTTTCACGACATTTTTCTATGTGATAAAAGGAGAAGCCACTTTATGGTTTCTAAACAGCCTGTTGTAAAGAAGCAGTTGAACTCGTAAACAAAGAGGCGAAATACTGGCTGGTGTTCAGAGGTAGATCAGGGAATGAGAGGGAATGAAGGTATATGGCAGGTGTTGAGAGCCAAGTACAGGTGGGGATGAGAGTGGCAGTGTATTAATGCCAAAAACCAAACAAAGGGATTGAAGCAGTGTGTGTGTGTGTGTGTGTGTGTGTGTGTGTGGGTGTGAGTAACAGTGGGAGAGTATGCAACAAGACAGGGAAAGAGAGGAGTTGAGGGCAAAAGGAAAAGATAAGGACTACTAAAAGGAACACTGAAAGAGAGAAGAAGAAAGAAAACATTGAGAATGAGAGAGGACATGCAGAAAGAGAAATAGTCAGTGTGTTGACGTTGATGAATGAGCTGCAGGAACTTTTACTTGAGTAATTTACAAATGTAGCAGACTGCCATGAAATGTCACAATCTGTGCATAATCATGAAAAGAGGCATTTGTTTCGCAGTGTTCGCTGAACTGTTTGTTTCCAGTGAGATGATGCAGAGATGCAAGAGCCATGCCATGTAGTGGCTTATACTGTATGGAGGCCACTTTGAGAAAACTTTGACAATATATATATGATGATACGGATAACATTCTGTAGTACGTACAGTATCTTTTATAAAGCAATGTTGGAAAAGTTATGAAAGGCTTAGTATACAATATGTTAAAACATGCAAAGTGACACTGAATGCTTGTCTTTACATTACAGGAGAGATGAGAGAACACACACCAATTATCATTATAGATAAAAAAAAAATATATATATATACTGCTTAGGAATATGTTATAAAAGCCCTTTGTATTCCATTGTTTTGGACTATTGTTTTTAGAGCTGTAGAGTATATACAATATTTGTGTTGTCACTGGACATTATTTATCTGTTTGTTGGGACAAAATGTCTCGCTGTTAACAGGAATATATGCATTTTGACTTTGTGGGGACATTTAGCCCCCCCCAAGTGTTTGTTTGAAAAACTAAGAGATTAAAGTTTGGATATTGATATTAAGGTTAGGGTTGCGTGTGGGTAGCATTATTGAGTGACGAATACACAAATCAGTAGAAATCCATCACAATGATCATTTTCATGCACACCTATACTGTGTTGTGGTGTGTGTGTGTGTGTGTGTGTGTGTGTGTGTGTGTGTATCCAAGTACAACCTAATGTAACCAAATAGTATAATAATAGAGTCTCAGGCAATGCCCAGTTTCAACATGTGACCATGTTTGGGATCTGGGACTTATTGCTAGTGGCTATAATCAGTGTGTCTTGTGATATTTTTCAATGTCCCTGAGTGAATTTAAAGCCTTACATTCTGGCCTTCATTACTGGATAAAATGGAATGAGACTGAAGCTCTAAGAATGAGACTGAAGCTAATACTTAGCTCTAATCTAAGTACTGAATTTAATGTTGTAGTGAATTACAAAGGAAAGCTTTGCAATTACCTTAAATATAACCACATATACACTTAGAATTCTAATTTATTTTTACAATCATATGTATTTTGAAATAGTTACAGTGTGCTACTACTTCGCTAAGATATAAATATGTGTTTAATATAGCTACCTATCAAGATTTACCTCCTTCTTAGCTCCTTGTTAGATAGCTAACTATAGGTAGCTAGCTGAGAAACCAACTACCTCAGAATCCTGGAAGGTATCTAAGTGCCCCTTGTATACTCCATGGTGTAATGGAGTTACATGGAACACATGGAACATGGAATATATCTTGAGGACAACAATAGCAAACTATACAAACTATAGTTCCACCCATGGCCCCCCATCAGATCTTTTCAGGGTTCAAAGAAATATAATTCCCTCCCAAGAAGTTAGTGCCCTATTTGACACAGGTATGATAGAAAAGAGCCTACACATGTATGATAGAAAAGTGCCTACCGTCTAAAACTAAAGTCTTTACTCAGCTTACTTTTTTTTCAAATGGCTTTTGTCCAGAACACATCTTGTTCCAGAACACATCTACCCACCTTGCCTAAACATTGTCACATACTTCATAAGCATTAGGCTAGATTCACTTAGAACACTAGTCACTTCATCCTTCAAACATGTGATGGATTTTATTAGGCTTGCCAATCAGATTAAACCATGCACAGTGTCTGTTGAGAATGCAAGGACTAATGGTGGCAGATGCATAGGCCAGCTCCCTAGAACCAAAACATGTCTCAGTGAGAGGAGCCCAAGTATTGGCTCGCTGGTGATGCAGTACATGCCTAACAGAAGCTGTCTGGTTGGGAGCAGTGTTCTATTGGAGAGAAATAATCATGACAGCTGTATCCCTTGCGGGCTGAGGAGCAGTGTGGTGCCACATGGGTAGTCTGGGCATGTGCTCCATGGTATAAGGTCAAAACACATCAACCAGCTGAAACTGAGTGCAGTCCATCTGGCACTGAATTCTTCTAGCTGGGTCTCAGGCTTTGCTACATGCTGGTATGCTCAGACACTGCTGCGAGGGACAGTTGTATTAACCATCAGGGTGGCAAGAAGCAGCATTCTTTGCCTTGCACAGAATCTTCTCAAGTAGGAGCAATCATGACTGGCCTCACAGAGAACCACAGAACCATGGATAGCATCTCTCTAGTGACCCATTAAAACTTATTAAACCTTGCCAAAGGGATCAAGGCGTATTCAACCACCATGCCCCCCTAGTATGGCCTGGGACCTCCCTCTTGTTCTGAAGTCCCTTAAATACTCACTTTGAATACATGCATGATACTAACTTGAAATGGGTGTTTCTGAAAACTGTCTTCTTGCTGGCAATAGTTTGAGCTAAATGAGTTGCTCTGACAATAAGCTGACCTTCACACGTTGGTGGACAGATGACTCTGGGTTGACCTTGTGGCTGAATCTGGGATTTCTGTTTAAGGTCATATTACCTAATTTTGTAAATCAGTCCACTGGACCTTGCAGTCTTCAATGAGGGTAAACATACAGAGCAGTTCTTGCTGTGCCCACTCTGTACCGTACAGTGTCATACGGACTGGACAGTAGCCATGTAAATCCTTAGACCAACTGTTCATTTTCAAGACATTAAGGGCTCCCTAGTCTAAGCAGAGGCTGACCCACTGCATGGTGAACAAATCACCTTGGCCTATAGTCGGGCTGGACACACAGACCCTACTGTGAGGATCCTCTCCTCTTCAAGAGGCTTTCCCCAGATTATGCACTGTTAAAACTGCCCCTACCATTGGTGTGAGTGAGGCTATCATTTCTGAGCACATTTCAGTCCTATGATGAGTACTTTACTTGGCATTTTTATTGTACATGAAACAGGTGGTTCACACCATTTCTTTTGCTCAAGACGGGTGAAAGAGAACCTAGTTACATATACTCAACATCACCTTTATTAGGAACACCTGTACACCTGCACATTCATACACTTCTAATCAGCCAATCATGTGGCAGCAGCTCAAAAACCCATGCAGATACAGGTCAAGGACTTCAGTTAATGTTCACATCAAACATCAGAATGAAGAAAAAGTGTGATCTCTGTGACTTTGATCATGGCATGGTTGTTGGTACCAGAAGGGCTGTTTGGAATATTTCAGAACCTGATAATCTCCTGGGAATTTCACACACAACAGTCTCTAGAGTTTACACAGAATGGTGTGAGAAACAAAAAACACTGAGTGAGTGACACTTCTGTGGGTGGAAATGCCTTGTTGATAAGAAAGGTCAGAGGAAAATGGCCAGATTGGTTCCAGCTGCCAGAAAATATATAGTAACTCATATAATCACTCTTTACAACCGTGGTGAGCAGAAAAACATCTCAGCATGCACAAAACACCTTGGAAGAAGGTTCTTGGGAATAAGTATCATATGTTGGTGATATTTATTGCAATAAGAGATCATAAGAGATTACACACCGTGGTATGTGGTGTTCATGAAACCATGTAGGTGTATTTTTTGGCATTCTGCTGCATATTAGTCTTCTTCAACTTGTAAGATTGTATCAGTCATAGTTTGATTCATTGATTCAAAGGCTATCTGAAAAAATATATAATATAAACTAAGTATGAAGAATTTTGAAAGACATTTTGCTAATAAGTGTTAATATTCCCTATCTATGGAGAGTTTTGGGACACCATGTATAATATATTACTATGAGTAACTGTGCAGTGTACACTCAGAGGGAGAGAATGGTGTACTCAATGTATTAATGATCCCTAGCAGTCCAAAAAACCCAGGGGTTTCTTATATAAATGCTGTAAACAATAAGTCCCTTAGTAGCAGTCAAACAAGTAATGAAAACACTATTTCACATGGCAAAGCATTATTGCTTATACAAATCTCACAGCAATGATCTCTTTATGGCTCACCAACAGGGGAACCAGGCATGCCTAAATGCAATATTCCATAATCAATAAATAATGGTTCTGTTGTGTTCCATTAGAGAGGCTTTACTGTGAAAATAAACTTATTCCTGTGTTTTTATACTATAAGGAATTAGTAACATAGTAATATTTCTTCAGTTTAGCAGTGACAAAATCTCTCCTTGCTTTTCTGTGCCCAAATCACAAACTTTGTCCATGTCACACAAGAGAATAATTTGAATACTTCACTATGATTAGCTGATTGCACAAGCAAAGGCATCAAGCAAGATGTGCATTTTTACATACAGTATAGTAGTAGACTAGTATGCAATTAAGGATGATACATTTTTTTTTCAATTAGAGGAAAGGTAAGTAGTTTTTCCAGTTGTTTGGAAAGAAAAATCACTGTGTGTAATGTTTATTTTGAACAGTAATTTTTGCCCAATCTTTTGAAGGTAGTCAATAATACAGTTGACTGTATATTCAATATTGCTTGCATGTTTTCTTCTTGTGTTTTGTAGTGCATGGAGTATTGTTATTGATCACACAAGCACATTTTTGCAAAAACAAATGGAGATGCACAGATGAGAGGTATAAGCTTTCACTTATAACGTTTCTCAGAAAATTCCACTTAAACAGACTAACCCTGACAGTCTGTTTAAACAGACTAACCCTGACAAGCAGCATATCCTGCTTATGTACTTTAAGCCTTTTTTCTGTATTACTGAGCATCAACAAATGTTTATCTGTTATTTTGTTTGTTTGTCTTTTATGTTTGTCTATTATAAGAAAAAATGCTTGGTTATTATGCCCAATTTATACCCTGACACTAAACCTACGGTACATTCCTGTCCAATTCTATACCTATTCTAATTTAATAATTCCTTTGCCAGCTAAAAAATGCTGTTATTTTATGTCTCAAAATGCCTGTCAACCTGTTAGCCTTTCCTGTATCCAACTGGCATATCTATCTTGACTTTATTTGTTTTGAGCACTCACTTTACTAATATTCCAAATATTCGGTTTCTTTCCTGTTGCTTGAGCAACTAATAGTGCAAAAGACCTCATTTAATACTAGCATTTTTAAAAGTGTTTTTCTCATTATAGCTAAAATACAAAGGCATGTTAACAACTAACACACAGAGAAGAAAGCTTTTTATGCCAATACCCTTAAACACAGTAGTGTACATTTGACACTCACTGAAAAAAAGAAATGCCCATGGGCAGCAGATACACTCCACTGCTCTAATGTAGAGTAATAATGTAGAGCTCACTACCCATTCATACGCATAAGCCAAAAACCTTGGACAAATCTTTCAGCATGACGGCTGCAATGTGAGTAAATGGGATTAGTTATCACTGCTACTAACGGGTGTGTGGTATCACACACTGGAATAAAAAACAAAAAACACCTCTGTCTGCTTCATCAAAATACTGGCGACTGTTCATGTCTCACAGGCCATTATTGAAATGCGATAATGACATAATGAAGACAGATCTTTTGCGGGGGACAAATCACTTTGCAGTCTTTAGGATGACTGTCTAAAACAGGGAGGCCAGAGGGAATGCAGGAACAGAGGATAAGTATTACTGGAAATGAAGCTTCTTCAAGTCAGACATACTGTAAGTGAATCACTGTTGAACTATGGTTCATAGGCAGTGATAAACGGTTGCCCTTTAAAAGTTCATACAAAGCCAAGGAAAAAGTTGTATATTCGGTTATGCCTAGTAAACACCCCAGCAAAAAAACCCCAAAACGATTGTCTCTCTAAAAATCATTCTACTAGCACCAACGTAACATTCCATTTATTTTCCATAACCACAGAGAATTTCATATTACAATTCTTTCATAAGAGATTAAATGCATGATCAGCCATTACAAAGCACAGAAAGATTTAATGCCAGTAATAACACAATTAAACACCGTAATCAATGCACTCGGCTTTCGCAAAACAATAGAACGCAAGTTAAGAGGAACAGAAAGACTCCCTTAACAAGGTATGTATACCATAAATGGCATCTTTGCCACAGCAGAACTGCACACCATTAAAACAGCAGGAAAGAGCAGCAGGTCAAAGACTCTTACCAGCGAGGTGAAGATGTAGGTGTAGTAGACAGAAAGCATCCCTAACTCTGATGCCTACGAGAAAAAGAGAAAAAGAAAACAAACTTATTTCATGACATCCACATTACATATTGCCTTATAATGAAAGGCTAATTTCATTTAGAAAAAGTGGCAGTTTTATTATCTGAACTTCAAGATTGCCTAGAGTGTTTTCCTCCTGTTGAGCAAATGAAAACACATGGTGTATTGCTTTTCAAGCCCTGCTCGCAGGCAGATCAAAAACAACAATGAAGCATGGCACTCATGACCCACTAGACTATTCTATTCATTAATTCCCCATTGTTACCTGGGAAACTGCAACAAAAATTAAGCATTTCAATTCAGTGTGACAGTGTTAGAACATTTCAATAATTATTTGTTATGAGACCTCTACAAAGGCAGAGTGGACACTGTTTGTGCATGCAGTTGTGTTGAGTCTGTGTTAGATTAGCCAGATCCAGTAAAAGAAATCTGAGAACTCTTGTTGGTGAATTCATCACCACACAACAATAGCAGATAGATCCATGTTTATTCAAAAGCAGGCAATTGAGAGGCTTCAAAAAAGAAACCCAACAAACTGCAGGCTAAGGCCAAGTGTCGGAAAACATTTAGGTCAACTTCAACACTGAGCTAAATCAGAGGTTCTCAACCTTTTGTAACTAAAGCACCCCCCAGCCTCTTCTATCATGTGCCCCCCCAGCCCCCCCCCCCCACAATATTGGAGGAGACCAGGTATAATGATGATCTATTCTATATAAAATCTATCTATCTATCTATCTATCTATCTATCTATCTATAACATCATCTGTTTTTGATAGATAGATAGACCTTTTTTTGCTTTTGTACTTTTCATAACTTTTGTGATTAAAAAAAAAACTTATGACTTTTATAAAACTATATAACGGACAGGTATGGAACATCATTGGTGAAAAATGTGTCTGAACACTATAACTACTTTGAACAAGAGAACTGATATGTAATAACGTGGACTATTTTACATGTAAAACCTGTTGCATTACATTCATCTTGCATTCTAAAAACATTCGCAAACGAATGATGTACATTAGGACAAAGGGCGCGTCTCATCATGACGTTGACCATGACGTTGTTAAATCTCTGGCTCTCACTGAACAGAGCAGACTCAGAGAGAGGTGTGAGTGCAGCGGGAAAGCAAGACCTCACAGTTGCAGGACAGTACTGGTGATATTTGAAAAGTTGCTAAGGTTTGTACAAAAAGTAGCTAGACTTGTCGCTAGGCACTTTTTTTTTCTTCGCAAAAAAAAAAGTCTGAAAAGTCTCTAAGTTGGCAACACTGGTCTGCACTGACAGCTAGATAAAAGGCAGACTAAGCTCCACCTCTCCCCAGCAAAAAGAAAATGCAGAGGGAGAGAGAATGCGGGGTTTTTCATTTATGCACATTCTATTTGAAAAGCAATAAAATACACAGAGTACCAAATGATGCCCTGTCTGTGTTTTTTCTTGAAAACAATTTTGCGCCCCCTTCAGATCTCTCCGCACCTCCGGGTTGAGAACCACTAAGCTAAATATATTAATGCAATCACCATGCATTCCACAGATATCACACGCTTCCTGAGACTCAACAGATAACAGATAATAAAGTTTGCTCTTTTTGGATACACGTGCAATAACAAAGGTAGAACCAACAGGGTTTACTCAACATAACATACTTTTGTGTTCAAAAGAAGTACTGCAACTTCTGTATAATTGTAAATATGAAGGAGATAAACTGGATTCTGAAGACCCTTTCTTTTCATATGTTTAGGTCATCAGATGTAATCCATGCCATGCAACTGCAGAACTTGCGTGGACCTGCGTAGCCATCACCAGCTGGAACACAGATTTTTTTTAAAGGTTTGCTTTCCAAAGACATTTTTTTGGCTCATCTTTGGCTCATGCTTGCATCATGGGCAATTTTTGACAAGTTAGATTCACTGAGAATGTTAGCCACCCTGCCACCCCAATGTGTGGCAGACATTATAATGCTTGATGATCAGATTCAGTCAGGCTGCTACTGTATGTGAGGTACTGGCTCCTGATGAGAATGTTAGGATTGATAATGGCTGCAGTGAAACTGCTATGCTTGCTAGACCCCAAATGCCACAAAGAGAGGCATGAACTTGTCTCGGTGAGTGGGGTATGGGCTGTATTTTGCAAGGCTTTTCTAACAATATGAGTTCACTTGAGAATGGTACCCCATCAAAGAGAGACAGTAACTGATGCTTCCCTTACAGGCTAGGGAGTCATGTGGTGCTACGGGGATGTAGGGGGTGGGTGTCCCCCTATCTAAAAACAGGACACATCATTCAGATAGAGATTAATAGTGATTCATCTGCACATCTAGTTTTTCTTCACTGGTTCTAAAGCCTTGTCATGTGTTTGCTTAGAACAACCTGATGGTCATCTACACCAACCATTAGGACAGCACAAGGCCAGGTTTTTTTTTTCTTTTTGCTTTGCAATGGGATGCACTGGCCCAAAATTGACCTCACCATCTACTGTAATTCTTTTCTCCCTGTCATTGATTGATTTTTCCCCACACATTGTGCAGAATTCTACAACTAAGCCACAGAGTCCTGCTTGTGGCCTATGAGATGACCAGCACAATCTTGATACTGCTACTATCAACTTATGTTGATTGTGAGAACATCCTGGACACCAGGAATTTTGCTCATCTGTTTGAATAACTAACTGAACAATGCTACTCAGCATTCAAGGAATCACTCCTGACTGCAAGAACCCTTAGTACATGGCTCTTGCATTCTCTTAGGTGGAAGCTGAATGCTCTGCAGCTCAAAGAATGGATCCAGTGCATTGCCTGATTCCAAAAATTCGAGCTTTTCTCCAGGGACAGCCAGACAGAGGCAAGTCCCCATATATTCAATTCAATTCAATTATAGGCTATAGATGTTTGTACCTGGCATTTTCCCACACAGCAGCCTGGAGGACAGCATCTTTCTGGGGTCTTATTGGAGTATTGGAATCGGAAGGCCAATTCTTTTGGTTTTGCTATACGCTGAAGCAAGATCTCAAAAGATGAATATGAGAGACCAGCATTTCCTGATATTTATATCTAGATGTGTTAAACAACTTAGAACAGAGCACATTTGGTAGAAGACCACCCAATATTTAGGTGAGCAAAAGTGTTGGAACAGATAGTGTTAAAGTAAATGAAAATAAACAACACTTAATATTTGGTTCCATATGCCTTGCTTACAATAACTGCATCTAGCTGGTGACCCACTGACATCACCAAACTGTTGCATTCTTTTTCTGTGATGCTTTTCCAGGCTTGTACTGCAGCTTCTTTTAGTTGTTGTTTGTGGGGATTTCTCCCTTCAGTCTCAACTTTAGGAGGTGAAACGCATGCTCAAACAAAAGGTGCCGTGTTCTAAGATTTTAAACACATCTAGATGTAAATCAGGAAATGAAAATCAGGAGATGAAAGCTGAAATGCTAACTGGTTAATTAGATCAGGAGTGCATTAATGTAACGGATCGGGACTGGAGGCGGATGCAGGTGCAGATCAAAGTCTTTATTAGACATGTAACTCACAATCAAAGAAAACGCAGTCTTCACCGGAAAACGAGAAACTGGAATCGTGGCATGGAAACAAACGACATCAACTATACAAACGATAATACTGAGCGAAGTACTCACTAACCGAGGGGTTTAAATAGTAAACATAATCACAACCAAAACATGGACACCTGGGGCAAATTAAAGACACTTAAACTAAATGCTCAAGCAGGAAGCGAGCGAACCAAAACAAAGTCAAATGACTAGTCCGGAGCCGAGTCACTGTGCCATCTGCTGGCCATGGCGTAACAGAACCCCCCTCCAAAGGGTGCTCCTCGCACCAAGAACCCCCCTCCAACGGGGGTCCCGGGTCCCTGTCCGAGCTGTCTCTCGCTCCCACGGAACGCGAGGCAGCCTCCGTCTGGCAGCAGATGGGCGGAGCAGCACCCCCACCGGGGTTGAAAGTCGGGGCACCGCCCCAGGCGGCGCTGGACCGCTGGACACCGCCCCCGACGGCACTGGAATGCAGGGCGCCGCCCCTGACGGCTCTGGAACGCAGGGCGTTCCAGCGGGACAGGAGGGCTGGGCAGCATCCCCAGAGGGACAGGAGGGCTGGGCGGCGGGACGGCCTCCTCGGCCAGACAGGACAGCGGGACGGCCTCCTCGGCCGGTCAGGGCAGCGGGACGGCCTCCTCGGCCGGGCTGGACAGCAGGACAGCTTCCTCGGCTGTGCAGGGCAGCAGGACGACCTCCTCAGCTGGGCTGGACAGCAGGACAGCTTCCTTGGCTGTGCAGGGCAGCAGGGCGGCCTCCTTGGCCGGGCTGGACAGCAGGACAGCTTCCTAGGCTGTCAGGAGCTCCACCGCAGAGACCGCCCCGTAGGCCTCAAGCTGCAGCTCTGAGGTCGCCATGTTGACCTCAGGCGGGAGCTCCACAGCAGAGACCTCCCTGTAGGCCCCAAGCTGCAGCTCTGAGGTCGCCATATTGACCTCAGGCGGGAGCTCCACAGCAGAGACCTCCCCGTAGGCCTCAAGCTGCAGCTCTGAGGTCGCCATGTTGACCTCAGGCGGGAGCTCCACAGCAGAGACCTCCCTATAGGCCTCAAGCTGCAGCTCTGAGGTCGCCATGTTGACCTCAAGCAGGAGCTCCACAGCTGAGGCCTCCCCGTAGGCCTCAGGCTGGAGCTCTGCTGTCTTTGTTGCCCCCCCCAAAAAAATTTCTGGGCCAGCCTTCACCTTTGGACTGCACGGCGTGGTGCAATTCCCCTGCAATGGGAAGCCCCAGATGCTCAGGTCACTTTGCTGGCTGCATGGCGCTGTACAGTTCCCCTGCAGTGGGAAGCCCCAGATGTTCTGGCCGCTTTGCTGGCTGCGTTGCACGGCGTGGTTCTCCGGTGGTGGGGACGGGGTCAAGGGCGCGGGGGGCGATGTGGCGCGTAGCTCAGCTTGCAGCTGTCTCTGTTCTGCTACCATGCGCTTGAGCCGAGCAAGTTCCTCGCTGAGCTGTTGGTTGAGCTCCCGAAATGACGCGGATGGTGGTGTGGCGCATGGACGGCTCGCTGCAGTAGCTTTTGTTGCGCGATCTGGTGAGTAATCCACGCCAGTGCTTCGTCCATTAGTCTGTTCCTCTCCCAGAACACTCGGTTCAACTCCGCGCTCATTTTGTTGATCTGCTGCTTCCGTTTGGTGGGCTCAGTATTCTGTAACGGAACGGGACTGGAGGCGGATGCAGGTGCAGATCAAAGTCTTTATTAGACACGTAACTCACAATCAAAGAAAACGCGGTCTTCAACGGAAAACAAGAAACTGGAATCGTGGCATGGAAACAAACGACATCAACTATACAAACGATAATACTGAGCGAAGTACTCACTAACCGAGGGGTTTAAATAGTAAACATAATCACAACCAAAACATGGACACCTGGGGCAAATTAAAGACACTTAAATTAAATGCTCAAGCAGGAAGCGAGCGAACCAAAACAAAGTCACATGACTCGTCCGGAGCCGAGCCACTGTGCCATCTGCTGGCCGTGGCGTAACAATTAGACCATTAGCCAATTTTAACATATGTTTTCGAATGACTACTCTGTCTATATAAAATCAATTTCTTTGCATCATGTCAGCTTTCCTTGTTGCTAAAGTTCCAAATTCCTCAAATTTCTCACTCAAAAAATGACATTTTCTTATAGAACCATAATTTAGCCTCTGAAATGCCCTGCAACCTTTATCGAATGCTTTACAAAATTTTCAAAAGCAAACAGGCATAATCACAATGTGCATAAATTATGCACTATTTCACTGAAGAATAGCCTTAACAATCGCATGGCAAGCATGGCTATTAAGAAAAACCCTTCTCCATTGTCAGCTCTAATAGACTTTCAACACTAGAAACTCTTCACTCAGTATTCAAAGCTTCATGAACAATAAAGGGTCTGATTCAAAGTCATCATTTCAATTATCAATCCCTTCATGAATCAGTGTTATTGTTGGTATAATCATCAACAATTTTCAAGACATTGGGCACACACAACTTAAGTATAAAAAGCGCAGAACCCTTTAAAGTTCAAAGCCCTCCTACACCATCTGCCAAACTACTTAAGGGCTTTATGGAATTGGATTTAATCAGTAATTGTCACCAGACAATTAGAGTAATTGAAAAATACTAATAAATGTTTCATGCCAGAAAAGTTCTATAACCATATGCAAATGGTTAACGATTTAATTCAGTTTACAAGAGCTATAGTTTTGGCTGGTGGACCATATTTAGGGCCCGAGCATTGATGGTGTGAGGCCCTATTGGATCTGCTCCGTTTCTTCTTCTTCTTCTTTTCTCAAATGAATCGCATTTTAGAGGGCCTAAATATACCCAAATACTCACAAAACTTTGCACACGTTTCAGAACGGGTGAAAATGTACATCTGATAGGGGTTCCGGAATTAAGCGTGGCAATATAGCAGCACCTACAAAATTTCAACGACGTGCGCCTCACACTACATTTCAACTACATGTATGAATTTTGGTACACATGTGTAACATGCCAATTCTTAGTAAAAAGTCTCTTGAACCCGTGCCCTAAACTCAACAGGATGTCAGCCATTTAGATTTTTTTCTTCAGTTTTTGTTTGTTTTTGCCATTTCCAGGCCTCGTACTTTAAGAAACTCCTCCTAGAGATTACCTAGAGTGACATCGTATTTGGTCAGTCTAATCTAAACGCCTTAGCAATGTTCAATTGTGAAGCTTTTGAGTTTGCGCTTCACGGCACGGGCTTGGCGGTCTAACAAATTTCGATGTTTTGTCATGAAAGAGGAAGTTGTTATAACTCATATAGACAATGTCTGAGCCGCCCCAAACTTCACGTTTGATAACAGTCCTTGCCTGAAGACATCTACATGCCTATATTCAGTTATAGTCATAGCGCCATCTACTGGCAACAGGAAGTGACATGTTTTACACTGCGATGAACTCCTATCAATATATTAAAATATGCCAGTAAGTGGTAACGATGCTATCAACATGCTAGAAACCTGTGAAACATGCTAGCAACACTTAGCTAAGTGCTAAAGCACGCTATTTATTGCTATTAAACAGCAAGTTGTTACAACTCAAGCATACAATGCCTAATATTCCCAAAACTTTACATATTTGATACGAATCCAGGCATGAGGACATCTACATACCAATATTCAGTTATAGTCATAGGCAATTTTTTAGGCATTTGTCATGTGTGAAAACTCACAAACTTCACACACATCAGTCCTGTGTAAAATGAAAAAGTTATGTAGTGTTTAAGCTTGGGTGTAGTTGAAGAGCTCTACAGCACCACCAAATGCAGTCAATGTTTGGGATGAAGTTGCTCAGAGGTGCACAAGATTTGGCATGGTTATTGATCTCATCATGTAAGACGAAGTTCACTTGGTTTTTATCTCACTCCACCTAACAGGAAGTCAGCCATGTTGGATGGAATGTAGGATTTTGAAATTTTTCCATGGTGTTTTGAGGGGCTTATGATGGCTGAAAACTTGAACATGAGAAAAACCAACCAAAAACATGAGAGTTTACACATACATTTGTCTTAGGATATGTTTTTGATTTGGGGGAATGGTTAGGTTTTCACCTGTGACTTGACATGTAGGACTTGACTTCCAGACAGGAGTAGACACTGAGATACTGAGGAATGGCTTTACATTGAATGATCTGCCTCCAAAGTGGCAGTGTTGCTTTGGGGACCAGTAGACCAATTGTAAAACCAGTGGTTACATGTACGCAGGAGTCGTTTGTGGAGTTCTAGAAGTGTATCTGTGAACCTTTTCAAATTTCATGCCGTGTAAGGTTGCAGAGAGCCATTTTCTCAGCTCTGTACATGTCCCCACATGCCTTGCTTTTGATCTTAGATTGCATATTTGCTCCCCATCGCATCCTATTTATTAAAGCAAATGAGGGGGGAAAAAAACTAACTACAGCAGCCAAGTTTGTTTTTTCAGCTTATAATAATTTTGTCCATGCATTATTATTCTATAATGTAAGAATTGCCCCTGCAACTGACCATGTAATTGGAATGTGTGCACAGTAGCGTCAGTACGAGAATTGGCAAACAGCTCTGCCATGCTTGGCCATATCGTCTGTTGAACAGCAGCCAATTCTCCTCTGTTATTCTGCATGCATGCTCCATGCTTATAGAGAGGGGTGTGTGGGAAAAGACGAGGAAGCCAGGGAGATGTGGAAGGGTGAGAGAAAAGCAAATTCTCTCTGTTGTGAACTGCACAATTCACTGGCAAAGCAGAGCACCCACTGTCACCATAGCAACAAGAAAAGCCAAGGAATGGCTTACGATGACAATCCGGATGCTTGAATAAGGCCAAGAGGATTGAATAGAACAGAATGCATTACTGTGACTGACAGACTTTGAAACTTCAACAAGGGAGGCTGATGGAGTCAATGGACCCTGGATATATTGAATTGTGGATCTGTTCACACAATTTATATAAATCTCATGTGCTCTGTAATAATGTAGATTCAAATCTAGTACACTGCTAAATTGTGGAGTGTACAAGGACTACACAAGTAATGTCCATGTAGGCAGTAACCTCGACCTTTTCTGTACAGCCCAATAACGTTCTTGAAGATTGAAAACCAGACTCAGAAAACTTTTCATTAAAAAAAAATAAATAAATTGCCCCTCTCCAAATAGCAAAGCTGTTTCTGTAGCCATGGATAGATACACTATATGGCCAAAGGTATTTGGACACATGACCATCACACCCATATATGGGTCTTCACCAGCCAAGGTTGGTGTGGAAGAAATTGAGTGACCTGCACAGTCCTGATCTCAATCCCGCTGAATACCTTTGGGACAAATTGGAATGCTGACTGCACACTAGGCCTCCTCACCTGTCATTAGTGCCTGAGAGCTCACTAATGCTCTTGTGGCTGAATGGACACACACCTCCACAGCCATGCTCCAAAAACTAGTGGAAAAACTAGTGGAAAGTGAAGAGGAGGTTATTATAACCGCAAAGAGGGACTAAATCTATAATGGGATGTTCAAGTTAGTGCTTGTGTAAGCACCTCTAGTGCTGGGGAGGAGATACTACAGACCCTCTCTCTCATTCACTCTGCTATAGATCCTGCTTTGAGTCATTAAAGTATCCATTAATATGAATTTCCCTAAAATAACAATGGCCAATCAGTGGATGAAAATCTGTTCTGCAGGATTTCTTATGAGGATTTAGCAGGACTTCAACAGTAGCATTCAACAAAATTTTGAAAACGTTAAGAGAATCAATAGTTCTGCTGAGCTTGCAGTCATACATTGAATGCAATCCAACTCTCCTTTGTCCTCTCGTGTCAATGCTTCATACCTACGGTTCTTTTCAGAGGGCAAAGTTTGTCCAAAAAGAGGATATTAAAACTGAACTTAACTTCCTTCCTCTTGTGCAGCATCCGTAATAAATTTGCCAATTTGTAATATACTCAGTATTTCACCCTGGAATGTATGTCTTTGTGAAATATAAAGCAGACAAAAGCATTGTGGAACACAATTTAAGGACGATATCACCTATCTAAATATGGCATTATCATATGAATAATCATACCAATGAATAGTATGACTCATATGCCAATTTAAAAGGAACACCTGTACTCGTACACATTCATGAAATTATACAATTAGCCAATCATGTGGCAGGAGTGCAATGCATAAAATCATGCAGAAACAGGTCAAGAGCTTCAGGTAATGTTTACTACACAGAGAGTTAGGGGGGGGGGGGAAACTGATCTGAAAACTTTGACTGTGGTATGGATGTATGGTTTACACAGAATGGTGCAAAAAACAACAACAAAAAAACACATCCAGTTAGCAGTAGTTCTGTTGGAGGAAATGCCTTAATGAGAGAGGTCAGACAAAACGCCAGACTGATTTGGGCTGAGTGGCAGGTTATGGTAACTCAAATAACAACTCTTTACAACCATGGTGTGTAGAACAGCATTTCAGAATGCACAGGCCATCGAACCTTCAGGAACATCAGAACCTTGAAGGACTGAACTTTGAAAACTACAACAGGTGCCAAATAGCCACATCGGGTTCCAGTTCTGTCAGACAAGAACAGCCAAGAATCTGAGGCTACAGTAGGCATAGACTTAATGAAACTAGACAGTTGAGATGGGAAAGTTTATATGCATTGCACTGCTGCCACATCATTGGCTGATGAGACAGCTGCATGAATGGGCAGAGCTACAGGTGTTCCTATTAAAGTGATCTAATTACAATTTAAAAGTATATGTCCAAAATAACAAATAATTTGTCTCTTTTTTCAATATTTAACACATACACATTCCCATATTATAACACTATTTTTAATGTCACAATTATGTAGTTTTTGGAATAATTTCTATTTTATAATAACCTGCTTAATGAACCTGGGTGATATAGTATGTTCAGAATATCTGGTGACAAACAATTGGGTAATGTGTGATTATTTACACTTATACCATGGTCTGTCCGAATACTTGTTTGTGATTGGCCGGAAGGTGTGCGTTAAAACCGTATATACCACAGGTATCTCCGGTCAATTTAAGCACCGTTCTAAATTAATGCGCTGCCTATAAACAACCTGTAAACATAGTAACATACAGTTAAACTCACAGCTTCATTATTAGTAGATATGCGTAACAGACGTAGGTAATTCATACACCTCTCTCTCTCTCTCTCTCTCTCTCTCTCCCAGTCTCTAATAAATATTTACTATAATATATTCAAATAAATGTAATCTTATTGCACTACTTTATCTCTGTGTATGATTTAGAGCAGGTGAAATTCTACCTCCAAAGACACACATATAAAATAACTAATGAAAATTAACTGCTATTCACATTTTGCGATGCAAACATCAATGACAGCTTTAATTTGTCAAACCTGTTTTCTTTGCCTCCATCTTGTTCATTAAAATCATGTAATCCACTCCTAGCTGTGGATTATCCCTTACATACGTGTGGTTGATGGTAGCCTATTGATGTGCACGCTCTTTTTCAGAAGGCACCCAGATGTCATTGAGAGATGCAGTCCTGCAGAGCAATTATGAACTTAACTAAAAAAGCAGAACTGGTTGTGTGTTTGATTTTGTGTGTTCTATTTGGATTAATGATAAGGAGCAGCACTGAAAAGCACTGACATAAAAGGGAAAATTATTATAATAATTCCACATGATTTTCAGGTATATTCACAGGGTTTGACAGAGATCATGTTCTGGGGCCTTCAATCATGCATAGCCAAGGTATAAAGGTGTCTTCATAAAGTTCCATGGAGAAGCAGTGTGGAAAAGTTATGACTCTGACTATTTAAAACAAACATCCTTGATATATTAGGTTTCTGTTTGATGTTTATTTCAGTCATGCCTAATTGTTTCTTATTTATTTTCTTTATATGTATATTATCTTTCTAACAATTTTTTTTTCAATGTTTGTAGAATTGTTGTTTCTACACTAGTGTACATTGTATTGCAACTGACAGCAAATTACACCCATGAAATGTGATCTGATTTATCATTCTTCATTCATCACCCAGTTTCCTTTGGGCTTAAAGGCAAGTGTTTGTTTTAATGATGCGAACGGCATGCAGGTAATTTCAACACTCCAAATTGGTTTGGGTTTTATCACAGCTCTGAAAGCTAATACTTTTCCCTAAGCATCTATTGACCTATTGATCTTCCGAATTTAAGTCACCAAGTGCTTAGGGCAAGAGGGACATAGAGTAGAGGAGAAGTGTGGGAGGGTTGCTGGAACCAAATGGGGTTGTAGAACAAGAGAGTAGGAAGAGAATAATGGTAGGTTTCCTAATTCAGTTTTTCATGAGCTGTGGCATTCAACAAAGCATGGAAGTGTTGAATGAATTACAAAGACTGCTATAGAGTATGCAACAAGGGACAGGTGGCTATCTGATTTTGGATGGTGGGTTATAATGGAGACAAATGCTGACATAAATAGGGTTTGACGTTCCTAAGTGATTGCTTTGAACAACGGTTAATCCAAAACCTACACAATGACTAAATGGCCCTAATGTATTGAGCGGTAGCAGTAGCTCAGTGTGCAACGTCTCGGGTAGCAATCAAATCTCAGGAAAGAAATTTAAATTTTAATCCTCATATAAGATATATACAGTCAGGTCCATAAATATTTGGACACCGAAAGAGTTATTTTTATTTCAACCATCCATCAGAGTATACTGGATTTAAAATGAATAAATAATGAATATGAACTCAATGTGCTGGTTTTCAGCCTTATTCGAAGGTGTAAACATGTAAATCTGGTTAACAGTTTAGGAATTATTGCACTTTGTATATATGGAGTATAAACCCCCCCATGGTTGCAAATCCTTGGAAGTCAATGACTGCCTGAAGTCTGTATCCTATAGAATGTTGATGACCTGCCAGGCCTTTACTGCAGCTGTCTTCAGTTCCTGCTTGCTCTTGGGGCATTTTGCCTTCAACAAGAGAAATGCATGCTCAATTGGATTCAGATCAGGTGACTAACCTGATCATCGAAGACCATTCCATCTCTTTGCCTTAAAAATTCTTGAGTTGTTTTTTAAAGTATGCTTCAGGTCATTGTCCATCTGTACTGTGAAGCAGTACAGTATAACCCTATACACGGCATTCATTCATCTTGTTGCTTTTTTCAGCAGTCACATCGTCAATAAATACAAGGGAATCAGTTCTATTGGGAGTCATACACACCCATGTCATAAGATGGAGTGGTGTGCTTCAGATCATGAGCAGTTTCCTCCCTTCTCTTCACATAATTCTGGTACAAGTTGATTTTTGTCTCATCTGTCCAGTGGATGTAGTTCCAGGACTGTACAGGCTTTTTGTTAAGATGTTTTGGCATCACCAATCTGGCCTTCCGGTTTTCAGGCTTACCAGTGGTTTACATCTTGTGGTAAAACCCGTGTATTTACCCTCGTGAAGTCTTCTCTTGATTATTGACTCTGACACAGATCTACCTAGATCCTGGAGGGTGTCATTTATCTGTCCAACTGTTGTGAAGGGGATTTTCTTTTCATCAGAAAACAATTCTATCAGTCACTAAGTTGTTGTTTTTTTTGGTGTTCCTGAACTCACCAGTGGATTCTTTCTTTTTAAGACTGTACTACATAGTTAATTTGGCCACACCTAATGTTTTTGTTATTGCTCTAATGGGTTTTGTTTTTATTTTTCAGTCTAATAATGGCTTCCTTCACTGGCAGTGACAGCTCTTTGGACTTCATATTTAGAGTTAACAGAAACAGATTCCTAATGTGAACATCTCAAAAAAAAAAAACAAAAAAAAAAAGAAAGAAAGAAAAAAAAGAAAAGAAAAAAAAAGAAAAAAGAAAAAACTCTGCTTACTAAGTGAAATAATGAGGGAATAAAACACATCAGGCCATGGAGCTGCACAGCTGAGCAGACAGTTGTTGAACTGCTTTTGGTCAAATACCCTCAAATTAAAGCAGAAAGCTTTCTACTGATAAAATGGCAATAACTTTGTCAATGTCTAAATATTTATGGACCTGACTGTGTATATATGCACACATGTACAGTATGTACTGTATATGTATACTATAGATAGATAGATAAACAAATTGAGTAAATATATCAATATGTTAGTCTTTCCTATGGTATATAGGCCTTCCTACCCTCTCCAGGATGCTGTGGGACATGGTGGCATTGGCGTCGACGATGATGGTGGCAGTCTTGTCATCTCGAATCTCTTTGAGGAGGGGAGTAGGGTCTTGGCTGTCATCCAGCATGCGAACAGAGAGTGTTTCCTTGGAAATGAGAAACTGTCGCAGTAACACTTCCAGGTTTAATAGGCCTGTTGAACAGGGAAGCACAGTTCAAACACAGTTTTTTAGTAACATATAGGGCAATGTTTATGCATACTGTATAAGCTACTATCCAACATTAGTCATTGTTATGGTTATTGTAGGTATGTTTTGAATATTTAGATTGGAATCTATTTAAATATTTATGTGCTCAATGCTCACTCATTTGAATATGGTAGACCATTTCAGCTTGCATCAGTGTTAGTTATAGGGCTGGTATAAGCAATCTGAATACCTATATTATGATATTAATTAATTGCTCATTTATAGCAAGTGAGAGCATCCTGGAGAAAGTCAGACATATGAGACTCCATGAGGCAAAAGGAAAGTGTTGTACGCAGCTGTTACTGTGATTCTCCAGCATCAGCACTGGATCCATCTCTCAGAACCTGTCATCTCTTTCACTTGTTGAGATTCTGTGCATATTTTTTTTTATAAATCTAGGTTCCCCATATATTGTACCATGAATGACAGCATGTCATTTCATTTTGTGCACACATGTGCAAAACACTGCACTACATATTTTTCATTTCATTTTTGCCCGAGGCAATGCTGAAAGCTGTGTCCTAAAGTTGGACTTATTTTCACATGACCGGCACAATAATGATCTGAATATGGATTACTGGCTGAATTTGTGGAGCTCAGTCTGTGCTATTTGATTTGGAGTGCACTGAATGTGGTGGCTCAATCAGCCCATCACACTGAGACTCTGATAAAAGCAGCACTGCCATTCATCCACAGCAGTCAGTCATTTGTCCAATTTTGACAGCCTGGAGAGTTCCAAAAGGGATTTACTATGGTGATCTGTCAGTACAAAGCATATTAACAAACCAAAAGCTCAACAGCAAATCAGAAAACACAACAGCAAATGCAAAAATACTACAGCAAATGTAGTCAAAACAGAAAGGGTACGTCCTTATTTAAAACAACATGCTCATTGCTGATTGGACACAACGTATGCCTACCACAAAGAAAAATTAAATGAAAATTAACCTTTTCACTAAGTTATCTTGTTAGTCTAGCAAAAGCAATTTAATTTGATGGTACTTATGTTATTATAGTGAGGAGTAATTCTATCTTCTGAATAACCCAGCTTCCATTAGGCAGGTTTTCAGTGACTATGTTTACATGCACTTCAAATTCCATTTAAGGTCTATATTCGGGATGCAGACATATTCCAAATATGATGTTTATATGTATACAGGCATTGGAATATTCCTGTATACATGGTTGTTGTATTTATGCCTGAGTTGCCACTTCTAAATACCTAGCCTACAGCTAAGTATCTGTTAGCACCCACAATTCCTTGCAGACTGAGCATGCGCATATATTTCCTTTCAGTGGATTTTCTGAATAAGGTGTTTACATTCAACATATTTCTGATTAAAATATGCATAGAGTATTCCAGGGGTGGGAATCAGAATTTTGGGACTCAGAATATTGTCTTAATCTGAATCGGGCAATCTGATTGTGGAATTTACATTACTCAATATTTACATACTCAGACTCAATACTAATTAGAATATTGCCAAATTCCAATTAGTATTGGAATACCGATGTGCATGTAAACATAGTCATTGTTCACATACTCATATTAATGCTGGGCAATATAGAATAACCTTATATGATACCCCTTGATAAAAGTAAGCACATATAAAAGCATCAGTACTTTCATTTAGGCTCATATTCCTCTTAGTATAAACATCCTCCAGCTTTTTGTTTTCCACAGTCTCTCATTTTGATGAGCACTGTAGCCAACAAGCAATGACCATGTGATGTTCAAGAAGGATCTAACCTTTCCATCTTGAGTTAATGTTGTTGTGTTTCCAAATTTTGTGTTGTGTTTGTTTCCGTCTTTCCCTCAAGGATTTTGCGATCACAGAAATTAACACAAAATCAAGGAAACGGCGCAATATTCAGAGGAGCTTGCAATTTTTCAATATTACCGCAGATTTACTACAGATTTGGGCCAAGGTGTGACATGTGATGTCATCACAATGCATCATGTGACAGTATCACAACGTGCACTCAGCCAAAGCCTTCTTCAATTCATGTGCGTCGAACATGAGAATGGCTAAAAGGTCTCATTTACCAACAAACATCACTGCGAAAGACAAAATTTCGTGCCCTTGCAATTTCACTAATTCAAGTAGTTTTCCACAAAAAAAGCACAAAAATACTCCACAAATTGCATTGCACTCATTTTGAATCAAGCATTTTTGGCTGCAACAAAGAAAACACAATCTCAAAAAAAACCCCACGAAAACCTGTATGGACTGATCATTGTGTTTTCTGATTTTCTGTTTTGTTTTTATTTAGTTAATGTGATTTGCACTGTAATTTGCCAAACTTCTCCCTCATTTCCTTTACACATGCTCAAACAGACATTCTAACATTGATTCCAGACTTCATGTAAGTAAATTTATTTTGAGATGTCTATTTGAATTTGAAAGGTGGATTATTATGGAGAAAAACACTGCATCAAATAGAATTTGTGTTCCCTAAATGAGTGCTTGGAACAATGTCTAATCTAAAACCTATTCAATCAATAAATAGTCTCAATGTTTGAGAAGCATGTGTAGTAGTGACAGCTCAATAAGCAACTTTCTGAGCTATTAATCAAATCTCAGGACTGCCACAGAGCAAATGTTTGCCTTTTTATTAAGATCATATCCTGTCTGTTTGGTAGATTGCTTTAGATAAAAGCATGTGATGAAAAATACATGCAAAATGTAAAAATATCAAAGGGCAAACTACTTTACACACATTCCCTGCAATCTCCCAATGTAACATGCTCAGTCATGTTTTATTTTGAAAGCAAAGCCAATTAGCATCTATTTAGCACTAAATTTTTATACTAACCCACATATATGTCACGTAATCAGAGTTGAGACAGATGCAAGTGCAGTTAAAGCTTTTACTGAAAAAAAGCAGGCAGACAAATCCAGAATCATAGGGTAATATCAAGGTCACAAAACAGGCACAAGGTCAGGCAATCGGCAAACAGGGAAAACAGGGCTTAGACGAGAATCGAAAATGAGAACAAAAACCATGAAATAAAAACAAGGATCAAAGGCTTAGTATGGCTCGTTCGGCAACACACAGAAACGCAAAATACTTCGTCCAGCACAAAGACACATGGGGGTTTAAATATAAAACGTAATTGAAGGGCATAACATAGAACAGCTGAGACATTAGGAAAGAACCAATTACATAACGGGGTGGAGACAGGACAGAGACCAAAACAAAACACATGTGTCAAAAGTAAACACAGCCAACGAAAACCCAGAAGCACAGTTCATGCGCGCTGAATGCTCCGGAAATCCAGGACAATACAACCTTGCCAGTAGTTTCTTCACTTTTTCCTAGCTCCATAAATAAGTAAATGAATAGATAAAGAAGAAAACAAACAATTCAAGTAAATTTACCATTTAATTCTTTCTTATGTTCTCCATTTTTCACAGTCTTTCAGATTGATGTGCTGCAGCCAACCAGCAATGACCATGTGATGTTCAATAAGGACCCGCCCTTTCCATTTTGAGTTAATGCTGTTGTGATTTTGGCTTAGCTGTGTTTTTTGGTTTTGCTGCTGTGTTTTAAATTTAGTGTTGTGATTAGGGATGGGCGATATGGACTTACAATTATATCACAATATTTTCTGGTATTTATTGCGATAACAATATCAGTGACGGCATAAATATAGTACCGTTCACCACTGTTTTTGGCTACTAGTGATAGCTGTGATCTTGAGAGCTTCAGAAACACAGTGATCTAAAAGTAAAACTGATTTTCTGTAACCGAACCAGTTCCAGATTGTAGATGTAGCTCCTCTTTAAGCGATAAACTCCTCCTCAGCTTCACGTCCGCCTTCCGCCGTACTTGTTTTCGCTCTGCACATGAGCTGTGAACGGGTTGCAGACTTTCACACACAGAAATACCTCATCAACTAGGCTTTATCGTTATTATCGCGGGAAGACTCATTCTTATTGTGGGGAGAATTTCTGCCCGTATATCACAAACGATATCACCCATGACTAATTGTGATTTTGGTTTTATCATTGTGTTTTCTGATTTACTGTCGGTTTTTGTTTGTTAATGTGTTCTGTACTTATGGGCCACCATAATTTTCCAATCTTCTCCCTCATTTACTTTACAGATGACCACAAACAGACACTCCTACATTGATTCCTGACCTCACATAAGTAGAATTCCTGATTTACTGAAGTGGTGTATGGTCAGCACCACATACAATGACCGCCACTGTGCAAGTTTCAGCAATAAAAAAGAAAACCCAATAACCTGCTCGTGGTTATTACAGCTCTTATTATCCTCATATAAACTTCACAGGTGATTAAATTCCCACACAGTAGAGGGTATAATTCGCTTGAATTCCAAAAAAAAAAAACCCAAAAACTTGAAGAATCCTCTGTTGCACGGCTGCTCTTTTTCAGGCAGGTCATCTTCTCATTTGTGTCTGGGCACTAGCATGTTCGCTAGTCTGTAACATTTCCATACCACCTCCTACTGAAAGCATCTGCAGTCAGCTCATTGTGTGCAGGAGAAGGAGAAAGACAACAGTCCATCCTTGTCTTCTCTCTTCCCACACACAAAAAGGAACACTGAAGGAGTTGGGGGCAGGGAGATTTTCTCTTCACTCCCTTAATGACAGCGTATGTCAAAATCCCATTGCGTTCCTCATCACATCAAATTAATGTGTGCTGTAAAATAGAGACAGCGCTTAAGAAATAAACAGAGCAAGACTAAAAAGCGAAGCCACTGTCACTTCTTTCAGCACTGCACCTTTCTGTTAAAGTGGAGAGATGGGCACAACAACTCTCATTTGTCATTATTAAAGAGCTGAATCTTTGATCAAAATAAACGAGGAAATGCAGTGCATTCGTAACATAGGTTAGTATGCCCCATCCTGATTTCTTCTGTTTATGTGTTTATCTCATACTGAACTGTTTCAAAAATTAAAACAAAATCTAAAATAAAACAAAGGCAACCTGAGTAAACACAAAATACAATTTAAAACGATGTTATTCATTGAAGCAAAACAGTTATCCAATACCAAATGGGCCTATGTGAAAAATGTATTTGCCCCCATAGCTACTAATTCCCCAAATCTATGAAACTGCATAATGCATAATGGGGTTCAGCTGGACTAGACGCAACCAAGCCTGATTACTGCAAACCCTGTTCAATCAAATCAACTCTTAAACAGAACTTTTTCAACAGCATGAAGTTGGTTAAAAGGTCTTACCCAGTAACACACTATGCCAAAGTTGAATGAAAATCCAGAAATAATGAGGAAGAAGGTGATTGAAATGCATCAGTATGGGATGGGTTACAAAGATATTTCAAAGGCTCTGGGACACCAAAGGACCACAGTGAGAGCCATTATCTCCAAATGGAGAAACTCAGCACAGTAATGAACTGTCCCAGAAGTGGCTGACCTTCCAAAATTCCTACAAAAGCACAGCAACTACTCATCCAGCAAGTCACAAAATAGCAAAGTACAACATCAAAGGAACTACAGGCCACTCATTCATCAATAAGGTCAATACTGGCCATGACTCCACTATCAGAAAGACACTGGTCAAAAAAATGGCATCCATGGAAGAGTGACGAGGCAAAAACCACTGCTAAGCTATGAGAACATTAAGGCTAGTCTGAATTTTGCCAAAACACAATGTTCTGTAGATTGATGAGTCAAAAGTAGAACTTTCTGAAAGAGTGGGGTCCAGTTACATCTGGCATAAACGAAACACAGAATTCCACAAAAATAACATCATACCTACAGTCAAGCATGGTGGTGGAAGTGTGATGGTGTGGGGATGCTTTGCTGCTTCAGGGCCTGGGCAACTTGCAATAATTGAGGGAAACATGAATTCAGCTCTCTAACAGATAATCCTAAAGGAGAATGTCCAGTCTTCACTCTGTAACTGAAGCGCAACTGGATTATGCAGCAAGCATAATCCAAAGCACAGGATTAAGTCCACCTCTGAATGGCACAAAAAAAGCAAAATTTAAGTTTTGGAGTGGCCTAAATGTCCTGACTTGAACAGTTGAGATGGTGTGGCAGGACCTTAAATGGGCAGTTCATGCGCAAAAACCCTCCAATGTGGATGAACTAAAGCTGTTCTGCAAAGAAGAGTCACTCAAAATTCCACCACAGCACTGTGAAAGACTGATCTCCAGTTATTGGAAGAGTTTGGTTGCAGTTATTGATGCTAAAGGTGTGACAACCAGACAAAGATTAAGGGGGCAATTAGCTTTTCATATGGGTGATAGGTGTTGGATAACTTTTTTGCTTCAATATAATAAATAAACAAATAAATAAATAAATACAAACTGTATTGTGTGTTTACTCAGGTTGCCTTTGTTTTATATTGAATTTGAAGATCTAAAACCATTTTGTGAGATATACACAAAAACAGAAGAATTCAGGATGAAGCAAATACTTTTTCACAGCACTGTATATACAGTATAAAAACAACGGAACCATACTTATCACATCTGAAATTTATCACATTTGAAATGTATGTTTGGGTTGTCTGTCAATCCGTCCCTCCAGGATTTTGCGATTGCAGAAATAAATGCAAAATCAAGGAAACTCTGCAAAAATTACAGCAGATTTTCGATTCATGTACTTCAAACATTATTAAGCTAAAAAGTCTAATTTACCAACAAACATCCTGTGAAAGACCATACAAAATAATTTTGTGCAGTTGCAATTTCGCAAATTCAGGTATTTTTCTGCAAAAAAGCACAAAAATCTCTGCAAGTTGCATCACAAATTTTGAAAAAAGACACGGAAAAACAAAACATTTTTGGCTGCAACAATCACAAAAAAAAAAACCCAGTCCTGTACAGACTGTACCTGTACATAGAACATATCATAACAAAGAGGGCTAAAAAGATAAAAAGAAGATTCATTTGTACTCATTTGTATCTGCTATTCTCTGTGGTTCATGCAGAGATTAAGTATTTCATTTGAAGACTTACAGCTACATTTGGCTGTATTTGGATAGATTTTGAAAGTGATGTGCAACAACAGACATTTTTATTTTATTTTAAAGAATAAACTAAACCAATTATGCCATTATGTCCTTATCCTACACAGGGTCACAGGGAAACCTGGAGCCTATCCTTGGGAACTCTGGGGGACATCCTGGATGGGCACAATCGCACACACATTCATACACTACAGACAATTTGGAAATGCCAATCAGTCTACAATGCATCTCTTTGGACTGGAAGAGGAAACCAGTGTGCCCAGAGGAAACCCCCAAAGCATGGGGAGAACATGCAAACTCCATGTACATAGGGTGGAGGACGGATTTGAACCCCCGACCCTGGAGGTGCGAGGCAAGCATGCAAACCACTGAGCCACCATGCCCCCCCCCCCCCCACTTATGTTAATATATTTAATTATAAAAGTTTAGATCCTTTAGATCCACACATGAATTTGATTACCAACTGACCGATGGTGGCCAGAGATGAGCAAAAAGTTACTGAAATTGAAGTTGAAATTGAAACTGAAAACCACAGTGATTGTATGTTGCTAAGCAATGTCACAGCAGCCATCCACAGGGGAAACTGCAGAAGAGAGTCATGTTCTCTATTTATCTTTTCATGTTGCTCAGTCATTCTTTAATGTATAAAAAAAACAAAACAAATCTGTATCCATGTGGATACAGAGATGGTGTGTGATAAATAAAGCTTTACATTATAGTGCATTCTTAAGTCATAGTATTTTCAAATTGAATTAACAGACTAAAAACAGTGCTAGGTCTCTTGGTCCCAAATAACACACTGTCAGCAAGAAAAGATTATACATTAAAACAGACAGCAGATCAGCTGTTTTCTTTTTAAACTAATAAATATGCCTATGATATTGTATTGTATACTGTCGGTCTGTATGGTGTGATATTGTTAGTAATATGTAATTTGTTAAAACAATATGTAATATCTGCTCCTGACTAATATTTGTATAATATACAAGTATGTGTTATATATAATGTGTGTAGCAGTGGGGCTAATAGACATTATATTAAGCAATTAGAACTCAACACCGATGGTATTGACAGGGATACCTCAGATGTCTAGTCCTTCTTGTTACTAATTTGTTTGACTAAAATACCAAAGAGAAAAGATAAAGTTCAAACAGCGAGGAAGCTATTGAAGAAAAACTATTTCAGGCATTTGACCTTGCTGTGACAGTCACCGTGACCCTGTTTGGATCGATTCCAAAATCAGTTCATCTACTGGTTACAATGATAATTCCTTATAAATCCAACAAAAAGATGGACGGACAACCCGAAAACATAATACCTGGTGGCAGAGGCAACAACAAGAAAATCTAGCACAACAGTTCAGTTCTCTGAAATGTGTGAGATAGGATCCTTTTCCATCACTGTGGAATGAAAAAAGCTGACACCCCAAATGCTATTGTATCATTTGAACTATTTCCAAATCCATTAAAAATAAACAAATTTATTTTCCATGTAGTCAGTAGTATGATTATTGTTAGGATACAAACCTCATTCTCAGTCGAATTCACACCCAGTTTCACTTTCTCTCTCATCATCACCCGTTGAAGCTTATGTTCGTTCAAAAGATTATATCAAAATCATCAAACGATCCAATACGTCGACATACTCATACATATATTAAAATTATAGCAGTGTGAAATTGTCTGGAGGAAACTGCATTTTTTAAGAGAAATTCATTCAACACGTTCGACAATCGATGTGTTTGCTTGTAATTGAAACAGACATAATTAGTAGCCTATGTGGTGAACCTGAGTAATCATTCCCATTGATAAAAGCACACACAGAATTTGGCAGCTATCATGGTTTGGAAACAAACAATTAAATAAAGTTCATATACTGTGTTAATTGCAAATCTACATTGCACAATTTGGCATGAATATTTTGTAGCATTTATAGCAGGAAATACCTAAATGTGGAAGTCACCAATGCAAAGATACCAACAGAATGTAGTAATGATGACTTTTACCATCACAAAAAGACATTAACAAAGACATTAACCTACACAATTTCTTAGACACCTACTACCAGAAGTAATTAAATTACTTTGGCACTGGCTATGTTCCTAAACATTTAAACTACCAGTTGTCAAACCACTGATAAAAAAAAAAAACCCTGACATTAACCCTTTACATTTAGCTGATGAGTTCCTACCTCCATAGTAATCATATACATTAAGTAATTCACTACACTACTAAAACAACGTTGGCTAAAGTAGTAAATGACCTACTATGGAACTGTGATTAGGGTTGTGTCTCATTGCTTTTATTAAATGATATCAGTGCAGCTTTTGATACCAGAGATACTGTATATTATTCTAAGTAGACTAGAAAATTTTGTTGGAGTTAATGGTGACATATCAGTGCATGCAACATCACAGTTTGGTATTCCACAAGGCTCCATTCTAGGACCACTTTTTCCCCCTCTAAAAATGCTACCTATGGATACAATTATTCTTAAACAAAATATCAGCTTCTATTAGTATGCAGATGACACAAAGCTGTATATTTCAGCAAAGCCAGATGACAGATGCCGGTTTAATAAAGGTGAGGAATGTGTAATGGACATTAGACACTGGATGCTGAGCAACTTCCTTCTACTTAATTCTGACAAGACAAGAATGCTTCTACTAGGTGTTCCAGGTTACCTACCTGATTAAATTAGTAAATCTTGATGGCCTTTCAGTTACATGTGCAGCAGTAAAAGATGTTGGTCTCTTGTTTGAAGCTCATGTAAATAATATACCTAGGATAGGTAGGAAAACATTGCTAAACTAAAAAAATAATAATGTCATAACATGATGCAGCAAAACTAGCTCATGTTTTTATTAACTCTGTCTCTTGTAACCAGCTGGATATTCCTGGAGGTGCATAGACAAAATCCAGTTAGTCCAGAATTCAACCAGCCATTAACCTTATTTCATCCACATTATACTGGCTCCCAATTATTTTTTTATGTATTATAAAACACTACTAATGACAAAGTGTTGAGTTGTCTCATCCCACAGCACCTGCGTGAACTTTTGGTCCCCCACCCCTGCTGTGATCACGTTGAAAAGATTCAGGTTATTTATCAGTAGCTGCTGGACAGGTCCCCATTATTCAATAGTAATTACAGATAATGTCTGGCATTTCAAAGCAACAAGCTGTCAACAAGCAGGAGTATACATTCTGAATTAATTTTCAGGTTAATTCAATGTGACTCCAGCCCCAGGAAATTCTTATTTTCCTGGAAACTTCTTTTTCTTTCCCTTTGAGCCCCCAGTTTACTCATGATTCACGGAAGCATCCCAAGCTTTGCCACTCTATGGCAACACTGTAAGCCATATTTCTTCTACAGCTCTTCTGAAGTTGTTCTTCAAAGGAAGCTACCAGAAGGAAGAAAGAAGCTAACCCTTTATTTACATTTCCCAGACTATTTGGAAATATTTGAACTTTCATGTTCATCACTGTCATGCCTAGTCTAACTCAGTCTAGAATAAAGTATGAGTGAGTGTACTGTCACAGCTACTGTGCAGTGTTGGTAGAGTTCGCTGGACCAGATGCACCTTTTTCCTGCAGTGACAGTGGTGGAGGTTATCAGGACAAATAGCTGCGTTCCAGCACTGCCACCACAGGGCAGAAAGGAGAAATATTCATGAGAGGGCATGCTCTATTAGGCTGTCACCAGACAGTGTGATTAATGGGCCCTGTGCACCTAGTGAGAGAGTGCGAGAGATCGAGAGGGAGGGGGAAGAGTGAAAAAGTCCCGAACATACAGAGGGAGCCATTATCTACCATCAACACTGAAGTGTTGAAGGGCTAAAGGTACGTTTCGATCACTGCATCCTATGTCATTTGCTGGCAGCTTCCACACCCACTCTCCTATTCTGCTGAAAGTCTATAATACCCTTCTTCAACCGGAATGACTACCACTTAGCATGAGCCAGAAAGCTAGAAGAAGATTATTTGCATATCTACTGGATAGTACTTTCCCACGTCATACTGTACTGTAATGCATGTAATGTTTCAGTTGACATAAAATGCATTATATGGCCAAAAGTATGTAGATATCTAACCATCACAATCAGATGTGCTTGTGGAACATCCCATTCCAGAGTTTATCCACCCTTTGCAGTTATAATAACCTCCATTAATGTGGGCTGGTTTTCCACTTGAATTTAGAGAATGTTGGTTAGGATTTGCCTATTCAGCCACAAGAGCATTAGTGAGGGTTAGGGTTAGCATTTTATGAAAGCAGTTAGTCATGACCGCTTAATATGGTTACCATTTTCAAAGTGAAAACACTGCAGCAATTAAACTGAAATAGCAAGTATGATCCATAATGAAGGCAGCTGCCTTACTGGCATGTATCCTTCAGAAGAGGCTACCAAGAAACAGTGGCAGACATCATGTTCATGCTCACCCTTCAGATTCATCCTATAGCATGCTGCTTGTGTGACATTTTGTCTGTTCACTAAGGTACCTCAGGATGGATCATGAACTTGCAGCAGCTGTATTTTTGGGGAATTGACTGTGGGTGAAGAAGAGTTTTTTCCCTCCACTTCAAGGAAGAAACAAAGCTGTTATTTATATATGCTTGCACAAACAAACAAACACAGGTGAACTTTACAATTACTTTACTACCTGTGATGCTAGTTTTCTTACATTTACCAACGGTCTGTGGTGAGCAGAAAAACTGCCTTCTATTAGAAGTTTTGCACTTGTTTAACTGTCATTTTCAATTAAATGTCCCTGATTTTTTTCACAAGTTTAAAGCCAAGTGCTTGTTTTTAAAGGTGGTAGTCTATTTAAAAACCCTCTCTCAGGCACTTATAGGCTACTCAAGAAAAAAATGGAAACTCCAGAGGTATGAACTAGATGCAGATGATTTGAATAACATGAATGGGGAGAATAAAAAAATCAACTTAAGCAGCTGCTTAGCCAAACTCTGAATACAAATGACTTTCCCCATGTAAATATTGATTTAAATTTTAACTTTTTGTCTTACGACACCTACTCTGAATACAGCCCACAATGAATAAATAAAATGAAAATAAAGACTCTGAGCTGACAGGGACAGGAGGTGACTAAATTTTAATAAACCACACAGATTGCCTGTGTGCTCATTAGGATTGGGTACCACTTCTATTCATGTGCACCATACCATTTTGTTTGTGTCAGCTCTCATATCTTTGACAAATAAAGATGTTTATCAGTCCATTTATATACTTGTTTCTCTGTGAACAGAGGAATTGCTGTCACTATCGGTTCCTGTGGTTTGATAGTAAATGAGTGGGACAGCATACATAATGGAAGACTGAAGGACACCGAGAGTGAGAGCAGAGAAATGCTAAACTGATCACAAGCGAACAATGGACAAGACACACAGTAATTAATGTTGTCATACGAATGTTGAGGTATAATAGCATCATATTACTATGGTGTTGTGCATTATAGAATAGAGGAATATAATGCTAGACTAAATCTAATATGTACTCCAATCCTAATAAGTTTTGTGGTCAAGTTTCACAGTGTGGAAGCATAAAACTCCACAGCATACATATACATAGATTGGTTTGTGCCTTAAAGAGTTATGCAAATGTTTTAAGATTAAGAGTGCAGCCACAAATCTGAAACATTTCCTGCCTTTTCAGCACTAATGATAGACTACATAATGATTAATGATTAACAATGAGTTACATAATAAGAGAATTACAGTTGAAGAACAAAATGGCTAGTATATTAGTAGTTCTTATCATCAGGCCTGAATCTAACCTTTGTATTATCTTTCTTCCGATATATCTTATCATTATAAAGTCCTTGATAAGCTGAAACTCAAGCAGCTGTGGTAGAGAAGGAGGTAACACTTTATAATAACATTCATTAATACATAATTAATAGCTATGAACAAATCATAAGTTATTCAGAATTTGACAAGTATGTTCAGTAATGTTACTGTTGATAATATGTGTATACACAATTAACCACTGATTTAATAAGGAGAAATACATAAATAATTGGTCATTAGAATTTAAGCATTAACAAATGTTTCTAAATGACACTTATTCATATGTATAGTGCCCTCCACTAATATTGGCACCCCTGGTAAATATGAGCAAAGAAGGCTGTGGAAAATTGTCAGAAAATTAAATTTTTTTGTTCAAACAAATTCACAAAAATACTCTGCTCTCATAGATATCAAACAATTGCAAACACAACGCAGGTTTATATATAAAAAATCTTTCTTAAATATAGGTGTGCAACAATTATTGTCAATCCTATGAATTCCTATGACTCATATGAGAAAAATATATTAGAAGTATATTCCCATTGATATTTAAAATTTTTTTAGTACACCTGGGTGAATAGGAACAGGAAATTGTTCAACCATGACTTCCTGTTTCACAGGGGTATAAATATGAGGTAACACAGGCCAAAATCCCTTAGTCATCCATAACAATGGGTAAGACCAAGGAATATAGCTGTGATGTGCGGCAAAAGGTTGTTGAGCTTCACAAAATGGGATGTGGCTATAAGAAAATAGCACAAGTAGGGCTGCACGATTATGACCAAAATGATCATCACGATTATTTTGATCAATATTGAGATCACGATTATTTAATCACGATTATTCATTGATTTTAGGGACAACATATTTTTATTGCACTTTCACATTTAAATAAACAGACCGCTGCTTTCACCTCCATGTTGTGCTACATTTCTGCTAATGTACAAATGTTTGCATCAAATTAGACTGGTACCCAAAATATAGGATAAGTAAAAATAAATATACCATCAACCAAATGAAAATATGCAATCAAATATAACAATATGCAACCAAATGAAAACAATTCAGGCGTATGCAGAAAAGGAAATAACAGTGGTTACAGGAGGAGAGACGCAGCCAAATCACCCAATAGAGTGGTGCAGGGATGACGGATGACATTTTGTTATAGAACCCAGGAAGTTAGCATCACACCGGTTCCCTCGACAAAAACCCAATAAGATTTTCCCAAGAGTCTGTAGTCCCATTTAGCAACTTGTTAGTGTCATGATTTCCGCTGGAGCTCGCAGCACGCTCTGAAACCCGAAGCGCTAAAATGCTAACTCGTTTCCGGGGTTTGGCATACAAAATGACATCATCCCTGCGCCACGCTATGGTGACTGGCTGTAAGTTTAGGAAGCGCTTGATTTGATCTGCAGTGGAGTTTTCTAATAGCGCAGTCAATCATGTTCATGTCATCGTGGGCAGTCAAAAGCATAATCGAGATCGATATTCAATTAATTGTGCAGCCCTAAGCACAAGCATTGAAAATGCCCATCTCCACCATCAGGGCAATAATTAAGATGTTCCTTTCAATTGGAAATGTTATGAATCAACTTGGAATTGGATGTGTGTCTATATTGTCTCAATGCACTGTGAAGAGGATGGTTCGAGTGGCCAAAAAATCTCCAAAGATCACAGCTAGAGAATCGCAGAAGTTAGTTGCATCTTGGGGTCAGAAAGTCTCCAAAACTACAATCCGAATTCACCTACATCACCACAAGTTGTTTGGAAGGGCTTCAAGAAAAAAGCCTCATCCAAAAACATTCACATTTATTAATTTAGCAGACGCTTTCATCCAAAGCGACTTACAAATTAGGAAATACAAGCAAAGCTATATATAAAACAGAGAACAATACAAGTAGTGCTACCATACAAGATTTATAATTGAGTTGTAAAAGAAGCAAAGTGTGCAGAGTAGAGGTGTAAGAGCCAGAGTAAGCGTCTTCAGTTTGCCAGACATCACTGGAACTTCAAATGGGATTGGGTTCTATAATGGTCTCAGATCCCTTGCCATGTATTCTCGAACCTCATCAGACATTACAGACTTAGAGCTGTTATCTTGGCAAAGGGGGGTAGCACAAAGTATTGACTAAAAGGGTGCCAATAATTGTTGCACACCTATATTTAACAAAGGTTTTTTTTTTTTTTTTCATAAACCTGTGTTGTGTTTGCAATCCATGAGAACAGAGTATTTTTGTGAATTTATTGAACAAAAGATAAAACAATATAGACAATTTTTCACAGCCTTCTTTGCTCATATTTACCAAGGGTGCCAATATTAATGGAGGGCTCTGTATACTCATGATTAAAATATTCAGTTCAGTTACAAAGAATAAATGAGAGATTTAGCCATATAATGCAGACTTTATTCATAAAGGATTATACATCTTCATACCCTTGTTACTTGTGAGTGCATGTACTGTTAATACATTCACTGGGCCTGTCCCAAATGGTTCCCTAAGCCTGTTCCAATTCTGCACTTTGGCGACATCGCAATGGTGGTTATAAAAGTGAGCATTAGAGACAGTCCTCAAGACTTTATTACATTACTGGATATTGGCTATTGTGTTATCTGTGACGATTTTTAAATGACTTGCCATTCAATTATATTGCGTGTTACATACTCAGTGTCATTACTCACTAAAACACATGCTACTTACATAAGAAACAGTGTGAAATAATTGGGTGCAATGATAAAGGAACTTTTTCCATTGAAAGATGAATGAAGTGCATAATCCATCCAACCTGGAGCCTATCCCAGGGAGCATCGGGCACAAGACAGGGTGCCAGTCCAACACAGGGCACAATCACATACACACTCACACACCCATTCATACACTACGGACACTTTAGACATGCCAATCAGCCTACCATGCATGTCTTTGGATTGGGGGAGGAAACCGGAGTACCCGGAGGAAACCCCCGCAACACGGGGAGAACATGCAAACTCCGCACACACATGGCCCCGGCAGGACTCGAACCTCGAAACCCTGGAGGTGTGAGGCGAACGTGCTAACCACTAAGCCACCATGCGCCTAATAATAATTCACACTGAACACACAGACACATTTTAGAAGCCTAAAATAAGAAATGGGCCACACAACAGCCTTGCGTACCTCAGTGGCCCATGGAGATACAGGTGCTGAGGTTGTATAGTTCAATATATGTTACATCATGATGCTACCTGTGTCTATCGACCTAGTGTTTCTTTGTGGAGGAGAGGCTTCATGTCTAAACTCCGGTGGGAAGCACAGGTATTTACACAGATAATGGGTCATATAGTTGACGACTGATGTACTGCTTAAGGCAACGGCTCCACTGATAAGGTAAAGAGCAAAGCCGATAGTGGACAGCCTTGGCGGGTACCCCGACCAAAAGATAGAGACACTAAAGGGCCAGTAAGAACATGAGCTGAGCAGCTATTATAGAGTGTTTTAACCATTTTAATAAATCCTTGCCTGACCCCTACATATTCAAGAACTGCCCATAGAAAGCTCCATTCAATTTTATCAAAGGCCTTCTCCGCATCCAGTGAAATGACTGTGGAGGAGGCAGAATAAGAATTGGAACTATGAATGATATGTAATAGTTGCCTGATGTTATCGGATGCAAATCGGTCTTTGAGGAAACCAGACTGATCATAGTTAACAACCTTACCTATGCATTCATTCAGTCTATGAGCTAGAGTTTTCACGATAAATTTTAGCATCAGTGGTGAATAAACTAATAGGTTGGTAGCTAGCGCATTCTGAGGGATTCTTGCCTTTCTTAAGTAAAAGGGTTATGAGAGCTTTTGGTCCCTATGTAGGGCTCCATCGCAAAGTTAAATGAGCTTAGAATAAGGGGTGATACCTATATCCCAAATGGCAGACATTAATTCAGGGGGAATTCCATCACTACCTGGAGCTTTGTTCTTTGAGTCCAGGGCCAGTTTCAATTCTTTAAGCGACATGGGGCAATTTAGCATCTCCTGATGATGTTCATCAATTTTAGGAAGATGAAACTGTTGCAGGAAAGATACATGTTGCTGGTAACTTGTAGAAGAATTAGAAGTGTATAGTTGTTCATAATAAGTTTTGAAGGTCTGATTTATATCTTCGGGTCGGGTGCATAAAACGCCTTCATTCTTTATAGCATGTATGTTTGCTCTAGATTCCATCTGTTTGATCTGCAGTGCTAATAATTTACTTGGCTTCTCACCGTTGAAATAATAAGATTGCCCTTGTTCAATTAATACCTTGTTCATAATTAATTCAGCTCTGTGTAAAAGTAATCCTTTTAACTCAGATTTAAGTGCATGTAGTTCTTCCACCTTCTGTTGACAATAGCTGTTTTTAAGGTCCTGTTCCAATTCCTGAACTTGTCTCTCCAGCTCATTTCGGGGGCTATTCTTAGATTTCTGATGCAAAGACGAGAAAGCAATGCATTTCCCACTAATAAAGCATTTTGTTACCTCCCATAAGAACTGAGGATTATTTGTAGAACCACTATTCAATTCAATGAACTCTACTAGGGAGGTACACAGTTGTGATACAAATTCATGATAGTGGAGTAAGGATGTGTTAAATCGCCGATGTTTCTGTCCTGAAAGCGTAGCAGTTTGAAGATCAATGTTCGCGGACCCTTTCTGTTGCTGTCACTGGCATATATACAATGTGCCCTTTCTATCTCTACCGATCTATTTTTAAGGGATAGGATCCACAGAGATAATTGAGTTTGCATGAAGCCCACAGGGTCGCTGCCCTTTTCCCTTTCTTTAAGACCAATGCATTGACGACTATTGTCTTCGAGTCTTGCCATCTTGTCTTGAAGCATGTCTACGGCCTGCTTAACTTTAGCTGAATCTTGCTAAAGTTGTTGCTAATCACTCTCATCTCTTTCTCCAGGGAGCCAATTCCTTCTGTAATCGGTTGAAATTCCTCCTTCAAGATTTCTCGGACGACGGCACACAAACCACTCATCAGCAGTAAGACTCAGAAGGCCAGATTGGAATTCACAAAGAAATACAGAGGTGAGCCACAAAAGTTCTGGAAAAAAGATTAACCTCTACCAAAGTGATGGAAAGGCCAAAGTGTGGAGAAAGAAAGGATCTGCTTATGATCCAAAACATACAAGCTCATGTGTGAAACATGGTGGAGGTAGTGTCATGGCTTGGGCTTTCATGGCTCATCCTGGAATGGGCTCACTAATCTTAATTGATGATGTAACTCATGATAGTTTACAGAGAAATGCATCCAATCTAATTGGGAGGAACTTCATCATGCCCCAAGACAATGACCCAAAACACACTACCAACACAACAAAGGACCTCATCAGGTCTTGGTAAAAAAGAAAACTAAAGGGAGCCCCAATAGACACCCCAACCCAAAAATCTTGACTACCTATCGTACACTAAGCAATACACATAGACTATGGAATATTTCATAACTGAGAGTGATAAGGCTACATTTAATTGGAACTTCTCCAAACTAGAGCCACCCAAAGACCAGTATTATAACTTTTATAAATATAATGGGCATAACATAGCAGAAGAGACCCAGACTCAAATACAGCCACTGATAGATACTCCATAAAATATTCCATAATTCCATAAACTATGGCTATATTGTAGACATAAATAAATAATTTTGGATGGCTATAAAGTGTAGTACATAGGTTTGAACACAGTGAGCATGATGTAGTAAATCTATCTATAACTGTCTTCACTTGTCCTATTTTGGAAAAATTCCATATTATATGATGAATTTACATTGAATACAGGCTGACATGTGTAAACTCAGGATTATATTAAAACAAGTTAAGAACTGACATATTTGCTAACAAGATTTTTACATACTGTATACATCAAAATATTGCAAAACTTGATCTGTTTGTGGGTGTTTAATGTTACAAATACATTATTTAAATATTTAACAGTTACAAATATTTTGTCTATATATAGACATTGAATAAACACTAATTATTAAATGTTAAAATGTATAACTTTCTCTTTTAGAAAGGTATACATCTCACTGATTTTTTGTACTTGAAATTACTTTTAAACATACTCTGTTTTACAAAAAGTATATATTGGAAAAGTACAGGAACAGGGTGTATTGCACTAATGAGTACACACATGAGAAACTACATGAAATCCATCCATCCATTTTCTATACCGCTTATACTAGCTACATAAAATTTGATATATAAATATTGTTTTTTGCTTAAATTCTGAATGACTAATGATTTATTCATCAGTATTAAATCATTAGCTTACATTAATGTGTTCACATATTAATAATTGACACAAACTCTTATTTATAAACATTTATTAATTGTCAAATTATGCATAACTTATAATTTGCCCATAGTTAATGATGTATTAATGAAAGTTATTATAATGTTACTGAAAAGCATGTGTAAAGCCATAAAACATTGATCGCTGCTCTGTTTGTTACTCACAGTTGGCCTCGGCACAGATGAGGCAAGATGTGGTGCTGTTGAAGAAGGTGAGGAGGCCAGCTACAGCCAGGCTGATGTCTGTGTTGGTGGGTCTGAGGTCTAGCGTGGTGAAACGGGGGAATTGCACCTTCAGTATGTCCTCTGGGGCCACCTTCACATATGGTACCTTATGCAGAGACAGAAAGTTACAATTGTAAGGAAATATACTCAAGATGGCTGCATTTGGTGAGTGTTTGCTGGTAAAAGATGAAATACAAACGCACTGTGGTCAAAGTAAAGCACAAAACATTACTTTTACTTTACCACTAAAATGAGTAAGAACTATTAACAACACCATCAAAGAGAAGCTCTATATCAAAGGTAGAAGGGAAATGTTAGGTAAATAAAATAAATAGGTTTTTACGATTGCTTGTTTTTTATGTTACAAAGAAATGTGAATGAAACCCGTATTTAAACTGCCAGGATATTTAACGTAGTTATCAAAAAACATGCTGTTGAATTCTCAAATCTGATCGGTCAGAAGACATTAATTTACTACCACAGCATGGCTCTGACAATAGTTCCTGCTGTAATTTAAACCTGCTATTTATATTACACAGGGACTTGTATAGATGGTGTTCTACAGAAGGCTGATAGTAAACTAAATTTAAAAATGTGTTGTTATTTAACAAAGAAAAACATATAATCATAAATGTTCAGTATGGAGAACTGTGGGTGTCAGCATTTGGTAACGGTCAAAAGGGTTTTTCCACCATGGGAAAGTCTTCAAGACAGAGCACTCTATGCTTTGTAATTTTTCAGTTATGCGACAAGCTGCTTTTTTTTATTTTATTAACTTCAAGAGAGAATAAAAAGAGAGGCTGGTGAGGGAATAGCTGTTCATAGTTGCTATAACAAGAATGACCTTCTTCATTATTTTATAGAAATTCCACAACATTGAATGTAACTATAGTACATGGCTTTAAAATACATCATATTGCAAAAAATATATGGAAATCTGACCATCAAACCCATATGTGGTTCTTCCTCGAACTGTTGCCACAAAGTTGGAAGCACACAATTGTCTAGGATGTATTTCTATGCTGTAGCATTGAGATTCACTGGAACTCAGGGGCCCAAATGTGTTCCAGTATGACAATGCCACTCTGAACAATGTGAGGACCATGAATACACAGTTTGCCAAGATTGGTTTGGAAGGATTCGATTGGCCCGCAAAACAACCCTTCTGATCATTTTGGGAATGTATTGAAACAATTACTGTGCACCAGCGCTCCTCACCCAACATCAGTGCCTAATGCTCTTGTGGCTGAATGAGCAAATTCCCATAGCCATGTTCCAAAATTTAATGGATAGCCTTCCTTGCACAGCAAAAAGTGAAACTAAATCTATAACGGGATGTTCAAAAAGCACATACAGTATGGGTGTGATTTTCAGGTGTCTACAAACGTTTGGCCATATAGTGTAGGTGTTGTTAATTAATAAAATAAAGAAATGTAATTGTTTGTCCTCTTATGCAAAATATCATGGTATAACAGGAATAAAACACCCCACCCCAGGATATGCTGTTATTCCTATTAAACTCTAAAATATACTAAAAATCTAACATCCAGAATTCCAAAATATCCCATGAATCACAAAAACTTTTAAAAACACTAAGAGAATTGATTGCTTTAGAAATACATTCTACCTTATGTCCCTCAGAGGTCATGTGTTTTGTTGAGTTTTAGTTTGATATGTGCTGATGTGTGGGTGATTCAGGACTCAGTGGTGCCTGAAGGAGGTCATGGAGGACACAATGCATCTGGGGAGCAGGCCTCTTCATCACGCCAGATTGCCTGTCTACGTGATGTTGTGTGACCATGTACCGCACTTGTATACCCCTGTGTCCCCAATTGGTTTCCCATCACTTTCCATCAGGAAGTAATGGAGTTGCCGGTAGCAAGGATGGATTGAACTGACATGATGGGCACGAGTAGGATTTTTTGGATTGGAGCAATGACGAGTGGGTAATGGCCATGCAACCACTGGGAACATCTGATCCTGGTGTGAACTAGCTCTCTGTTTATCTTTCCCCTTGCATGTCTTCATGTGTTTTCCTCATGGTTTCTCAATTGCCCTCTGGACATAAAGGTATGGATAAAGTATTTAAGATGGTGCTCTTGCATTTGACTACAACCTATCACCTCCTACGTCTTACATATTTTGGTGTACTGTTGAGCAGCAAGAATGAATATTTGTTCAAAATAACTTCTCATTTCTAGCCTATTATAGCTTGTCCTTAACAGATATTGCTACAGTATAAGCAATCTACAGGTGTAATTGTTCACACTTTTCACGCAATTCGGTTTGTATCATGGCTTAGCTTGAAATTTTTTTTTACCAACTTTTTTATTTAGGTAGTGTGCTGTAACAGAAACAAAACTCTTTGTTGCTCAAGGTGTCTAGCGATCACTAATAACTGCAATGAATTTTGCCTTACCCAGCTCTTCATGAACTATAACCTTTGTTTCTTCATACATCTTCGGCACCAGGTGTGTACTAAAATGTGGACTGCTTGGAATTTCATACCATGGACCAAGAACATTTAATAGCGATCAACCTTTGTTATTGTTTGAAGATGTTTCTAGGTAGGAGAAAGTTTGGTAAAAGTTCTTCTTTTAGCTCCCAGTTCAACTTTTTCGTTGTGCAGCCTTAGATCTTTATACATTCACAACTTTTGCATGTCACTTTCAACAAACAGAAGTGTTTTCACCAATTTCCATCTTTATATCTAATAATAAAACCAAAAGACCTGCCACAGAATGGTCACATCACTAAAGGAAGTGCTAACGAAAATATGGCAAGGTCCTACCAAGGCATCTTGGTTACATAGGACATACAGACCCTTATGTCTCAAAACTGATGATGGTCATCAGCAGAATTACTTCATTTATTGTTGCCCTGTGGGACACAGTGCATATAGTTGGTCATTCCTAGCATGATGAGCTACAGTCATTGTAAACTGAATGCTAATTTCCGACATCTGCAAATAGCAGGTTTTAATTTGATTTTAAGGCTGCATAGGTCTTGTGTAATTTTGTGCTTTTATAATGGGTAATGACCCTCTTGTATATTTATTTAATTTTCCATGGGATTTGTAATTAGCTACATGAATAATAATAATAATTATGATAATATTTTTTATGGACTCGTACTTTTTTTTTTTTAGCTTGATCACACTGCAGCACATCTAGTAAAATCTGATTTACAAAGAAGCAACATTTCTGTCTCACCCTTTCTCCTGTTGTCCTCACTGTCTCCCTCCATTTTCACTGCTATTCTTAATGAATCCACACGAGCATAATGAAACATCTCACCCTTTTACTCTCACACATAATTAGATAAATAGCAACTTCAGTCAGAAGTTGTCATGCACCCCTTAATCTACTGTAGGTGTCATCTTTATTTGGAAAGTAATTTGTTCTCTGCATGATGCCAGCCAGAGTGTGAAAAGAACAGAAAAAAACCCCAATGTTAATAAAAGAAGGAATTGCCTTCTGGTTTAACAAGATCAGAGCAAATGTGATTGAATTCTTTGAACTAATTAATAGTTCAAATGTGGTATTCAATGTGCTTCAGGAGAAGTGCTGCACTTAGTAATGAATGCAGGACCAGTGTAATAAGTTGCTGCTTTACAGAGAGCACATGAAGACAGATTCCAGGGGACCTAAAGAGGTTAAATGATTTTTATGCTGGAAATGAGAAAAAAAAAATCTAGCTTTGAAGAGCTAATATGATGAATACACCTAGTATACACTTATTTTGTGAGATAAAAAGCTTTCACAATATAAATGCATCTTGCATACACTATTTATAAACCCCACAAAACAACAATGTGTTTGATGTTTTATTTCAACAGATGGTGTGTGCTTCAGAACTACTTCCTGGGATTTACTGTGGCCCCAACACAAAATTTATGTATATTGCTCTCTGCCCTATGGAGTAACAGAGTAGCCTCCAGTGGCTGCAGATGCACTAATTACAGTCGTTTAAGGGAAGACTCAGTGTAGACCAGTGGGAACTAAATAATGCCAGACAAGCAAGCATCCGGGAAAATGGGAATCCACCAGGCTCTGCTTAACCTCTGCCTTGGATCCTGGCAAGACCAGAGCATCTGGATAGCACGGCTGTGGGTAGTCAAGAAGTCTACTCAGCTAGACAAATTTGACAACATACAGTGAAAAGTCAGTTTCTTATAATGTGATTCCAAAACAAGCTTCAAATTAATTTCTTAACTCATTCATTCATCTTCATTAAAAACTTGATCAAAACATAAAGCCTTTAATGCACATGTGTGCTCACTCCGTGTTCAATCAAAGGAGTTTTCTTAGAACAAAAGCTCTCAAGTTACATTGTGGAAAAAAACCCTTCTTAGCAATTGGAAATACCTTGAATATAGTCAAATTTAGGATTATCTGTTGTTACTAAACCAAATATCCATCCATCCATTTTCTGTACCGCTTATCCTACACAAGGGTGCAGGAAGGCTGGAGCCTATCCCAGGGAACTGGGGCACAAGGTGGGGGACACCCTGGACATGGTGTGAAGCCATGACAGGGCACAATTACACACATGCTCACACACTATGGACAATTTAGAGATGCCAAACAGCTTATAACACATGTCTTTGGACTGGGGGAGGAAATCAGAGTACCTGGAGGAAACTCCCAAAGCACAGGGAGAACATGCAAACTCCATGCACACAGGGCAGAGGCGGGAATCGAACCCCCCACCTAACCCCAGAGGTGCGACGCAAACGTACTAACCACTAAGCCACCGTGCCCCCCAGAAACAAAATATAAGGTTATTAAACCTGTTTCTAGCCATTTCATTACTCCATTTCAAGCTTGAAGTCGTCTTGTTCTACTGACAGAATATTTTTCCAAATTGTTAGCATTTATTTCTAGAAGAAAGCAAAACTATCTGCCAATAGGATAATAATTTTTTTTTTTATCGTGAAATTAGCAATGAAAATGTCTAGAAATAGGTTTAATAATCTTATATTTAATTATTAGATGTGACTAGTTTCAAGATATTTTCACTTGGTAAGATGACATTTTTTTGCAGTAGTTTTGTGCCAGTTTAACTTTCACATGTTGGGCATTGTTTTGCTGGGCTTACTTTTAACCTTAAGAGCACTAAAACCATGCTCATATGCCCTGTCTAGTTATGTGGGTCTTTGTAACTCCCCAGTGAGAGCCCTCCAAGAAGTTGCATTAACCATAAAACTGTCAGTGCATTTACTTATTCAGCTTAAAATATATTATGTAGTAGCTTTTATGAATTATTCAGTAACCCGAAAAAATTAGCTGTTTATTCGCAGGGCCTTTTGCCACCAGGTCTGTAGGTTAAACCTGCCTCCCGAGTGAGCATCTTGCAAGTGTCCAACTCAGTTTTGCTTGTGGTATGTGAACAAACACACCATTTGTAAGATTTCAAATTCCAAGGGGAACTATGCAAATTTCATGCCATATGGCAAAGTAGGATATAATGAGATCTTACACCTGCTACTTGCACCTTGTGTGCCAGAGAAACAAAACTCCTGTTTAATAAAAGATCACACCATCTTTACTGACTGCAAATAAATGCAAGATTATTCCGACTGAATGCTGCAGAGCATTGTGTTAGTAATGCAGCTAACCCAATATGTAAACGTAAAATAAAAAGAAAGAAAAAGAAAAAAAAGAGAAAAAAAAAAAACACTGACTCTTTCTTTCTGACTCCTTACTGAGCCACTTTCTGCTATTTTTTTTCCCCTTCCAGGGCTTTTTTTCTTCTTTTTTCCATTGAAACTACATGGAAACACTCAAGGAAACCTCATGGGACCATGCAATATAAGTCAGGCATTATCTTGCACAGCATAAGCCAACTAGTTCAAGGTAAGTGAAAGTGGGGTGTAGCTGGTCACAAAAGCTGCTGGCAGTGAAGTGCAGGAGTACTCAGAGACTTACCAAAGGAAAATGGAAGTGCAGCAGGCTGGGTTAAAGGTTAAAAAAAAAAAACAATCCAGGAAAATAAATAATAGATGATTTGAAAAACTATGAAGATATAATAAGCAGATTCACAGCAATGTAAAAAATAAGCAAACTCAAAAGATTAGCACGAGCCATGTGCATACAGCATTGTCACTAATGCAATGAAGTGACTAGTTCATCTGATAGTTTTACATTAATCTTATGTGGGTGCACACTAGCTCAGTCAATCAAACACTGAGAAGACTGTGGTCACAGATAAAGAAGAAGCCATAAGCTTTTTTTTTTTTTTAATTGAGTTAATGTGGGGCAATAAGCTCTAGGATTTCATATGCCACTGGGAAAACATGCTTGTACATACAGGTGCAGTCTCATTTGAACTTCTGAATAGACTAATAACTGTGGGCCCTTCAGAGCGCTTCTCACAATGCGGAAGAGAAAATTGTGAATCCCCCTGGGGCTTTGAGGTGAGGTGAACATCTTTATTTCATTGATTACTCCACACTGCCTTGTTCTGTACACATATCTGATGATCATTCAGAACAAATCTTAAAAAAAGAAGAACGTCCCAGGTCTTTCATTGGTTTATCTGAAAAGGTAGTGTAAAGAGTTAGCCAAGAAATTGTCAAGTTATGGATATGGATCCTCTGCTATATCTATTCTCTGTGTGCCAAACTGGATAAATAGAAAAATCAATGAGCTGCCAATGAAAGGGAATTCAGAGGAAATCCACATGGACATGGGGAGAACATGTGAAACGCGACCTCAGGAAAAAAACGGGGACCCTGGAGTTGTGAGACGACAGCACTACTCACATCCCATATACAGATGTTATTAGGGGACAAGTCCAGAATGAGCGATGGCCTCTATTGTTTTCGTTAGTTTTCCTCTTATTATTCTTCTTCTTCTGCCATGGATGTCTATGGCAGCCCATAGAACCGTATGGTAAAAAGTTGTGAAATTTTGCAGACCAATAGAGGACACTCTGAACTGTTATAACAGCCAGTTTGAGGTCTCTATCTCAAAAGCTCTAGCACCAACAACAGGTCAAATTTTCACTCACGTTTATGCTAATAACCTTTGAACCGTAAGGGCTATAAACAAAATTCCTTTTTGCTCTGAATCCTTGGCTCATGCTGAGTTGAGTGCATTCCATGGTTTCAATTTCTGCCGAACTAGATTTCCCACCATTTTGAATATTCTGAAAAACATACTTTTTCAAACTCCTCTTATACCGTTTGTCCGATTTTGATCAAATCCGAATCACATCATCTACAGACCATGCTGGCAAAAAGTTATGGAATTCTCGTTGATTAGTCCAACTGTTTTTGAATAACACACAAACTAATTAGATGGCGAGCACGCCAAAATGGACATGAGGGTATAGCTCCATAACACTTTAGCATATTCATACCAAACTTATTTGTCATAGACATCATGACTTGAGTGCCTACTCAGTTTTGGAACAGCGTCACCTAGTGGTCACGAGATATGAAAAAAGGACATTTTGGCTTAGAACTTCTGAACAATTTAATTTAGAAATGCCGTATTTTACGAATGACTTAGCGTATTGTTAAGAAACTCGGTATGCGTCTTTGGGACGATGCTCTGGAGGGACTCAAAAAGTTTCAGGACAGTGCCACCTTGTGGTCAAACATTATAATGCTTTTGTAAAAATGTTAATAGCTATTGACTCCTTTTGCCTACTGTCATGAGACTGGTCTTGACAGATTCCGTGGTTCATGCAGAGAACAATGATACCAATTATGTCATGGTGGAGCAAACTTCTTGTCTGTTATTTTTAAATGTTTTGAAAACCTGCTTTTTTGAACTCCTCCTAGACTGTTTGTCTGATTTTGACGAACACTGGCCTGCATCATCTAGGTGCACTCATAATAAAAACTTATTCACAGAATTTTGATAAACCATACCATTTTTGAATGGCACTTCAATGAATTTGAAGAACACGCAAAATTGAATTTGAGGCTGTATCTCTGCAACGCTTTGAGGGATTGTGACAAAACTTGGTATGTGTCATCAACATTAGGCCCTGAGGTTACCTGCAGAGTTTCGGCACACTGCTCCTACTGGTCAGGAGATAGCAAAAACGGTCTTTTTGGCTTAATAACTCTTGAATGCTTTCCTGCATGATAACCATCATGCCCAGATGCTACCTGAGCAGTTTCAGAACAGCACCACATACTGGCTTGCCCCCAGTATTTCTGCTTGCAGTTATATTTTTTTTGTTGTTGTTGGTCTTCTTCTTCTTCGGGGGGCATGGAGGCTTAGTGGTTAGTATGTTTGCCTCGCACCCTGGGGTTGGTGGTTCAATTCCTGCCTCTACCCTGTGTGCAAAGAGTTTGCATGTTCTCCCATGCTTCAGGGTTTCCTCTGGATACTCCTGTTTCCTCCCCAGTCCAAAGACATGCTTTATAGGCTGATTGACATCTTTACATTGCCCATAGTGTGTAAGTGTGTGTACGATTGTGCTCTACGATGGGTTGGCACCCTGTCCAGGGTGTCCCCAACTGGATAAACGGTGCAGAAAATGGATGAATGGATTATTATTATATTTAAACTTGGTATTTACTCCTGGTACTTAAATATATTCTTGTCACCTGTATTTTACATACACTGTGTACTTTCATGCATCAGATTTCATTTCTCTCATGCAATATAGAGGTATGTTAGAGAGCTAGATAGAGTGTGGGAAGTCAGCCAACTGTCGCCATGATAACCATTAGAATGGCAGATATTATTTCTGTACCTGTCACTCTTTTTTTTTCTCTAAAATAATTTAATGCCAGTATTGCTCTGGCCAATATGAAAATATTCTCTTTGTATTCAGCACACATTACATTTACACTATTTTTTTTTTTCACTTTCATATGCTACGGATACAAATGTTATGGATCATATTATTGCAAGATAATTCAAGGTGGAAATAGACTATGCTTGTGAAAGTTGATGTGTGTTTGACAGCGTGCCCACAATAAGCACACACAGCTCACAATGTGTTTGAAATGAAAGTGAAATTGAGTAAGGTTGTAGCTCATAACGCCAATTGTGCCTGGGACTGCATACTACATGCATGAGGTGATAACTGTAGTTCAAAAAGCCACTGCCAAGCGAGGGAAATTGTCAACTACAGAGGCGTCAAAAAGCTCGGTGTAATGAAGGGTCAGCGGAGTGAGGATCCATTTGTAGCTTTATTACACACAATGCTAATTTACACTTGGTTTGGAGGCTAATAAAATCACAAATGGGGGGTGGACAAAATGCAAAATGTCCACCACTAATTATTCAAATTTTAGCACATTGAATAGAATATGTATTCAGCCATACCTCTCAAATTCTCCACTTTATTTCACACCAACTTCCCACATTTTCTCCCGATCCTCCCTCAGATGCATATTGTATGTACACTACTATGTATTTCCAAATGTTTGTGGGCATGTGACAATCACACTCATATGTGCATTTTGAAAATCCCAATACACATTTAGTCCCACTTTTGCTGTTATAATCACTTCCCCTCTTCTGGGAAGGCTTTCCACTAGATATTGGAGTGTAAGATCTGTCCATTCAGCCACAAGAGCTTAAGAGAGATTTGGTGAGGAATTTTGGGGTGCAGTCAGTGTTCTAGTTCCCAAAGGTGTTTAATTGGGTTGAGGTCAGGGCTCTGTGCAGGCTACTTGAGTTCTTCAACGCCAACGTTGACAACCCATGTCTTCATGGACCTCACTTTGTGCACAGTGGCATTGTCATGCTGGAACATGTTTGGGCCCATTAGCTCCAGTGAAGGGAAACTTTAATGCTACAGCATACAAAGACACCCTGTACAATTGTGTTCTTCCAATGTTGTGGCAACAGATTGTGTAAGGCCCACATGTGGCTGAGATGGGTGTAAGGCCCACATATGGATCAGGTGTCCACAAAAAAAGGTGAACCCACTTGGTATGATGCATGGGATGATATTCTGACTATAGATAGTGACTTTAGATTCTTCTTCTTCTCTTTTTTTGGCTGAAAGTGGTGAATTAATATTTGTCTCTTGCCCAGATTTATTTTCACAAATTCTAACAAATCTGTCTCTTTGAAAAACCACACTGATTGTTTGCTCGTCTTATTAAAACATACTGTGATAATAATTCTGCACTACAGAGCTGTGAGGCTTAGCTGGAATGCTGAGTGCTAATCTGCTTTGAACACACCTCCACAAAACGATAGTGGCACTGAGACAACAAAGAGCACATTGGAATGTGGATGTTTATGCCTCACTTTTATCAAAAATGGCTCAATCGCATACGAAAGTGATTGTCCACTATTCTTTGTCATGAACGTTGAACTACCACACCCTTATCCATTTGCATGGAAGAGAGCAGAAAACATGTGATGTGAACATCCCAGAGGTCTGCAACAGATCTCTTGTGTGTAGAAAAGGGGAGGTCAGGAAAGCCACTGGTAACAGCTGTTTGCATCTAATTATGAGTATACAGATGAGGAGGATGCACCTGTTTATTGTTCACGTGCAGGCAGCTGAGCAACAGAGGGCATGGCATGAGAGTGCCATCAACATCCTCACCAAACCCCTTTACCTGCTGTGCTGCTAAGCCTAAGGGAGGTAGCTTCACCTCTCTAAAACAGTCCCATTGTTACAAAGCAATAGCAAGGCACATCTGGCAACAGGAGTTCAGTGTAAAAGTAATGCCACATTCTTAGTGTTCTTGGTAACTTAGTCGCAATCAAACCGCTGCTTATGTTGTGTCACAGGGAAGCATAACACACTGGGAGGAAAGCTCTATATACCCTCTTTTGCATACATGAGCTCACAGTTGCCCAAAATTGGCTATTGTCTCTATGCGCAAGGCCAGATTTGCTGTCTTGGCTCCCGGGCACAGATGGCTGTAGCATCACTGGATTCTAACTTGTGATCTCCTGATGATAGGGTGAGCACTTTTCTGTTGTGCCTTGTTTATTTATCTATCCCTTCTTACAAAGAACACTAAGTTCTCCACTTTCAGGGAGAGACAAAAAATCATATACTCTCAAGAAAGTAGCATTAATAATTCAAGATAAGTGCCTTATAAAAATCCAAGCATTCTGGAATATATCCAAGCTGGTGAAATAACCTCTATATTGCACTGTACCTGGAATATTCTCTTTGCTTTCACACTTTCATAATGCTCCTGATCCCATGCTGTACCTCTGCATTAAGGTAGTATAGCACTCTAGTGTCTGTTTGTCTCTGTGCTAGAGCAGTTTGCACACAAATGTATTCCAATAAACTATAAAGCCTCTAATTACCAATCCTCATCTTCTTATAGCTTCTATGCACTTGCATAAGCGTAGTATTTCAGAGCCATATTTGTTATCCATCAGTAAGGTCTGAGGTGTCCGCCCGTGAAAACCCTTTCATCTTTGTCTGAGTTTTCATAACCAGCATCACCTTCACTGGCCTCTCTGTGTCATCAGGGGCTGTTGCAAATCCATGCAGGCTAAGTAGTAATCACTGGTTCAGACCTTCTTCTCATGCAACTCAAACATTTTTATTGGAGTGGATACTTGCTCAGGAAGAAGTAATGAGAAAAATGAGAGCTTGCATGGGGAATAGAAGTGAATGAAGGCTCCTGCTGGTCTAGTGCTGTCCATTACGATCTGATCTCACTGGCTCCATTCCAGTGCACCCTCATGCCAGACAGGCAGCTTCAAACTGTTCTTAAAGAGTAACGTGTATGGAAGGCATTAGCATCCCAGCAGTGCTAATCCGTGCCCCCCTGTCAACAGCTATTGGCCGTATTTAATAATTCAATTTGTCCAGGTGGAAGTGGACAAATCCAAAATCAATATTTAATCATAGACTACCTTGGCCACTGAACTAAATCAGAATAGCGATAATCCCAAATTCATTGGTATTCATTTGCCAGTGAAAGAACCTGAAACAAAATACTGTTTGTCCCATTGTTTCATTTCCATGCATTACTAAAAGACACTGTGGCAAGGAAACTCCAGCACTATAGAGGGTGAATCATTCAAAAATCTTTTTGAATCTGCAGCGAATGGCATTTGGAATACAGGCAATTTTTATATTGATGTGTTCTCATGTGAAGAGTCTGCAGGAGTCTGGGGTTTTGAGGCCCTCCAGGTCTCGAGATGGTTTTTTGCTCTCATGAGGTTCCCTCATTCTCCAACCCTAACCCTCTTTTCCCCACTTCTCATTGCTAAAGGTCAAACTTGAACAGAGTCCTGCTTTTTCACTTTTCTGACTGGTTCCCCATGCTCCTCACAACTACCCTCTGCCCATCAGTACTACAAACACAATTAACATTTAGAATATTTATGAGAAAAAAGAAAACTAAATAATTGTCAAAACTTTAAAAAAAAAAAAAAAAGAAAAGAGAAAAAGAAAAGCAATGTACAGTGGTGCTTGAAAGTTTCTGAACCCTTTAGAATTTTCTACATATCTGCATAAATATGAGCTAAAACATCATCAGATTTTCACACAAGTCCTAAAAGTAGACAAAGCGAACCCAATTAAACAAATAAGACAACTATATCATACTTGGTCATTTATTTATTGAGGAAAATGATCCAATATTACATATCTGTGAGTGGCAAACTGTGAAGCTATAGGATTAGCAGTTAATTCGAAGGTGTAATTAGAATCAGGTGTTTTCAGTCAATGGAGTGACAATAAGTTGTGATTGAGCACCGTGTTTTATTTAAAGAAAATAGATCTATCAAAGTCTGATCTTCACAATAAGTCTGTGGATGTGCATCATGGCACGAACAAAAGAGATGTCTGAGGACCTCAGAAAAAGAGCTGTCGATGCTCATCAGGCTGGAAAATGTTACAAAAACATCTCTAAAGAGTTTGGACTTCACCAATCTACACTCAGACAGATTGTGTACAAATGGAGGAAATTCAAGTCCATTAGTACCCTCCCTAGGAGTGGAGACCAATAAAGATCACTCCAAGAGCAAAATAGTCCATGAGGTCACAAAGGAACCCACAAGCCTAAACACACATGTTGTTCTACCAAAGAATGGTTCAAGAAGAATAAAGTTAATGTTTTGGAATGGCCAAGTCAAAATTCTGATCTTACTCCAATAGAAATGATGTGGAAGATCCTGAAGCAAGCAGTGCATGTGAGCAAGCCCACCAACATCTCAGAGTTTAAGCTGTTCTGTACTGAGGAACAGGCTAAAATTCCTCCACGCTGATGTGCAGGACTGATCAACAGTTACCGGAAGTGTTAGTTGCAGTATTGCAGCACAAGGGGGTCACACCTGATACTGAAATCAATGGTTCACATACTTCTTACACTCACAGACATGTAATATTTGATCATTTTCCTCAATACACAAATGACCAAATATAATATTTTTGTCTCATTTGCTTAATTGTCATTTGTCTACTTTTTAAAAAACTCTAAAGGGTTCACGAACTTTCAAGCACCACTGTAATGTATGGCTGACTGAATTGCTGACATCCAAAGAAACCTTAATAATTACTCATATACAGAGTTTAGCTTATGTGGGTGTTGTAAGGTGATTTTCTGGGCAGCCCATTCAGATTGTTAAAATAATCTCCATGTAATTTACGTCTCCAAGTTGCCAGATATTTATTAAGGAGTTATTTACCAGGTCCATAGGGCAGGCCAACAATATATCATATATTAGTCATTCAACATATGTTAATCACGATTAATTACTCATTCAGTTTAATTCAATTTTAAATTCAGTTAAGATACTATTTACATCTGACCAACATTGCTTTGTTTGCCTTTCTATATGTTGTGCAATCATGAGGCAGCGTGCTCAGCATTCTATTTAGCTCCATAGAGTTATTACACATAGTGGTCAAAAATGGGAACTACAACAAGTGCTAAAAGAGGCCCACTGGGGCAGGAATCACTCTCCATGTTCACTCAATGCCTGTTTTGTTCATGAGTGGAGGACGGATAACAGACAGGACATTTAATTATATTGTCTCTTCTGTTTTCATCTCACACACTATGAAAATGGTGATGGGAACCACACCTGCTGAATTTCTTTTTTGTTTTTATATCCATTTGATCACAAGTTATCAAAATGAACCATCTTTGTAGTCCATATTTTCAGAACTTTTGCTGATTAAAAAGAATGAGATTAGCTAGTTTAATTTACACCGTTATCTAGCTAGCTACTTAATTAGCTAGGTTGTTAATGTGTCTTTGAAGTGCAATTATCAGCAACAAGAAATCATCATAATTACCCCAATTGCTTAGAAAATTATAACGTCCAATTTCAATAAACCCTGTAAGAATAAACCCTGTAAGACTTTCAGAATAAATCGGAAAGACTGAGGAGCTAAATTTCTTTAGAAATGAAGCAAATTAATCAGTGAAGTGGCAGTGTAATGTCAGAGATGTTCATCTTTGTTAAGGCTATTAGTGTGTGCTGGGGCATTGGCTTTTAGCTTTTAGACAAGACTTTTCAGACAAGTTCTTTCTGTTCTCTCAAGTCTTGTTAACTCTGAATTGCCTGTTAGGGGGTTACTCAAAAAATTCACTAGGTAGTAGCCTACAGCCTCTTGACATAATTCTGTTTGAGGCTAAATCATTAATTAATGTTTTGCCTTTCCAAAATCTATGGCCATGAGCTGCTTCTTGACCACCACCTTTAATGAAAAAAAAGTAGAAGGATAGAAAATACAGATTGAAGAAGCAGATCTAGGTGAAATTTTTAACAACAAACTCTCACACCGTGGAGCTGGAGTTAATATTGTTCCTTTTTCGAGCCGATACTGTGCAAGAAAAATGAGCTTAAGTCCAAGGTCAGAATATGCATAACTACTGGGCCCTCCACTAATATATATATAACTTGGTAAATATGAGCAAAGAAGGCTGTGAATAATTGTCTTTATTGTTTAACCTTTTGATCTTTTGTTAAAAAAATTCACAAAAAATACTCTGCTCTCACTGATATCAAACAATTGCAAACACAACACAGGTTTATCCAAAAATATATATCTTTGGTAAATATAGGTGTGCAATAATTATTGGCACCCCTATGAATTCATATGAGAAAAATAAATTTTAAGTGTATTCCAATTCACATTTTTAAAAAATTTTTTAGTACACCTGGGTGACAAGGAACAGGAAATTGTTCAACCATTACTTCCTGTTTCACAAAAAGTCTCCAAAACTACAATCCGAAGTCATCTACATCACCACAAGTTGTTTGGAAGGGTTTCAAGAGAAAAGCCTACTGGAACTTCAAATGGGATCGGTTCTATGGTCAGATGAAACCAAAATAGAGCTTTTTGCCAATAAACACCAGAGGTGGTTTTGCCGCACACAGAGAGGTAGCCATATGGAAGAGTACCTCATGCCCACGGTTAAATATGGTGGTGGCTCTTTAATGTTTTGGGGCTGTTTTTCTGCTAGAAGACCTGGACATTTTGTCAGGATACATGGCATCATGGACTATCCAATATCAACAGATATAAGACACACCTCTGTTTTAGGCAAAAGCCTGTAGTCACAAATGAAAACCTGACTGCCTCTGACAGAAAGATTAAAATGGGCAGTGACTGGATCTTCCAGCAGGACAATGATCCAAAACATACATCAAAATCAACACAAAAATGGTTTACTGATCACAAACTCAAGGTCCTGCCATGGCCATCCCAGTCCCCTGAGTTGAAACCCATAGAAAGTCATGGACTTCAAAATTTGAAGGATCTGGAAATTTGAAGCATCTGGAAATTTGAAGGATCTGGAGAGATTCTGAATGGAGGAATGGTCTCAGATCCCTTGTCATGTATTCTCCAACCTCATCAGACATTATAGGAGAAGACTATATATGTTTAGCATTTTCCAACTGTAGTGTTTTTTCAAATTGTAGTGCTATAAAGCTTAGTGGTGGTGACGTTGAAGTCATGCGACCGTGGTGTAGTTTGTTTATAGCCTAACTTTAGCTTTTTACTTTTGGCGATTGTATTTAGGCTTCAAAATTCATAAAAGTTGTGTTAATCTGTGAAGATTATCTTGATGAACAAAACATGTAAGAATCATAAACTTTTGTTGGACACAGAGCTTATTTTCTGCAATAATCCAAAAGCCAATGGAAAAATCATACTACGTCAATAAAATCTTTCTGACATGACTTGAACGCACCATAAGACACACCTCTGTTTTAGGCAAAAGCCTGTAGTCACACCTGAGGACTGAATACAGCTTTTAGTTTTAAATATTCACTACAGATTCTGAATACAACTGCAAATGCACATGTAAGATTACAACTTGCACTTTAATAGCAGGGTGTAAAGAAATTACAAGACCATGCATTTATCACAGGAAAAGGTCAGACATATTGAATTTTATTAAAACGCCACATGAGTAACGCAAATAGATTAATGTGAGATAATACTCACATACAACAGCGCTGGAGGTTACTGAAGAGCTGCCATATTGTTGCTTTGGTGTAATACATTAGACACTATCAAAACTCATTCACACCAGAGAATCACATATATCATCAAAACTCATTGTGGACAATCTGGAATCAGCTTTTGTTTTACTTGAAACAATAAGAACGCATACACTGTAGAGAATGGCTCCTGCGTCCTGAATCACAGAGAAGCACACAGACAAATGGGATTTCATTTTCTGTGCCCAGAGCACTTAGCCCTGATAGACACATAGCAAATGTTCTGTCCTAATAAGGACACACATGCTGGTCAATAATGAGAACATTCAAATACATGTGAACAACTAAATGTGTTTTTTTTTTTTTTTTTTTTTTTTTTTCCCAGAGCCAGATGGGACTGAATAGTGCTTATTATGTGGATTATGTGGAAAGGATCTGATGGCTCTCTGATGAAATCCAGGTAATGAGCTGATGATTTCTATAGTCAGTGTAAGCCATATTTTCATATTATCCCCTATCTGGAAACATGTCTGTCAATGGGGAAGTATGTACCATATGCTTCTTAAATATGCTGCGTACTAACCTATGCTTCATATAAAATAAATCTTGGTTAAATAAATCTAAATGGTTATAGTTGCAAAATAAAATTTCCATTCAATACTTTATAAATGTCTTTCCATAGTCACCAGCTAACTCAGTCCTTCCTCCTTCACATATCCAATTACATCCCCTCCCATTACTGCCTCTTTGAAGGCTAAGACAAATTCTGCCAGCCCTAAAAACAAATGCATCTCGATAAATATTCATGATAGCCCGTTATAGCTGATGTAAACATTGTAAACTTGTATCAGCCCTTTGATGCGTGACCTGAGCAGTCATTTGTAGGACGCGGCAATGAATATTTATTCCCAATGTCCGATTTCTGAGGTAAGCTGAAGTTGATCATGAATAATGAGGACATTAAGGAATGATGCTTAGTCAGTGGACCAGATAAACGTGCCTGATTATTTATCAACTGGGTAATGTATTCTAGTGAAGCTTGAACATCTCAGCTTTTGAAAGCAAGGCCAGGCAAAACATCAGCACAAGTCAGGAAATGAATATATAATTCAGAGGAATTCAGTGTGTACGCTGTGTATACTGACAACTCACAAATGTACAGTAATGCCGAAACATGTTCTGTACAGAAATGGAATTCAACATATCCTACATATAAATCCATTTTAGCTGAAGTTAAGCATTAAACAAATGGGAACATTTCCAAGAGAGACAGAACAGATAGGACTGATACTCAATGCGAATAATCTGGTAATGATGACAGCTAAGAGTTTATACATATACATACATATAACTGTAAGTGTCAACTAAGAGATTATAATGTTTGTACAATATCCTCAGGATCCTTAGCACAGCATATGGTTACAATATTGGCAATGACATGAGTGAATGTTCAGTAATACATAATGGGCTACAGCACAATTCAATATATAGAGGAGAACAAGCCAGTACTCACCTCTTTCTCTCCACAGATATTGCTGATGATGGAGTTGGAAGCCGGGCTGGCGGATGGGCCCAGGACTGCCACCACCCCCTTAGACATGATCTGGCACACTGTCAGGAAGCAGGAGAAAGACCAGATTCACTCACTTCAGCATTACAACATTTCTGTCCGAGGGAAAGAAATGTAATTGACCAATTCAGGCAAAACTCATCCACTGGAACATGTTCGAAATAGTACCTAATAACATCACCCAATTTTTATTAGTCTGGCTTATTCTCTGAATTGCACACACTCTCTCCTACATGTATTCTACATATGGAGACGCATTGTACAGTTCTGTTGCAGAATTAACTCGGTGGGGGGGGGAATCTAAAGATTTAGTTGTGAGAAAACAGAATACAAGAGTTGGATGTTATCTAATCTTCCTTAGCAATGAAACTAAATTTCAAGTAAGGATATAATTCCTCTATTTTAATTAGTATTGTATGGAAAGTGTTGTCATGTGTGTTTACTTGTAGTGAAGGAAGTGAGCGAGAGAGAGAGAGAGAGAGAGAGAAGGGGGGACTAAAAGAATGCATGAGCAGAGAATTTACACAGCCTAAGATAGGAAATTAGAGAAGCAATGAATCAAGTGATTAATAAATAATCCCTTACTGACCAACGAAAGAGCCTTCCTGCCTACCTGCCCTTCTTCTACTGGTGTAACAGGATTTCACGCCAAGTACCACGGCTAAACCAGCCAAATCAGAGAGGTGACATTCTTATCTTGGCCTACATGACTGCTTGGTTGCTGAAACAGCCTCTATAGCAGCTCTACAGTGTCAACCCAACCAATCATAATGATCTGTAATTTGACTTAAATGGGCTACAGTCCACTGTGTTTCATATTTGCTAAATTATTACTGGCACCTAAGTGGATAAAACCAGCAAAGTGCGAGTGTCCATGTGTGTATTCTGGCAGCTGTAGAGTTCAGTTCAGTAAAGCAGTAAATGCTATCTCAAAAATTTACAATGAACAGATTTATCCAATTGCACATGTTATAGCCTGTCACACGGGGGAGATAGCAGAACAAGGGGTTGGTTTGTTAGTGACACGTGGTAGTGGGTTTCGGTTTTGTGTGAAATTACTCACCAATGACTTAAATTACAGAATTTGTACTTCTCACATAACAATACATATATGTTGTTAGCAAGTTCTGTACCTTTTCTCTGAAACCCTTACAGTCCTAAGATCCAGTTATACTAGCAAAGTAGTGCAGGTGTAAATTTAAGTGGTTCAATTATAACCCCATTCAAACTACCCTGAAAAATTACATGTACATCAAGAAAAATTAAAAGAAACCATTATACTGTACATTCATTACACCATGTGATATATCTTCGATGGTAGTCTGAAAAATCTCCAGTAATTACAAATACATATTAGTTGTCTAGTATGCACATGAAGAGAGATGCATACAGAACAATTTAAACCCATTTAAACAAGTATTGAAATTGATTGACGATACAGAGCTTATAAATCCCTTTTTGTTTTATTTACTTTTTGCCATCTCTTTTTTTTTTTGTTGTTTTGCTATGATTACTATGGTTACTATGGTTACTATGCTTTAGCCATAATTATATGACTTAAAAAAAAGGTAACATCTTTATGATCTCTGCAATAATTATAATTCATCCTTACAAGTGTGGAAATTAGTGTGTGCACATCTCAAGGGAGGATGATTCCCACTGGTTTTCTTAAATGGACACGCAGAAACAACACACTTGTATTCAGTATGGATGTAATAAAGTCAGAGTTGCATGCATTTAGAGAAAACCAGCATTTAACAATTGTGCTGGATCTGCTCTACAAAAGGTTGGGGGGTCAGGTTTTCAATGAAAATGGGTGTATTTTGCTAACAGTATTTCTTAAAATGCCAATATATGTATTAAAACTCAGAACTTAAGCCACTTGTTTGCATATATAAACATTACTTAGTTCTCATATTTGATACTGCACATTGCTGAACATGATGATGCAATCATCTCACTTGCAGTAGATTATACTTAGGGAAGTAAATTTCTTAATCAATATGAATACATTGTCGCCATATTTGTGTTACTGACCAGCAGAGCCATATGTAGACCTTCCCCAAACTGTTGTCACAAAGTTGGAAGCGCATAATTGTCTACAATTTTGTATTGTGTTTGTATGCTGTAGCATTACAATTTGCCTTTACTAGAACTAATGGGCCAAAACCTGTTCCAGCATGAGAGTGCGTCTGTACACAAACAGAGATCTGTCAAGACATGGTTTGCCGAGGTTGGAGTGGAAGAACTGGAGTGTCCTGCACAGAGCCCTGACCTCAACACCACTGAACACATTTGGGATGAACTGGATCGCTGACTGCACCCCAGGCCTCCTTGTCCAACATCAGTGCCGGACCTCACTAATGCTCTTGTGGCTGAATTGGCAAATCCTCACAACCACACTGCAAAATCTAATGGAAAGCCTTCCAAGAAGAATGGGAGGTTATTATAACAGCAAAGGATGTACTAAGTCTGGAATGAGATGTTCAACAAGCACATATGGATGTGATGCTCAGATGCCCAGAACTTTTGGCCATATAGTGTACTGTATGTAGAATATCTAATTTATTAGATTTTATAGTGTGGAGAAAGATGGGTATGTGCACAATGGGCATGATGTGATTTTCATCCTCAGCTCCCAGCACCTTTAACTCACTACCTGACATGTGTCTGTATACAACAAGGTTTGCACATGGGATTTTTAATCAAAAACTGTGGCTTGCGAATATATACATTAATTTGTTTATACTTTATTTTATTCATCTTAAGTAACCGCTTCATCCAGGTCAGGGTTGCAGTGCATCCAAATCCTGGGATACACTCAAACACTTGTTCATACATACTATAGGGTCAATCCACCCATCAGCATATTTTTGGGAAGTGTGAGGAAACCCAAGTTCAGGATCGACCAGGGACTCAGGAACTACCCACTATGCTTATGTTATCTAGCTCCATAGATTGTATTACCAGACAGCAGATGTATTATTTAAATCTTTTACTCTACAGTTCAGCCACTACATAACTCACCAAGAGTACTCACAATTAGCAAACCCTTCCAGAATTCATTTCTCTCTCTCTTTTTTTAATCTTTACAATCTTGCAGTTTAGGATGTTATACTACAGAGAACCGTGATACTACTATAAATAACTTTTAATGGATGCTTTTTTGGGAGGAACAGCCTTTGTGAACCATTATTTGCAGTCAGACAACAGCACCTGGGCTCCCAAATTATCATTGGTCAGTGCTATATGGTGAATGGCTCTTGCATAAAGCTGAATCCAGCTCAGCTGTTTCTGCTGTGATGAAAGTTGTCGCTCACATTATTTTTTTTAAATATTCAAATGAATAGGCACCAAACATTGGATGGTGAATCTGCCTTCAATGTGCAGCCACTGTGCACTGAGGTACATGCAGAGGTAAGAGCAAGAGAAAGAGAGAGTGACAGTATAGGAGAGAAGGAGTGAAATTGCTTACAAGGCAATGGTATGAAAATTTAATGGAATGACACTCATACAATCCAATAACATGGTTTTCAGTGTATCTCAGGACATCACAGAATTAGACACAAACTTGTCTTAACTTACTCACTTTACTCACTCCCTTATTCACTAGGCTGTCTTACTTGACTCCTATATGTGACTTCTCCACAACCTCTACCTCATTTTTCTGCTCAACTTTGTGTGCTGTAAGCTTTTTAAGGAGTCACACATAAATTTTATATATATATATATATATATATATATATATATATATATATATATATATATATATATATATATATATATATATATATTCAGTGTGGCATACTGTACAATATTTTTTTTTTCTAAATACTGCTTTTGAATATTCTAAAAGGTCAAATGCATCACTTTCTCTCTCTCTCTCTCTCTCTCTCTCTCTCTCTCTCTCTCACACACACACACACACACACACACACACACACACACACTTACCACATTATTTGTCGCACATGTTCATTCATACATTTTCACTATGTAACTTTTTTTTGTTTCTGGGTAGTAAATGTTATTTTCTAATTGTTTATGCCTCAAACGTATAGCAAATGGCTTTTGTGACCAGGACATTGGTATTGGTATCTTTTCATTCACATAAAGTCAGGGAAAAAAAACATATAAATGAAAATAAGCTTGTATTTATACAAAAGTTATACAAAAAATACCAAACAAGATTTTGAAGTACTTGAAGTAAATAGTTATTTTGAGCTTTATGACTATATCGTAAATCACTTTCACAAAGCAGCCCCCAAATATAGTTTCCCATCATGTTCTTCTTATACTGTCCTTGGTAGTGGCATACACGTCCGTTCTATCATGGTGGAAGTGCTTGCCTGGCTCCTCTGAGTATGCTCCCATGTTCTCCTTGAATTTATCAAGATGAGCATCAAGGATATTGACTTTAAGAGACATCCTGTAGCCCATTGTGCCATAGTTTTTCACCAGCGTTTTAAACAGCTCCACATCGTTTTCGGCTTTGTGATTGCCCAGGAAGCCCCGGACCACCAAAACAAAGCTGTTCCAAACCGCTTTCTCCTTCCTAGCGAGCTTCTTGGGGAATTCCTTGCACTCCAGGATCTTCTTTATCCGAGGTCCGATGAAGACAATGGCTTTGACTTTTGCCTCAGACAGCTTAGAAAAGAAGTCTTGAAGGTACTTGAAGGCTGCCGACTTCTTATCTAGAGCTGTGACAAATTGTTTCATAAGGCCCAATTTGATGTGCAGTGGTGGCATTTGAGGTGAATAATATAACCATTTTCTATACTTTTGCCATATAATCAATTAGGAAATAACACTTACTACCTAGGAACAAAACAAATTGTTACATAGTGTTATCAGCCAACATGGCACCAGCATAATGCAAATAATAATGCGGATACTGGTCAAGTTTTTCGGTTAATGTTCACCTTATATTAGAATGGGGAAAATGTGACCTTATGGTCACTATGGCACTGAGTGCTTTATGAATATTTCAGTAACTGCTGAAATATTCTCCTAAGATTTTCACACAGCAGTTTCTAAAGGCAACAAATGCCTTGTTGAACAGAGAGGTCAGAGGACAGAGTCAGAGTCTCCATGGTGACAAGAACGATACGTATGTTTACTCAAATAATCACTCTTTAAAACTGTGGTGAGCAGAAAAGCACCTCAGAAGGCAAGACATGTTGAACCTTGAGGTGTTTTTCCAATCTTCAACTGTCCAGTTTCAATGAGCTTGTGCCCACTGTAGACTCAGATTCCTGTTCTTGGATGACAGAAGTGGAACTCAGTGTGGTCTTCTGCTGTTGTAGCTGCTGAGTTGAGTGCATGTGAGGTATTTGAAGTTACTTAAAACAAACATATTAATGCCTATAATGGTTTGTTACTTTTTTTTAAAAAAATTCTAATTGAGACCGATAGTAAATGTATTCAAATATGGATATTTTCTACTAAATGTAATGTAATTTAATGATTTTTAATGAGCTGCTTTTAAGCAAATTTTCAAGCAAATTTCATAATCAAACGTTAAAGTGACCTTATTGTGATTAAGGTCATTGTGCATGTGCAGTACGAAACCAGCTAGGTATTCGAATCCAGATTAATACAAACTGGAGCATTGTATACGCACAAGCATTTAGGTTATATGCATATTGAACCAGTTCAAATAGCGCATTGCTTGTACATTCTTGTGTGTACTATAGAATCACAGAAAAAAAATTGGAGACACAACTAGTTGAACAGACAGAATACATATAGGCAGGATTTTCTTTTCAGCAAACGTTACTCAACATTGCTGTTGAAAGATTTACAACCCCAATTCTGAAAAAGTTGGGACAGTATGGAAAATGCTAATAAAAATAAAGAGGAGTGATTTGTAAACGTACTTTTACTTGTATTTAAACATTAAAACATATAAAGACAAAGTATTTGATGTTTTACCTAATCAACTGCATAGTTTTTTGAAGGTGAACATTTATTTTGGAATTGATGCATGCAACACATTCCAAAAAAGTTGGGACATGGATGATTTAGGACTAATAGTGATGTGCCAAGTTGAAATAAGAAGGTGATGTGAAACAGGTGAGGCAATCGTCTAATCCTAGTATATAAGGAGCCTCCAAAAAAGGCCTATTGCTTCAAGAGCAAGGATGAGTCAAGGCTCGCCAATCTGCCAACAGATGTGACAGCAAATAATCCAACACTTTGAGAACAACATTCCCCAAAGACAAATCGGTAGGATTTTGGGCATTTAACCTTCTACAGTGCACAATATAATTAAAAGATTCAAGGAATCCCGTCAAATCTCGGTGCAAGGCTGAAAACCACTTCTGAATGTGCGTGATCTCCGATCTCTCAGATGTCACTGTCTTAAAAACTGTCATGAGTCTGTAATGGATATCCTGACATGGGCTCGGGAATGCTTTGGTAAACCTTTGTCAGTCAACACCATTTGCTGCTGCATCCACAGATGCAAGTTAAGGCTTTACTATGCAAAGCAGAAGTCATACATCAACACTGTCCAGTAGCACCGCTGACTTCTCTGGGCTCGGCCTCATCTGAAATGGACAGTAGCACAGTGGAATCGTGTTTTGTGGTCTGACGAGTCAACATTTCATTTATTTATTTATTTTTTTTACAAAACAACCATCGTGTTCTCCAGGCCAAAGAGGAAAAGGACCATCCAAGCTGTTATCAGCATCAAGTCCAAAAGCCAGCGTCTGTCATGGTATAGGGGTGTGTCAGTGCCCATGGGATGGGTAACTTGCACATCTGTGTGGGCATCATTAATGCAGAAAGATATGTACACATTTTGGAGCAACATATGCTGCCATCCAGATCAGGACAACGCCAAACCACATTCTGCCCGGATTTCAAGCGCATGGTTGCATAAGCAGAGAGTGCGGGTGCTAGCATGGCCTGCCTGCAGTCCTGACCTGTCTCCGATTGAAAATGTGTAGCACTTTATGAAGCGCAAAATAGGGCAATGAAGGCTGTTGCCCAGCTGAAGAAATGCATAATGGATGAATGGGGGAAAATTCCGCTTGCTAAACTTAACCAAATGGTATCTTCACTCAGCGGCCAAATACTTAATAAGTGTTATTAAAAGAAAAGGTGATGTTACACAGTGGCAAACAGTCGACTGTCCCAACTTTTTTGGAGTGTGTTGTAGACATCAGATTTGAAATGAGTGTATATTTTCAAAAATAAATTAAATTCACAAAGTAAAACATCAAATATCATGTTAATAATGTGTTTTCAATATAGTACAGGGTGAATTGCAGGGCTCTACGGTAACAATTTCTTTTAGGAGCACTTGTGCTCCTATTTACAAAAATATAGGAGCACATTCAAAAATTGTGGAGTACGGTTGAAATTTAGGTTTTGGGTTTTTTAAAAAATTTTTTTTTAGAGATGGTAACATTAATGTGCCACAATATAACACACAAGTAGGCATGAGAAAACTTGAGCTTGTCAATTATGACAGAATTTAGGAACATAGTGTGAGCCATGACAAATTCATTTACCTTCTGATAAACTAAATGTAATATTTTCAGTTAATTTTACAGACTGTATGCAAAAAACAACAACAACCGTTAACCTGTTCCACCTTGTAAACAAATACAATAAACCTCAATGTTCAGTCTTTGAAGTCTCTGAGCCAATATACTGCTCTGTGTATATTGTGTATATATCTGAATAATCTCATATAGGATGTGATTGGGTGTGTTCATTTATCTGCCAGATGCAAAGTGCTTTAGCTTAATGGTGTTCATTACTGATGCTCCGATCAGGATTTTTACAGCCAATACCGATTTCTTGTCATCTTGATCGACCAAAACCGATCCAGATACCAGTCTTTTTTTGTTTAAGCTTTAATCGGGAGATCTGCCATAAACAGTTAAATGTAAGCTCTCTGCTCATTATCACTGTTAATTGAATTAAAATAATAGCAATGAGAAATACTGTTGGTTAATTGATAAATAAACAAGCATCAAATATTTCTTTTTAAATATCTGTAACAATAAAGAGTCCTAATTAAAAGTAGACTAAGACAAGCATGATCCATATTAATAAAAAAGGCTAATAGCCTTCTAAGGAAATAGCCTACTAAGTTTAATCTCAAACTGATATTAAATGCAACCCATAGGAATTAAACATTATTTAATTTCCCATTTTATTTCTCATAATATCTATTTTTTATATTAAATTATTTATTTATAACTGAGCACATTTTCTGTCTTTACATTTTATTAGTTTTTTTTGTTTGTTTATAAGTTTTAGATTGGTTCTCCAGTACAGTGTTGCCATGTCTGCTGATAATATTGTGTTTTTTGGGGGGATTAAATCAAACATGGAAACTGGAGTTGACTTTTCTGGAGATATCTGGCAACCCTGAGTTTAAATGAAGTGAATGCACTGTCTATTAGAGTTGGTGAAGAGATTGAAGGAAGAGTGGCAGTATACTGTATGTTTACAGACTGAACAGTTGCTACTCTTGATTATGATTGGTGAGGAATTATTTAATAAATAAGTCTGAATTAAACCCACCTTGTAGCGTTATTATTATTATTATTAATTTACTCCGCCCGACGCCGCTGTGTCTACACGAGCAGGTCACAGTCACAGGTTCAGGTCATTTTGCGGGATCAATAAAAGATGCCGGTTTGTGATATCGGCAAGTTGAGAGACACAGATGATGTTCAGTGTTACTCTTCATCATAATGGCTTCTCTGCAGCATTTACACACTTGTTCGGGTGACTGAGGAGATGAAAAGCAGTGTGAAAGTAACTGTTGCTCGGTGTAGATGCATTTTGGACTTCCTGTAGTTTTTATTCCGATTGTATATACAACTCCGAACAGGTCACTCGCACCAGTGCGACTAAATATTTATTCACAGTCACACAAAATACTTTTCAGTCGCAAATGCAAGTGAAATGGTCGCACAGTAGAGCCCTGAATTGAACTTTCAAATGACTCTTTTTTTTTCTGCATTTTCCCTACTGTCCCAACTTTTTCGGAATGGAGTTGTAGTTTGACAGTGAATAATAGGGGATATAGCACCGATAAACACATATCAAATGTTTTAATCATTTCACAGAATGACAGGCTCACTACATTTTAGAGAATAATTTACAAACTAGAGTCCACATTATTAACAGACTCTTCTAAATTCAGTTTTTCATTAAAAAAAAATCTATTGTGTTTTTGAGGTAATTGTGAGGCAGTTTATACTTACACATACAGACAAGTTTAATAGGAACACCTTTACTCTTGCTCATTCATTCATCTATTTTCTGTACTGCTTATCCTACACAGGGTCACAGGGAGCCCGGAGCCTATCCCAGGGGTCCTGGGGCACAAGGCAGGGTACACCATCGCAGGGCACAATCACACACACACTTACACACTATGGAAAATATGGAAATGCCAATCAACCTACAACGCATGTCTTTAGACTTGGGGGAAAAAAACCCCGAGGCACAGGGAGAACATGCAAATGCCACACACACATTGAGCAGAGGTGGGAATTGAACCCCCAACCCTGGAGGTGCGACGCAAACATGCTAATCACTAAGCCACTGTGCCCCCCTCATGCTCATTAATTTAAATCATCCAATCTTATGGCAGCACATGCATAAAATCCTGCAGATCAAGATATTAAGTAAGAAAAATGTGATCTCAGAGACTCAGAGGAGAATGGCCGAGGACACGAATGCTACAGTATGGTATCTCAAATAACCACTCTGTGGTGAGCAGAAAAGCATATCAGAACACATAGCCTCGAGGGGAATGGGTTACAACAGCAGAAGAACACGTCAGGTTCCACTCTTGTCAGCCAAGAACATGAATCTGAGGCTACAGTGGAAACAGGTTGACTGGAAATGGACAGGTGAAGATTGGTAAAATGATGTGATTCTGATTAACCCCAAATAAAGATCAGCTCTTTCTGTAGAATATTCTTGACCTCATCTTGGTTCCATCAGACTGCTGAGGCCATGGTCCATAAAGAGCTTACAAAGCATGTTCAGGATTGCACTGCTGAAAGGTATTAGTCAAGAGAGGAGTACAAAAGAACTTACAAAACATTAGATGTACCATGGAACACTGTGAAGGCCATCAACAAGTGACATTACCAAGAACAGGACATCCCTCCAAAATTAACAAAAGGCCAAGAGGAAATCTTATCAGGGAAGCTGTCAAGAGAACTATGGCCACATTAAAGGAGCTGTAGGAATATTAGGCAATTACTGGTCACTCCCTGCATGTGACAATCTCTTGTATTCTTCACTTGTCTTGGTTAAGGGGTAGATTGCCTAGACAAAAGCTCTTTGGGGAAAAAACACTCAAGCCCAACTTTTTGCACATAATTCTAAATGATATGTACCCAAAGAACACCATACCTAAGGTGCAGCATAGTGGTGGCAGCATCATGCTATAAGGTTGTTTCTCTTCAGTTAGGACTTTGTCTCTAGTAAAGATAGAGGTAATAATTTGACCTGCGAGTTTCATATGTGAACTTTTTTATTTAGTCCTGACGCATACCTCTTACTTACTATGGCAGTGCTATCCTATGCTCAGCAAAATATTGCCAGATGTGGCTTGTCTTTAAAAATAAAATAAAAATTCTCACTGAGGACACATGAGGACATAGAACACAATGAATACCCAAGCAGTGATTTCAGTATTCCATTACTGGGGCCTCAAATGGTTAACAGCATATTTCAATATCCATGCACACCTCTGATTACTTTCTGTCCCCAGCTTATATGAGCACATTATTTACTACACATTCATTTGCCATTACATAGGAGTTATTTTATTAGATTGATCGTGTCACCGACTAATCCTCTTCAAACAGAAAGAGAAGTGCAGGGGAATGAGGCAGAACTGACAAGGCAAACTAATTTGCCATCAAGGGAGTGGATTTAATCATGCATCTATAGGCCAAGCCCTCCCACCGCTACTTACTGGTCTCTCCAGTCTCATATTCACTGTCTCTGAGCAACTCGAAGATGTCCACCTCCAGCTTGCCTGTGGTAGAGCGGTTGCTGGAACGGTTGATGCTTTCTTTTGCCAGTGTGATGGCCAAGCGCTCCCCCCGGCTGCACTCCATTGGATCATCGAGGATTGCAGCTGAGAGGGAGAAAGATGGACAGAAACACAGACAGAGTGTGAAAAATATCACAAGAGCTTTCTATCATTTCAGAGGTTATAACAACATTCAACATGTCGGGTGTACTGG